>NC_139015.1:4630091-5276611 GCF_964374135.1 Grampus griseus
GACCCAACGCAGCCAAAAGTAAATAAATAAATTTATTTTAAAAAAATTTTATTCAGACATTTGTGAATTCTACGTCTTCAAGCTTAGCCTAGTTGGTTGAGAAAGCTAGTTCTTGGCTTCCTTCACCATTCCTCAAACTTGTGATGCCTTCCAGCTGTACTCCAGAGGAGCTGTCTCATTCTTCTTGAGTTGGGGTAAACTTCTACATAACAAGAGCAAAAAGATCTAACAAAGGAACGGAATTGTTCAATTATATGTTATCAAAGTCCAGTTAGGGGGAACAGAGTATATCCAGTAACGTTATTCTTAAGAGGTCAATTGGGAGAAAAACATCATGTTTTCTGCTAAATGCAACCACTTGCAAAATCTTGTATGTTAGCTCTGCAGATGTACTTCCTTTTAAAATAGCCCTCTGGGGCTTCCCTGGTGGCGCAGTGGTTGAGAATCTGCCTGCTAATGCAGGGGACACGGGTTCGAGCCCTGGTCTGGGAGGATCCCACATGCCACGGAGCAACTGGGCCCATGGGCCACCACTACTGAGCCTGCGCATCTGGAGCCTGTGCTCCGCAACAAGAGAGGCCGTGATAGTGAGAGGCCCGCGCACCGCAATGAAGAGTGGCCCCCGCTCGCCGCAACTAGAGAAAGCCCTCGCACAGAAACGAAGACCCAACACAGCAAAAATAAATTAATTAATTAATAAACTCCTACCCCCAACATCTTCTTAAAAAAATAATAAAATAAAATGGCTCTCTGTAGAATTTAGCAGTTAAAAAAACAACAAAAACAAACCGTAAACCAGATAGATTTCTCACTTTAGGCTCTGTATACCACCAGTTATTTTGTTCCATTTTATGATTACACACATTTGGGTTAGATATCAATGGCAATAAAATCTTGCATTTTACAGATCCTTCCAGGAGAATGTGGACTATGGTTGTAAATACTTATTTATAGAACACAGCACCTAAAGGAAATTTTCCCCAGGTCCCCAGTACACACTAAATAAACTTTACATTAAAGCTCTAGGGTCAAAAGTGGGGAAAGAAATAGCCTTTCTTGAGTTGTTACAGGTGCTGGGCCTGGAACCTTGGGTGCTTCGTGTTGGTTTCAGCACTTGACCCTCTAAGCCCAGAAGGAATCGGTCACGGCCATCGTACAGAGGCCTGGAGATTGATTTTCCCAAGTCATCCAGCTACTCACTGACACCATTGAGTCTGATGGCTCCAAAGTCTATGTGCTTTCCACCACAAAAACGAATCTATTTATCAAAGTGGAGGATGAAAAACGATAAGTTTTGGGTACAAAAAGGCAAGAGCAGGTTTCCTTTGCAGAATTTATTTTGGCTTAAAAGCCCACGTATCTTCCCAGATCTAAATCAAATACCTCCTGACCATCCTCTTCCCTTTTTTGAGTCACTAACCGGAAGTGATCTCTCCCTCCTAACACTCGGCAAATATGTTTTCATCTGACAAATCATTACTACGTCAAACTCACAGGACGGCGCTCAACACCAGGGTGTCCCTTTTTAGACTCACACCTATTTCTTAGTTTAATGGTCAGAATGTCAACTGATCAAATGTCCAGGCGAGTCCCACTGGCCAGAGCTCAGCGGGAATGAGACCCCGGGGTTACTGGTAATGTCTCTGCGTATCCTAATTACTGTCTTGAATCCTCTTTCTCCCTCCAGAAAGAAATGGAATTTGGAAGAGTTTGCTCAAAATAATAAGAATAATGATTCGATAAATCTCATAAGTACTTACGTTTCTGTGCTTCTCAATTTGTTCCAGAGTTCGTCATCTGTACATATGTAAAGTGCCAGAGAGCTTTGTGGAGCCCGAGAACTCAGGGAGCCCAGGGTCCACACCACGGGGAGGGCCCAGGGCGGGTAGCAGGGTCAGAGCAGGAACCAAGGCACAGAGAGTCTGGACAGATGGGGCCTCAAACAGCCCTGCAGTTTCTCTGTGTGACCAGGGACAGGTAGGAAGCGGACGTATTGGATATATATCAGAAATGACCTGGATGGTGAAGACCAGGGTGATGGCAGCTCTCCTCAGCAGACAAGTGAGCAAAGATTGAGCGTCAGCTCTGTTGTCCCCAGTGCCCCACCAAAGCCCTGTCACTAAGTTCCCAGAACATACACTCAATCCTTGGATGAAAGGAAAGAGGATTCTCCAATTTGACTGGATGTGTCTGCTGGGGAAAAGGAACTGGCTCAAAGTATACACAGAAAAATAAAACCCCACATTGCATACATTGAGTTATAAATGCTTTATACGAACTAACTCAAGCCTCAGGAAAAGCTACTGATATTATTTTTACTGCTAATTTGTACACGTGTAAACAGAAACATTTCACAGAATAGGAAACAAGGTTGAATAATTTGCCTAAAGTCACACAGCAAATAAGTGGCAAAGTTAGGATCTGACCCAGGCAGAGTCACTATTTATTATTAGCATCACCAATAACATAAACTACATAACTGTCACCTTTTGCAAGTATTAATTCATAGTGCTGTTTACCAAACATTGACAATAAATTCCTAGTTCATAAAACTAAAAGAAAAACTATAGTAATAAGTAACGTCATAGAAACATTAAAAAAATTGGCTGCTGAGGTCCATTTCCCCCTAAGTAAATTAAACTAATTAGAAGCATATTCATGCATCATGTAGCATTCACTAGAAAAATCGGCAGCCAGTAAAAATGTGTATTATTGATATATTCAGTAGTATTTTATAATAACTACAATCCATTAGTTTTACTTTTTTAATGACTATAAAAAGAAAGTATTAGTAATATACCCATCTTTATTACAACCTCTCAACCCATCCACATAAGACTATATTTAAAGATATGGTTTTATTTTCTTCCAGGACAAGAAAGTGATGTTCTTTATTTAAAGCTTTATTTATCAGATCAAGATAATTTAGCTCTTGTCATTGACCATCTCTCTTTTAGAAAGAAAAGGAAGAAGTAAGATCCAGCTTTAGAAAGCCCTGATCATTTGGTTTCAAATTTACACTAGAGAAACTACCTACATCTAAATGGAAATGTGCAATTTTTTTCTGAATCGTTGGTATCTTTAGCAAAATTAGAGCTAACCAGCATGAAAACTCTGCTACTCAAAACCACAGCTAACACAAACCTGAAGTATGTTTCTTTGTCACCAACTTGAGTCAGAATTGCCTTAATTGCATTAGAATCTGAAATTTCAATTAACCTTATATATTTTTTAACTATCACTTTCCATTTTCTCTTCCCTAACCTTTCCACAGTTAATGATGCCCAAGAATCCTATTCCTTACACAAACTAAAATATAAATATGCAAGAATCCCATTAAAAACCAACTGGTTGGGGGCTTCCCTGGTGGCGCAGTGGTTGAGAATCTGCCTGCTAATGCAGGGGACACCGGTTCGAGCACCGGTTCGAGCACATGCCACGGAGCAACTAGGCCCGTGAGCCACAACTACTGAGCCTGCGCGTCTGGAGCCTGTGCTCCGCAACAAGAGAGGCCGCCATAGTGAGAGGCCCGCGCACCGCGATGAAGAGTGGCCCCCGCTTGCCACAACTAGAGAAAGCCCTCGCACAGAAACAAAGACCCAACACAGCAAAAATTAATTAATAAACTCCTACCCCCAACATCTTCTTTAAAACAAACAAACAAACAAAACAATTGGTTGAGCTTCCCTGGTGGCGCAGTGTTTGGGAGTCTGCCTGCCGATGCAGGGGACACGGATTCGCGCCCCGATCCGGGAAGATCCCCCATGCCGCGGAGCGGCTGGGCCCGTGAGCCATGGCCGCTGAGCCTGCGCGTCCGGAGCCTGTGCTCCGCAACGGGAGAGGCCACAGCAGTGAGTGGCCCGCATACCGCAAAAACAAACAAACAAACAAAACCAATGGGTTGAGGTGTGGATTTGGTCATTATTTAAGTCATATGCCTTATATTGAGTGGGATGGATACCCCATCTCAGTAACTATAACCCAGCCCTCTATTACAAGGCCTTGATTTCCTGATGAATAGAAGAAGTAAAGCTCTCCTAGGAGGGAAGAAAAGAGTACAAGGAGAAAGCTAGCTAATAAAAAACCAGCTACAAGCTAATAAAAAGACTGATTAAACTATTATACAAATGGAATATTGAAGGTTTGCAAAATACATTTTAAAAACTATTCAATCATCACAAAATAAAACAAAGAGAAAATATATTAAGCTCTTAAATACATAGGACTTTTCCAAAATGGTGCAATAGTCGTAATTAAATGAAACAAAATAATAAATTGAATATAGACATTTTATGTGTTATTTTCATGATAGTAGTAGAGAAAAATAATAATCATAATGGGTAAAATGAGAAATCTGTTGACCTTATGAAAACGAAGGCTGGTGTTTTTAAAGTTACATGTTCTTTTTCCTATTTTAATTTAACACTTGGAAAATGCTCACCACGTGTGAGGTTTTTGCAGGGTTTTGCGATAATACTAATCCTTAAGGAGCTCACAGTCTTGCTTAATAAGCAGTCCTTTTTTTTCTTCTCCAGAATAATACCAATAAGAATTTATTTTTAGAATTAACTAACCAAATATCAAAAAGGTTACCTTTTGTTCATAAGTCCATAAAGGATTTCAGCTTACCGTCTTTGTATTTCCACCAATAATCCTCTGAAATGAACTTCTTTTGAAGACATGCTATTCTACTTCTAGTTTCTATTTTGTAACTATCCCCAAGACAAACAAATATTATCTGAATTTAAAAGGTGTTGATTGACATAAACACTGCCATATACACTGGTCAACAGAATTAGGGAAACTGAGTTGGGTGCATTTCTCAACTGTATACTTTCCTGTTGTTTGGTTTGATATCATGTGTATATATTACCTGTGTAATTTAAAAAGTAGTATTTTATGGAGGAAAAACAAAAAGAGAATCTGGTGGTGTAGGCACCGCCAACCTTAACACTTTTCAGCTGTGTTCAGAATCACCTTACCATGGATGGAATCCGGGTAAGCTGCTTTGCCACTAGCTTTGACAGTGGAAGAATACACTGGATTTTAAAAACAGTGAGCGCCCCGTAGCTTGCAACAAGTTTTGCTGGTTGGCACCTTCAACATGGTGGACGAGCTCTGGTTTCTCTGAACTAGTGCTTATTGACCACTCACTACATGCAGAAACTGATCTAACAACTTTATACTAATGAACTCATTTCATGTTGCGTTTCTATGTATGATATACAGTTAAGGGGGTTTTCTGTTTGGGGGGTTTGTTTGCTTGTCTTCTGTCTCAATCATTTTCCTGTTCATTGTTGTTCATGTGTCACTGAATTCACATTTTGTGTCTCAGAATGATTCTCACCAAAAAAGGATTTTGCACATATACGTTCCAGACATCTTTTTTTTTTTTTTTGCGGCACGTGGCCCTCTCACTGTTGTGGCCTCTCCCGTTGCGGAGCACAGGCTCCGGACGCGCAGGCTCAGCGGCCATGGCTCACGGGCCCAGCCGCTCCGCGGCAGGTGGGATCTTCCCGGACCGGGGCACGAACCCGTGTCCCCTGCATCGGCAGGCGGACCCCCAACCACTGCGCCACCAGGGAAGCCCCAGACATCTTTGATTTTTCTCACCACTTTCAATTTTAAAAAAAAATTATTGTTCCCACTTTTTTTTGTTGTTGTTGTCATCATATCTATATTCTTACTAGCACTCAATTCACTATAGTAAATCCCTTTCTGCTTAAAATAGACAGACTGGTGTCTGTTCACCAACCCAAAGCAAAATTTCTCTCACTCTGCTTTTTATTCTTTCTACATCTTGGCTTTAGAGTTTTTCCGAGTTCCTCTCAGCCCTCTCACTCTTCCAGTACATTCTATCTCAGCCTTAGAAAAATAACAGAGTGTAAAATACAGAGTGCCCTGCTCTTGTGGTCAAATAACGAGTTCAAACTTCGGGCTTCTGCTCATAAGCTACACAACCCTGAGGGCTCTCATTCAAGTTCTAACTCAAGAGAGAGATTTACAGCATTTGCCTTGGACCTGGGATGCAGCGACCAGGACCCCAGACCCAGGTCAGGGCATGCAGATGTGCAGTAGGTTACATCCCCTGTCTGTGGATGCATTCCGCTGCGCCGGGCAGGGGACAGGCAATGCTTTCATATCAAAGGTGAAAAGGGGACACATGAATAAAGAGAACGAATGGTGACTCCTTCAGCATAAGGGCAGGGATTAGCACCTGTACCATCTCCTAAGAGAAGTGCTGGATTCCACACCTTCAACAGTGAGGATGGGGCCAAGACTCCTACCCCTGAAGCAGCCACAACTCACTGCAAAGTCCAATCAGATGGCCTGTATCTCAGGAAGGAAGCAGAACAGAAAAACCCAGCAACATAGTCAAGCAGATACAAGCAACAGTCTCCTTGACTATTTCCAGAAGGAAAGTCTAAGGATGCAAATAGAACAACAAAAGCCTTCCAAATAAAGAATTCCACAAGTCACCATTACCTAGTTGTAGCAATTCTTGATCCCAGAACCCTGATTAATCCTTTTATTCACTCAGAATAGATGAATTAGAGAATTAGTACCAGGCATAATATATGCCAGGCTGAAGACGTTGAGTGAATATCACAGAGTGTCCATCTTCCCGAAGTTTCCATTCCCATGAGGAACAGCAACCACAAACAGGGAAGGAAGAAAATAATAATTTCCTATAAATGCTAAAAATGTACCAGGTAAAGAAACACGGGCTGGGTTAAGTAGGCTGGTCAAGGAAAATGCTTTTGTAAAGTTAACATCCGAACAGAGATTGGAATGTGTGGAAGAACAGATCGTCCAAAGTTCTGAGGGAAGAGTGGTCCATGTTTGGGGGTGGAAATGAGCTTAGTACGTTCGAAAAAACCACAAGAAGGCAATTGGGGTTGAAGTGCAGAGAGAGAGGGAGAGCGTGGCAGGACGAGGGACCCTAGAGAAGTAGTTTCCGATATAGGTAAATATCGGCACCTCCCAGGAGCCGTCAAATGCCAGGTATCCTGCTCAGGTAGGATTCTTCAACCTTACAGGCAATTCTCCATGTGCGGTCGAGAATCCAGAGCTTTCCTGACCAAAAAGGATTTTCGTCCAAGTGTGATGGGAAGTCAGAGGGAGTTTTTTTTGTTGTGTTTATTCTGTTCTTTTAATGGTGGGGTGTCGTTATCTAATTTATATTTGTAAGAAAACAAACAAAAACAAGGTTATTTGCAGGAGGGATGGTAGATTGTATGAACAGATCAAAACAGTGCCTGTGTGGGAGCAGAGATGCCCGTGGGTGGGCTGCTGTGGCCGCACTGGGGGACAAAGGAGCACCAAGAAGTGGGAGAAGTACTTGTATTTGGAAGGTTTTATTAAGAGCCAATAGGCTTTGCTGATGTAGGTTTGAGGAAGGAAAATCCAGGATGAATCCCAGGTTTCTAGTCTGAGCAACTGGAGGAAGGTGGCGTCACAGAATCAGGTTTCAGGATCTTCTAAACTTTGAGCTAGATGAATTCTGAGCCTGAGACCAAACAAAAAATGTTTCCAACTCATTGTGCTTCAAATGCAATGCCTAAGCATACGTAGACATAATTCACACTGCTTTTCCTCCCTCTGCCTGCCGGTAAAGGTCCTGAGACCCAGAGCAGACGTGGTATTTCTCTCTGTGATCAGTACTCTTGTACGACAAAGAAGATTTGCACGTTTCTTAGGTTTTTTGTAGGGAAGGGCTGGAATTTGCTGCAGGTAATGTCAGAGAGATTCTGCACTGTGTGTATTACATTTTCTGGAGCAGAGAATTTGGGCTGAGAGGGTGGCCTCATGGTAAACTATTTTTTGATCATCTCTGCCTATGGCATCATCCCGATAGGTCCTCTTGTGTAAATCTTGTTGGAGGCCAACTCATGGGCTATCTCTACAACTTTGGTTTTGCTTTCTTGGTAAGATGGAGGCTTTATTGAGGAGATAAAGTAACATATCAAATGAACAAGGAAGCAGAATTCCTCAACAAAGAGACTTTACGTGGATGATTTTCTAATGTTAGTTAATCTCCCTTCGGGCAGATATCTGTGATATGGAGAAAAGTATTTATTTGGTATACGTTGCTTAAGAGCAATGAGTCACACTACAGAAATAAGTGCTAAAGTCTCTACCAGAGAACGTACATAGGCATGTGAGTAGTAGCTAGCCCCAAACTAGGGGCTCGCACAATGCCATTAATTAATACTACAGTGGGTAAATAAATTGTAGAACAGTGTGTTACACACCAATGAAAAAGAAAAAACTATGATTCCATGCAACAATGTAAATGACTATCACAGACATGGTGTTGGGGGGAAAAGAAAAAAAAAGCCAGACATAAAAGGATACAAACTATGTTTTCATTTACATCAAGTTCAAGAAGAGGCAAGCTATTCTACAGTGATAGAGGTCACACTGGGGCTTATTTTTGAAGGGGATGGAAAATGGCTAAGTACAGCTGTTGGAAATGTTCTATACCTTGATCTAGGTGGTGGTAACATGGAAGCATTTCTATATGTAAAAATCCATCAAGTTATACACCTAATATTTGTGCACTTACACTATAAACACAAGATGTACTTAAATATCCTCTATAGAAATATATAGATAGCATCTGAGTAATCACTTGCTTATGTTCATGCAGGCAGCCCCAGAAAACCTGGGGACGTGGACCGCACATCAGATGTGCAGGCCTGGGCACCGCGTCTGCTCCAGCATATGAGGTCAGACCAAAAACAAATGCACCCAGTGTGCTGCACCACCCTTCACACAGGACTGTTATCAGTCTCCAGGTGAAGGTATTTAAAACTGAGTAATTCCAAATATGCTATTCTTGGACCGTTAGGTTCTCAGTATAAAGTGTACAAGATCACATTCCTGTTGCCAAGGAAGAAAATTTCTCTTTCTGAAGTGTAGATATTCCCAGTGCCAATACCTTTAGCCAATCTGTGCTCCTTTGTCAAGTGCAAGGGAGTCGCTTATTTATTGGAAGTTACTTTTGACTGTGATACCAAGAGCCCAGGAGGAAGCTGCAATGCTACAAAAGTCAGCTGTTACTAAAACAACCTGGAACTGAGCTCAGTCTGTGGCTACGCCTTATACCAACAGCAGAGGACTTTCTTGGCCGTTAAGATGCTGCCAGGGAAACTGACTGACAACGCGTTTTCTCCTAACTCCTGCACATCCATATGGTACCAATAGCCCCAAGTGGTGGTCCACTTGAGTGGTCCAATAGAGGCCCTTCATAGCTGGACCTAGAAACCCTTAGGCCTTGGTGGATTTGTGACTCAGGAAAACTGGGGCTAGAATTTGTTCATAGGGTTTCATTTTAACATGCTTTTCCCTAAACTGTTTGTCGCCAAGTCTCCTCATTTTCCCTGCGTGAAAGGAGATGCCACTGCTCAGGAGACTTAAACACAAAGTGTGGGACCCGTACCTGCTTCCTCTGTAACAGGAGATGGACTCTGCTACACTCAGGTTCTCAGAGGCTAGTGGATTGGGAGCCCCAGTGATTATGCCAGGAATCACCTTCTGAAGCCAATTCTCTTTCCAGAGCACGCTGCTTGAGAAACAGCATAATTTGAAAAATATGATCACTTTTAAACCTAGTTGTGTTATCTTAGTCTTAATATAAAGACGACTTGTAAAACATCTGTGCTTCATATGGACAAAGCCAGGGAAAATATTCAGCTAGGAGCTACATTCGTTTCACATCTGCAGCTGAAGTGCTCTGCTATTATGCTCTCTCTTGGGAAGAATCCATCCATGTGGCCACACGGGAGAGTTAAATAAAATAAGTTGCATAGCTACAGATACAGATAGAGTGTAATTTATATGCATCAAAGAGAGTAAATAAATTGAAAATAATTATAATGGTCACGAGTAACCAAGCTCTCATTAGAAGGAAAACTCCTTATAAAGCCAGGGCCAGGAAGTTCTGGCTCCATGTACAGACTTTCCTGACAATATCTCATCAGAGACATACATGAACAACCAAATCCAAGGATCTACACAATAATATTTAGGCCCAGGAGTTACATTCAAGCTATTTAATTTGGGTGCATTGGCCCTAGTTACTCAGAATGAATACCTGTTCAGAAGAGACAGCAGCTGTTGTGAGAGAACTGTGTGCCCAGCCTGCCCAAACATCTACTTTGCCTTTCATGATGATAAAAGAATCCCCTGAAAAAGATGGAGTTCATGCCCAGAAAGGAGAACTATCTGCAATTAGCATATGTAGTTCTACATAACAAACCACGAAGCCTGAACAGTGGGTTCAAACGCACGTAGGCTGACTCCAGGGTATGTTGTCTTAGGTACTCTGCTGTGCTTCTGATACACCAGGACACCAGGAATAAGTATATGGGTCCCCTTATTAATGAGCTTAGCCTTTGCTTGCAGTTGCTCAAAGTGTATTTTTTAAGCGTGAATCGAAATCAACAGATATGCATGAAAGGTTGCTCTCCTAGTCAGGCTCCGCTATGCCTGTCGGGTTCTTCAGATCTGTATTTCCAGCCTGAGGCCTGCATGTCTTTTTCTCAAAGGGACTGCATTTTTCCGGGTAGGATGATGGGAGGCTTGGGCTTTTAAAAATCACTCCGGGGCTTCCCTGGCGGCGCAGTGGTTGAGAGTCCGCCTGCCGATGCAGGGGACACGGGTTCGTGCCCCGGTCCGGGAAGATCCCACATGCCGCGGAGCGGCTGGGCCGGTGAGCCATGGCCGCTGCGCCTGCGTGTCCGGAGCCTGTGCTCCGCAATGGGAGAGGCCACAGCAGTGAGAGGCCCGCGTACGGGAAAAAAAAAATCACTCCGATAGGAAGCGTCACCTACTACTCTTCCACTGGGCAGACTCAAGTGTGTCATGACCCTTCCTATTTGTCACCATTAGACAATCTCTTCCATTCTGGGAATAGATACCATTTAATTATTTGATGCCCAGTATCATGTATGTCATGCCTACATTCATGGAATGAGTTAAGGTCATCTGTTCCGTTCCCAAGTCTTCGGAAATTACTACATTTACTTCCTGTCAGATACGTGAGAATGTTTATCACCAACAGACCAAAGAGGGTAATTTCTATTCTAATATCTAATACCTAATAACCCTCATTGTCAAGAAATGTCTTGTGTTTAAATAACCTAATCCTTTAGGCTTCATCTTAACTGGATTTTATTTCAATTTATCCTCAATAGTTACTGACCTTGAAATGTCACCAAAACTGTTAAAAGAGATGAAGCACTTTAGAAGACGGAATGAAATTTTATAGGGACCTAGAATAAATTAGTGAAGTAATGAGGACTTAGAAAAAGTTTAAGACTGAACAAGTTATATACATATGAGATTATAACCTGACAGAACATAGATCACAGTGTTACAAATCCATATCTTTGTATTTTAAAAAAATAAGCAAAAACGGGGAAGAAAGGATCCTTTATGCCCCTCAGAGCCCTACTTTACCACTAGTGTAGGTCTTACAACTAAGAGTGGTCTAGAAAATGTGACTAGTTCAGATAATAGTATTATGATGACTGGAAGGTTAGTAATACATAGGCACTTCTAAGACTAATGAATGCTCCCTGAAAATGATCATTTGTATAAAGGTCAAATAACTATTTAAGATAATTTAGTATTTGCCCCCAAAGAAAATTTTCTTTTGTTTCTCTTTCCAAACAACTAAGTAATGAAATGACTGTATATATTTTGTGTTAAAATTTTAAATGGAGATTGTCTTTTCTTAGGTTGTAATCTTGGTGATTACTATCTTTTCTAGGAAGAATCTGTGTTTTTTCTTAACCTAAACTACATACTTAGCTAGAGGCGTCTAACCCATAAATAAGTAACCCATGATTAACTAACCCATGTTTGGTTAGAATTCATTGAGTTCACCTCAGATATTATTTAAGTAATTCAAAATGCTTTGTAAACCACCGCCATTGAGCTCTTGCGGTTGGTAGTAACATTGTTTTTCTTGCATTTGCTCAATAACTATGCAGTTACCTTTAGTCTCTATGTTTATATGTGTCACAGCCCTTATAATTAAGTTTAACAGACTCGTAGAGGTGGAAGGAATTTTAGCGATTCAGTGATAGGTGTGAGAGTTGTGATCGGCAGGACCAAGTCAGTTGCTATGACTTAGGTTTAGTTCACATAATCTTGGAAAGGTTTATTTATGTCTAAACCAGATCCACCTTTCTGTGAGCAAAATCCTTTTCCTCTTGATCTGTCTTCAGATCGAGGACGTGCAAACTTTGTCCTTTGCTGTTCGGGAATTGTTTTTCATGTACTTGAGTACCATTTAGGTAACCTTCCTCAAATCAAAGCCATTTCTGTTCTCTGAATTCCAATGCCCGTGTTAGGAGCTAAGTAATGCTTTCACTTGATCACCTTCCAAATTGCTCTCCTCTGCTAAATTCTCTGCTAAATGTGAAAGGCTTTCACTCAAAGGAAATCAACTAGAGAATTCTTAATCTAATATATTTAACATATTCTAAACATAATCATTTCTTTTGCTGGTGGTTTAAGTGGAAAAGAGTACACACATGTGTGTTATGTTTGTGCATTTTGAGTCCTGGTTGTTTATGTGATCGCAATCAGATATTACTATATAATATGATCCAATACAACGTAACATTATACTTTGGAGGCAATATCGTTTACCATAAAAGGATGTGGTTTCTTTTTTTTTTTTTTTTTTGCGGTACGCAGGCCTCCCACTGTTGTGGCCTCTCCCGCTGCAGAGCACAGGCTCCGGACGCACAGGCTCAGCGGCCATGGCTCACCTCTCCGCGGCATGTGAGATCTTCCCGGACCGGGGCACGAACCCGTGTCCCCTGCATCGGCAGGCGGACTCTCAACCACTGCGCCACCAGGGAAGCCCCAGGATGTGGTTTCTGTAAGCAGACATTATGAATTTGTATTCTGGCTGTACCATTTACAAGCTAGAAGAATTTGGATAAGGTATTTAACCTCTCTGGTTAAACTCACAGCTCACCTATACAGTGTTAATAATAATATTAATTGTAATATAATGTTATAATGATAGTGTTAAGAGGATTCAATAAATTAACACATGAAATATTTAGAATAGTGCTGGAATCACAGTAAGTACATAAGAAATGGTAGCTGTCCGTCATCATGGTCATTTTTGTGTAAAGAAGGTAACATTGATATATTTAGGCACCATCGGTATCACAGCTCCTAGCACATTCCCTAATTGGAAACCAAAATTCACACCCCCTTCAGGACAAATTAAAAACAACACCACAGATCCCTTCTCTTGCAGAAGGTCTGACTCTACAACCTGAGTTTACTTGAGTAATTTTACCATTCCCCTTTTTTCCCCAGTAGTTTCACAATATAACATAGGGATTATATAAATATCCATTATCATTTCAAGGGTTTTAAAAAAATTCACTAACTCGGGGGATCCCCATCCCTCTCCTATTTTCAGAAGAAATAATTCACACAAAGTGAAGAACCCAAGTCACGGAGAATCAGTTTCCCCTACACTTTTCCCACCCGGCCCATCAACTTCTTGTTGTAAAGAAGGGATGCTTGCTATCACTGAAGGGCTTTGGGGCAACCTGGTGACTTTGGTAAAATTAATTTTCTAAGTCAAATGATGAAACCTCTATCACCAAGTAGCAGTAATTTTCAGTTTTTCATTTGTCTACACTTTGAGGTACAAAAGCATGTAACAAAATTATTTTTAAGGTATTCAGAATGAAAAGAAAAAAAGAGGGTTAGTCTAAAAGTTAACAGCTGTCCACAGTTTAAATCTGAAAGTAAGAGGCGCAGTGCATGTTTTAAATCTTCGTAAATTTAAACTTTGTGTAAAGGTCTTTGTTTTCTCCTTGCTGTTTCTCACTTTCGTCCTCGTGATTTCTAGGACCCGAAGGCCTGCCCCTTCATGCTCTGTGGAGTCACTTCAACTGCTACTATAGGCTCCATTCAGCCCTGGGATTGGGGTATAGAAAATGGCGCCTATCAAATTTAAGGGATGGATTTCTTCGCTTTGTATTTGAAGTATTAGTGGGGTTTTAAAATATATATTTTGGAGAAATTACAATGAATATATAATCCTGATATCAATTCTAAAAATCTTTTCAGTTTAAATTCTCTTTTTTTTTTTTTGAAAAGGGAAAATAAGGGGTAAGAAATAAAGGAAGGAAATGTTTAAAGATCGCTCTCGGAAAGGAACAGGGACGAGAAGGGGGAGAAACAAGAATCTGAATGAGAGAACGAAGATTGTGCCAGTGGCGCCAAGCGATGCAGGAAAGGGAGGAAAGAGCGTAGCAGCCGGAGGGCAAGGGGGCCGGGCCGGGAGGGTGCGGGGTGGGAACCTGGGTCTGAGGCAAAGAGTCCGAATAATCGGTGTCCGGTTATGGGGGGAAGCGCTGAACGCCGGGGAGTCCCGGACCAAAGAAAAGCCTGTTTCTCAAGCCTCAGGGTCCCACTCCTGCTGAGACTGCACCGGCCTAGTATCGATCGCGGTTCGCCATGGATTCAAGATACCACTCTGAATTCTCTTTTAAATAATGCAAAAAGATTAGAAATTGTAATGACACATTCATTGGTTTATTTTCGACCTCTCAGAAAGTTAGAAACAAGTGCTGAACTTAAATCCATATTATTAAAATTAAAAGTGTTTCTTAAGAATTTCTGCAATTAGAATCAAAAGGGAAATAAACCACCCAACCCGAATGATATACTCTGTGGTGGTTAATTTTATGTGCCAACTTGACTGGCCTAAGGGATGCCCAGATGCTGGTAGAACATTATTTCTGGATGTGTCTGTGAGGGTATGTCTGGGAGAGACTGCCATTTGATTCAGGAGGCCCTCGCCTATCCCTTGAGGGCCCAAATGGAACCCAAAGGCTGGGGAGGAGCAAACTCTCTCTCTTCTTGAGCTGGAACGTCCGTGTTTTCCTGCCTCTGACCTCAGAGCTCCCGGTTTTCAGGCCTCAGATCCAGACTGGCTTCTGCATTGGAAGTTTGCTTTACTATGCTTATCTGTGTTTTGGTTACTCACTTACTCCCCCTGCAAGATTTTCTCTAAACACGCTTTAAAAACACAGTAACAAAAAGAGTCTTTACTGAATAATTTCTCTACACATACATTCACTTTTTGTGTGTGTTTAAATTAGAGATGGCAGCTCGCCGAAGAAGGTTCCATCTAGAGATAAAAGGTGAGTTTTTCCAATCAGAAGCCACAGGATAGAACAAAATTAATTAATTTTAAAGAAAAAGAAAACTATTTTATTTCAATCTCAGTTAATGTATTTGACAGCTAACGTACATTAATATATAGCATAACTCTATTTTTCCCAGTAATTGATATACCCTAGTGTTGTTTGCTTAAGATAAAATTATCTATAGAGCATTCACTAAGTGAAATATTGCCCTAAGTTATAATAAAAGTCTATTTTTTTGAAGATATTAAAAAGTAACAGAGGGGCTTCCCTGGTGGCGCAGTGGTTGAGAATCCACCTGCCAATGCAGGGGACACGGGTTCGAGCCCTGTTCTGGGAAGATCCCACATGCCTCGGAGCGGCTGGGCCCGTGAGCCAGGGCCGCTGAGCCTGTGCGTCCGGAGCCTGTGCTCCACAGCGGGAGAGGCCGCGACAGTGAGAGGCCCACGCACCGCAATGAAGAGTGGCCCCGGCTTGCCACAACTAGAGAAAGCCCGCGCACGGAAACAAAGACCCAACACAGCCAAAAATAAATAAATAAATTTATAAAAAAAAAAAGTAATAAGAGACTTCCCTGGTGGTGCAATGGTTAAGAATCTGCCTGCCAATGCGGGACACACGGGTTCGAGCCCTGGTCTGGGAAGATCCCACATGCCGCAGAGTAGCTAAGCCCATGCGCCACAACTACTGAAGCCTGTGCGCCTAGAGCCCGTGCTCCACAACAAGAGAAGCCACCGCAATGTGAAGCCCGCGCGCCGCAACTAGAGAAAGCCCGGGCGCAGCGATGAAGACCCAACGCAGCCAAAAATAAATAAATTTATTTTTTAAAAAAAGTAATAAAAAGTCCATAGTTCCATATAGTTATACACAGAAATGCCTGAAGATGCTGAAATAGTCTAATTTTTTGAGGTCTTTTTCTTCCTGAAGATGCCATGATTAACCACACATATAAAAAGTCAAGGCAACGCTTTAAGATCCTTCCCCTGGAAACATCCGGTATTGAGGGAGGGACGTGTCTGCTATTTCACATACCTACAGACAGAACGATTCTGGAATCAGGCTAATTACCACCTTTGCTGTTTTAGCCTTCACAGAGCACCTGACTTGTCCTCTCAGAGAGATGAGGGAAGCCAGGCAGCTATACACAGATTGACCCTGCACACTAATAATCTGAAGAAGATTGACAAGCTTCATTCTCTTTAACTATTTCGTTTTGTTTCATAGAAAGAAAATGAAATGACCACACAATTCTCTGGCTTTATTTTGGCAAACGCTATCATTGAAAGTGTGGGACCCATCAATGACACCTCTGGTTGAAATTTATTTCTAAGGAATATCCCAAAGGAGTGATTTCTGAGGAATAATACGCAGCCTCCACTTGACTTTATCACAGCTGGATACGAAGTGAAATTCCCGGCTGGAATTTAACCACCCAGAACCAAGCGCCAGATGGCTTATCTGTACCTCAGCCCGACAGCTGTGTCCTGATATGCACAGCTGGTCTTCACATTTGAATGACAATATTTAAATGATAACACTGTGTGATGTAGAAAAATGTGTTTGGGTGGCTCGGGTCTTGAAAACTAGATTGCACAGTTGCTCTTAAAAGTAAATGCACGGCCTCAACGGCTCATGCACCTTCCTTCTATTTGTGCTGATGGGTCTTGGCTGGAGATAAGAGTTTAGTGCCACGTGGAAGCGTTCCAGTGCCGTTCATATTGTGCTATCTGCCCGTCATGGCTCCCCTGGGTACTCACCATGTTAGATTTTCCTTCACAGAAAAATAAGCACAGCATAGGTTTCATTGCAAAGCCGGAGACTTTTAAAATTTTGTAATAATTAATAGATATCGCATTCTGCCAAGACAGAGGAATTCAAAGGTACTTGGTAGAAAGCAGCTGCTATAGAAATTCTTCAACAGTGTGGGGATGCTATTATTCGTTTCCCAGTTGAGTCACAAATATCATCAGATGAACAAACATAACAAAACTCATACCAAAATTCAGCACTTAAAGAAAAAAACTATGAAAGGCAACTCTCAAAGAAAATATATTTGAATACATTTCGGACACGCATGAAAAATTGGACCTATTTCAAATGAGAGGTGGATGAACGAATGTGCAAGGCTTTAACCAATAAAATATATAGGGACAAGTTTTCTATGTTCCCGCTTTGACAGAGGTTCCCTGTGCTGCTGCTTCAACTTTGATGGATGTGCACATGACCCCGAGGACTCAAGGGAAACTTACCCTTAATATAGATCCAAAGTCGTTGTGGAGGTAAGGGAGAAAACATTATGTTTAGTAGTAAGGAGACCTGGATATATTATCCCCATGCTACTTTTAGTCACAATGAGTTTGGTCATGTCAGTTTCCTGCTATAAACTTCAATCCCTTCACCTGCACAACAGGAGCCACGGATGAGGTGACGTGTGTGTGCCTGTGTCTGTAAACGGTGATGAAACACAAGGCAATGTGACCATGACTGCTGTGTGGTTCCCCAGGGAACTCCACCCGTAGGACTCCTGTCCCTAGCCAGGGCTCTGAGTCAACTGCAAGATAGAATCCAGGAGGGGCAAAGAGCGGCCTGATGGTCACTTTCACAATAAACGAAGAGGATATCTCTTTACCGCGAGTCCAACGGGCTTCATCCCATGAAACCCAGAGGCGGACCAACTTCCCCGGACGCGACCACAAAGCACAGGGCAGCGCAAGGAGCCCATCCCTGGGAGCAGCTCAGGCTCCAGAGGAAAAGGTGAGTCTGCCCAGTTTAGTCTTCTCTGACTTATCACTCAAATAAGTCCCTCAGAGCACAGGCTGGAATGGCCAAGAGTTCAGTGAACACCCTCAATGAACAGGAAAAGGAATGTAAGCCGTTAGGAGAAAGGCTCCCCCCGACTTTCCTAGCGGAACCTCCTCGGGGAAGGGAGCTGCAGTTAGCAGGAGGGTCTTGTGATGAAGGACCTTGATAAGCTCCCCCCTCAACCCCAGCGGACCACTCCTGTGAGTACCCACTGAGGCCGCTGTGAGCAATGTGGGTTCTGCCCTCCTGAGACTCAGCAACCTGTCAGAGCATGACACTAATTAAATCAACTCCAAGGTCACTCTGTTCCCCAAACCAAAAGTGTAGTCCTCCCATTTCTCATCCTGAGTTGTGACTGGTCACATCACCCAGCGTAGTCAGCTACCCCCAGGCATCTTACACCACGTACCCAAACCATCAGCGAGTCTATAGGCTTTTCCTTCAAAATCCATCCAGAATCTCACCGTTTCCCATCACCGTCACCAGGACCATCACCATCACGCTGCCTCATTTTCCTGCATGGCTTCCACGGTGCTTTAACATACGACATATTTGTTCAGTGGTTTACATAAGTTCCATCAGAGTAGGAATTTCTCTGATTTGTTCACCACTGTATCTATACCATATAAAAATATCCCTAACACAGAATAAGCAACCAATAAATATTTTTGAAAAGAAGAAAGGGAAGAAGGAGAGGAGAGGGAAAAAGAGGGGAGAAGGAGGGAAGGAAGGGAGAAAAGAAGCAAGGAAGGTGAATGAGGAAGGGAGAGAGAGGGAGAAAAGAGGGAAGGAAAGAAGAAGAGAAAAAAGGAGACAACAGCTGTTGAGGTTTCTAAGGCGAAGTCCAGCCCAGATTGTAAATTTCCTCGTCCTTTATTTGAGGATGGAATCTGTCTTTGAAGCCTAGAATGTGATAGTCAGCTTATGCGAAAAGGGCTGTTGCCGTTTATTACAACCTCCTTACTCTCCAGCCCTTGGCATCCACCAAAATGGGCCCTCTACCTTCACAAGACCTTCCAGTCACTCGAGACCTTCCACTCACCCAGTTTGGTGACTCTCCCTTAAACACACACACACAGTGTTCAGTCTGAACGTTGCCATTGTCAGCAATACCAATAAATTTCCCATCAACCAAGTAGACTCCCTCCCCAGTAGCAGATGATTCTCCCTTTTTACATTATAATTCAAGTGCTTTAAGATGATACTAGAGAAAGGCAACGACCATGATTAATTAGGATTCAGCAACATCAGGCTGCTTGATGTCAAGTGGATCTGCTTCCAGGCTCCACAATCTGTTTCGTTCAATTATTGCCCATCTTTATGATACTTCCCATAATGAACCTTCTAACTTCCCTCACCAACTTCTAGTCACCACTTCAAACTTGCTGTAACCTTGGCAGGTGATTTTTACTACTCCCAGAGAATATCAAGATTATCAGACATTAAGTCCCCCATATTCCTTTAACCTCATATTCTCAAAAATAATGCTGTTTCTAGGGCTTCCCTGGTGGCGCAGTGGTTGAGAATCTGCCTACCAATGCAGGGGACATGGGTTTGAGCCCTGGTCTGGGAAGATCCCACGTGCCGCGGAGCAACTAGCCCCGTGAGCCACAATTACTGAGCCTGCACGTCTGGAGCCTGTGCTCTGCAACAAGAGAGGCCGCGATAGTGAGAGGCCCGCGCACCGCGATGAGGAGTGGCCCCCACTTGCCGCAACTAGAGAAAGCCCTCGCACAGAAACGAAGACCCAACACAGTCATAAATAAATAAATAAAATTAAAAAAAATAATAATGCTGTTTCTATCAAAGAGGGAGAATATGCCCCATTCCTTCCAACCTCCCTCTGAGCAGCGTAATCATCATTCTGATGGTGAATGAGGCTCCTTTGATCTTGAGATGTGAATAAGATGGGCTCATACTCCAATTTTATACCCTGATGAAGTCCAAAGTCCTTAAAAAAGTTTCTAGAAATTTCCAAAGGTCTTAAACTCTCAAGGTCACCTCAGTATCTGGCCTCTTTCTGTATGTGTTGTTCCTATTATGTACTACACTGACCCAGAAGTGACATCCAGCCATTTCCTTTAAAAAACAAAAAAAAACAAAAAAAAAGAAAATGAAAGAACAAGAAAATGTTGTGAGTGTTGAATGAAGGCTTTTACTGGAAAGGTCAAGAGATACCATTCTAATCAATGAGAACGAAGTAGTTTTCTTTGGGGCATGTCTGGAAATCTCCCACCCCCTGGCTTGAACATGGATACGATGTCTGGAGCAACAGTAGCTGTCTTGTGACCATAAGGCAACAAGTAAGTTCTGACATTTCAGAGCTACTGAACCAATGCCAACCCCTTTTTAATTCTTGTTTTGTGCAACAAAGTAAATCCTTTTTGCTTTAAACCATTACTAAGTTTTCTGTTATTTGATACTCAAAGCACTTAAAGCTGATACAAAATTTCAAGATCACAATTATCATAACCCTAAACCTGTGAAGTTCAAGAGTTTAAAGATGTGTGATCTAAGCTTTTACAGTTAGAGCCATCGGGTTGAGTAGTTTGGTAGTTTAGCACACCTAAACTACTAAATGCCGTCAGGACCTTGGGATGCAATTAAAAGCTAGTTGGTTCACAGTTCCTCAATTCTGTGACCAGAAGAAGATAAAGATGGTAGGAGGGTCAAAAAGCCCCTCTTCCTCGGAATGAGAGGTCATTTTCTCTCACTACCTGACTCCCTAAATTTGCCCCAAATTTGGAGACCTGCCTAATAGCTCAATCTGTCCTGGCTCTTCAGAAACCTGTGTTAGTGACGGGCCTTGCCCACCCACCTGAGCCATGTAAGAGTCCTGAATTCCTAATACTGACCTTCACCCATGAGCTAGCATGATACTATTTTAATTGCTACAGTCTACCATGTAAACTCAATGTACTACCTGACAGGTTAACTCAGAAACATTATTTATACATGAAGACTTACAATTTAAAAGACAGTAGAAAATGATCATTTTTGTTCAGTCATAAATGAATTTTATACCTCCACTACAAATTATGTTGTATGAGCAGTTAAAGGCTTTCTGGGGTGCTCAAAATATTCTATTTGTTGACATGAATGGTGATTACATGGGTGTTCATTTTATGCAAAATTCTTTAGGTTGTATCTTTATGCTTTATGTCCTTTGCTATATTTATATTTCACAATAGAATGGGTTTAAATGGTGTAAAGAATATTACTGACACACAAAGAGGCTAAAGATATCTTTAAAAATCAGGTTACACAACAGTTCGTGTACTGTCAAGACTTTTCACCAAGCAGATATGTACCAAAATGTTAATGCCTTATCTTCAGTCAGGGCTAGAGTGCAGAGTACTGAGAGATTGTCAACCACCTATGTGTTTCTAAAAAATGACAAAATGAACACCAAGTCATATGTAAAATAATCCTTCCTTTTAAACATTTATATGAACCACTGGGAAATAATAGACTACTCAGATAGTTATACACAAGCTACATTTGTTCACATTAGAACATTTTTCCATTTAAATCATGATCACTGGATGAGTATTACTTTAAACGGTGAGAGTAATCCTGTGAGTCATGGATTTTTTTCTTTTTGGAATTTTGCTTTTATTGTTAACTTTATCCATTAAAACCATTTGTGACACTAGTTAACGATGTGAAGGTGATGTTTAAAGTGGTAGGAAGACATCCTGAAGTTTGTTCTGTTGTCCCCGTCTTTCTTATTATAATGAATCTCATTCATGAAGACATCATTACATGACAAACAACTGTCATAAAAGTAGATTCCACCATGTAACATGGTCTACTCTATCCTTGTTATGATAACTTTATTGTAGCAGTGGCCAGTATTAAAATTACAAATTGACAATATGTTGTATAGAACTTACTTTGAAAAGAAATCACTTAATAAGACACTACTCTTCTACACAATCTTGGTCCTGTAAGCCACCAAGATGACTTTTAAAGGTAAAAAGTCAAAAAAAAAAAAAAGTTTGTGATTTGAATCTCCTATGATTTGACAAACGGGTTCAAGGGCATGACCCAGAAAAAGTATTTCAGAAAGGAAGAATGCTTTATTTTCTGATTTAGAGAATAAGAAGATAACACTTATATCTGTATAATGACTCTAATTATACCAAAATGTACAATCAGGAAGAATCATCAAGTGTCCCAGGATTAGTGTAAAAATGGACATAAAGGAGAAATGCAGTACCACGAGGTTCTTTTGTTAGCAACTATTATTACTTACAGTCTGCAAAACTGACAAAGGCATATGCCAATCAAATAAATAACCTGTATTTAGATAACCCAGGTAGTAGTTCACTGGGGAGTTCTTGAAAAAAGAAATTATTAGTTCAATGCCAAGTCACGCTTACAGCTTCGAACAAGGAGGAAAACATGGGCATGTTTCTCAAATGGATTTCACAGAATCAGTGCAAAAGCCGGAGGGGACGGCTTAGTTTTTTAAGCCTCAGATTTGAAATACCTAGACTTCCTGCAACTACAGCATTAAATCCTCCGTGGAACCACAGTTTCAAATGCTGTCAGGAGAGACTCAACTCTTCACTCTTCTGAGACTGATAATTTTTTTTTTTTTTTTTTTTGCGGTACGCGGGCCTCTCACTGCTGTGGCCTCTCCCCTTGCGGAGCACAGGCTCCGGACGCGCAGGCTCAGCGGCCATGGCTCATGGGCCCAGCCGCTCCGCGGCATGTGGGATCTTCCCGGACCGGGGCACGAACCCGTGTCCCCTGCATTGGCAGGCGGACTCCCAACCACTGCGCCACCAGGGAAGCCCGAGACTGATAAATTGAAAGCCATGAAGTTTAGAGGAAATAGAGGGGAGGCTGCAGCCGCCTGCACCACCCCCTCGCCCCACAGACGAAGGCTCTACCTGTAACACCGTTTAAAGTTCCATCTGAGGCTGTCTCCTGGGTGAGGCTGGAGGATGGTGTTTTTAAGACACTCCAGAAATCTCACAACCCTGCCATGGACCATCTTTGTAAACACTGAAACCACATTTTCGTCGAGGGAAAACGTTATTTTTAATTCTCATTTAAGACAGTCGAGGAAGTTCTAAGTGCTTACTTAAAAATGCATTATAGGTATCCGGCCAACTCTTCACTAGTCCCGTGGAAAATTCTGAATCTCAACATGATTTTTTTGTGGCTTTGTGTATTCCTGCACCACCTCCTCCCTGACATCAATTGCCTGGCAGATGCCAATTAAACAATTGAGTTTTATTGAATTTTCGTTGTACTTTACCATTCTCTCACATCTCCTAACTCATTCCCAAAACTGCATAAGATAAAGAATAACACTCTTATTTTCTCCATCTCACAGAGGAAAAGTTTGTCTTCGGAAGATTTTATGAATTAACCACATTGATAGGTTGTTGCCCTGTGTTTTAAGATCCAGACCTTGGGAATCCTCCCACAATATTGCTAGTTGTAAGTTCCATTTAGGAAAATAAGCTTTTGACCAAAGAAAACTGTGTAATGCATTCTGAATTTAAATAAAAATAATGTATATCTAACTATTTTGATTTATCAATAATGCTACCTACTTCTGCTGTTATATATAATTAATGATTTAAAAGAATAAATAATTGGAGAGGATGCTGGAAAACTGTGGACCATTTTTTTTTAAGGTCTCCTGCCTAACTGATTAACAGATATCTCTTTTCACTTAGATTTACTTCAAAATAACGCATAAGCATCCAGTTATACACAGGCGCAAAGGAAAACCTGAGAGTAACATGAGGTGATTTCTAGGACTGAAACTCAAACTATGCTTCAACTGTGAGTCAAGGAAAAATTAATGCAGAAGAAACCCAAATATCCAGCCTAATTTAACATCTTTAAGCCACAGCTGCAGAGATGATTCTAAACTGAGGCAAACTGAAGAGTGGATCTGCCGGGTATTGTGATAAATGTTAGAAAAGCCACCGAATAAGTTAGATTCCTTTGAGATGGCACACTAATTATTTTAAATACAAATATCCTTGGGGAAGCTAACATATCACGATCTTTTCTCCAACACTCCCACTATCAAATAATTTAGCTGTTTTCCTCCAACCAATAGATGAACTGAACCTCTCTGATAGGAATTTTGATTTCAAGTAGGAAATTTGGATAAGAGTGGACTTAATAGGAGGTAACAAGTTCAGGCTCTTTTAGCCAGAAGAAATATACGTGCCCAACTAGGGAGAGCTATAGAGAGCAGCGGGCACAGAGGCCAGTTTTTCACATATTATGTTACACAATTATTTTTATTATTTTTTTACTTATTTTTGCTTAAGACTTGACCTGGCTCCCGAGGTTGATCAAGAAAACTAAGGCTCAGTGCAGGTGCTAATGAAAATTAATTGAAATTTCAAATTTCAGCTGGCATTAGTTTACGCTGATGACCCCAGCACAAAGGACTTGCTCCTCCTTCAAAATTCCACAGCAGAAGTTTATAACACTTCTTTTTAATTACACTTTTTTTTTTTTTTTTTAATTTGGCTGCATTGGGTCTTCACTGCTGGGCTTTCTCTAGTTGCAGCCAGCGGGGGCTTCTCTTGTTGCGGAGCACGGGCTCTAGGCGCACGGGCTCAGTAGTTGTGGTTCGCAGGCTCTAAAGTGCAGGCTCAGTAGTTGTGGCGCACGGGCTTAGTTGCTCCACGGCATGTGGGATATTCCCGGACCAGGGCTCGAACCCGTGTCCCCTGCATTGGCAGGCGGTTTCTTAACCGCTGCAACACCAAGGAAGTCCCTACACCTAACTTTTTAATAGCACTTCCCTATCTTGGGATAATTCTTCTAGGCTATTTTACACTATTTAAATTGTCTATTTAATTTCATAGCAATAAGAGCCTTGACGTTTTTGTAAACTTTGCAACTCCTACCAAGTTAATATTTTAAAAGTCTGGGGGTGGGCTTCCCTGGTGGTGCAGTGGTTGAGAGTCCACCTGCCGATGCAGGGGACACGGGTTCGTGCCCCGGTCCGGGAAGATCCCACATGCCGCGGAGCGGCTGGGCCCGTGAGCCATGGCCGCTGAGCCTGCGCATCCGGAGCCTGTGCTCCGCAATGGAAGAGGCCACAACAGTGAGAGGCCCGCGTATCGCAAAAAAAAAAAAAAAAAAAAAAAAAAAAAAAGTCTGGGGGTGGTGGGTGGGATGAATTGAGAGGTTGGGATTGACATATATACACTAATATGTATAAAATAGTTAACTCCACATCACCAAAGTAAGACTTGAGTTAATCACAGTTTTGGCTCTCCCAGAAATGCAATCTTAAACCAGTTAATCAGGAAACGTCTGGTCAGCACTAGTTAGGTAATGTTTCCTCCCCTATAGGCAAGTAACTTGGAAATAACCAACCTGCTTTTCCGCCAGTGTAGCTGCCTTTTTCCTGCTCTCCTCTGTCCGTGAAAGTCTTTCATGTGGTACAGCTCCCTGGGGCTGCTTTCTACCTCCTAGATTGGATACCGCCTGATTCGAATTGATTTTCGCTCAAATCAATTTTAAAAAATTTAACATGCCTCAGTTTATCTTTTAACAGTTCTAGTGTCAGAAGAGAGAGTGAAGTACGATATACCCCTGACACCCCGCGGCCAAGAGCAAAGAGCAAGCAAACGTGGGTACCTGCTGAGCCCTGAGCTCACGCTTCCCTGCCGGCTCTGGAGGTCATGCGCGAGTCCCCCGGATCCTAGTGTGAGCTTTCAGACTTCATGTGAGCACTTCTTTGTCCGTACTGGGTCCAGAAACTGGTCGGAGTCAGGCTGGGTCCGACTCAGAAACCGGACTGGGTCTGGGGTCGGACTGGGACTGACTTGAGCTGGACTGGGTCCCGTGTGGAGCCTCAGGTGAATCAGTTTGTTTTCCGGCTGAACAGGCAGGTTAAACTCATCAAGGATAATCCTGAGCTACAGTGGCCACGGTGGAGAACTTTTCACCTAGGTAAGCGTACCCGGTTAGGAGGCGCCCTAGAAAAAAAAGGGGGTCTCAGACAGGCACTCACCAGAGAGTGTAGAGGGAACATTATTTTTCTCCTCTACAGTTCCTGGGGACCTGGATGAGACCCGCTGGGACACCCCAACTTGCTCCAGAGCCTGCAGATGGGATCCCGGGGAAACTGGTGAAGCCGACAAAGGTTCTTACCGAAGTCAGCTCTCCCGGACCTCTGCTGCGGGGCCTGGTCGAGAGCAAGGGGCAATTTCATGCTGTGCCTTCCTTTCCAAACCCAGATGGGCAGGAAAAAACAGTTGTGAGAAGGAGATCTTTGAATTGTGACTCTTGACTTAGCTTTCAGGTGCCCGCTGGTGGTGACTCTGTCATCCCCAGGGACAGCTACGCCTGCTTGTTCGTGTCCTGAGAACTTGGCTTGGCAGCTGTCAGGTTGCAAGCCCCTGAATATGGCCTGGAAGAAACGTGGGCTGCATCCCATTTGAGGCTTGGGTCATATTGACTGTTGCCAGCTCTTGGGGGGAACTGTCTGAGTCTTTCCTTTGTTTTGGGGGGTGACTCTGGATCTTGGGAGAGTAGGATCTTTTGTACCCTTTTGGGGGATACCTCTGCATCCAGGGGCTTGTTCAATACTGCCAGGAATCTACTCTCTGTCCCAGCTGATACCTGACAAGATAGTTTGAAAGGATTTTTTTTTTTCTTTTATTAAAGTAGCTCTACAGTCATAAGTTGGCCAAACTGGAAGCTGATACTTAGAGCCTGAGAGCAACTTTTTTTTAGGTCTTCTCTAAACTAAAATGAAACTATGTACCCAGAGGGAAAGAAAAACATTCTGAAGCCTTTGTGAAAGGATTTACTAAAACATCCCAAAGACACAGAACTCTAAAATCTGAAACATAGAAATCTTTTGATTTTCATCTTAGTGGAAGATCTTCTCCCTGATATAAAGAAGCAAATTGAGGGTAAGTAGTTGGATGAGTGGGTCAGTCTCTTAATATCATTCACGTTGCAACCCAATTATTTAAGGAATTAAAAACATCTAACTTGTGTTACAAATCAAGTCTTTACAGGAACAGAAATGCAGCTCTAGAAACAATTCAAAGCACACTCATCCTTTTTTTTTTTTTCCCCACCAATCCCCAAACCTCCCCAATGAGATGTCAAAAGACTTGCAGACTTTGTAAATGATCTGGACTTAAAGAACACGAGTCCTTGGGGGAACTTGCATTCTTTCTCTGTGCCTTTTGAGACGTAACTCTTCTACCTGGTCTTCTCTAGAAACCAAGGTAATTCTTATCAGAAGCGGGGGTGGGGAGGATATTTTGAAATCCAGGCCTAAGAAAAATCTTAGAAATCTCTTTCATAAAGATTAGTTAAAAGCTATCTTAACAGGTAAACATATTCTATCTGCCAGGAACACAATTTGGATCCAATGTTCTTTTATAAACTAGTGAGTTTGCATTATCATACCTGTCTCATGGCTAAAATCTTAAAATGAAAGCTATAAGGATCTGTTTGTACCTGTCTATATGTTTATAATGTCTAGGTATATTACAGATGTGTGATTTTTTTAACCTCCCAATAGTATTGCCACAATTAATTTTATAAACAGCTCTATTTTAATTGGCTTAAAGACAAACATTAAATAAATCAAGTATACTCACAGAAATATAGAAACTAACCCAAATGTTTTTCAATTTCACATGATCTAGGCTAATCTTCGGTAAACAAAACCTAATTTAAGTTTGTCACTTAATTAGAAGAGGCAAGTCTTTGGAGCTCTCAGCATTAAATATAGTACTTTTATTCTACCTCGGTTTACAGAGTCAAATAAGCTCGTTATCTCTGTTGCAGAATTTGTCAGCAAGAAAGATAACTTAAAATGATGATTAGCTGTTTAATGTCTCATGAAATTTCCAAGAGTAAATCTAATTGTTAAGAACAAGCAAATTAAATAGACGTAAAAGGTTATAAACGCACTTTTCAACAATCATTGTTTTATGGTATGTCTACTTAAAAAATAGTTCCCAGAACCTTTAATACGCTTCAGTTCACCTTTCAACAAGGTAAAGTCTCCGTTCCCCCTTTATTCAAACATTTATTAAGCACTTAATGGTGCCAGGCGTAAGGTAAAACACATTCAGAAAGGCACAGAGGAAGCTTCGTGCCCCGGAGGCGCGGGAAGGTACACTTCCCTGAGCTGGGGAGAAGGCTGATTTCTGCTTCGCCAGTGTCTCCATTTCTTTCAGCTCAGAGATGCAAAACCAGAGGACGTCCTACAAAAAGCTGTAGAGGAAAGACGACTTTAGGTAGGGTGGGAGAAAGCTAAAAGAAGCTTGGCTGTAAGCCAGGCCGCCTCACCTACACTCAAAAACCATCCCGGATCTCTGCGGCCAGGCACCCCACGGAGCACACTGTGAGCTTCGCAAACTTAGCGACTTCAACTTTTAATAAGAGGCTAACACGTTAAAATCAAACTTGAAAGCTCCCAGGGTCGTGTAAGCCAAGGCCGAGCAACTTCATACTAACTTTCGGTTGAGTAGTAAAAAAAAAAAACCTCCGTAGACTTAAGAAGGACGGTAGCGTGGACACCCGGAGCCTGAGGGGCACGAAGACCTCCCGCGCTACCCAGGAGGAGGCCAAGTCTCGCGAGAGTTGAGGCGCCCGGACCGCGCCCCAAGGGATCCGGCGGAGCGGACGGGGCGGGAAGGTGGGCGGGGCGCCGGGACCCAGAGTTCCGGGTTCCCCAGCCGCGGAAGTACGGGGGCGCGGCGGCCGTCGGCTTCGTCAGGGTTATTCTTGGCGGCGGCGCGCGGCCATGGCGCGGAAGCCGAATCACCGGCTGCTGCTGCTGTCGCTGCTGCTGCTCTGCCGGGCCCCGGTGTGCAGCTCCGGCCCTCTGCCCCTGATCCTCAACACTTGGCCTTTCAGGAATGCAGCCGTAGCAGGTGCGGGGCCGGGGGCTGCGCTGCCAGAGCTCGCGGGTGGGGCGGGTCGCCGCCGACCGCACCGAGCTGCTGGGAGCCGGGAGGCGGGCCTTCCGCAGCCTCCCCTGCGGCCTTTCCCGCAGCCGCGGCGCCTCGGGCACTGGACCCTCCTCCCTGCCACTGCTGCATTTTAGATCCTCAGCGTTCTTTGTGACTCCCTCTCTGCAGCCCCGAGTCACTGTATTTTCCACCCTGCTGCCGACCCGGAGCAGTTACGGCCTTTCTGCTCAGACTCTTCCTCCAGTGGCTCCTACGCCGGCTTTTGCGTGACCTCTAGCCCTTTCCTGCCTTTCCACCTCCCCTTTGGAGCCCGTCACATCTCCCCAGTACCCTCCACTTAGGCTTCGCCGACGACTAAGTTCCCCAACAAAGCGTGGTCGCTTTACGTGTACTTTTTGTTGCTGCATGCTGACGCGCTGTATTTGCCACCTGGCAAAGGACTTCCAACCTTGGTTATACGTTAGGATCATCCTCAGAGCTTCTCAAAAGGACCCGTGCCTGGGCCCTACCTCCTGAGGTTTCCCTTTCACTGCTGGAACCAAAGTTTTTTTTTTTTTTTTAAAGCTGCCTAAGTGATGTTGATTTGCAGTCAGGATTGAGAACTACCAAACTAAGATATTACCTCTTCAGGAAGACTTCCCTCATTTACTGTCTTCAAACCCAGTCTGAGTCAGGTGCCAGGCTTGCGTGCTTTGATATCATCCTGAACATACCATTACCTTGTCATTTTCTTATCCTACTTGTTTCATTCAGTTTAAGACATACTACCCTGGTAGTTTCAGACCCCTTCTCCCCCATTTGAGGCTGCTAATATAATTTTCTGGGGCTGAATTAGCTTTAGAATTTGATGGAGCTAAGTTTGTATGTTATAGGCAGTGCATATGATTCAGAGAAAAAGTGAGGAAACAGGCTGTGAGAAAGAAATTCCCAGCGATAATGAGACAGAAAAGAAAGTTCAGGGCCCTGGGCTGGGAACAATTCTGTGTATGTTGTCTGAATTCAGAAGGGGGGGGGGAAACTTCTCTAAATATACTTTCAAGCCTGTTCTTTCAGTGGTAATGCTTATTATTTACCAATAATGTCATTAACCCGTCAAGGAATTCTATTTTTATTAGTAAAGAAATTGACTACTTAACACCTTCCCCCCCGCCCATTCCATGTTTGGGGCTCTGGAGAACATAGTTTAGTGTTAAAAGCATGGCCCCTGGAACCAAAATGGTTACTTTTGAATCCTGACGCTGCTGTCGACTAAGCTGTGTGACCTTGAACAAATAGCCTCTCTGGGTCTGTTTCTTCCTCTTTAAAATAAGGATAGTAATTGTACAGTACCTGAAAGATTAAATGAATTATCCACGTGAAGCCCACGTTGTAATTATTTGCTGTTATTTTGTTGTTATGGAGACTTGCTGATATATTTTTAATAATCTGATGATGCAGAAGAATTTACGGGGCTATGATTTCATGAATTTTCAGTTTGCCTTTTAGTAGCTTCAATTGTAACTTATAAAACTGAAGGAGAGAATACTTCTTTTCTCACACACACACACACAGTAGAAACAGGTATTATTAATAAGTGAAAAAACCCTCACTTTGCATCAGTAGCCAAAGTCTGAATTCTTCACGGTAAAGGGTTGTGTTATGTAATTCTGTCTATATCACTGACTGCTTTGCAGCACATGATAGACGAAAATTTCAGTTTAACTTGGAGTAAATGTGCAAACAGTTTTAAAAATAGGAGTTTTCAAGCCGTTTTTGGTTTGTTGCCTTTGGCATTGAAAAAAAAATGCGTGTCTACACAAGCACTCTTGGGGTTTGATTGCCAGCGTGGAGGACGTTAGCATCTGGAGGGTCTGCGCTGGACGCGGTTGAGAGCGGCTGTGCGGCGTGTGAACAGGAGCAGTGTGACGGCACCGTGGGCTTTGGTGGCAGCCCCGACGAGTCTGGAGAGACCACCCTGGATGCCATGATCATGGACGGGTAGGAGCGCCCTGAAAAGCCTTAGTGCTCTCTGCACCTCCGCTGCAGGTTGAGTTACATGTATGGCTGATTAGTCTTCTACTGAGAGCAAGATGGACAAATATATGTGTGTTTTTAAAATTTTTATTGGGGTGGAGTTGATTTACAATGTTGTGTTAGTTTCAGGTGTACAGCAAAGTGAATCTGTTATACATATATCCACTCTTTTGTAGGTTCTTTCCCATGTAGGTCATTACAGAGTACTGAGTAGAGTTCCCTGTGCTGTACAGTAGGTCCTTATTGTTTATCTGTTTTAGATATAGTATAGTGTGTTATATGTCAATCCCAATCTCCCAATTTATCCCTCCCCCCGCAATATATAAGTTTTGATGCAGGTCAAAAGCCCTAGCATATTGTACTTGGCCTTTCCAAACACAAGGCGTTTCCCCCTCAATTAAAAGAAAGTCATGCAGCAACATGGAGGGACCTAGAGATTATCATACTAAGTGAAGTAAGTCAGAAAAAGACAAATATCGTATGATATCACTTATTTGTGGAATCTAAAAAAAACGATACAAATGAACATATTTACAAAACAGAACTAGACCCAGAGACAGAGAAAACAAACTTATGGTTACCAAAGGGGAAAGGTACAGGAGGGATAAATTAGGAGGTTGGGATTAACATTTACATACTACTATATATAAAATAGGTAAACGACAAGGACCTACTGTATAACGCAGGAAACTATACTCAATATCTTATAATAACCTATAATGGAAAAGAGTCTGAAAAAGAATATATACATATATAGAACTGGTTCACTTTGCTGGACACCTGAAACTAACACAACATTGTAAATGAACTATACCTCAATAAAAATTTTATTTTGAAAAAAAAAGAAAATCATAATCATAGTAGAAAACTATCACATTGAGGTAGGTAGTCTCCTTAGAACAGGGAGAGCCCCAAGGTACAGAAATACATCTCTGACCTGGTAAACCATCATTTACCCACCAACCACAAACGCTGTGGGTTGCCTGACCTGAAGCCTTAAAACCCCTTTCAAAAGCCATATTTAAAACGAGCCATGGGAAACTGAGAGTTTTAGTGCTCTGGGAACATAGGGGTAATAGAGTCTCTGTTCCTTAATATGCCTGAATGTGGGAATTTGTATGAACTTCATGGATGTGCCGTCACGTCTACGTCAAGACAGTGGAGTTTATCCTACAAAACACTATAGCTTGAAGTAAAGCAATTTTTAAAAAATTTGTGAACCTATAAAAATACCTTAAAAGATCTTACTGCACCTTTTTCTTGCAGTACTACCATGAACGTAGGAGCAGTGGGAGATCTTAGACGAATTAAAAACGCCATCGGGGTAGCACGAAAAGTACTGGAACACACGACACACACACTGTTAGCAGGAGAGTCAGGTATATTTTAACTGTACTCAATTTTTATGTAGGCTTGTGTCTATCGTCTTCACTGTGAAAAAAGGACTCAGTATAAAATAGTGGATTAAAGCAGACCTAAGTTCAAATTCAAGCTGTTTTACTTAATATCTATTTAACTTTGGATAAGTTACTTAACCTCTAAATTGTACTTTCTTCATGTTTAAAATAGGATTTTTAGAAACCAGTTTATTATTAATAAATGAGTAATTGCTGGAGGGAAACAGGATTCAGCATTATTTCTCTTCTTGTATTACATTTTTATGGGTGTAAGACCCAAGGCGCATAAGGTAACAGAAGATGGGAACGGATGGGGTTTTGCTGTGGCAACGGCACTTTATTGAACACCTCCCAAGGTATATACCCAGAACCATACCGTGATCTGTATTCAAAAAGATCATTCTTAACCACGTATTAGCTCACAGTTCCAGTAGGCACCCTTCCATTTTGTTGAAACATAATGGAAAACTACCTGACAAACACAGGAGCTGTCAGTCTTTCATGGAATCCAGTGGTGTCTTTATTTGGCGTCTCAACGTTGTTTTACGCTCTGGGCATCGCACCCCAGTTAGAGTCGCGGTTGTTCTGAGGTGTCCCTTTCCTTTTGTGAAGCAGAAGCAGGGAGATTCTGGAGGGAAGGTGGGAGAGGAGAGTTGTCATCACACCGCCCACAAGGGTCTCAGCAGATCAGGGTCAGGAAGGACGTAGGGAAGTCGAGATCCAGAAACCGATGCCCGTAACACTCTTCACGTGTGAATACTCCCTTGACCATCTGTGTTTACCCCCAGGATGGCTGCGCTCCACGTACGAGACAGCTGACCCCCAGCACTTCCTGTGCATACATTTTGTTTAAAAGATAATACTTAACTCATTTGCATTTTTCTTCCTCATCTCCAGCCACCAAGTTTGCCGAAAGCATGGGCTTTATCAACGAGGATTTATCTACCAATGCTTCGTGTGCTCTTCATTCAGATTGGCTGGCCTGGAATTGCCAGCCAAATTACTGGAGGGTACGTATGCATGATATTTTAAAGTTAAGTTATTTGAAAATACTACGTGACATCCCTTCCACTCTCAGTCATCCACCTGTTGCCTACAGGGTGCTAATCAGCACCCTGGTTGCACTTCAGAATCAACGACTGATGCCAACTCTGGGCACAGGATGGTCTCAAAAGCTCCCCAGCTATATCCGATCCACGTCCTGAGTGGGGAACTCCCGGCCCCTGGCAGTGGTTTCAAGCTGTGAAGGTTCTGCTGTGGGAGAAGGGCTGCCTCACTCTGAACTGCTCTGCTGTGTTTCCTTGTAACAAAAGGTTCCATGTATTAAGAAAACAAAGTTTGGAAACCATTAGTCTAAAATGTTTCTTATATTTTATCTATGTGAAGTATACCCAGTATCTTGCCCTTTTTTAACTTGGGGATTTATACTATTAGGTGTCTAGTATGTTACCAGGAAGATAATTTATCTTTAAGTCAATGGGACTTTGAGCCTAAATCGGTTTGTCTTTGCTACCCAGAATCCTGCTGTGGAGCATGTTAGTCTTTTACCTGTTTCTTCGCCAAATCCTAATCACCTCTGAGTAACCAGGGAGTCACTTGAAAGAGGCCACTGCGTGAAACCAGGTCATGAGAGGCACCTGGTGCACAAATGAACAAGACATGAGTTGTAGGTTTCTTGCTTTAATACTAATCCATATCCACAACCTGAACTTATGAATTTGGATTATTTTCCTGAGCCTTTAAGATTCATAAAAGAATCTGAGAGTACAGCTTAGGATATGTTCACATGTACCTAGCTTTGAAAAATAGAAGATTTTAAAATAGATTTTGCTTTAAATTTCAGAGTAGCTCTTCTTAGGTCAGGGAACAAATTCTAAAATTTAAAAGTCATGTTCTGTACCTGATTTCTTTGAGAAATCTAAAAAAAAATCTAATCTAAAAATCTTCATTTATATTTGCCATTGTGCTGAGAATTTTTGGCATATATAGAGAAAAACTGGGGATCTTTTCCGGATAATATAAATGTCTCTTCCGTATTATATAATTCTGAGACCAGACTAGGTATTTAGTAAAATTATATCCATCTGTCCACATAAGACTTAGCTAACCTTTGGCTTTTAATTCTTATCTTTCAGTTACCCGATGTCCTTTTGGTTTCTTGCTAATGTTTAGCGATTGTACATAACTACATGCTGGTTTCTAAAATCACCCTTTCTAAAAAATAAAACTTAAATCTCGTTTACAGAATGTTATACCAGATGCTTCAAAATACTGTGGACCCTACAAACCACCTAGTATCTTAAAGCGAGATGGTTCTACTTACAAAGAAACAGGAGATAGTTACGGTCATGATACTATTGGTAATTTGCCTTCTATACCGTTTTTATGGTTAAAGTTCAGCTAGTTTTAATTGCTCTCCTGTAGTTCTTAACTTCTTTATCCTTAATCATGTACCAGAAGGTGATTTTGATTAAGTGGCAATTAAGAAAACACACACACACACACACACACACACACACACACATTCTTTTCATATCATCTATATATATTTTGGCAAATTTACTTTATACATAAATCTGATGATTATTCACTTGGGGATTTTAAAATCTTTGTTTGATATTTAGTTCTTTAATAATGTTATGTTTGCCACATTCAAATGATCTTTCCAGTCATTTCCTGTAATGTTGAAAATTTCCATTAGTCTATAGCCGTGATTCTCTTTGGCATTACCTTTGAAAAAGCATTGAAAAGTGAGCAATTTGAAGTGAGGATATGGGGTGTCTACAAAATGATGCTGTGAAACGAGGTCATTAAAAAACACAGATATTACCACTGGTGTAATTTTCAATATTCCCAAGATTCCTATTGTCTTCTACCTGAAAATAATGGAAGACGATATTTATATTACCAACTGCGCAATTATTTGGTTATATTTGAGGTACACTTTAGAGTTGATACCTACAATGATTTTTTTTTTAATTTCTAGGCATGGTTGTCATCCATAAGATGGGAAATATTGCTGCTGGTACATCTACAAATGGTATAAAATTCAAAATACCTGGGTTAGTGTTTCTAAAAGACCAGATCTCGAAAATATGTAGTGAGTATCAACCAATATGTCCTAGGTGCTATGGGGATGCAAAACGCAAAGCACAACCCTACTCTCACAGCTAAGGTTATTGTGAAAGAAAATAAATTAGTAGCTGCTAAGTGCAAAGGAGAAGGTGTCTCAGCCAGGGCTGCAGAGTTTAGGGATGGTGGTGTGATCAGATTAAGCTGGGGCCATCAGGGGCCTGGAGAGAGGGGCCTGGAGAGAGGGGCTGGGAGCGGACCCTGACCCTGAGAGAGGGACCAGGGACATCCAGGCCAAGGCACTAGCAGATCCAAAGTAGCTCAGGTTCAGGGCTCCCAATGGCCAGAAACAAAACCGCACATCTGTCGGGTGCGGGGGAGGAGACCAGAGCCAGATTTCAGGGGGTCTTTAAGGATTTCTGGATTTTATTTCAAAGTAGTAGAAAAGCATGGAAGGTTTATTACAAGGAAAAACTTGAGTAAAATGTTGGCACCTGACCTAGACAGCAGGAATAGATTGTAGGTGAGGAAAACCAGTTGGAACCTGCTGAGATAATCCAGGAATGAGATGATAAAGGATGGCGGTGGTGGAACAGTCACCGTGAACCTGTGCCATCCCGCCACGTATGATGGGCTGCTGTGTGATTCTCATGTAATGAATGAATGCGGGTTTATGAAAACCTAAGTGGAAAAACTAAGGAAAGTCTATCCTCTGTATTCTGATGAAGAATTTACTTGAAACAATAGTCAGTGACTAAGTAGAAACGTCTCCTAAAAGAATTTTCTGCACTTGACTTCCCGTCCTGAATGACCGTGCTGTGCCCTCCCAAAGTCGAATAGGAGACTCGCCAATACCTGGATCTGGGGCCTACGCCGACGACACTGCAGGGGCTGCAGCAGCCACCGGGGACGGCGACATACTGATGCGCTTCCTCCCAAGGTGCGCCCTCCTACATCTGTGACTTCAGAGATCTTAGAAGGAGATATTGTCCCTCAAGAGAGAAAATAATTGTCTGTGCCGCGTGATCCGCATTTGTGTGTACGAGAGCTTTTCAGAAAGCCTGTTACCAACTCTTGGCGCCGTCCCTTTGACGATCCTAATCATTCAGATGAAGCAGCCACCGTCCTGAAACAATAACTCTGCTTACTCGCTTCGCAGATGAGAATGCTTAGGATCTATTTAAATAACTTACGTAAGGCCACTGAGTAAGGCCTGCGATAATTGATGATAAAAGTAGAAAATGCAGTCGCCGTGTACAATTAATTACTGAGAGATAATCCTTGCAACTACATGTTTTGCGCATGCCTAGTCTTTTCCCCCGTTGACTGTAGCCCCATTTCTTACTTAAATATAACCTCTATACTTTATGACTTCAGGCTGTTTTTACTAAGTAACAGTTATTCAGCTGAAGCCCAAAATAAAAGTCCTTATCTGAAATGAGTGGGTGGATTAGTTGAAAAGGTGGACACGGTATCAAGGTTTACTGCCTTTCCTGTTGATACTCTCACAGGAGTTACCTCTTTTCACTTACATGCACTGTATTTTGTCAGTTGTGACAATTTTGATGGTTTTAGATGTCTAACCTCAATAACCAAATCTGGAGTTAGCTTATTCTCTGATACTAAAGTTCTGCCTCTGTTGAAATCAGCTACCAAGCTGTAGAATACATGAGAAGAGGAGAAGATCCCACCACAGCGTGCCGGAAAGTGATTTCAAGAATCCAGAAGTATTTCCCCAACTTCTTTGGGGCTGTGGTATGTGCTAACGTGACTGGAAGTTATGGTAAGTTTTATCTGAAATTCATATTTATGTGAACCTGCAAATGTTGATGAGGACAGAGACTTTAAAACGCTGTTGGGTATTTTAATCCTCTGCGATAGAAACAGGGACTGTACTGAGTAGGCAATGGATAAATGTTAATTGTTGTGTCAAGACCCCCAGAGTGTTAGAAGTGTACCTGAAAGTCTCCTCTGTTGACTGGCGGTGGTTAGGATCCAGTCTTTGGCTGTTCGGTCTTACCCTTGACGTCCGTCCTAAGGAAAGTTTAGCTTCGGCTCGAGTATATGCTGAGATGGGCTAACGTAGTCAGATGTTTTTATTCATTAGAAGTACGTAGGGATAAACGATCTTCCCCACTTCTCTGTTCATTATTTAAAGGTCTCAGTCATTTAGATCTCAGGGCTCCCAGGTACAAAATGTATTACTAATTAGTAAACTAAAGGCGTTAGCAGAATTATTTTCGCAGTGTATTTGAGGCATGTCCTTTGCTTCATTTACTTTCCATATGAGCCCGTCACAGTTTCAAAGCATTTCAAGATCAACCAGTGCCGCTCCTCATTGGTGAGGTTTCAGACGGGGAAGATACACAGCCTAGTGATCAATACAGCTCATTAGGTTAGACTGCTTATTACTGTGCTTTGATCTTTTACTTCCCACAGTTTGGTATCTGAAAAACTTGTCTGAGGAATTCCATACTCTTTTTTAAGTACTAAAATACAAGAGTCGATGTAAGTTATGGGTGGGGAGGCTTTGTGTCTAAAATAAATCAGTTTCATTGATTCCCTCTTAGGAAATAAACCTTAGAAGGCTCAACGTTAGACTTAACAGGATGTAAAAATGATAATTATATAACTGTAGATGAATTTAAAAGTGACCAGCCCCTTGTATTTAAAGTAGTGGCATTAGAAGGGCTCCCTCCAGGTGTCTGAGCAGGTGAAGAAATCACTGTTGTCTGACAGAGAGCATCTTGACAAAACAAGGCTCACTTTCTACCCGTGCAGAAGCGTAGAAAAGAGCAGGGTGCCTGGGGAGGGGAGGATTATGGGTGGATGAAGGGAATGGCCTAGTCACTAGGGAAATACAGTTGTTAGTGTGTGCCTGAAAATTTTCTTTTTCTACGAAAAGGATATGAAAACATTAAAATAACAGTAGCAATGACCGCCTATGTATAGGAGCAAAAAATCAGCCTATATTCTGAGGTTCAAAGAGATGGCTTTCCCACTGCCTTTCTGTCCCCTCATGGACTGTCAGCTAGTCCGCACTAAGGTGGACACACAGCCCACTTCCGTGTGGCCCGACTGGACAGCAGGTACACAACAGCCAGTGTGGAGGTGGGGAAGCAATGTCTGTATTGGTTGTAAATGACATGTGCATTCTATATTTAACCAAACAACTTTTTCTCTTGGCCCCAGGTGCTGCCTGCAATAAACTTTCAACATTTACTCAGTTTCATTTCATGGTTTACAATCCTCTAAAAAGTGAGCCAACTGAGGAAAAAGTAGACTGCATCTAATCCATCTTTTCTGTCCACATCTCTACTTAAAGAAGAAACAGAGGCTGAAAAGGCTGCTCACTGTCATCGTATAACGTGCCTCATGTATTCTAAAATTCTTTGTGTAAAATAAGCACAAAAATTTTATGCTAAAAGCATTTTCACTTTCTGTATCTGAAAAATTTTTATTATCTGTTTTTCTTTAAGCTTTGTATATCCCCTGAAAATATTTGTATGTATTTTGTATATGTTTAAATTTTGAGTGATATTTGGATTTCTGCTCAGTGTTTCAAGAAATTGCTACTTTGGGGATTTATTTCCATAAATAAATGATACAGTAAAGTGATATAGTAAAGCCACAAGAAATAATCTATATTTGGATACTTAAAATAATTAGAGTAGCCAAGGATTTTAGACCCAAAGAAAAAGGTAACAGTGAGTCACAGCATGGTAAGTCCTGACCGAATCTCAGTACCTTAGAGTAATATGTCTCTTATCGCTGATTATCAGTTGTACGTAATGCTCTCTTCTAGCTTGAAGAGGAGAGAATGCGGTTCATCATAAAGGTGCGTTTTGTTTAGCACGTATTAGAAAATGTGGGCCGTCTTCTGATGAGCAACTGTGTTGATTTTCTTGGGCTTCTTCCTCTGATGGTGCGCTCCCAATGTGTGAAGGTTTTTAGCCACCAAAACTCTGACCTTTTAGCTACAAATATTTAGTACTGATAATCTCTTCCGAAAATGATTTAGGGAACTTGATCTGTACTGTGGTTTTACTAATCTCTTGTGCACATGTTGGTGGTCTGAATTAGCAGTGAGTCAGTAACCCTCGTCGGCCTTGTTTTTTCTGAGCGCTCGGTCAGCCGTCTGCGGACTAGACAGGACTGTAAGTGCGCTTTCTCAGGATCGTCTTTGCTTCATTACCTTCCTTTTACATCAGGAGTCATTAATAAAACTGTATGTACAATATTGTCCCCCACCTTTAGTATATCTGCTCCGTTTCTTCCTACACTCATCTTAAGATTTAATGTTCTTTGTAAGTTAGGGCTAGAAAGCTGTAGTTTTGAGAATGCCCTTAGGTCACCTGTTCTCACACCTTGTCATGTGTCATCACTGTCTGGGGAGCCTCTTCACAAATGCCCTCTGCTCTGTCCCACCCAATCAGAATCTTCACAAATGGGAACTTGAAAGCTGGACTCCGCAGCTGCTGATGGCAGCCTGAAAGCTAATAAGGAAACAGTCCCGCAGCCTCACACTCACAGAGCAGAAGGGGAAATCTGACTCTTGTGGGTTCCCCCAAGGTACATCGACTTGCTAACATCTGATACGGGGCCTTGGAACAAAGGGAAAGAAGCCAGATTTAAACTTGGAGTATATTTATATCAAGATGAAATGCCTGTTTTGTGTGTTTGCCGTCCGTTGATACGTTAGGCAGCCATGTACCACCAGAAAAATGAGTTTGAAAGTCTTCATGGCCTGTCACTCCCCAGCAAATGAGAAGTTTAGCTGATCCTGATTTATAGAATTCTGACCTGAAGTTGTTAGACATGTATATGTACACGATATACACATAAACAAAAGAAGGGTCTGTTTCCATTACCAGCACTCAGATGACTCCTTTTGGTTTCAAAAGGCAAATAATAAGCATAATGCATTTTTAATTGAGATATCATACATAGACTATAATATACTTTTAAAGCCCATAATTTTTAATTGTTGAACTTCTTTTTAAAGTGTTATTACATCTGATGCTTGGTATTTGAATTTGGAGCTAAGAACATAATTGAACTCAGTATCTTAATAGTTTAACTTCATTTGAATTAAAAACTGATGACATAAATATGTATCTTAATTGGCTGCTAATTATGAAAATAGATTAAGACCTATTTATGTCACTTTACTGGTCGTTTTTACAAAAAAATTCCTAGACCTTTAAAAAAGCTTCTAAAAAGGCATATTTAAATTTTTTGCTTGTTTTCTTGAGTACTATGCTATTTATGTGTTACTCAATATATACTCAAGCCCTGTCTTAGGAAGTTAAAAAGATGAGATAACAAGGTCTACAAAAATTGTTCATCTGCGAATTGTTTGTGCCCCATATGTGCTATATGATGAGTCTTTTCATATACAACCCAGGGTCAGCCAGTAGTGAGGTACCATATTTCAGTATTTGGAAAAGCATAGCCGCTTGAAGGGTAACGTCATTGCCACATTCAAAATGGATATAATGGGGAAAGTTAAAGCCGCCATCAACCTATTTGCTTCTGAGTTAAAGGGACAGGAAGTCATATAGTTCTAAGGCAGGGACAGTGCACTAAAGAACTGGTCAACTGATTTAAACCTGTGACCTTTCTATGCTGTGCATTAGATGTGGTTGCTCACGTATTCTCTTTAATTAAAATTTGGTTTCTGGAATGTGGATGGTGACATATAGTAATATGAGAAAATCAGGTATTAGAGTAGATGTGGGAAAACAAAGTCCCTACCAATTGCCAGCAATCTGTCTCTCTTTCTAACTTGTGCAAAATCCTTAAACACCATAAATGTCAAAACACTTCTTTCCAGTCCTAAATAAAACCAATGTCATTTGTCTTCCTCTCCTGTTCTGTTTATGGTAATAAAGGCTGATTGAAAATTAAACCAAAGAGTTAAGAATAAAAGTGATCCAAGCTCACTCAATTGAGTTCTTATGATGCTAAAGCAGTGTTGTATTGGAGACCCTTTAACCAGGGAGCCAATGGTTAAATTGTTAATGTCCTGAAATCAGCCATGTTGCGAGTATTTATACCACATATGTCAGCAAATATTACTAATTAGGGCTTGTTTTCCCCCTAGAACGACAGTTTACCAGCATACCATTGGCCAAAAGTGTTTTGAGATATGTAGCATATATATCACACACACCCACACACACATATGCATACACACACTGTCTTAGAGGAACTCTGGAACTTAATTCCCACCCTGGCTCCATCACTTACTAGCTGTATGCCCTTGAGCAATTAACTTGTGGTCTTTGTGCCTGAGTTTTCTATAAAATGGGAATGTGGATCATAACAGTACCTACTTTACCAGATTGTTGTGGAGATCTGCCTAAATTTAGAACAGGGTCCCACACAGAAGGTGCTCAGTAAATGGTGGCTAATATCATTGCTGTTATGTAGCCTGAAGCAAGAAATCAGACTTTAAATAATATTTTGAGCAACTGTACCTGATACATCATGTACCTTACTGGACACTATTTGCATCGTATCGAGCCCCTTGACCTCTGACTCACTGCATTTACTCAGTACTGCTACTGGAAAACCACGTGTGAATATGAAGTTACCTGTGCCCATTATTCTCTGCCTGGGACCACAAAGGTGGCATCTGTACACACCTACACACTCGCCTTCCTTTTCCCACTGTATCTTCCCTGCAAGGAAAAAACACAAGGCAGGAACAGCATCAGTGAAATGTGTTCCTGAGCCTACTTAGTTATGTGTGAAATGTTGCTTCTGGGTGATTATTTCTTAATCACTGTCTGTTACTCAAAGAATGGCTTCTCACAAGCCTCCTAACGTATAATAATACAAGTCAAGATGATAAACACGTGCTTATTTCCTCTCCCTCTACTGCTCTAAAATTACATTTAAAAAGAAGAAGAATAAAGATAAAATAAGTCCACAAGATCAAAGGGAATGCAAGGGGATCAGTGGAAGACATCCAGAAAATTCAGAAGATGGAAGAAAACTGTCAAAAAAGAGTGAAGGAGGTTATACCGAGAACTGGTGAAGAAAATCTGCTCATACAACTCTGGGAAGATTGAGAGTTCAGATGTCAGTAATAATACAGTTATCTAGTGAAATATAGAGTTAAAAACAAGAAAGTATATATAGGAATCCTCTCTACTCTCTGCCACACGCACACACGCACACACACACAGAGGGTGCACACTTTGGATAAACTTGGAGAAGGAGCTAGGGAAGCTAGCTCAAAGAGTTCCTTTTCCCAAACAAGGCACTCTGCATGCAGCGGTTAACACCATCAGCTCCTAGCTAGCTCATCCTAAAATAAGGACTGCCAATTGCCAAGCCCTGCCCATGTTCACGGAGCACAGATTGGACTTTCTGACAGTTGCCTTTTCCTTAAATATTAGATGGTAATCTAGGATTGCTGGATAGTTGAAAAAAGTCTACAAAATGAAAGCCATTTTCTCAGTGTAGGAGGAATCATACATCCCAGAATGAAGCAGGAGGAAAGAGAAATAACTTGGGGACACAAGACAACAGTAAAAGAGAAAGTGCAAGAAGTATTTTCAGTGAGATTTTAAAATATAATATCCTTCAAACAAGAACAGGATAGTATGAAAAAGGAGCAAGGTAGAGGAAAGAAAAGCTTCAACAAAAAAGATAAAAAAAAAAAACATAGGGCAAATGAATTTCTCAATATAAATAGATACATTTCCCACAGTTTAACGTGTTCACTGATTTAGCTTCAGAAAGAAATAAAAAAAGACACATGTTCAGACGTTGTGAAGTTTCTAAACTGTTGGATAAGTTTCTAAATGCTCCCAAATAGAAGGAACAAGTTGACATACAGGGAATGAGAATCAGGCTAGTGCCAGACCTTTCATCTACAAACACTGGATGCTGGAAAACGAGGAAGCAACCAGCACCTTTTTTTTTTTTTCAGGAAAAATGAAAACGATCAACATTAACCAATTATCAAGCAAGCGTAAGGGCTGAAATAAAGATCTCTATAGACATGTAAGATTCAGAACGTTTACTTTCCACCCGTCCTGTCTTACGAAGTTACTTCAGGATATTCTCCAACAGAGTGAGCATAACATTTGGGAGGGAGATGTGGGTCCAAGGAAACAACGGCTTCCAGTTTGAGAGCTTAGTGATGGTAGTTGTACATCAGGCCTGGCATGCTGACTGCATTGAAAAACATGAGGCTAGAATAAAGGTGATTAGAAAACGTGAGATAAAAAGCAAGAGAGGAGGAGGGGAGAGAAGGAGGAGAAAGTGAAAGAAGAGAGAGAGAGAAGCAGGTGGAGAAGAAAGAAGGAAGGGTGTGGAAGAGAGGGAGAGGGAGAGAGGGAGGGAGGAAATTAAGAGAAAGAAAAACTTCAGGAGAAAAAATACCTGGGAGAATCATAATACATACAGAATATTTCCTGGCTCTACAGGTTATAATAATTGGAGCCTTCAGATAGGCTATGGGTAGGTGAAAAAAGAGACCATACACTTTGTGTCCTCCAAGTTCTCGACTGATTTTGTCAAGGATCTAGAAGTTGAGCTCAGGTGGGTGACTGATGCCGCTTCCTTTAATCCCTAACGGGCAGGCAGCTGCCAGTGGCACTCGCCACACAAAATAAGATTGTGTCTGATGCGAGAAGCTTAATTTTGTTCTCTGCTGAAGCCCTTTCATATTCAGGATTTATATTACCATTTAGGAAGAAATGCCACATCTCCGAATGTGGTAAAAAGCAGAATCACTGCCCAAATGCCTTAAGCAGCACGTCTGCTTCCTATTTCACTGAATCCCCACATAACTATATCAATAGAACAAAGTAAGCACTGTTAATGATTTTCAACTATTAGAATAACGGTTTAAGCTTTAGCTCTTCCACAACACACACACACACACACACAAACGCACCTTGAATGAACTTGTGGGCAGAGCTAGAGAAGCTAGTGTTAAGGTTGCAATCATCATTTCAAGTACTGGAATCCAACACAAAACTTAATCTGGTTAAAGACCAGACTGTGACTGTATACTTGTAGACATGCGTAACAGTAGAATTTAAATGATAGAAGGCGGGAGGTGGAAACGGGAAGAAAGATCACATAAAGGAGGGGGAGATATTTGTAATATTTTGTAACATTTTCATCTTACAAAGTGGAAAATCAGGAAATGAAACAAGAAACAAAGGTATAGATGTTTACAGGTAAGCAAGAAACAAAATATATCACTATAGTGATTTAACTACAGTGAGAGGCATAAGTAGAATCTTTATCATCTAAACTTGATAAATCAGAGAAGAAGCATAATCATCACTCCCCCTTAATGATATGGAGTTTATCAGCAGGAGAGATCACTGAGCGATTTCTTATGAGGAGAGGAGATGGGAGATAAGGTCACTGATGCTTCCATCACAAGCCTTTCTCTTCTAGAATTTTTTAAAATTTATATATATATATATATATAGAATACATCAAAGCTTGTTAAAACTCACTTTATTTATATAAAACATGGTTCATAGGATCTGAGTTTCATAAGTGAAATCCACATTTGAGATCCCTGAGTCTTTGTATTTTGTAGCTGAGTAAGCTGAGACTGAGAGAGAGGTGACTCATAACTTAGAGAGAAGGCCAAATAACTAGTTAGTGTCAGGAACGTGTCACTTGTCTCTGCCTCTGTCAATCAGGTTTATCCAAACAAGGGTGCAACCACTACAGTTAATTCTATTCTTCAAGAAGCTGCTGTTTAATCTTTTTTCCTTCTTCAGCAAGAGCAGTCTGTAAGGTTCTCAAATCCTAGATCAGACATCATGCTCAATAACCTCAAATATATTCATGTAATTCTAAAGAAACTAGATCACATGTAAATGATAATCTCAAGTATCTATATGCTTTAACAAAATACGTTTTGTCCAACACTCCATGTCCTTTTTAAATTACTAGGTGTCTTAGTTTGGGCTGCTAGAATGAAAAACCCTAGGCTGGGTGGCCTAAACGACAAACATCTATTTCTCACAGTTCTGGAGGCCGGAAGACCAAGATGAGGATGCTGGCAGGTCACGTACCTGGTGAGGGCCTCTTCCTGGTTTGCAGATGGCTGTCCCCTTGTTGTGTCCTCACCTGGCAGACAGACAACTCTTATAAGGGTGTCTCACTCTTAGAAGGGCTCCACCTTTATGACTTCATCTAACCCTAATCACCTTCCAGAGGTCCTACCTCCTAATATCACCAGATTGGGAACTGGATTTCAATAGGTGAATTTGGAAATAGTGGGGAGACAGACATTCAGTCCCTAACACTATGCTTCTAAAAATTTAACTTGTACACAAAATTTCAGATATGGGGGATAAATTCACTTATCCATGATTCTGATATTCTGAGGCACAGAGGACAAATCCCGTATTTTGAGCTGTGGCTATCAATCCTAAGGGCATTTAGTAAGGGTTATTATACATAGGGTAATATTTTTAAAATATATGTATCTTGTAAGACAATTTGTTTGAATTATCTGATACCCTTGACAGTTAAAATAATATGCAAAAAGCATGATAATACCTACCTCCTCCCCTAGATTCGGTTCATTTCATAAAAACATTTCAGTGGATGTAGCTTATCCAGTTGCCTCATTCAACCAGATGTTGGTATTGGAAAAGAACCACTAGTTGACATCATTCAATAAGATTCTCTAGCAGTCTATTGCCAACAAGATAATCCCCTGTTCAGTGGAGCATTCTGAAGCCAAATTACACAAGTCAACTAGAGTTCCTACGGCAGACTTATAAAATGGAGGGAAAGGAAGTCCCTGATATCACGGGTATAAAAAGCAGGAAGGGCAGAAACACATAGTTATCTGATCATCTACAATTGCATGGAGATGCGCCCCACCCCCACGCCCACGCCTCCCCTGGAGGGTCCTCAGTGTTCTCAGAGAAAACAGTCACTGAAAGAAGATGCACACAGGGCTGTGCAGTGACCTCCTAACTGGCTGTAGCGGAGTTTAGGCCTAACTAGCCTTTCTGAATTAATTCGAATCTCCAGTTGTTTGGCTTGGAGACCAACCAACTCTGCCAGGGCGCTCCCAGCTTCAGAGGTCTCCGTAAGGTTGGTTGAGGCCTTTGCAGATTCTGCATCCCCCCCAGTCCCGCCTCCTTCCTCTTCCTCCCTGGGAGCTGTGTTTGGGCTGCCATCTTGGGATGCACACACATGTTCACGTTTGTTAGCACCCTGCCAGGCCTGCGGAGACCTTTCCACTACTTGCCCAGCCGCAGACATTTGCGCTTCTGATCCCTGTTAAGGATCAGAAGAATTAGAAGAATCGTAATGGCTTCTTTCCATGACTTGTTTGTACGTTACCCTTTGTCGACTTAAAAAAAAAAACTAAAAAATATACTATGTGAAGGCTGTGTTTATTCACTGTCTTACTGAGGCCGATACCCCGGAGACAGCCTCTCAGCTCCGAAGCGGGGAGCCAGTATATATGTGATTTTAGTAAAGGGGGTGTGTGCAACCCAGAACTCATCTTGGTGGAAGGTTGCTGCTGGTCACGAGGAATGGGTATCTTAGTTAATGGCTTTAGTGCTTTTCTAAGCATGGGAAGAATCCAGGTTTGTAAAATATTTCTCCTAAAAATATCTAACTTTCTGAAGGCCTGATCTACCAGTTTTCCCAGAGCACAGAGGGCCTCATTCCTGACCTCTGCCCTGAACTCCTTTCAAGTTGTGTTAAAGGCCAGCAGCTGCAGTGGTGACTGACTCAATCCTCGTAGAGCCCGATGGTGAGCCACATTCTTTAGTTGGCAACTTGGAGAGGCTACACCTGAGCTACACTGGAAAGAGGATCAGCTGGAGTCAGGACACAGCAGTTCCTAACAGAGGCGACTCCGGAACCCCACTTAGAAGGAGGGACAGGAATCCAATGGAGAACGGAGGCTCAGGCCCTTCTTGTAACTGAGTTTGCGTAGCGAGCACATGCGTTTCTGTTTTTATGTGGGTCTCCTTTGGGGGCTGCTGGAGAACAGGAGGGGGCTTCCTTCCAAACTCACCCTTGGGTATGGACCCTGGCTCACACTCAGCCCTGGGTTCTTAAGGTCTTCATCTCTGAACCGTGGGTTTCCACAACAGAACCCAAGAGGGTAAACGGGAAACTGGCTACTTTTAGTCCCCAAACCAACACCATCAGCAGGATCTCGGAGCTAACCAAAAATGCAGGTTCTCAGGCCCCGCCCCAGACCTACTGATGCAGAATCCGCATTTTCACAAGACTCTCACTGACACGTATGACTTTGGGATTTAGCAGCACCGAGCCAGAGGGCGCCAAGTCTCCTTCCAGAGGAGCCAGCCTGGTGAATCAGAAAGAACACACACTGGCATTTGGTAGCCCTAAACTGGAGTTTTTTTCTGCCACCACATTATCTATGTGCCATTGGAGAAATTCCTTGACTTGTCAGAACCTTTCTCACATCTGTCATGTTGGGTCTCTTAATATATGTACTGTTTATAAATTGTGAAGCACGTGCCACAGTGCCTGGCATACAATAGGAATGAGTATCTTTTAATTCCCCTCCCTCGCCTGCTCTCTCCTGCAGAACCAATATTCTGGGATTCTACGGATCTCAATTCCTGTCATAGACCTCACTTCTACTGCCATTGCCCCCAACTTAAGAAAATAAACGATCAAATCTGACAAAAGTCAGATCATATACTAAGAACTAAGAGCTATCAGTGGCAGCAAATGGAATTAATCCAGGATTTGATATGCAATATCCCTCAGAAATAAACACACGGGCGTCTCCCTCTCCTAGTGTCAGTTCAGCTAGAAACAATCAAGCTAACATTTCTGTTTTTCAGGTTATCAAGGTGATGCTGTTGCTTGGGGCAAGATGTGCACACCCCTGGAGTGTTGTCTCAAAACAGGGCGACTGTTTACCTATTAAGAGTTTTTAGTCTTTCAAAGTAACCCTGAAGAAATCTGTTTATTCTAAAGAGTTGTTAGGGGAGTGAAATGTCTCCCAAGATATCTTTTTAAATGCTGTTCCATTGTATTTTGAGGTGATATGTTTTGTCTTTTACTGAATAGGTTATTATTCAGAAATGCTCACTTATCTTTACACTCTTCCTTTTGAATTCAACTACACTGTGACTTCTCTGTAAATCTTTTATGAACAAGGTCTCCGGTGGGTCCTCTTTAATTGGTTAAGGATTATCAGCCGAGAACACTGTCAAAACCCTAGACAGCATTTCTTTCTAAAAAAATCGTGCACAAAACTTTGCCTGGGATAAAGTGTCTGGATGCAGATAAAAACAAACTGCGCTCTTTGCCCACGAATTCTATTTGAACCTGGCTTGTCAAAACAAGGAGGGCTTTCAAGTGCTCCATTAGCAGTTGTATTCTTGAACAGCTTTGCTTTTTAAAACTGAATAGTTTGTGCTATGATTCCGACAAAACGGAAAGAAGGAAGGGGATTGTAGGCCTTTGCTTATAAAATACTCTTGTAGCTATCCTTTCATGGTAGACCAACAGAAGGTACAAAATGCAAACGCCTCTGAAGGGTTTCCTTCTGTCATCTTACAAATCTAGACAGCAATTTCATTATCCAGTGTGAAGGAATAAACATAAACACACACAGACATCCACCTGCCACATGGACACCATTTCCTTTTTTTTTCCCTGTTAGGTTATTGTCTACCCCAGAGAATTCATGCTTGACTCTGTATTGGCCCAGTTCAAAATCTTCCCTCACCTTCTTCCTTCCTTTCTTCTCTGAAACTTGTGAAACATCTTCCCAATCTTTTCCCTATTCATATCACAACATGCACAAATGTCTCCTAGGCTTTTCTGTGTACACCTTTGGAGAGCCCCAATAACTAAGATGACTATTACTACGTTTGTAATTAAACGTATTTCTAAATACTGTATTTGGAACTTCCCTGGCGGTCCAGTGGTTAAGACTCTGTGCTTCCACTTCAGGGGGCCTGGGGTTCGAGCCCGGCTGAGGGAACTAAGATCTCGCATGCCGCAAGGCATGGCCAGAAAATGAAAACAAAACCTAATAAGTAAATTAAATAAATAAATAAATAAATACTGTATTAAACTTAGAAGTGGTACTACAGTCAATGTCAGTATGTTTAATTCTAAATTTTCTATGTTATCATACTTCTGCATTAACTGAGTTATTTTACATCACTTTTTAAATCATTTAAAAATAAAATTGGATCACTAATCATTAGAGAAATGCAAGTCAAAACTACAGTGAGGTACCACCTCACACCGGTCAGAATGGCCATCATTAAAAGGTCTACAAATAACAAACGCTGGAGAGATTGTGGAGCATGTAAGTTGGTGCAGCCACTGTGGAAAACAGTCTGGAGGTTCCTCAGAAAACTAAAAATAGAATTACCATATGATCCAGCAATCCCACTCCTGGGAATATACCTGGACAAAACTATAGTTTAAAAAGATACATGCACCCCTATGTTCATAGCAGCATGGTCACAATGGCCAAAACATGGAAACAACCTAAATGTCCGTTGACAGATGAATGGATAAAGAAGACGTGGTACATATACACAGTGGAACACTACTCAGCCATAAAAACAAACAAAATAATGCCACTTGCAGCAACACGGATGCACCTAGAGATTATCATACTAAGTGAGGTAAGTCAGAAAGAGAAAAACAAATACCATACGATATCACTTATATGTGGAATCTAAAATATGACACAAATGAACGTATCTACAAAAGAGAAACAGACTCATAGACATAGAGAACAGACTTGTGGTTGCCTGGATGGGGTGTGGTGGGAGGGAGAGGGAGGGACTGGGAGGTTGGGATTAGCAGATGCAAACTATTATATAGAGAATGGATAAACAACAGGGTCCTACTGTAGAGCATAGGGAACTATATTCAATATCCTGTGATCAACTTTAATGGAAAAGAATATGAAAAAAATGTAAAAAAAAATAGTATTAGCATTCAAAGCCAAGATTAAACTGAAAATGAAAACATGTGCAATATTCTGCCTGATACCATAAGTTGAACTCTGGGAAAACAAGCTGATTCTACTGTTACTATAAATTAAACATCATTAAGAAGATACATTTCCTGCCAAGGTCTTCATAGCAGGCATTCCAAACCTAATACTACATCAGCAAATTTTTGATTATTACTTTTGGCTTACATTCTATTGGGTATAACATCCCTCTGCTTTTAGGAGACGTAAAATTTTTGCCAGCTTTGAGAAGTTGCTTTGGATTGGCATAACTCATAATCAAAACTAAATTATATTAGTCTTTATGCCTTAATATACCTTACTTTGGATTTGCAATGCATTTCAAGATGTCCTTATGTCCATTGTTCTTAGATTTTAGAAAAACCATTCACAGCCATTTGTGTATTCAGGAAATTCATGAATCCCAGCGCATGCAGAGCTCTGTTTTCCCAAAACCTGCTTTCATTTTGGCAACTCCCGGTCAGCAGTCAGTAGGAAGGGCTTTCCCACCACTCATACTGCACCAGAGAGAAATTTTCTGCAGGGAACGGGACCAGAGCTGTCCACTCCAAACACAGACGCCTTGCTGGGAGTCCCTTCCCTTCTTTTGAGATTCTGATCTGCTTTGGGAGAAGGGTTCAAAGGGTCAGGGGTAGTTGAAAGAACTTGCACAGGGGACAATTTTTATATTATCTCTTTCACCTGGGAGATTTTTCATAAGCCTGCTCAGAACCTCTCTGCTTGGTATGCAATACAGAAATAATGGGGTAAGTCTCCTAAATTGAATTGAACTGACCATGGATTTGAAGTTGCTGCCTTTCCCACTGAGTTAAAGCCAAACAGAGTTGCCTCTGCTGGCTAAGCTTTGATCAGTAGTTCAGTACTTCCCTCTTCCTGACTCAAATGCATCCAGTCCCCAGCCCTGGTTTTATGAAATGTTCTTGTTCACTTCACTGGAAATGCCTTAACTGTGGCACCTGCTGGCTGTGAAAGTGATTAGGATTTCATGGGACCAGAGCGTTTCATTTCTACTAAGCCACACCACGAACCATAAATTAATACAGGATTATGCCTCAGCATCTACTCTGCAGGCTTGTTTCGAACTGAAAAGGAAAGGGAACTGAAAGGATGAAGAAAAAAAGCAAATGATCCGATGAAAAGTGAACAGCTGTATGAGACCTGACCGTGTGTATTAGCATAAGAGCTTCCTTAGGAGGAAACTAAGAAGCCTACGCTGTGTTACTCCGTTTCTACTGATAAGCATCATCCCTTCTCTCAAGGCCTGACTCACTTTACATATGGAAAACGTCTTACCCTCTGCCAGGATGTATATGGGTCATCTTTTTTTTTTTTTTTGCGGTACGCGGGCCTCTCACTGCCGTGGCCTCTCCCGTTGCCGGAGCACAGGCTCCGGATGCGCAGGCTCATGGGCCATGGCTCACGGGACCAGCTGCTCCGCAGCATGTGGGATCTTCCCGGACTGGGGCACGAACCCGTGTCCCCTGCATCGGCAGGCAGACTCTCAACCACTGCGCCACCAGGGAAGCCCTAACTTCTGTTTTAAACCACTAAGTTTTGTGTTGATTTCTTACACGGCAATAGATAAGCAACTGTCATCTAAGTCAAAAGACAAGATCTTGCAAATGGAATACCTAAGAAACACATCTTAATACAAAAGTTGATATCTTCTTTTTAAAACATCTTTATTGGAGTATAATTGCTTTACAATGGTGTGTTAGTTTCTGCTGTATAACAAAGTGAATCAGCTATACGTATACACATATCCCCATATATCCTCTCTCTTGCGTCTCTCTCCCACACTCCCTATCCCACCCCTCTAAGTGGTCACAGAGCACTGAGCTGATCTCCCTGTGCTATGCGGCTGCTTCCCACAAGGTATCTATTTTACATTTGGTAGTGTATATATGTCCATGCCACTCTCCCACTTCATCCCAGCTTACCCTTCACCCTCCTCGTGTCCTCAAGTCCATTCTCTACGTGTCTTTATTCCTGTACTGCCCCTAGGTTCTTCAGAATCATTTTTTTTTTTGAGTCCATATATATGGGTTAGGATGTAATATTTGTTTTTCTCTTTCTGACTTATTTTACTCTGTATGACAGACTCTAGGTCCATCCACCTCACTACAAATAACTCAATTTAGTTTCTTTTTAGGGCTGAGTAATATCCCACTGTATATATGTGCCACATCTTCTTTATCCATTCATCTGTCAATGGACACTTAGGTTGCTTCCATGTCCTGGCTATTGTAAATATGCTGCAATGAACATTGTGGTACATGTATCTTTTTGAAGTATGGTTTTCTCAGGGTATATGCTCAGTAGTGGGACTGCTGGGTCACATGGTAATTCTATTTATAGTTTCGTAAGGAACCTCCATACTGTTCTCCATAGTGGCTGTATCAATTTACATTCCCACCAACAGTGCAAGAAGGTTCCCTTTTCTCCACACCCTCTCCAGCATTTATTGTTTCTAGATTTTTGGATGATGGCCATTCTGACTGGTGTGAGGTGATACCTCATTGTAGTTTTGATTTGCATTTCTCTAATGATTAGTGATGTTGAGCATCCTTTCATGTGTTTGTTGGCAGTCTGTGTATCTTCTTTGGAGAAATGTCTATTTAGGTCTTCTGCCCATTTCTGGATTGGGTTGTTTGTCTTTTTGATATGGAGCTGCATGTATTGCTTGTAAATTTTGGAGATTAATTCTTTGTCAGTTGCTTCATTTGCAAATATTTTCTCCCATTCTGAGGGTTGTCTTTTGGTCTTGTTTATGGTTTCCTTTGCTGTGCAAAAGCTTTGAAGTTTCATTAGGTCCCATTTGTTTATTTTTGTTTTTATTTCCATTTCTCTAGGAGGTGAGTCAAAAAGGATCTTGCTGTGATGTATGTCATAGAGTGTCTGCCTATGTTTTCCTCTAAGAGTTTTATAGTGTCTGGCCTTACATTTAGGTCTTTAATCCATTTTGAGTTTATTTTTGTGTATGGTGTTAGGGAGTGTTCTAATTTCATTCTTTTACATGTAGCTGTCCAGTTTTCCCAGCACCACTTATTGAAAAGGCTTTCTTTTCTCCTTTGTATATTCTTGCCTCCTTTATCAAAAATAAGGTGACCATATGTGCGTGGGTTTATCTCTAGGTTTTCTATCCTGTTCCATTGATCTATATTTCTGTTTTTGTGCCAGTACCATACTGTCTTGATTACTGTAGCTTTGTAGTATAGTCTGAAGTCAGGAAGCCTGATTCCTCCAGCTCCGTTTTTCTTTCTCAAGATTGCTTTGGCTATTCAGGGTCTTTTGTGTTTCCATACAAATTGTGAAATTTTTTTGTTCTAGTTATGTGAAAAATGCCATTGGTAGTATGATAGGGATGCATTGAATCTGTAGATTGCTTTGGGTAGTATAGTCATTTTCACAATGTTGATTCCTCCAATCCAAGAACGTGGTATATCTCTCCATCTATTTGTATCATCTTTAATTTTTTTCAACAGTGTCTTATAGTTTTCTGCGTACAGGTCTTTTGTCTCCTTGGGTAGGTTTATCCCTAGGTATTTTATTCTTTTTGTTGCAATGGTAAATGGGAGTGTTTCCTTAACATCTCTTTCAGATTTTTCATCATTAGTGTATAGGAATGCAAGAGATTTCTGTGCATTAATTTTGTATCCTGCTATTCTATGAAATTCATTGATTAGCTCTAGTAGTTTTCTGGTAGCATCTTTATGATTCTCTATGTATAGTACCATGTCATCTGCAAACAGTAACAGCTTTACTTCTTCTTTTCCAATTTGGATTCCTTTTATATCTTTTTCTTCTCTCACCGCTGTGGCTAAAACTTCCAAAACTATGTTGAATAATAGTGGTGAGAGTGGACAACCTTGTCTTGTTTCTGATCTTAGAGGAAATGGTTTCAGTTTTTCACCATTGAGAACGATGTTGGCTGTGGGTTTGTCATATATGGCCTTTATTATGTTGAGGTAAGTTCCCTGTATGCCTACTTTCTGGAGGGTTTTATCATAAATGGGTGTACAGCAGTTAATTTCTTAGCCACATACCTTTAAAGTTAAAATTTTAAAGGAAGTTAACTGAAGAAAAATTAACATTGAACTTGCTAAATTTTTTCTCATTTATTGCATACGAATGGCAATATTTTATTCCCACAGAGAACAGGATGAATGTAACCTTTTTGAACTCCTACCTTCCACCAGGCACTGTCCTAGGCCATGGACATGCAATGGTAAGTCAAAACAGATCATGACCCTGCCCTCTTGGAGCTTACTGTCAAATGGAGAAGAAAGACAGCAATCAAATAATTCCACTACACAATCTGGAATAGGTGTATCACAGTAATTACATATAGTGCTCTGATAACTATAGCAGGAAGATCTGACCTAGCATTGACGACAGCTAAGTGTCCCCCCAAAACATGATACTTAAGTTAATATCATAATGGTGAGTCAGAGTTAATTAGGTAACATGGGGTGGGCATGCTGAGCACATAATTTTCCAGCCTTGGTGTGTACGGTACATTTGAGGAGCTGGAGACAAAGACGATGGTGCAAGATGCAGCCTGAGATCACAGGGCTTGGTAAACTGTCTTACTGCTTATAAATTTTTATCTGAAGAGTCACTGAAGTATTATAAGCAAGTGGCATTGGAACAGAGAAGGGTCTTGGCTTTAATGTTATCTGATTCACATTTTGAAAAATCATTTTGCAGCATGGAACAAATGATTGCTGGAAAGCAGGATGGCGTTATACAGAATGAAAAAGGAAAAGGGCTGGTGATAACAAACATTGGGGAAATAAAAACAAAATCTTCTTGCATCCCAGAAATCACCTTCACAAAGGTGGCAGAGAAATAAAATCCTTTTCTTGTTGAATAAGCATTAAACCAGAACATGATTCGCATCTCAGGCAACCCGCTAAGAGGTTGCAAAGACGGAAAGAGATCTCCCCCTGTGCACAGCTGTGGAGCAGTTCTGTGCACCAGCCAACAATCCTGGGAGAACAGGAAGCCCTGCACAGCTAACCAATCCCAGGGGGAGATTCCCACTACATGGAAGATGGCAAAGATAGTCACAATGCTGGTCACCAGGAACAGAAGAGCAAACGCTCTGCCTGCTGCCTCTTGGTGGTGCCGAAGCAGGGCAATTCGCCTACATGCACCCCGTCCTGATGCAGTGGAGGACGCCGTCCCCTCCCCGTGGAGGACAGACATAACAGCAGAGTTGGCCAGGTGCCACATGGCACACTCGCTTCAGGTGAAGACCATAGAGCACTTACTGAACCTGAAGCAAAGAAAGATATTCCCACACAAGATGACAAGCCCAGTACGATTTGTGTGGGCTCCTTATCTCTTGGTAAGAAAGTGTTCCAAGCCCAAGGCCACTCCTATGCTGCTGAGGGAAGCTTGTTAAGACTGTGCATGAGACCAACTTTCCCAACAGTAGCCAGGCAGATACAACACATCACATACATGCTCTTGAGATAAACAACTAGTCCTCAAGTAAGAGGACTTGACAGCACCGTTGGTCACACATGTTCACCCCAACTTTACCTGGTAACTGGGGTGGGGTGACCATTTACGCTAGCAAATTGGCTTTATCCAGAGGAAAACAAACTTCTTATATCTTTTTTGACTGGAGGTGGTTTTGCAACTTGAAGCAAGATGCCCATAAACTTAGGCTCCTACCCTCCCACACAGACTGGGGGTCACAGGTGCTATCTCTCTAGATGTTACGTTTCAAAGAGACAGTTGCCAGGTCCTTGGGAAAAACATTTCTGGGTCATTAAGCTGACAAAAGTTCTACCAAGTCTTCAAGAAAATGTATATACATTTCAAAGAGAGGAGAAAGTACTTAGAATTTTTCTAAAGTAAATGCTCTGAGAAAAAGGAGGAGAAAAATATCTCTTATTTTCAACAGGGAGAATTAAGCCTCTTAATTTGTTTTTCCCCTTACGCCTGTCCAAGGGAAGATAGAATGTATTTCAGAAAGAATGGAGTGTTGAGAAATGAATACCTTCCATTAAATTTAGGGTCACAGAAGTCATTGGTGACTTTCACGAAGACGGTTACTAGGAGGTCCTTAGAGCAGAAGCCAGATGGAGCGAGTTAAAGATGACTGTCGGTGAGGGGAGAGAAAGAGTAAGAATAATAGGCTTCAATTTAATGAAGCTGCCTGTGAGGAGAGGGAGGGAAGCCATACCTGGAGGGGAGTCAGGCAAGTCAGAGGTTGCTGCTTTTCCTTCAGATGGAAGGTGGCTGAGCAGGTTGAAAGCCAACGAGGAGGCTCTACTAGAAAGGGAAAAGGGGAAATTCAGGGTAGAGAAGCAATAATTCACGGCGTGAGATTCCTGGGGAAGTAAGGAGGATAGGATTCAAATCTAGGGTAGAAGGATTGAAAGCTTGGCAAATGAGGAGAGTTTGGGTACACGGAGACAGCTCTAAATTCTAGAAAGCAGTTAGAATTTTGACGAACAACTTTTTAAAGAGATACAGATTTTGTTATATTTTTGTTTGAAGGCTAGATTAGTTCTGGAGAAAACAGCGTTTAGTCCCATATGAGTGCAAGGGAGAGACGGTCCCAGTGGAACAACTGTACTTACAGAAGTGTGAGGCCAGGGACAGAGGCAGCAAGCTGGTATCCTAGGGGAAGGAGGAGCTTTCCAGAGCCCAAGGACACCAGGCTCAGATCCGACAGTGGAGGAGGGCCCTGCTGGGAGCTTTAAACCTGCCCAGGCAGCCACAGCAGGACACACGGGCAGGCACCGAGGCGGGGAGGGAAGCTGAGGAACACCTGAGTCTCTCCTGCTGCCTTCCCAGGTCCCGCCGCGGCTTCCTGTGGGCAGGACACAGCCGAGATCAAGGGAGGGGTCAGCCTCCCAGGCCTCAGAGCTGAGTAGAGAACAGGAAGCGGAGGTGGAAAGTTGAGGATCTGAATTCTCATTCCATCTTTAACCTTGAATTGTCTTGAATTTTGTATCTGTCTCCTCTTGACACACCCGCAGATGAGGCACCGTTCAAACGCAGGAGAGAGAAGGTGCCGAGCCCAGAATGCTCCACGGGTGACACTCCCCTGGGTTTGCTGTTGCTCCACTTCTCAGCTTTCTCTTCTTGTTTCTCCACCTTGAATGTCTGCCTTCCTCCGAGTTCGGTTCTGGGTCCTGTCACCCTCTTCCACGCTCCTCCTAGGCTGCTGTCCTGCTGTCTCATCCACTCCCATGGCTCCAAGTCTTGGCTACAATGTGATCACTCCCAAATCTGTTTCTCCCGGCATCTCACCTCCCCCCGACCCTCTCCCTCTCCCTCTCTCTCCCCTCGTCCAACGCCCCCCCCCCCCCCACAACTTGGACTCATGGCTTGACGTGCCTCCTGGAAAGCTCTACTGGGACGCCCTACAATCATCTCAAACTCATCAGGTACAAATGGAACTCCTTTTTCTCACCAAACATGTTCCTCCTACCACGTTTCCCATCTCAGGGGTTGACAACACCATCCATCCAATCCTTCAAGACCTCGACACTCTTGTCTGTCACCACACAATGAGTCAATCACATTTACCTCCTGAATGTTTCAAATCCATATATTTCTCGCCATCCTCACCAGCGGCTCCTCAGCTTGGCCACCACTTTCTCTCATGGCGACTATTCCAACCAGGCACCTAACTGATCTTCTAGCCTCAGTTCATGGCTCTTCTCTGATCCATTCTCTAAACTCCCCAGCAATCTTCTGATAACTCAAATGTGATGACACATGTAATTCTCAGGTAATTACACTGGTGCTAGCATAGAGGGCTAATCTTTAACATGGTTTAAAAACATGTTATAAGGGGCTTCCCTGGTGGCTCAGTGATTAAGAATCCGCCTGCCAATGCAGGGGACACGGGTTCGAGCCCTGGTCCGGGAATATCCCACATGCCACGGAGCAACTAAGCCCGTGCACCACAACTACTGAGCCTGTGCTCTAGAGCCTGCGAGCCACAACTACTGAGCCTGCGTGCCGCAACTACTGAAGCCCATGCGCCTAGAGGCCGTGCTCTGCAACAACAGAAGCCACCACAATGAGAAGCCTGTGCGCCGCAACGAAGAGAAGCCCCCGCTCGCCGCAACTAGAGAAAAGCCTGCACACAGCAACAAAGACCCAACGTGGCCATAAATAAATAAATTCATTAAAAAAACAAACAAACAAATGTGTTATGATATGGTCACTTCTGACATCACCAAGCCTATTTTTCACAAGTCCCCACTCCTCACACGCTGTCTCCAACCAGACCCCCTTCTTCACCAGGATAACTCCTCTGCCTCTCCTCCTTCTACTGTAAAGTCATCACTTCTTACAGGGTGCTTTCCCTCACTATTTTAGTGTCCCTCTTAAGGGCTCACCACCCCCATCATAACATTTATCACATGAAATTGTTATTGCCTATAACTGTCCTTCCTTAATGATAAGGCAGAACTATTTCTGCGTTAAGTATTCTCTCCCCAGTTTCACGCGTAATGCTTTAACCTGAGTAGGAAATCAATAGATATTTTCATGTAAAAGAAAGAAGGAAGGAAGTAATAAAACTCTTCCATGGAACAATGTTGGAATTGGTCATAAGGGAATTTTGTAAAAGTATAGGATGCTACAGTAGCTAAGGTGGCCGATGAGGGTGGTTTAAAGTTTGAAGGGTAGGGAAGGCAGGCTTCTTAGCTACTCGTGGTGGTACCTGTAGGCACACAGATCTTGTTCTCTTAAGCTTGAAGTTAGAGGTAGAATTAATTACATGAAAACTTCCACAATAACAACATTTATTAGTGACAAAAAATGGTCTCTGTTGATATTGGTACGTGACAATTAAGTAGTAAGACGCGGCAGGCTGTGACTGAGTCTGCAATAAGCCATGTTTGGGTGTTTTGCACAAGTGTGATAACAGGGTGTCATCTTGACAGTAGGTAGGATCCTGAACCCAGTCTACAAAATATTAAATTGCAAATTTTCCTGTGAAAATCTTTTTCCTAGATTCTTTCCCTTTAAGTGCTTTGGTATCAAAGTAGAAAACAAAATAAGGGAATTTTGAACATTAAAAAAAATTTAACTTCTGGATTTTGATGAACCAATTTTAGGATCTAACTACATCCCTCCTTACTCGGCCAGGTCAGAAGCAGCAAAGGTGGGATGGAGCAAAAGTGCCCACTGCTGCTTTCTGCCACCTTTCAAGAAGGGCATTTCTTTTTTTTTTTAAGATTTATTTTTATTATTTATTTATTTATTTTATTTTCGGCTGCATCGGGTCTTGGTTGCGGCATGTGGGATCTTTGCTGAGGCATGCGGGATCTTCAGTTGCAGCACGCAGGCTTCTCTAGTTGTGGCATGCGGGTTTTCTCTCTAGTTGTGGCACATGGGCTCCAGAGCGCATGGGCTCTGTAGTTTGCAGCATGCGGGCTCTCTCTTTGGGGCACGTGAGCTCAGTAGTGATGGTGCACGAGCTTAGTTGCCCGGCGGCATGTGGCATCTTAGTTCCCTGACCAGGGATAGAACTCGCGTCCCCTGCATTGTAAGGCGGATTCTTTACCACTGGACCACCAGGGAAGTCCCAAGAAGGGCATTTCTTCATATGATGGCTGCTAGCCCCGTGGACATTTAGAAATTTTCTCTCCCATGAGAGAACACCCTTCAACTTTTGGAACCGCATATCCAGCATATTGGTAAGGTGGGTAGATGTTCTTAAGTCAGGGACTTACTGTCCAGAGACAGACAGACAAACAGAGGAAGTCAAAATATCTTGTGGGGCTTGTCCTTGGAAAAATAATTATACCTTCAAAGATTCACTTTTTTGATATGACATAAATAGGAACAATATATTCATCAAGTCAGATGTTTTCTGTCTTCCATGCAGGGAAATTTCTGTAATCAGCATGCTTGTTTTGTTCTAATATGTAGGAATATTTGCTTCACGGCATAAGGAAGATGGGGGTGTGTGAATATCACGGTGTTAAGATTTTGCCTGGGTCCATTTTGCTCCCTGATTAACTTTGTGGCCAAGTGACATTGCTTTCTACTAGATTTATTTGGAAATCACTGTCCCTCCTTACAGTTGAAATCACTTTCCTGCAACTTTTGCTCTTTTAGACCAAAGTACTAGATTTATGCCTTAACTCAGCTGAATTTATTGGACAGTAGGCGAGCATGCAGTGTCTTACTTGCAGATTGGGGCAAGAGGTCTGTCACATCTTTCTTTCCTACGAGTTCCATTCAAGTTAGCTATGAAAGCACATTATGCCACTGAACACCAGATGTGGCAGGTTCTTACAGCTTTGTGAACAGGTTTGCCATTTTTGTTTGGGCTGCTGAGTCAGGAAATTGACATTCCACTGTTGTGGTTTTAAAAGTATTTGCTGTGACTTCATTTTTTTCTCCCCTCTGACAGCTGAAGCAGAAAGGTGGATCAGCTTCCTTGATTCCAATGATCTCCCCTGTAGTATACTGCTGATACGCTACTGTGTCAGATGAGTTATGTGAAGTAGAAGAAAATGTCACCTGGTAAATGTGACAGTGTTTGAGGGAGGCCTTGAAAGATATTTCTTGTCATTGATGGGTCTCCAAGAAATGTTTTTTTTAAGGACAGGTAGAATTCTTTTGAAATATTTGAATTGGATTTTTTTTTTCTGCCGAATTGGCTGAAAGATTACCATGCAAATGCCAACTTTTGTTTTTAAAAGAGACATAAATTGAGAAAGTCAGTGTAATATTCTACTTGCTTTCATTCCACACTGAGAGTTATTGGAAGGTGTTCTTCAGGGCACTTGAATCCTTCTCTGTTTTTTCTTATTGTCATACAGTAGATCACATCTCAGAAAGACCAGGTTCTCACTGCCACATGGAGAGAGATTTGAGACAATGACGCGATAATATCTTGTGACAATGTACGTCTTCATGTTTACAGGTTTTGTGTTGTGAATTGGTGAACGAAGGCTTAAGTACCTGTGACACTTTCAAAGCCTTTTGATTACAGAGAACTGCCTGCAGTTTCTGGCCATCTGGTGAAGTTGAGTTTAGTTTTCTTTTAATTCAGTATTTGTTTCATAATAGCTTATTATTATTTTTTAAGTGTACAAGGTTTCCCGATAAATCACCTTTATCTTTTTACCACATTGAGAGAATTTGAATCACAGTTAAAACATAAAATGCTTGGGCTTCCCTGGTGGTGCAGTAGTTGAGAGTCCGCCCGCTGATGCAGGAGACACAGGTTCATGGCCTGGTCCGGGAAGATCCCACATGCCGCGGAGCGGCTGGGCCCGTGAGCCATGGCCGCTGAGCCTGCGCGTCCAGAGCTTGTGCTCCGCAACGGGAGAGGCCACAACAGTGAGAGGCCCACGTACCGCAAAAAAAAAAAAAAAAAAAAAAAAAAAAATATATATATATATATATATATATAAAATGCTCAACTATACTTCAATAAAAAAATAAAAATTTTTAAAAATGTAAAATGCTATCCATATTTTTTCATGGTCAAACATTATTACTTTTTAAAATCAACATTCAGTTTCTTCCTTATGCTATCCATATTTTTGAGGCAAGGATACATCCCTCAAAACTTTGTAAGGATGAAGGAACTGCTTACAGAGGTAAGATTAAAAAGGAAACTCGGTGATTATGTCTAAGGGTTAGGCAGAAAATGATGGCCGGGTGTTAAATTTGAGTTCTTTGCCTTATGGATTATATCACTGTGTCTTGGTATGATATCAGGAAATCAGTATGATATAAAACCCTGAAACAAGGTGTTGTGGTTTAAGCTGGACTCTTTTAACTCTTCACAGAACAGACACTAAAGACAATAAATATTTCTGAACTGCTACAGTGGCTCATGACTTTTACTAGTTAGGACTGCTGATTGCTAGATTTGTTCAACTTTATTCCATCAAAAATTAAAACTTCTGGGCTTCCCTGGTGGCGCAGTGGTTGAGAGTCCGCCTGCCGATGCAGGGGACACGGGTTCGTGCCCCGGTCCGGGAAGATCCCACATGCCGCGGAGCGGCTGGGCCCGTGAGCCATGGCCGCTGAGCCTGCGCGTCCAGAGCCTGTGCTCCGCAACGGGAGAGGCCACGGCAGTGAGAGGCCCGCGTACCGCAAAAAAAAAAAAAAAAAATTAAAACTTCTGAATCATTTTCAGCACCGTATTGAATATATTTTTCCCTTTATTGACAGAAGAATCCCTGCAAAGATAAATAGACTTAGGTCCTAACTCTCGTTTAGTCAATTACTGGCATTTCAGTACAAATGCAACCTTCTCAGTTGAGAGTTCGTGTCTTGCCTTCCTCTTGGTATTTACGTGATCTGTAACAATTACCTCCGGACCTCAACTTCCTTCAACTCAGCACTTAAGCATTGCCAGGTAAAGAAAAGTCCCCTAATCATTCTCAAGAAGTCTCCCTATTTGCAGACCAGTCTCTGCAAACTAATGAGCAACCAGCAGGGCCTTTACCAGAGCCAAGAAGAGACCGGATGTAAGTTTATTGCCTTAGATTTAACGAACAGAAACTGGGATATGAAACTGGATGAGAAGGAAACCAATGGTATTTCTGTTAGCATTAGAAACATACCTGAAAGAAAAATAACACAGATAAATAGGGAGAAGAAGGAAAGCTTGCCCAGAAATGAAGAAAGACTTGCCAATGCTAAGTAACTTTTTCTGTATGTGGTAGCTGACATCTCCCCTTAAATACACCCTTTTCTGTCCTTCACAGCACACCTCAGGCTCTGAGTAACCAGGTTTGATCTGCAAGATGAATTAGGAAAACCCTAGGGACACAGAGGGAAACAGACGGTAATCTACAGGGAGATGAATCACCCGCCCAACTTGAAAATGCCTGGCTCCATCCTAGGTCAACTCCTGTGCTAATAGCATTTGCTTGCTACCTGATTTATCCTCCGGGAAATCTACTTCTGCAGAATATGTGAAAAGAGCAAGAATTTAGGAAGGGTGGAGGCAGGTGGATGAATGGGAATATGATTTGTATTAGAAATAATACCAGAAACAAAAAGATACATGTATTCTTTTGGAGTTGATGAGTTGATATATTTCCTGGGAACATTTACTAGAATCCTGCCCTGGTTCAGAAAGATTGACTAATCCAAAACTTGATGTGGCTCAAATAATCTGAAATTTGATACAACTCACGTTTTACGGGACCCAACCCAAACATGAAATAGAAAAATTTGATTTATTTTCTGAAATTGCCCTTATAAAATTAATATTTGCTTTGAAAAAGTGAGTCTCCATATTCCTGCATTCACTCTATGCCCTTATCATTCTTTCTGTGGATTTATCAGACCAAAATACACACAACATATGTGTGTACATTTGTGGTACATGGCTGCATGCAAACATCACACAGAGATTGCTGGAAGCTGAGCAATTAGCAGGAGAGGAGGCTGAAAGGAAGATGGTTTATGAACTGGGTGAACTGCTAAGATATCCAAGAGTGGCCAGGAATGACGCTATACTCAGGAAAAAAATGAAAACCAAGGAACAAATAAAGAGAAGCAATATAATGAGAAAGAGGAAACCAGAGTAACTTTGAGTAGAAGGATGAGAGGGCCTTCTTCCTCTTTAGCCAAGCCATAATTTTACCTGTGATCTACGAGTTTCGAGAAAACGAACTTTGCCAGCACACTGCTGAGAACAGTTGACAACTACCAAGAAACCTATGGATGGAGAGAGATATGAACAGCACAGCACCCAGTTGGAGCCCTCAGAGAGTAAAACAATGGATCCACTCATCCTTTGGTTATTTCTTGATTTTTCTATCTCAGACACTATTCTATGTCCAGGAGATAGAGCTATGAAGAAACAGACAAGGATCCTCCCCAGTGAATCTCATGTAGGCAAGGGTGTAGGGGAGGATTGGGGAGGGAGGAGTTACCAATAAACAAACCCAACAATGAGATCCTCTCAGACTGACTGGTAGGGTCTGGGTGCAGATCTAGGTTGGCTGATCACAGGTCTTCCCTGAGGTGGTAACTTTGAAGCAAGGTCTGAATGTTGGGTGGAGCCAAGCATGGAAGATATGGGGTTGGATATTTTGCAGTGAATATTAGTTACCAAAATTGGCCCATAATTATCCTGGTCATCTCTAATACATACAGAGTTGCAAAATGACATCCTACTAAAAGCATTTCTGACAGTTCTGGCAACTTCCATGTAAATGTTGCATTAAATATAATGCAGTATATGCCCTACTCATTCTTTGACTTTTTAAAAATAAAATCCATCCAGTTCCCTCTCATACTCAGGCATATGTCTCCTGTTAAGATAATCATCTTCCCTTCTGATCTTCCAGTATTAATTACGGCTCCTTTCAATGTTGGCATTCTCAAGGTTAATTTGAAAAAAAAAAACATGTTTGGGCTATGTAGAAAGTTTTCTTTAGAAAAAGATTATACTAAACGTTTGTCTTGGCAGGAACAAGTATTTTTTTTGCCTGTGATTCAAAACTATCTGTGTTATTTTGTACCTGCTTTCAAGTAGCCGAGCTACATCTTACGTGATAACCAAAATGCTCTATTTCTGCTCGTGACTATTTACATATTGGCAATTTTCCCTGTAATGACATCTCTTTATGTCTTAAGAGCAGGGGTGCTGCCTGGCTTGGCTTCGGGCTGCCTTTTCAAGGATGTGCGCGCAGTGAACAGACTTGGAAGACGGCAGACAGCTCTCTCTGCAGCAAAGGCAGGTCTGAGTACTGTCCAGCGTCATAAAGGTAACGTCTTCCTCTGGGCAAAGGTCAGGCAGGCTTACTGCTCATTATAAAGGATTTGGGTTCCTTTCCATTATGCAATTTACTACCTATGCAGGCAATACCTGCCTTCTTCATGGCACCTGGCGGGATTGAGGATTCAGAGAAATGGTGCAAATACAGATACTCTGGCCACTGCTGTATCTGTGGGTAGTGAAGTCCTTTGTTTCTGACCTGGGAGTTTCATGTCTCCTTCCAGCATTCATAAATCTGTTAGGCACACTCGTTGACTTGTATTCAGATAAAGTCTTAGACCCTTCACAATTCTTGACAACCAACGTGTTAAGCATCTTTCATTTCAAACATGGTATATAATGAATGATAAAATACAGTTCACAATAGACCACTGATAGAAGTATAAACAGATTCCCCTGAAGGTATGTTTGAGGGGCAGATGATTCTGGCTGGAGAACATATGGGAAGTTTTAGAAATTAGAATTCAGTGGAGCGCTTGGGGAAGGGCAGGGCTTTTTCAACCGTTGGAATAACAGGGAAGTGCATTCCTAGCAGTGGGAATAGTTTGTGTAAAGTCTAAGAGCATGTTTGCCAATGAGAGACTGGTTACAGTGGGAGTAGGGCCATCAGGAGAGAATAAGGAGAAATAAGCCTGGAAAAAAAATAAGCATCCAAATTTGGGGGGACTCTGAATTTTGTGTAATTTTTGCTTTTCTTCTTCATTAGAATCATGGAGGATTTTTTTTTTTTTTACAAGAAAGTTTCACACTTTGTACTTTGCATTGAAGAACTGGCTTTGGTACTGGAAAACAATAACACTTAATAAGATAATTTCTAGTCTTCCAAAACGAGGGTTGGCATTGTCTTAAATATTCTACACAAAGGGTGATTTTTTTTTCTTTACTGCTTTCAGAAAGAGAAGGCATGCACACGAGCACTGTAGATAAACTGCACAGTTCACCACCCTCGCATAGGTAAGAGAGGTAGTATCACTGGGATGATGAGAAATCAGGGCGTCTCCTCTACTTCCTGTGTAGTCTATGACTCCAGGAAATGGTAGATACCTATCGAGACAGAGAAGCACAACTTCCCTTGTAACCAGCAGGACTCTGTGGCCCTACAGGGCCTTTCTGGGACAGAACCCTCCCCCATATCTGCTGTCACTCCTCTCTGAAGTACCCAGAAGTACCCAGATAATAGTATCTCATGCATATTTCTTGAGTTTTTCAGATGCTAGAAACCACAACCAAATGGAAGAAATTAACTACCTGATGGTCATGAGTGCATAGCCCCTAGACCTGGCGCCTTAGGATTGATAATGTTAACCACCTTATGACCTCAACATCAACCAATCAGAGAATTGCACATGAGGTGACCACACACCCTGGGATGCCCTTCCTTCACCTGGCCTTTAAAAATGCTTTGCTGAAACACTTCGGGGAGTTTGAGCTTTTCTGGGGGTCCACGAGCCACCCATTCTCTTTGCTTGGCCCTGCTATAAACTTTTCTTTGCTCCAAACTCCGATTTCAGGGTTTTTGGGCCTCACCGTGAGTTGGGCACCCTTTCGAAGCAGATTTTCAGACCCGTGAGGCTTATTCAAGGGGACAGCTCAGTTTCTTTGCACAGCAACTTTCCTCCTTCTACAGAAAAGGTAGTCTGGCTAAATAGATATATATATATATAATTCCCAGAAATACAGTCTGAAGATTGCAGCCTTCATCTCTTGAAAGACCTTAGTAATTGTCAATGATTTGAAGGCACACTCCAATGTCACATCAAGGACCATGCTTGCTAGAAACAGCTCATTTACACTCAGAGGGAAATAGTCAGAAATAAAATGTGGGAATGTAGCTTTTCAGATATCTTAGCAGTTGATTCTTGATAGAATTGATGTTAAAAAGTTCTAGCATTGATGATATTTATCCCAATAGCACAATATGAAAGCACCAAGGTCACTTCCTAAATGTTCTTTCACTATGTTGTTTTCCAGAAGTGTAAATATGACAGAGTGTCTAGGAGCTGCCTAACAGTGGTTTTATCATAAATTCTGAATGATGAATGACTTTCAGACAGTCCTAAGCATCCCACAGTGAGCTCTAATAATACCAAAGGAGATTTTTATGATGAATACAAATGACCCCTAAAACCCATAATACATCATGGAGAGTAATATCACAACAAGAAGGGAGAAGAAAATGAACCTCTAAATAAGCATATGCTTTTATGTACTTTGATTGAATTTTTATTCTTTCACTCCCTCAATCCAACAATAAACATTATTATGGAAAATAAGAAAAATATCTTAAATATCTCTGAAAATTTGATCTGTAAGAAAAACTAATATCGCATTTCTATTATAAGACATTTGCATTATAATTTTTACCTATTAGCTAAGTTTAGTATGAAGATCATGCTTTACACATGCTCCCTTCTGAAAAGATTTTTACATGTATTCTCACTTAAACTTTAAAATAACTCTAAGGAAATATTCCCATTTTATAGACAAAGGGACCGAGGCATTAAAATGACACTTTGGCTAGCTCACAGGGTTAGTGAATGATAAAACCAGGAGTAGGAACTTTGGTTGTTTGAAAATTGTACATTAGCCTTACCAACTACCTAAGAGTCACATAAATTAGTTTTAAGGCTACCATTCTAGTAAATCTTATTGTGTAAAAAATGATCCCCGAACTTAGAGGCGTTTCATTTTATTTTGTCATGACTTTGTGTGTCAGGGGTCTGGGCAGGGCTGGGCTAGGCTTATCTCACCTGGGACTCTGATGCAGTCATGGTCTGGAGGTCAGCCAGGGCGGCAGTCCTCTGGGGGCTCAGCTGGCCGAGATGTCCCAGAGGGTAACTCACGTAGCTGCGCTGGAGACTGGCTGTTGGCTGGGAATGGAGCTGGGGCTCTCTCTCTGGATGCTCCCAAAGATGCCCCTCCAATGTGTGTTGTCTCAGTGTAGCAGGACCTCTTCCATGATCTGACTTCCCTCAAAAAGAGCACCTGGAAAAAGAATGAGGCAGAAGGCGCAACCTTTCATGATGTGGCTCAGGAAATCATGGCACCTCCTCTACTGTACTCTATTCGTTAAAGCAGTCGCAAGCTCTTTCCAATGTCAGGAGTGTTAAATAATTTGTGGCCTTTTATTTTTAACCACTACTGTCTCTAAGGTCACTTTTCCCCTCTGATTTCATTAAAGAGAAATTTTTTTTAATTTTTATTGAAATATAGTTGACGTACAACCCTCTGATTTAATTTGAGCTAAATATCTCTCACATAAGTTTATGATAAATTTTCTAATAAAAACAAAAAAACCCACTAATCCAATTCATTCCTTTAGAGGTAAGATAAATTCTAGGTGATTTTTATCAACTAATTTTAAGGTAAGAGACCTGCTTAATTTGCTTTTACGTTCAATGTTTTATGTTCTTAATTTTCATTAAGAGGAGGACATTCTAAAATCAGTCAGGTCTACAAAGACTAACTACAGAAGAAAGTGATAATTTCAAAAAGAAGAAGAAAACAGATCACAAAGCTTTTGCTCTTAGTAACTCCTATTGCTCCGTGGTCAGCTCAGGGCTTTTTTGTGAGGGAAACATGACCTCTGCATAAATGACAAAAAGGATAATGGAGTAAACATCTGTGAAGTTTATATAATCGTTATCAGTTTTTTCTTGATGACAGTTCAGTACCTTTTTCTAAAACCGAGTAGAAAGAAAGTAGCTCACCTAGTTGGATTTAAAGCATTCCCTCTAACTAATGGTGCTATGCAGTGAATGATAATATTGCCTATCTCAGGATGCTCTGTAGCTGGTTCAACATCTTTCAGACAATGGTACCCACACAAGACAGGCCACTCCATGTATCAATTATTTCTTCAACTCAGTTGAATGCTTAGAAATGATAGGTGGGAAAAGCCATTGCAATTACATTTAAGATAATAATTTTATCCTATGCAACAGTTTACATCTATGTTCTGTGTCAAAGTTTTGAAACGTTTTTGATCAGATTTTGGTAATATGATCCTCACAACAACTTTGGAAGGTAGACAGAATCACCATTTGCAGTCACATTTTAATGCTAACTATATAAGGTTGGTTAATTTGCACACAAACTCCTAAAGGTAGATGGAGAGAGGACTAGAACTGGGGCCTGATTCCCCCAGTACTCTTTCCATCAAATTACTAACAGAGGAGGAGCCACCATGACAATGGGGAAGGGGAGTCTGCTGGGTTTGTTATTTGGCCAGAATAGGTCTGAGCTATTTCAAAAGCCCAGGTTATTTGGAAAACCCAAGGTATTTCAGGAGAGAAAACATGTAGTGGTTTAAAAAAGAGGGGGGGAGGGGAGCATCAGTCTAAGAATTGAAGAACATGCAAATCATATCTTTTCTGTTATTCTCAAGTTTAGAAGATAATTTGCTGCATTAACATTCATGGGCTTTGAGAAAGAAATGGAACCGTCAACAAGATGTGACTGCAAATATGTGAAATCATGCAAGTGAAAGATAATATGAAAATATAGTTATCGTTGTGGTAGTTAGTACCCTTGGGAGATATTCTATTGCTTTTTAATGTTGTTAATATATGGTATTTTCAACTTAAAAATAAATCTGATTGATTCCTCAAAGTCTAGCTTTTGAGGAAAATGATGATGTGGAAAAGCTGGGAAGGTATAAGACATGCACTGCTTCCTAAATAACTATGTGATTTTTGCTCTACTTGATAATTTTGGTGATCTTTTACAAGCAGGTGGTGGAAAAGCGGATTGTATGTGGCTCTAAAGTTGTTTCTACTCAAATGAGGATATGTCTGAATCCACAAACCCCTGTGTGCTAAGTAGTGTTGTTTACTTGAAGACAAAATTAGTCTCTGAGCCCCACTCTGACAGTCTGGTGGCGAATTCCATTTCAATAACTATGGGTGTCCTTCTGTTCCAAGGTCCTCAAAGTTCCTTGGGTGTGTGGAGACTCACCCAGAACTGACCACACGGGGATGCTCCACCGATTCCGGATGCCTCAAACACGTTCATGTTCCAGCCCCACGTGGTCCCCAAGGGTCAGCTTCCATGCTTCAGAGCCACTCAGCGCCTTTGACAAGGTTGCGGACTCTGCGATTACAGTCGGGTATCTCTGCAGCTCTTTCCTTCGTGCTCAGAGGCGCTGGTCTCCTGCCCTGGTATAAATTTCTCCAGGGGCTCAGGATTCTTGAAAACAAAGGCCAGGCTTTAAAATCTTGCTTCTGCCACTTTGTTTGGGAAAGTTATTTAACTTCTACAAGCTTCAGTTTCCTCATCTGGAAAATGGGGATAATAAAATTGGGTTACTGTGAGGATTAAAGGAGTTAACATGTTAAAAATATTTAGAATGGTCCCTGGTACATGGTAAGTGCTAACTATTGATATTATCATCATCCAAATAAGATAGTTCCTGGAGTTCGAAGGTCGTGAAGCAGATCCGTAAGTTTTGAAATCTCTCTATGTAGAATGTGTTTATACATAATATTTTCAATACCTAAATGTACACTTTGTTCAATTAAGCTTAGAAGAATAAATAGAAAGAAACAGCAGTTTCTAAAGCAGCTCTGCACTCATGCATGATTTGGGGAGAATCAGAATAGAAGTAACATTTGTAATGTCCTCCTTACTGCTGGTTAAGATGGTAGCAATGGATCTAGGGATATGTTTCCAGCCTACATTTAAATGGAAAGGAAATAATAAGACAGCAAGCAGGTGGCTATTAACCCCTCTTGCCCAGTGAGGTAAGTATCTGATACTGAGTAACAGGAAAGTATTTTAGAGAAAAAAAATTTTTTTTCTGAGGAAATCCAATCTTTTGTGCAACAAGATAATTCCTCCTCAAGCCAAGGCTCTACCTAAAACAACACCTCATCCCAGGAGCAGTAGTCACAGAGGTCCTTGTTAGAAAGTCAATCACAGCAAATGTTGTGCAAAAAGGAATCAGATCCTGTGTTTTAACATTAGAGGAAAAAAATTAGAAAACTAGGACTCTGTCCTAAACTAATGCAGCAAAGGCAAAATAGAATACTGCTTTTGTTTTTCGTTGAAGTAAAAAAACATTTAATAGAACTAATGAACTAACACTAATGACATTTTGAAATCCCGCTTGTTAAAGTTCATTGTGTTTTGTCTTTAACATACAAATCACAAAAAATTCTACTCAGTATATAAGTAAATAGGATCATTGATCAAGTTTTACCAGTTAGATCTTGAGTTACAGTATCAAAACAGATCCATGTCTAAAATCCATGTGACCCTTTAATCACATTCAGTTCTCCAGGAGGATCTAGTGTATTTTTTTTCATTTCATTTTTACCCCAACTATAGAATTTATAATGAGAATGAAGGAAAAAAATGTATTAAACAATATATTGGGAACTCTTATTTCCTTAGCATCCTCTTCTCCCAAACTTCTTGGCTCCCCTGCAGACACCAAGTACAGTCGACTTTTTCTCTTGCACTGTGCTTCACATCTCTTTATTTTTATTACCAGAATAGCCACTCTAGCCTAGACCTTTACCATCAACCTCATGACCAAATTATTGCAAATGCTCTCATTCTTTTCCCATCTCACTCTGTACAGTATATTGCTCATAGACTATACTTTATAAAACTCATCTCTACTAAAACTCTTCAGTACTTTTCTGTAGGGTTAGATCTAGTTCCTTGAATGACTGGGTCTCATCTCACGTCGTTTCATATTCAAGATCTTACGTCAATCTGCCTTCCACTATATAATTTCTTCCTGTCCTCGAATTATGGCCTCCATCAAATCAAGTGGGCTTCCTTCCAGCCCTCTGAATATGTGCCGTGGAGACCCCATCTCTGTGCCTTTGCTTGAGTGGTTTTCCCATGCCTAGAACAACTACCTTACTAAAGTCACATTTCTTTGTGTCTCACTAGCATCCTAACTGGTGTGTGAAAATTATTTGCAAAATTCCAACTCAGAGCAATGTCTTCTTTTTCTGAATTCCTACAGCATTTCTGGTAACGGTCTGTGTTCATATTAAATAATTCTTTACATTGATTTCTAATTGTTTCATTAAAATAAAATATTCTGTATATTGTGAGAGATGAGTAATTACTCCCAGGACGTGTCTTTACACTGAAAATGCAAAGATGATTAGTTCAGATATCTGATGAATTGTCCAAGTAGATCAGAGGAGTGGCTGGAGCGGAAAGGAGAAACAAACTGAAAAGCACGTCCTCAAGCCCACCTACCTGTACTTAAGCAAATCTCTGCAGGCAGCTGTGGGTGTAGTTTCGGTGCACCTTTGTCTCTCAGAGGTCTTCTGCTGCTGCTTCCGTCTCTGCTTTCCCCATTTTCAACAATCATGAATGCTCATCAAAGGTACTTTTGCTCTGATAGCAGCAAAAATAGTTCGGTTATAAAAATCAAGCTTTAAGTTGGTTATGGTCTATGGTCTTAAACTTAGGAATACCTGAATAGTTTTTCATTACAGAGTTTTACATATTTATCTCAGAATGACATGATAGGCTTTTTTTATTTTTTTAATCTGAGATTGATTGAGAGAATCGGAAGCGCATGCAATCATCTCTCACGGTTGCAGGGGAAATAGGATAGTGAGGGTGACCTCCAGATGACAAGGAAGAACACAGGTATTTTTGACGTAGCTTACCTTCTAGTTATTGCTTCAGTGTTAGTTAAGGAAGGGAACTTTGAAATAAAGTTATGTAGTAGAACGAATTGTGGAATCACAAATGATTAAAATTACAATAATTGTAAAAACTGAAGGATGTGATTTCCCTACCAGATACAAATGTATCAGACAACCATAGAGGAGACACAGGGAGCAGCAGCCATTTGAACGAAGGAATTTCAGTGGCACAAAGAAGGTGCCCTGCCACTGGAGAGGCTGATGGTCCATTCTGGTTAATAGACTGAAGAATCAAATCCAAGACTTCTGAATGGTATTTCTTAAGACAACATTTAATAAATGCAACCCAAATAAATGCAACCAAAAGTTTTAATGCATGAATGGCAAGCGTATTCAGGAAAAATATGTGCTTGCTGTACTAATTAAGGAAAGATGAACTTTGCCTGAAACAAGGTTCAAATTAGCTTCCGATAAAATCAATTAAATACAGGGAAATTATTCTTGAATTAAAAATTCCAGGGCTTCCCTGGTGGCGCAGTGGTTAAGAATCCGCCTGCCAATGCAGGGGACACGGGTTCGAGCCCTGGTCCGGGAAGATCCCACATGCCGCAGAGCAACTAAGCCTGTGTGCCACACTACTGAGCCTGCGCTCTAGAGCCCACGAGCCACAACTACTGAAGCCCGTGAGCCTAGAGCCCGTGCTCCGCAACAAGGGAAGCCACTGCAATGAAAAGCCCGAGCACCGCAACGAAGAGTAGCCCGGCTCACAGCAACTATAGAAAGCCCGCGCACAGCAACAAAGGGACAACACAGCCAAAAATAGATAAATAAATTTTTTTAAAAATTCCAGAAAGCCAACTTTTAAAAAAAATGTGAGATGTAAGATTTTTAGCTTCCAAGGCTCAGTTGAGAGTAATGAAGGAATTTTATAGAGTATTTTATAGAGTATTTAAGGAAAATAGGAAGGAGTAAATTGTTTATTACATTGGCCAACTGAACTGAGGGAGGAAATAGAAAAGCCCTACTGGGCTGTGTAAATTCTTCAACACCTGTGTTAAAAGCCCTAATGAAAACACATTAGCAAGTGAAAGGAAAGCCTGCCTAAAATTTGAATGTCAGATGCTTGGAAGATGAAAGAGGATAGAGAGCATGCAGATTACAAAATCACTAGGAAGGCTACCAAGAGACGGGAGGAGGAATAGCATTGCGGGGTGAGGTGGGGGGGGAGCAGAAGGCATCACGGCATTGAAATCTTACTGTGGAAAGTATGTACTTGGTGTTAGGCCACCTACTATTTTTTTTAAATGGCAGTGGAACATATGACAGAAAGTTGACAAGGATAAATCATTCTAAGCTAGGAGTATGAGTACTAACAGGGAGAAATGCAAATTTTAAAACACAGTGATTGTAATGTAAGACTACCCTACTACTCTATTGGTGAAATTTCTCCATTGGGCAAGAATAATTTAGGGAAGGAGAAATGGCTGCAGCCTTGAATCTGAGCAGTGAACAGAAGTCCTCGCTGGAAGTATTTGTGAATTAAGCCACGATATAATAGGAATCAACGTCTTCTTGGAGAGCAAACACTTGAAAAAAATCTATCACTTGGTTACTCAGCTTTAGGAAACAAACCATGATAAAATACAGGTACTGTAAGGCAGAATCAATAATGAGCAGGAAATCTGTACACTGTTTAAAAACACTCTGGAGCAAACCCAGGAAAAGTGTAAGCTATGCATCAGAAAGAACCACCTCCCATCTTTCTTCCTCCTACCCCTTTGCCTAACTCTGATTCTTTTTCTCCCACCAGTTACTGCCCCTCTTTCCCAACTTCTTACACACAGAAACTCACAGATAGCACAGTTACCTGGCAAATAATAAGCCAGTATTATCAAAAATATATCTTTTCAAAGATGGTTATTTTTCCAAATGAGAACCAAAATCCCATATATTGTGGCAGATTAGGAACAAACTAGAAATCTCGAAGGCCAGAAATAATTCAAGGTGTACTAATATTATCCCAGTCTCTCAGGATGAACATCTTGGAGTTCTTTTTCATTCTTTTTCTCCTTCATTCCCTATATCTCCCTTTTTAACCTAATTGTCCCAAATCAAGATTGTAATAAGTACAACTTCTGGAGTACTTCCTATAAATCTGTATGAATATATTTCCTCTAATGCTCAAAACAATGGGTAAGGTAGACATTACAGCTCTCTTCCTGGAAGTAAAAGAATTAAGGCCCAAAGACCTACAGTGTTTGCCCAAGGCCGTTTAGTGGGCAAATGCCAAGAGCTGTGTCTTAACCAAAATTCCTTTCATTAACTTGAGTTCCTTTTCTTATAACCCATCCCCGTCCCCCCCAGCAAGGCCTCATCACCTCTTAATTACTGCAAGAGCTTTGTGACTTTTAGATGCGTCTCCCTTTTTCAACCCATCCTTCACAGTAGTTCCCAAGCAAAGCTTTCATATCAGTAATAATTTGTGACATCTGTTTGATCTGTACTTTCAGAAGAATACAGCCAATGGGAAAAGGATCCGAAGGAGGGCAATTAGAGACATCAAGAAGAAGTAGAGACAACAGTGTAGTAACAGACTGACTGAATTACGACTCTGAAAAGTCAAAGCTTAGACGAGATATGACAGATGCCAATAATATAAGAAGAAAGGAAGGGAGTGAACACAGATAAGGCAGCAATTCAGAAAAATGCCATGAAGCTCAAAGGAGTGATGAGTGGAGAACTTTTAAAGGTCTAAAAGGAAAAGCAGCTTAATTGGATGAATAATAAACTTCTGAAAATTCTACTCTGTGAGATGCTAAGTATAAAAAACATGAATGCCTTCAAGATGGCTTTGGATAAATCTACAGATAATAGTCCTGTAAAGAATCATGAAGGGAAGCTTCTGTAATTTGGAAGACATTTTAATTCTTTCGAGGTTAACGTCATCTATATTAGTTAATAACTTCCTTTTTTAAAGGACACTCTGTGGCTATGGTTAGAGACAGAATCATAGGCAGAGCAGTTAAGAATCTCATTCTATTATAGGGAAAGGCAATGCAGCTTGATTCCACCTATGACTCTGCCACCTACTATCTTGGTCAATTCACCTGTTCTAAGCTTGAGGTTGATATCTGCAAACTGGGGGAAATGATAATTCCTACCTCAGAGTATGATTGTGAAAATGAAAAAGATATCTATATCTATGTCTATATCTATATATCTCCATGCCTAGGACATGGTAAATATTGAAAAATAGTTAGAGATCTATGAACCTTCCCAATAATTTTGAAATAACGATGAGAACCAGGGAGCAGGAAAGGAAGGGGAAGGGAGGGGAAAAAGGGATTGTAAAAATGGAAATAAGCCGGGATATTTCAAATAAATATGTAGTGTAAGGAAAGCCAAACAAACTAAACATCAAAATTTCTCAGTTAACAGGAAAAGTGGAGATGAAAAATTAGTAGAAATGATTGAAACAGGCAGTAACCAAATAATCTGACAAGTTAATGAATCCATTAGGTAACCCTCTGCAAGGAAGAAAAGACAAGATACAAAATTGTATGCAGATGTAACTTTTTTTCCCCCAAGATAGTCCCCAAATGGTACTAGCGCTGTCACAGATAAAAGCGAAGGGAGCTCACATGCACACTGCTTTGAAGTCCCATCTCAGTGGTCCAGCAGGAAAAGAGAGGACCTCAATTCAAGGTAAATGTGGCCCATGAAGGGAGCATCATGATTGGATTTGTTTAATGTTACTTCCCCATTTCATAGAAATTTGATGTACTGATAGTTTAAATAATTCATTTGAAACAATAATTTAAAAGAGAGTGAAAATAATGATAATAAAAGAAAATTGAATATTGTTAAGCCAGTGAAACCTCAGGCCTGACCTTTTGCTATTTGTCCACAAGCATACAGAGAGTTAATTTAGCAAGTTTTAATGGGAACGTTAACTGCTTCGCGGTCAATCAGGCTGTGAAGCTGTTCCCGTGGCAGCTCTGAAATGCGATGGTGGAAGACCAGCAAAGCTTGAGATGTTTATTTCTAGCCGTTTCCTGTGCCTGCCTGAAATTCCTCTTCATCAATCTCTTGATAGACTCTTAAAAAAAGCATTATCCTCTTCTTCTGACCTGGAGGAATTCTCTCCTTCTCTTTCAGACTCTGAGTATCAGTCACTCTTTGGTGTTATATCAGACAATTTGATAACCGTTCAGAGCTACAGTCCATATGAAGGGAGAAAAATAATTTTTTCCCTCCGATTCCCATCTAATAAAGTGTTCAAATGACATTTTGTAAATAATTTTATCAACCAGGCTAGAGGGCTAGTGTCCTGTGGCCCACAAGCTGGATTCATGGATTTTTGCCATTAGCTCCCTTGGTGTCACTGGTCATCTGAGACTCTCTTGGCCTTTTTTATTTTTTTAAGGAAGGAGAAAATAGTGTGCTCAGATGTGGGAGGGTTAGCGTAAAAAACGATGTTATCTTTAAAAGGGTTTTATATTTTTGCATAGGAGAAGATGTCATAAGCAGAAAATTTATTTTTATAATACTGTTAACCTTTGATTTATAACCTAATATTTATCAGGAAATTCTGTCACTTATAGAGAGCTATCATGTAATTTATATCAACAAGCTCAACTCTTCATCCACTGATGCCAGAGTAGTCTATCCAGTGAAATTCAAAATCGAGTAAAGTGTTAGTATATGAAGGAATTTAATAAATTGCAACATGATTTTCTTTATTTGCTTATTAGAAAATACAAAACAAAACAAAACAAAACTGTGGATTCTGTCCCAAGAACAAGTTCATGTAGTAATCAATAATCATCTGAAAACCCAAAGGAAAGAATAGAATACATTCTCACTAAACCAAATGGCTTCAAGATAAAGTGCTGTGATGAACGAAGAAGAAAACATTTAAAAATGTATCCACTGTTAGATGTGTTTTACAATCGTCCTTGTGCTTCTCTGGGTATAGTACAGAGAGGGGAATGTACCCTTCTTTGTGATTCAGAAACTTTTATTCTGAGAGAACAGCCTTTTGACCATCATTCCCTGTCATGGGAGTAATTACAAGAGAATGAGTTAAATCGATACTTACTCTAAACTAGTCCCCTGACTTTTTTTTAAAGAAAAAAGTGGAGGTAAGCTTTTTATTTTGATATTTGTCTTTTAATAAAAAGCAATGAAATACAGTAAAAAAAAAAATCACCAATTAATTGCACAAGCTAGGTGATGAGTTCATTAATGTTTTATTTTTATCACCTTCTTTACTTAAAGTCTGAAAAGGTTTTTTAAAGAATATAAGATTTGAATGAGTTGGAAGAGTGATTGGTAAGTGTTCTTGGCACATCAAAGAATGCGGGAAAAGTCAGAATAATAAAAGAGAAAAGAAGAAACATAGACTTGAAAACAGGTTCAAATACCACTGAGACCAGACTGAAGTTTCTCAACTCTGCTGACAGTAGAAACACCTGGGAAGCTTTTAAAACATAGTGATGCCTGAGCCCCACTCTCAATGGTTCTGACTTAATTGGTCTGACTTTGGACCTGGGCATAGGTATTTTTAAAAGCTTTCCCTTCTTTTAATATGCAGCCAGCGTCGGGCATGCCCTGTATTAGGCCAGCACTTCAGGTGTGGTGCAGGGCCCTGAGGGTTCCTGAGACATTCCCACGTGGTCCATGAAGTCATAACACTTTTCATAATAATATTCAGGCATCATTTGCCTTTTCCACTGTGTTGACACTGGCAATGATGGTATAAAAGCAATGATGGTGTAAAAGCAACGATGGATAAAACGGCTGCCACACTAGCATGAATCAAGACAGTGGCACCAAACTATGCTAGCTGTCAACCTGTTTTTCACAATCACAAGCTTGAGGTTAAAAAAAAAAGCCAGTTTCTCTTAAGAATGTCCTGCTGAGGCAGAAAATAGTATTAATTTATATTAAATGTCAACCCTTGAAAACGTTTTTTTAATGTTCTGGGTGACAAAATGGGGATTACACATAAAGTATGTCAGCTCTGTAGTGAAGTATGATGTTGTCATGAGGAAAACATTGTGATTGTTTGAATTGTAAGCTAAAATTAGCCAGTGTTTTTGTAAAAGATGTTTTATTTGAACAAATGATTAATAGGTAAGCTATAGTTATACAGATTTGGGTATTTGGCAGACATTATATTGAAAATGAATAAAGCAAGCCTGGTACATCAAAGGAAAACCATCAGTAGGTGTCATCAGTGATAAAATTTGAATTTTTACGTGAAAATTACATTTTGGAATACTTACCTTCACAACAGTGAGATTTAACAGCATCTCACAAGTACCTGACTTTTCTTATGAGATCGGTAGTTATAATAATAAATATTACTTTTTGGTATTGTATAATGAAATCATAAATATTTGTAAGAGCTGCATAAATCAGTTACTCAATATTTTCCAGATGACCAATGCATGATGTTGCAATAGCACACATGGGTAAAAGATGCTTTCAAGTACAAGATAAGCCAATGGATTTCAATGTAATAGAGTAAAAGAAGTTCATTGATATGGTATCAATTTCTATGTTGCACATAGCATTTAAGAAATTATCACTTGTCAAGATTTGGTGTTGTATCAAAGAAGAAAATCCCAAATTAGCTGATGAGACAATTAAAATACTCTTCCCCTCCCTTTTCCAAGGACACAGCTGTGGAGGCCACAGTTTCTTCTGGAACTTCAATTAAAAGAACACATTGCAACATGGAATTCAGAGAGAGAAACAAGAATCCAGCACTCTTTCTCTAAGCCAGCCATTAAAGAGCTTTGCAAAAATGTAAAGTGATACATCACTCTTCTCACTAAATGTGTGTTTGTTTTGAAAAATCTAGTTATTTCTCACAAAATATTTTATGTTAACATGTAATGGGTTTATTATTTTTTACTTAATAAATAGATGTTTATAATGTCTCCATTTTAAGTTTTAATACGGTGAATATTGATAGATGTAACACGCACCTACATCGTGGTTCTCAGAAATTTTTAACCGTGTGTAAGTGGTCCTGAGAACAAAATATTTGAGAACTGCTGCCCTAAACCAGAGGCAGGTAACAAAGCCCGGTCAGACGACTGCTCTGACCGATACTAAAATCCCAGAGAAGCCAGGAGAGTGTTGAGGAACCATGTGACATTGTCAAGGGAAAGTGACAGACCAGAGAGATGGCTTTCATGGTAGAGAAAATGACAGCGATTCAGGCACGAGAAGACTGAGACCTGAACCCGAGCTTTGATTCGGATCTGTGGAAAGGAAGATGCAAACATTCTGACTGCTCTAGAAGAAATTATTCTGATTTTTAAGGCAAGGAGTCAGAATTCACTCTAAGAGTTTGTCTTGGGGTGACTGCTACTGACACATACACCCCATGGTTGTTTAAGGGGTTGGGAGGCCTGGAGGAAGAGCATTAGAAATTAAGTCCTGCTTTGCTCTGGTGAGGTTCTTCCTGCCCCCAAATTCTTTGTGATAATTTAAGATAGCCTGTCTCATTTTTAGGATTTTACTCTCTGTATGAGGCTCGCTGAATACATCCATTCAGTTCTATTTATTGTGTCGGTCTTGAATGTGTTATATGATGTATGTTCACGGGTTAGACATCTCTGGGAGCGGCAAAGAGAAACTGGCCATGGAGCTCTTGAGCGGAGTTTGAGGCCCCTCAGCCTGGGGTCTCAGAGCACCACACCATGCTCCAGGAAGGGCAAAGACTTCGGGAGGTGAGCTCAAGATTACCGAGAATAAGACAAGTTTCGACCTTTGGGATACGATCGGTTTTGCAGAAGGCTGAGTGTTCCTTTACTCTGGGATTCTTCACTGGGTTTGATACAATACATTTTCAAGAGCTGACTGGCTTGCTGCTTGTTTAACCCTGCTTCCTATGAATTGCTCCTTGAAAATCAAATTGCCATGTTACACTTGCATTGTGTGTTATGCCTGGAGTGTTGTCCTTTGAAATAGATTGGTCAGGGCTGCTATTCACAGCAGAGCAAAAAGCAACCAGCTTGATATTGACACTGAAACTGCGCTCTCCTGGAGAGAATGCCAAAGTAAGTTATCAGAGACTACTCTTGAAAAATAAAAGAGCTGAGTAGGAAACACACACACACACACACAGCCCTCTCTCCTTGACTAAACACGTCTTCATTCAGCGGGAGTACTCACATTCTCAGGCACAGCTGAAGAGTTCTCCTTCTCAGAACGTTCTCTTCTCAGAACGAAGGCAACATCTCCCTGACTTCTCATTTATAGCTTTGCTTCCGACCCTTCTGTGCTAGTCATATTCATGCATCATCGTCACCTGGCATTGGATGTGTGGAGGCTGCCTTTATGGCCTCTAGGAAAAGGACATTCACTCCAGTTCCTGAGGGACAGATATACAAAGTCAGCTTTCAAGAAATTTGCTAACTGACATGGACTTCTTCATTCTGTAACCCCATTTGGGGGAAAATAATTTCAAACTGGCCTCAGATATTGGAAATATATCGAGTTCCAAGAGGTCAATATTGTCCATCAAATATTTTTCTGAGAAAGGCGACGCTGAAGGCACTATCATGGACCCAAAAAGCTACCAACACTTTAACTTCGTAACATAGCCGGACGTTTAATGAATTTATTACCAGTGGTCTTGAATACCTGAATTAATAGCATTATGGTGACATAATAAAATTTTATGAAACGACCTGATCAAAATAAAGGTTTCTTTTCCAACTTATTCCTTATAAGAGATTTTCTGATCATCAATTAAGACTTTGGAGTTGGTCTCGGGACATGAATCCACCACCTTCTCAGGTTGCCGGCTTCTCTGATTAAAGCACCTTTCCTTTCTACTGACACTTGCTTCTCGAATTATTGGCTTTTGAGTGGCCAGTAGCCAAACCTGAGTTCGGTAACATTTTGATGATATTTGTGTGGAGAAGGGAAGGAGAAGAATCTATCCTTCTCAACGATAAGTGCTTTGGTTTTCTTTAGTCTAAAACATCTTCATTCCTTTAAATATTTTACTTGAGATAGTTCAAGGTTTCAGTTAATAGAAATGTCTCAAGCATTGCGCTGTTGTCATAAATCACTTACACGGCCAGGTTATATTGTACAGCTCCGGTCGCTTGAGTATTTACTGTAAGGCACCAAGTGCAATAATTTCCATTTTTATAATTAACGAAAACATCTGGAAAAATAATTCTAGTTGGTAAGGCCAGAGTGAATGCAGCGTATTCTCAAAATGTTGTCAAAGTTCTTAAGTATCATGCCCTGTCGTGAACACATTTTAATTAGAAGAGCAAAGGGAGCGTACTTACTAGAAGCGGAGTCACCGACACTTTAACGTTGTGATGAGCCACCAGTAACAAGATGCTGCTTGGCCATCTTACGAATGCCCTTCTTTTCAATGCACAACTCTCTTTTTTGGTGCATTTTTCTATAATTTTCGAAACACTTCCTCAGTCTTAACTCATTAAATACTTCCTCCATGAGAGCAATTAAGCCTGAATTTGGGTCTCCCAGTATAATTCTGATGACAGTATTTAACAATTATACTGGTCTCCCCAAATCTCTCCTAATCTCCAGCTACCCAGTACTCATATCATAACCTTAGATGTAAGAGAGTCATCCAAGTAGTTCTCAGCCATGGTGCTCAAATAACTCACTTTGGAAATGCCCCATTTTCACATTCTTTATATACACATTATTCTTGAACTTGTTTTCTCATCTGTGGAGTGATCATAATAAAATCTATTTGTATATTATATCAAATACCATATTGTATACCTCAAATATGTAAAATTTTTATTTGTCAATTATACCTCAATAAAGCTCAGGGGAAATCTTAAAAAAAAAAATCACAATTATACTTGTCTCAGACCTAACCTATCTACATCTTTTATTCTTTAGTTTGACTCTGTTATCTTCCTGAACTTTTATGTCTATTCATTCTTCATTCTTTAAAGAATGCAGTCTACTATCTTGTTATACTAGACAGCAGTTTGGCTGTGCTCTTTTTCCTCCAAAATTTCTCCTTGCTCCCAAGGCCCCAGGTAGTTAAGTTATCCTTGACCTGAACCTACCATCTTCCCCTCTGCCTTTTCACCTGTCATGCACCCTTGAACATTTCTAATACATGCCCTTACCAGAGCCTTGCCTATGCTGAGATTCTTATTTATATCTTAATCATTTTCTATATCAAATACTACCTCTACCTCATTTACAGCCCTCTTAAATCTTTAATCTGTGAGTTTCAGAAGATCTAGGATTCTGCTGCTACACCGTTAGCTCTGCATTTTTCAAAGCTCTACATTCTCGACCTTTTCCTATAATCATTAAAGATTATACCTCAAGGCTTTTTCATCCTTTTTTTTTTTAAAAAAAACTCTGTTACCAGCTCACTTGGTTTATTCTTGATATCTTTTAAACTTTCTTATACTCTACTCTTGAAATGGTCCCATAAAAAAAAAAAAATCGCAATACAATGTACGTAATCTCCATTGTGTTTCTGTGAAGTTTACTCTCACAGTATTATTCAACATATAGCAGTTGAATTCCTATAGTCTGTGCTAGAAAGTGGATGGGCACTGAATATAAAACATTACGCTGCATATAGGCCATCTGCCATTACGTGTTTACCGAATTGATTCCTCAGTGTCATCATTATGAACCTAGATTCCTATTGGAGGCTGTAATAAAGGGTTGACTTTACAACTGAATGAGACAGTAAGGCCCCTTAACATTTTGAATTCTTGATCTCTGCTTTTTGTGGTTTCCTGCATTTCTCTGTGTCTTCTTGCTTTTATCAGTGTGGGTACCAAGAAGCAAGCTCTCTCCCTCTTATTTCTGCTTTGGTCTCCCGAAGTCTGGAATAATAGACATTTATAATGAAAATAATGCACAAAGAGTAAACAGGCTGAGAATCTGATCCTCATTTTTAAGATGGCAGGAGTTCACCCCGAAAATAAGTTGTGGAAATTTAGTGCCTAGACTTGGGGAGCTGCACTTTAGCTCCATGTTTTGCTTATTCCATGGTGCTCTACTTCTGTATGACTTGGACACACAGGTTCAAAATGCAGATGTCATGAAATCTGTTAGTGAGGTAGCCAAGGGTGTGCTAAACATTTATTCACCCCTAAGATGCGTGTGCCGTGGCCACTCCTTCAGGTGAAGAGAGTAATAACTTAGGGGCAGGCAGTAGGCAAGGGAGCAAGAGGAGAGTGGTTGGTGGTCTCCACAAGCCCCCCGCCCCCCCCAGTTATCTGCCACGTGTGGTTAGTCCAGGGGAGGACAGGAGAGCCCCTCCCCCACCCCACCCCCCTGCCGGGGAGTTTGAGATAAAGTTGTCCTCCAAGAATAAAATCAGGAAGATTCAAAAAGGTAATGGATGAGATTAGTTATCTGTGGAAATGACATACCTTAAGGAATAGTCAGAAAGATTATGTGGAGAAATTTAGAAACACCCTGAGGAATTTGACAATGGCAGAAACTTGATTGTATCCGTATATTTCCAGCAACAATCGAAACAAAGTAAATGGATGAAGCTGTAACACAATCAAGCAGGAAGCTAATCTGTTACAGTGAATAGATTAAGTGCTCTAATCACAATCAATTGTACCGTAACCCACCTGAAGAAGGAAGGTACTAGCGGGTGCTGGGGGCTGGAGAGCCCAGGCAGCCAGGATTTGTCTGTGACCAGCTCCCTCCACCAGGAGAAGGGCAGCCTCAGCCTCCACTTCCAAACTGAACCCGGGGCTGTTTCCATAGCAATTTGTATTTCAAAGGCTTAATTCACATGTAGATTTGCCTATGGGGAGAGCGAGCTTATCAGCAAAGCAGACTTTCCTATCAGTTTGGTGGCCAAAGGATTGCATTCTTAGAATTAAAATAACAGCCAAAGAGCAGTCAGTAAAACTAGTAAAGTAAGAGGATAAAGTTAATTCAACAGCCGCTACGGAACGCCTACCATATTGAAGCCGATGGCCTAGGAGCTGGGAATCCCATGTTGAATAACAGAAGACCCGTGCCTGCGTGGAGGGTTACTTGGAGGAAGACAGACATTAAACAATTATCCAGTACATTATTTTGTTACAGTTGTGATTATTTCTAGGAAGAAAAGACACAGGATTTACTTGAACAGAAAAAAACAAAAAACCCACAGAGGGCCCTGAACTGATCTGAAGTTTAGAGAAAGCTTTTATGAGGACCCCTTTGGTTGATTTACGCTTGTCTATATTACAAAGGGGAAAGGGACGGAGCAAGATGAGAATACACACAAGTTGAGGGAATAAAATTAGATTAATACTGTGCATATAGTGGTGACAGTAAGTAGCTCAAAAATGACCTGTGACAAAACAATTATCCAGAGAGAGACTATCTAGAAGACCATTGGTAATATTCCTTTAAGAGCGGCTCCAAGAGAGGCTTACAGAGTGATCCACATTCCGGAGATGATGTACTCTTCAGAAGTGAACGCCTTCCAATATATTTAGACCAGACAACAGCTTTGAAGATTTTACACCCCTGGAGTTGACCAGGAATCAGAATTACCTATGCTCGCTCCCGAAACAAAATGAAGAGTTCTGGAGACGTGTTCTGGACGCACGCAGCCCCTTTGTAGAGCGCTGGACAATCGGCTACAGCAGACAAGGTCAATTTGGAGATGCAAGACCGGAAGACATAAAGGTGGAATGACTGCAAAGTGATGCTGAAATAGAGCATTCTCCTGTAATTTCCTATTCGAGGCAGAGAAGGGTTACTGAAAAGTTTTAGATCAACCAAGCACATGCTCTAACTGGGTCTCAAGGGCGCTCGAGCAGAAGCCGCGTTATTCAGGAACATGTTAGGGTGGGGTGCCGGCACATAAAACATGGGGCACCAACATGCTGCGCTGTGTAAGAGAGAGGAGAGAGAGCCCGCATGTGTCAGCTCCGCGGTCAGAGATCACAACAGAAAGGGAGCCGCAGCAGATGAAGCAGCAAATATGTGACTCGAAAAACTCCCTCGTTGCAAAAACACAGAGAAAATATCTTGGAGAGATGCTCCAAGGACTGTCAAGAGAACCAGTCTTACCGGGGCTAAGATTACAAGGCATTCAGCTCTGATTCTTTAAGTCTGTATCCCTTAAACTTGTATGGAGAAATTATTTGTTTGGAGTGTGATGCAAAATGTTATGGTTTACCAAACCCCGCCTTTTAGAAGTTTACAGTTTCCCATATGCAAGATTTGGTGCCAAGGCAGCTCAACAGAAAGGAAATCAGTACAAGAGAAGATGGAAGGAAGGAAGGAAGAAAGGGAGGGAGGGAGGGAGGAAGGAAGGGAGGAAGGAAGGAAGGAAGGAAGGAAGGGAGGAAGGGAGGAAGGAAGGGAGGAAGGGAGGAAGAGAGGGAGGAAGGAAGGAAGGGAGGGAGGAAGGAAGGGAGGAAGGAAGGAAGGAAGGGAGGAAGGGAGGAAGGGAGGAAGGGAGGGAGGGAGGGAGGAAGGGAGGGAGGGAGGGAGGGAGGGAGGGAGGAAGGGAGGAAGGGAGGAAGGAAGGGAGGGAGGGAGGGAGGGAGGGAGGGAGGGAGGAAGGGAGGAAGGGAAGAAGGGAGGAAGGAAGGGAGGGAGGGAGGGAGGGAGGGAGGGAGGAAGGGAGGGAGGGAAGAAGGGAGGGAGGGAGGGAGGGAGGAAGGGAGGGAGGGAGGGAGGGAGGGAGGAAGAGAGGGAGGAAGGAAAGAAGGAAGGAAGGAAAGGAGGAAGGAAGGGAGGAAGGAAGGGAGGGAGGAAGGAAGGGAGGAAGGAAGGGAGGGAGGGAGGGAGGAAGGGAGGAAGGGAGGAAGGGAAGAAGGGAGGAAGGAAGGGAGGGAGGGAGGGAGGGAGGGAGGGAGGGAGGGAGGAAGGGAGGGAGGGAGGAAGAGAGGGAGGAAGGAAGGGAGGAAGGAAGGAAAGGAGGAAGGAAGGGAGGAAGGAAGGGAGGGAGGGAGGGAGGAAGGGAGGGAGGGAGGGAGGGAGGAAGGGAGGGAGGGAGGAAGGAAGGGAAATTCTAATGGACTGTGTACAAAGGGAAGGGTTCAGTTTTTTCTCTAGGTCTCTAGCTTCTGAAATCTTAACTTTAGTGAAACATTGTTTTCTTCTTAGTTCCCATCCCCTGTGAACTGTTCACTTGACATTCAAGACAGAATATTTCACACTCCAAGATAAAGACTATTTGTTTTGTTTTCTTCTAAAAGTCTATTGGGGAGTTTTAATCAAGGAGACTTCACGGGAGTTTTAATATGTATCAAAGTGAGGGGATCCCATTTTAAATAACTATGTAGGGAACCAATCACTGACCCCATAGCGGGAAGGTAGAAAGAAAAGGAGGTTTAAAAATGATGGATGGGAAACACAGCAGAGAGTGAGGGCTGGACTGCTTTCAAAAGACACAAGAGGAGAAAACAACTGAAGATCACCTGCAAAGAGACTGGCATGCATAACTTATTTAATTATGCAAATACTTAATGTTAAAACCCCTTCAGAACCATAGTATTTTAGACTTGGAAAGGGATTTTAGAAATCTTCCAGTATAACCTCTTCGTTTAATGGCTGAAGACCCCGAGGTCCACGAGAAGTTCAGTATCTTGGCGGAGTGAGACATTATTTAGCAGCAATTATTCTTACCATTTAGAGGCAGGGCTGGAGTTAGAAACTAGGCAGCCTGACTCCCAGTGCATTCACTTTTTTTTTCCAACCTCACATCCCCATTTCACTTCAGATTAATTTACCTGTTAGAGCACACTTTAAAAAAATTGTCACATGTTTATTCTAGTATATTAGATTAAATGTTTTCTAAAACACATGCAGATACTCTGCTCCAGAACAGTGGTGCACAAACTTGAGCCTGTAGAGAGGTTACCTGGAGAGCTAGTTAAGGCGGGCCTGCCTGGGCCTCCAGCCTGGAGCATTTACCAAGCCCTAAGGCGATGCTGATGTTGCGGGTTCACATTTTTATCAGCACGTTTCCTAGCACTGGCCCTAGGGGACAGACAGTAGTTACAGTAACCATTCTTGGAAATCTGGATGAGAACAATCAACAACTCGCAATGAGTGAACAACACGGGAAAAAGGACCAGCGCCAGAGTTACTTGGTTAGCTCTAGCCATCGATCAGAGGCGCCATCAAGAGCCCCTTTCCAGGCCGAAGCGCCTTTTACAAACCTTTCTCTCTGCCTACAGCCGCCTCCTGCACGCCACCTGGCACACTCCCCATCCCCAGCCTTGCCTCCTGGTGTCTTTCAGGTTGTCATGGGAGTTCCCTCCCCTGTTTTCTCTTCGAACCCCGTACCTCTGTCACACTGAACTGTGACTGCGCTTGCCGCTTTGAACGCTCACTTCCCTCCGAAGACTTTAAACCCCTTGAGGCACTATTCTCCATCTACGCTTTCAGCCTCGCCCAGCAACAGGCACAGAAATAACACCTGTTGAATGAATGCTTTTATAAATGAGGATAACTCGAGAGAAAACAAATATAGAATACATATGATAGAACTAATTCGCTGTGAGTGAAATTCACGGTTCTTAGTTGTATGTTTATTATCTTTTATTTACCTATGTATCCGTCTATCCATCTACCCATCCATTTTCTCCTTAGTAGGCCTATAAATAAAATGAAAACTTCTGTCAAAAAACAATAAGCATGTGAACATGTGTAAATGTAATTTCACGGGATATCAAATCTTTAATGCAAGTATTCAGAAAGTACCACCCCGAAGTTTAGCACCATTGACGATAATACATTCATTTATTGCTGTACTATCTCCCCTAGAGATGGGATTTTACAATGTACCTTCTCCTCTAGTGTCTGAGATTACAATACGGAAAAAAACCTTTGATAGAACCTGAGGTCCTTCTAAGCACATCCAGCCTTGCAGGAAGTCAGGCACTGACTTTAGTTGATGACGTTCCTGGCAGGACCTAAGCACCTTACAGTATACTCATTTCCATTTTAAGAACTCTGAAAATTTTTGGAATTTTGTCTTGTTATTAAATGTATAATCTCATATTTCTCTGGACTTGTATGGAACACACACAATTCTTTTTCCTATCAGCCCCTCAGATTTCTAGATTGTTATCATGGTCTATCCAGCATATTGCCTTTAGTTAAAAAGGGATAGAAAAAAATGAAACTGTGTTTTTTGCATTTTTTAATTTAAGAAAATACTTATCAAGTACATATATTAATTCAAATGCAACTATATATTTACTGTATATACCATCATTCAGATACATGTCTGAATATAATCTCATTCCGAAGGGATATATGGGAATAATAAGCACTCATTAAGAGAACTTTACAAATTGATTTCTGTCTTATCCTATTTCAATTTCCAATTTTACAGGAGCCTTTTGGTCATCGGTAGTATCCTTGCTTCCATATTTCTCATTTATAGAATTATATCCACATGAACATTAGGCGTATTATCAGAAGAAAATTGAAAGTGGCCATCTGCCATCCAGCCTCAGAACCGTCCTTGATTTTATTTCATGGTGACACTCCCGCCCAGTTCAAGACATAGCTGATAGACCTCCCTTCCACTTGAGGTCTCCATGTCTGTTAAAAAATGAGATACTTGAGTTTATGCAGCTGTTCACGAGCTAATTATCTGCAATCACTTCTGATTACTTAATAGGCCGTGGTAGGATGTGTGTTTGCTGCTGTGCGGACTTTACACATTAGGTTTTAATGCGCTGATATGGTTAATTGTTGTGCTCACTGCTGCCTGCTAATAGACCATTCCTGAAAGCGAGACCATATCTCAGTGGAATTTGCTTGGTTATTTAAATAAGTAATAACTACAAACTCAGATCCTAGACCTAGTGTTTACCATTTTAAGAACACACTTTTCTTTTTTTTAGTGCTGGTCATTCCTAATGCATTCAAATTATTCAAGTTTGGAGAAAACGAGTTATTAAACTAATGAGTCCATAACCAACTCAGATAGTTAGATTTAACATTTTTCCTGCTCTGTTCAGTTTCCTAAATTGTTTTCTGCCATTGACAGCAAAATAAATTCTTTTTAAATGGAGCTAAACACTCTGAGTATAATAATATAATGAGAAAGATATATGCATATTAAAAGCAGATGAATATTTATTAATATGTAAACCAAGATGCCAAGGTGAGCGATTGGGAGTGATACAGAGATGTGCACACAGACAGTAGGTGGGGAATTGTTGTAATGAGACTGCTCATTTGCTTTGCAGTTTTGCATTTTATGATAGCATTTAGTCCAAAAGCTAGTGCTTAGTTTTAAAAATTTACAAGGCTGTTCTTTTGTTGACTATCCATATATTTGTGTTTCTGATGGCTAAAAATGGAGGCATAGTATCCGATAGATGCTTTAGACATTTCTCTGTCTTTCCCTTTCTGTTCATAAGATCTCTTTTTTCCTACCATCACTTTTTCATTTCTTCATCTCTTTTAATTTCCTGTGTTTTCCACTCCTTCACTATTCTTTTATTAGAGAAGCAAATAGGATTTGAATAATAAATAGAAAGTATTTCAAGCCCAAAACCCTTGGCCTTTATTCTGCAACTTCCAAGAACAGTAGAGTTCATCCACTCTCCATGTGTTTGGGGGCCTTGCTCTGCCTTGTCAAGCACTGGATTCACCCCTTTAAAAATAGATTTCAGTGAATGGGACTCTGCACTGCTGGGGCCCATCACTCTGGGTGAAACTGTGCGACCCCATGACCTGCATTCCCAGAAACACTATATGCAGTGCTTCCGTGTGCTCAAAGCCAGAATCTCTTCTGCAGTCAAAGAAATAGGGAGAGAAGGGGATGCGAGTGATTGTAGTTGATGAAGATTTATACTCGCTGTTGGGATATATGATTTCTATCTAGACGAATGGATGCCTGGATTCCTATGAACCTACGGCTCTCTCAGTTCTTCATGAAGGAAGGCTTTTCATAGTTCCTTCATGTTTTGTGTTCCTAAGTCTCTGACGTGTCACTGGAAACTTAAAACTGAGTCCACCGTCTTCTTCCTAATACCTTCCTTATGAAGTTCCAGGCTCTCCGTTCCCCAAACACGACCACACTTCCTCCTGTCCCCACGCTTTCCTCACATTGCTCCCTTCCATCCCGAGTCCTTCTCTGTCTGGTGAAATCCACACCCTTTTTTAAGGCCATTACCAGTGCTACTTCCTCCCTGAAACCTCCCACGATAACCGCTGTAAGGGTACAAGGAGGAGTAGGAACGATGAAGATAAAAAAATGAACTCTTGTGTTTTGACGGCCAGGGATTGTGCTCAGCCCTTTAAACAGATACAGCACTTTATCCTCAAAACAGCGTTGCAGATGGTATCATCGCCACGTAACAGGTGAGGTACCTAAGACTCAGCACACAGTATCCCAAACCTAATAAAATATCATGTTCAAGGTCACAGGGTCAAGGTCAGGGTCAGGGGTGGGGCAGGCTTTGAACTAGCGGTCTGACTCCAGAACTCAATGGTTTTCTAGAATCTAAGTTATTAAACACTATACATACCATCTTGCACAGCATTGGCAGAATAATTCCTTTTTTCATTTGTTCAGAAGGCCCACGGGTTGCATCATTAACCCAGCACAGGTCCCGGTGGTGTGCACTGGCTTGCTTCTCTGCCATGGGCTCCCTAAGGGGAAAGAGTGACTTTTTACTTTTATATCCTGGGAACAAAGAACTGGCCCATCCTAGGAACTCCATTGGTAGCAGCGAAATGGAATGAATTCTTCCTTTACAGATTTTCCCCCTGTATTTTCCTTCATATTCCCTATGATCTAGCCAAACAGGACTCTTTGCTATTCGCCACACAGTCCCCGTGCTCTGAGCTTCTTTGCTGATGCTGCACCTACAGCCTGAAATGCCCTTGCACATATGCAAATCTTCACCAAGGTGAAATTCCAGCTGCTGTCTCTCCTGAGGTCCCTCCAGCTCCTGAATCAGGTGTGGGCTCTCCTTCCACACTCTGCGTATAGAGCTGCTATCCCTTATTATCTCTCTCTCATTTAGGCATTGGCAAGATCTACTTTAAAAATACATATCATTGGGTTTCCCTGGTGGCGCAGTGGTTGAGAGTCCGCCTGCCGATGCAGGAGACGTGGGTTCGTGCCCCGGTCCGGGAAGATCCCACATGCCACGGAGCGGCTGGGCCCGTGAGCCATGGCCGCTTGGCCTGCGCGTCCAGAGCCTGTGCGTCCAGAGCCTGTGCTCCGCAACGGGAGAGGCCACAACAGTGAGAGGCCCGCGTACCGCAAAAAAACAAAAACAAACAAACAAAAAAACCCGTATCATTGAATTTTTCACATAGTAGGTGCTCAATAGAGATTACTTGAATTAAACACTAAGAAGTGATTTAAACCAGTTGACTTGGTTTCCTACAAAATGAAGAGGTTCAAACTCATGGGCGTTGCAAGGGGTACTCACATTCTTTTTCGTCTCTGTATGTTACGAAACACAGGGTAGCACGAAGGCAGCCTTATGCTTTCTTTCCTTTCCAGTGAATGCATACCCTTTGATCTGAGTAGTTTGGGCCTGTCCGTGAAGACTTTCATTTAAATTACCAGAAAGGTTTAACAGCTTTTAGACACCGAGGAATTTCTCTCTCTTTTATAATAAACCAGTGACACTCTTTTCAATGACATTTCAGTGACTTCATGTTTGAATAGTGGTAACAAGGTTAACAATGTTCAAAAGACTGACATGATATTAAACCTTCATCTATTAGATTCATCAAATGTTTACCAAGTTTCTACTGTGTACAAGGCACAATCTTGGGTAAGAGTCTGTGAAGAACAAAGAAGGGTTACATACAACCCCTTAGGTGAACATCAGGAAACGCAGACAGGACAAGTAATACAACACAAGGCAAACACTAGCATAAGCTCCGGAAGAGATATAAGTGCTGGAAAGATATACCAAGAAAAAGGAGGTTAAATTTTTTGGAAACTCATTGGAACATTTGTTCCTTCATCCCACACCCCAACTTGCTAATAATGGTGGTCTAGAATATGCGATGGCAGGTACCTTTAGAAAGTACATGAAAATAACGGATTTTTAAAAAGAATTTTAATAGAAATTAAGTAAATAAAAGCAATGGAAAGTAATGGAGATTTCAAAGAAATTTACAGAAATTTTAACATGACAAATTTTAGAGAAAAAAGAATGACCACGATCTTATTATCATCCAACAATTATTTTCGTTTGTGTATGTTAGATATCTGTACATATCAACAACATGCAATTCTGGGTACAGACAATTTTCTTTAATACATGGAGAGGGGAGAAGCTTATTCAGAGCATGCAAACTTCATTCAAACCACAGCCTGAGTGACACATATCTCTGACTTAACGTACAGCAAGCCAGCTTTCTTAAAGTGTAAAATGAGAAATAACAGTAATAGATATCACAGGGCAGTCAAGAGGATTAAATGAAAGAATCTATGGAAAGTGACAGCAGCTGTCACCAAATAAGGGCTCAGAAACAGTGGCTCTTAAAATCACCTTCCTCATTTTTACCCCCTCTCTCATTGTTTTCCCCCAATCATGAAAAGCCTTTATATTCATATGATATGGTTTGAAGTACCAAGAAATAGGCAGACAAACTCCAGAGAGATGAATACCAGCAGACCACACAGCAGCTTCCAAAGGTTCAGACAATGATGAACAGATGCAGCTCTGAAGGCTGCCAGCCTGGTCCCGGTTCTGCTTCTGTGGGAACCAATGTGGTTGATGCGGAAGATAACAATACCAGTTGCCTCCGCCCGGTGGCATAAGGAGACACAGGCACAGTGGCTTCTGCCCACACCCCTCTGCAGAAGATGTCCTAGAAGCACCAGGCAGCCCATGGAATCACCTTCTGTGTCTGCAGACAGCACCAGAGGGCTTGATGAGGACCCACAGCAAAACCAGAAAAAAGCAGACCCGAACTGGATTGCAAAGGCTCTGAAAACTAAGCTGTCACTGGAAATAAAGCCCACAATGTAAGTCAGAGCCTACACACTTAGCTAATCTGGATGACTGCATGCTAAAATATAATATTTACATAGGACCTAGAGCCTCCTAACATAATAACAAACATCCAGGATACAATCAAAAAATCACCTGTCCTGCCCCAAACTGAAAAAAACACATCTGAAGGAGAAAAGACACTCAACTGATGAAGATACTGAGATAAATCAGATATGAGAATTATCCGATAAGGATTTTAAAGCCGACATCATAAAAGTGCTTCTGGAACCAATTATAAATTATCTTGAAACCCATGGAAAAAAATGGAAAATCTCACTAAAGAAATAGAAATTATTAAAAAAGGACCAGGTGGAAGTTATAGGTATGAAAAATACAATTATTGAAATAAAAAATTAGCTGGATGATCTCAGTAGTAGAGTGACGATGACAAACAACAGAGTCACTGAACTTGAAGACAGATCAATAAAATGTACTCAGTTTGAATGAGAGTGGGAAAAATAGACAGGGAAAAATAAATAGAGCCCAGAAATCTGTGGGATAATAACGATCTAATGATCTAATATTTGTATCACTGGAATCTCAGAGAGGAGGAAGCGTGTGGAACTAAAAAAGTACTCAAAGAAATAGTGGTTGAAAACTTCCCAAGTCTGGTAATAGATATCACATATAGACACTTAACTTTTTACAATTAGAGTTAATATAGAACCACTTCACACAAAATGTAGAAAACTTGCAATTGTATAGCTCCTTTGACCTCTTTATGCTACAGTTCTCACATCTATATGCATTATAAATCTCACAAGACTATGTTATAACTGTTTTTGCTTTGAACGGTCCCATGTATTATAATGAAACTAAGAGGCAAAAATAATATTTTATATTTATTTAGATATTTGCCATTTAAGAGTTTCTGTATTGCTTCTTGAAGATTTGAACTTCCATTTGGTATCATCTCCATTTAGCATTTACTTCCGTGAGCATAGTTATAATGGCTGCTTTAAGATCCTGGGTAGATTCCAACATCGTGGTCATCTTGGAGCTGGTCTTGGGTGTTAGTCTTTTCTCTGAATCTGGGTCACATTACTCGGGATCTTCTTATGTTGCATAATTCCCGACGGAACCCTGAACATGTGAGTATGCTATGGTGGAGACTCTGGGTTTGGTATATTCCTCTAGGCAGGAATATGATCCTGTCTAGAGGAATGTTGACCCTTTTGTCTAGGGCAAGTGGGTTCAAAGTGCAAATTCTCTTGGTTCAGTTCTTTTATCTATCCAGTTCTTTTAGCTGCTCTGTGTTGTCTGCCCCACGCCAGTGTGTGTGGTCCAGGGGTCATTCAAGGTCATGGGCAGTTTAGACGCAGAACTTGGGACCCCCGTCTTGGAATCTCTTCTGAGATTTCCCTCTTCCTGGTGGCTGTGGTTGGCTAGACTGTCTGCTGGCTCTTCAGCCCGACTTTATGCTGCCCTCAGGATAAAAAACCTGGGAAATTGCCTCCAGGTAATTCTTCCACATTTTACACACCTCCAGAATCTGCCTGCTTTTGTTCACTCTCCATTATTGTTTTTTTGTCCTGAATCTGAAGCTGGGTTCAGTTGGAGCTTACTCCACGATGGAAGCAGAAACCTCCTTAAGATTTTGATGGGAAGTTTCCTTAAAACTCAAAATTATGTTTGGAAGAATGACATTTTTTAAACATCCATTCTTTCCAATCAAGATCCTGCTTTGTCTATCCATCTGATTCTTTGATGTTTGTCAGTAAAATTTTCTTTGTTTCTTAGTAGATAAGTCTCTAAACTTATATTGAAATCTATTGTGTTTCACTTGCCTATATTTCTTTGTAATTAATTTGCTAATTTTTGGAGACTGGAATTTATGGAAGCTTGATTTGCAGTAGGCCTTTTCCCTTGTTGTACAATTAATTTGTAGTTGTCTTCTGAATACACACTATGTGTACTTCACATCATGTCACTAAGACCATCAATGGTCCAGTCTGATTCCTGGTTTGCTCTGTAGTTATTACCCTGTTGAGCAATTAGGTGAAGATCACTGATCTTAGGTTGGTTCTAATTGTGTCTCTTCAACGTAAAGTTCAAACACAGGACGATGAAATATGCTCTGTCCCTGCTGGTAATTTCGTATGCTGTTAACTTCTAGAGCTCTGCATGGGCCATTTAGTTTTAGAAGGGGGAAGGGTTCCAGCCATCTTCCATGCTGTCCTTTTTTTTTTTTTTTTTTTTTAAATAGATTGAACCAGATCTGAATGGAATTTTCCACCAACATGCAGAAATGCATTGATTAATGTTTTTCTTTTCTTTGGGAAAATAATAATACCTGAACTAAATTTTTTAAAAAAGGAGAGGAGTTAAAACTACAAATAAAAAAATAATATCACATGAAGCTTTTGAAATGAACTTACTTTTAAAAATTAATTAATAGGTATTAAAATCAAGATCAAAAACGTTTAAACCAACTTCTCTTTTGAAGATATAGAGATGACTTCTTTTCTTAAATGTTACTTTTATATTCTGAATCCCCCCAGCTTTTCACAAAAATGCATTTGAAGTTATACAAGTGTTTGGCATATCTCTAGCATCTAGAGGAACTTGATGTTTTTATTTATTTGTTTGTTTATTTAATGTATTATTTTTGGCTGCGTTGGGTCTTCGTTGCTGTGCGCGGGCTTTCTCTAGTTGCGGCGAGCAGGGGCTATTCTTCGTTGCGGTGCGTGGGCTTCTCATTGCAGTGGCTTCTCTTGTTGCGGAGCACAGGCTCTAGGCGTGTGGGCTTCCGCAGTTGTGGTGCGTGAGCTCGGTAGTTGTGGCTCGTGGGCTCTAGAGAGCAGGCTCAGTAGTTGTGGCGCACGGGCTTAGTTGCTCTGTGGCATGTGAGATCTTCCTGGACCAGGGCTCGAACCTGTGTCCCCTGCATTGGCAGGCAGATTCTTAACCACTGTGCCACCAGGGAAGCCCTAGAGGAACTTGATGTTTGTTGAATAGAAAAAAAGAAGAAAATGTGATTTTCTATAATGAAGATCCCATTTCTTACATTTCATTTACGAAAACAAGAAGTTCCTTTAATCATATATTATGAATAGTGGTGATACCTGAGAAATTATTCAGTTCAGACAGAATACCTTATTATTTTATTGTACTGCATACTCTACTCCTAAAAAAAAATCACTGCTTCCCCAAAGAAGATACAAGAGACTAAGAGCATACTAAGAATACTTTATTGTCATAACTAAATGCATTAAATATACATTCTAAATGGAATATATTGTATATTTGATAAAACACATATAGCATTCATCAAGGCAAAAAAAAAAAACACTGAATAAAAAGATGGCACACAAATAAAAGGAAGAGTTCTCAAATACTGCAATAACTTCAGCATCCTGGAATAATGTTTATTCCTGGCCCATTTTCTGCCCATTGGAAAAAACTGCACTGTTTTTCCTTCCCAAGAGGGCACACAAAAAAATTCTTTCCATTATTAGGTCCAATCTTCAACACTGTTCTCATGATGGAGCGTTTGCCATGGCTGCAGAATGGGAAGGACAAATCTGCCCACTGGGGGGGGAAAACAGATTGTGAAGTTTAGATGGAAGGTAGAATGACAGGCTGAGCCTTGACGCATTTGATTAGTACTGTACTGTCTTCACTGCTGTTCCTATTAATTTGACATTGTAAGATACACGTAAGTCATTAGTCGTTGCTCCTAAAAAACCTTATATCCTATAAGAAGCATCTCTAACAAATTCACTTGAATCACACAGAAAATTGTCATAATTCTGAGTTTCCCTCTGTCCAAAGGCATATTTACAGAAGTTCCTTCACTTTATTGAAAATCTCTCTGTAAAGCAAATCAGCAGTGTTCCTGATATAGCTCTGTTTAAGCTATTAAGGTCAAAGATTTGTTATGATTTTAATATTAACCTTCCTTAGTCTCCTAGGAAAAGAAAGCATCCAATACAGAATTACCAGGACTAATTCACGCAAATTCCATTGTATTATTCTTATCCTTATTAATTTTGGCCTCAAGAGAGCTACCCAGAAGGTTGTGATATTGTTAATATTGCTAATAATATTTTCTCCATTACATCTATACAAGCTTTGAGGGGAGGAGATCAGGAAGTTGAGTAGGACGGAGCCACATCTCGGGCAGGGGTTATGCTCTAAGATCATGATCAAATTTTCCCTGGGGAATTCCTTAGGAAGGTATCACACTGAAGATAGATCATTTCTCTCTCAGCAAGCCCAATCAGAAAACTTTGCTCCAGTGCCGAAACAGATCCATACTTTCTTTTTCTAGTTAGGCACCAGATGAAGCAGCTGGGAAAAATATCTATCTTTAAACCTTAGGATCACAGTCAGAAGTGAGAGGCTCTCGTTCTGTGGAAGGCAGAAAGACTGACCAAAAGCGCCCAGATTCCTGTCTTGTATCTCACACTCATTTGCAGGGACAAACTCATAGATCGAAAGGTTGGGGAATCACCTACATCTAAACTGTTATTGTGCCATCACTTGTTTTGGTTCAGCCTGTGTGGTAGGATTTGCTACGTTTACTGTAAATCCAGGGCATGTAAATTATTTCCCTGGGTTCTTCTATCCAGTGCATAAAACAAAGGTTTGGATGTCACACTGAAGTCAGGAAGAGCAAATATCTATCTTGGATTATCAGTCACCTGGTGACTCAATACCTCTCTCTTTGTAAGCCAAGGGGGTTACAAATATGATATACTCTAATAATGGAATAGCTGTCATTTGATTAATTCTTCTTTTGGGGATGAACCTCTTTGAATTTTCAGTTATTCAACATTCAGGTTTTAGACTAAATGTCAGTCAGCATGGCTTTTAAATTTAAAGGTAAAACCAGAAACGGACTATTTGTTACATTTTAATAACTGAAGTATTCAAGGACACTATCATTAAGCTTGATAGGTCGTACACGTACTTCGAAAAATCCACATTGTGCTTCTCTCGGTAGAGGACAAGCATAAAAGTGCCTGCCCTTGTTTTCTCCATCCTTCCTCACCACTTGGAGCACGCAGGGGCGGTCATGTTTACTGCAGCGGGGACTGCAGGCATTTAACGAATGAGGACCACCTGGCGTGTTACTCTGAAGCTCCCTGTAATGACAAGTTACACAATAACTGCAGCATGATCGTGCTAAAAGGGGTCATTCACACCACCTCACCCCGCAACGGAATCCTGCCTGTACAAAGAGACAGTACCAGAAAGCGACCACCGTCAACTTCCCGCAATTACTGGGTTGGCCAAAAAGTTCGTTCGTTTTTAAGTACAAATAAAAGACATCTTTCATTTTCACCAAGAATTTTATTGAACAATGTATTCGCTAACTGAACGATCTTTTTGGCCAACCCAATACATACACTCCTACATCTTTTTTTTTTAATAGTTGTTTTAAAATTAATTAATTTATTTTTGGCTGTGTTGGGTCTTTGTTTCTGTGCGAGGGCTTTCTCTAGTTGCGGCAAGCGGGGGCCACTCTTCATCGCGGTGCGCAGGCCTCTCACTATCACGGCCTCTCTTGTTGCGTAGCACAGGCTCCAGACGCGCAGGCTCAGTAGTTGTGGCTCACGGGCCCAGTTGCTCTGCGGCATGTGGGATCTTCCCAGACCAGGGCTCGAACCCGTGTCCCCTGCATTGGCAGGCAGATTCTCAACCACTGCACCACCAGGGAAGCCCCTACATCTTTTTAATTCTTGGTTTTCCCAGGTAATTTCCTTCCAAAGCTACCTATTTATGTAAATTAAATTTAAATTAGGCATATCATTTAAACTTCTCAAGAATAGAAACAGCTGAATTGCACATCCAATCTTCTTAGTTTTCATTTGTGACATCTGGTTCTTTTCTTACCCAACATGACAGGGTGGCTACTTTTATTTCCCTTAAAATATTCTCAAGTCCAGCTGTCCCCCGACGCCCAAAGGAACTAGAGTCACAATCTTCTCCAATTATTTTCTCATCAGTAGCAAACTCTCATCAATGGTTCTGACAAGGCCAAAGAGATCTGCTGTCCAATTTAAAGACAATTTTCTATGCTCTTCTTTGACCAAGTCTACCTTAATAGTTGCAATCATATTTCAGCAAGTAACAGGCTGCCTGGCAGAGCAGAAATGTGTATTTTGTAAAGCTAGCGAGGAAGCTTTAGTCTCCCCCCATGATTAGATCAAGAGTGTCTGGAGGTTACCCCTGAATACAGTGTATAAAGGCCAGAAGCCAGGCTTCCACTGTAGCTGTCTAGGTAGAATTTTTTCTTTGAAAAGGAGCTTCATGATTATTTTTAATTTTTTTATATTTTGCATATTTTAATAATGCTTTTATAAAAGTCTTCTTAATAAACCAACTGAAGAGAAAAAGAGCTCTTATTAAAACCAGAAGTCCTTCCCCTTAATAGCCCCATTTTTAACTTTTTAATGATAAAGTTCTTCCTTTCTTTTTTTGTTAACTTCTAAAGAACAAAATACCATTCTTAAATGATTTTTTAAAAATACTTATAAATCAGAGGTTGGTTCCCTTTTCCTTGCTTCCTAAACCACATTCTTCCCATACTTGTTCCTATAATGATGCCTTGAGGCGTCATATCTAATCAAAATGTTCAGAGTGTGAGATATTTTTTCCAGTTTTATTGAGATAGAATTGACATACAAGGGATCTTTTATTTGTGGTGAAATTGGTTTACACTCGTTTATAAAATAGATGCTTAAATATATTTCTTTAAAGGGATGGACTCAAACATCCTGAAGTTCCTGAAGCTGCTTGGGCAGCAGGCGTGTGCAAGATGAAAGCAGCTGTGGGCACTGCTAAGGACACTGTTATCATTAAATATTTCTCCAGCAGCTATTTTGTTGGTAGCATTTTCAGGGTAGGGAATAGTGGCTTATATTTTAGCGTCATGGGGGATGCTAACCAGAAATAGGGAGGGTGAGGGGCAACAGACTTCTCTTTTCCAAACCCCCTTCACTTCAACAGCCCCTCTCCCCAAAAGGGGCAATATTAAAATGTTAACTTCAAGAGAAGCTGAACATCTGGGTGGTTGTAGAGAAGTTGAGTGATTTCAAAATTGAAGCAAGTGGGTCATAAACAGTGCTTAAAAAAAACTTAGAGGAGGAACACAGAAGGTTAAGAATCTTAAAGGAAAGAAAGAAACTGGTGCTTTCGTAAAAAAAAAAAAAAAAGTACACACATGCAAACAGTTTTATATATTGGAAGGCTGTCTGAGGTAACAATTAGTTAAACATTTTCAAACCCACTTGCTTCAACCTAGAAATCTCCAGAGTTTCGCAAATCCAGGGAGATGTTTAGATTTTCCTACTAGTAAAGCTTTCCTGGAGAGGAGCGCGGTGGAACTCAGGATTAAGGTAGAAAGGAAAGATCCCAGCGTTTCCTATAGCTTCCTCATTTCTGTCTTCAATTCTGTTTCTTCCTTGGTATAAAGTTAAAGGAGAAAATAGCCACATGCTATCTTATCCCGGCCCTTAGAGTGGGGTCCATCTGACCAGAAGCATCAGCATCACCTGGCAGCTCCTTACAAGTACAGAATTATCCTCCCCTACTCCAGATCGCGGGCAGAATCAGAATCTGCATGTTAACAGGACTCCCAGGGGATTCATATACACATTAAGTACTGAAGCACTGAGTTAATGTAACCAAGACACTGATGCCATCTGTGAACACATCAGCTCTAAAGATGTACAGGGAATCTTAATTTTATGATAGCAAACATTACCCAGGGTAATTAAATGTTCTGATTAATTGAGGACATCTTGGTTCCTCTTTGTTTCAATCATTACTTTAAAAACTTTCGAAAATGTAGCAGAGCATTTTCTTGGGTAAACTTAGCATATGGGATAGTTTAACTTATTTTGATAACTAGGACCATCATTTTGAATACTAATACTGGATTATAAACGGTCAATATAATAGATCAGGGTTGGAAAATCTTTTTCAGAAGGGACATACGTTTAGGCTTGTGGGTCTTATGGTCTCTGTTGCAAAATACTCAAATCTGCTGTTTTAGCATGAAAAGCAGCCAGAGGGAATATGTAAACCAATGGGAATGGGATGTGTCCCAATAAAACTTTATTTATAAAAACGGGGTGGGCTGACTTTGGCTGTAGTTTGCTGAGGTAGAGGTCGTCATTAGAACCAAGAGTAGTGCTTAATGTATAATAGGTTCTTAATAAATACTTATTAATAAATAAACACTGAACATGTTCAATAAGCATTGTTCAAGTAACACTGAACAGAGATCAGATAAAAACTATTATCAAGAAGGAAGACATTACCAAGCACAGGTTTGTAATTTTTAAAACGGGTATTTTTTCAGTGATCAATTTATCATGGTTTAACTTATTTTACAGATAGGGTGATTCATTATAATAAAAACACTAAACTGATCAGGCTCACTGAATGTAGATTTTGTAGCTCAGCAGTATTTCAAGGATCGTAACAAACAAACAGAGGTTAAATGACTCATCCTGGATGGTCCCAGGTGGTTCTGACATCCTTGGGGACTGAAAACACCAAAAGGTGAACCAGAAGCATGAACGAGAGGTGAGTGCTTCACTGGTGATTAGAGGTAGAATCTGGCAACCCTGATGGCGGCAGACCCGAGAAAACGTTAGTGATTTTCATTTCACTCATCTCACTCATCTACGTGAGCCTTTGCATCAGCTCAGGAAAAGCTTCAACCCAAAACACGTTATGCTTCTTTGAAGTGGTTATCACTGTGTTTTGTTCTGCGTTTACAATAGTTGGATCAAAGACTTAAAACTGTCTAACAGTCATTCTTAACTGCTTAAAAATTGGTTCAACGATCTAATTTATAATCCAGTAGCTGGATAAAATTCAAGTCTATCTAAAGACCAATCTGAAAATATGCCCATCAACATGGCATGTATCATGTAGCGATGAGAGCAGTAATTAAGAGAACAAAAGGCAAATTAATCACCATACAATTATTAAAGAAACAATGAACTGGCTATAAATTCTCTGAGTGGACCACCTGCTTTAATCCTATTATGTTGTGAGCTTCTGCTCGGCATCTTGTCCACAAGATGAACACTGTAGCTGCCAGACAAGGAGAAAAATGAAATAAATGACAGTAATTTGCAATTTATTCCTTGTAAAGTAGCTGGGTGCAGAAGGGCTGCTGGGTGAATGTATTTCATCACTTGACATTTATTCTGCTAGTTGATGTTGATTGATTTTGGAGTCTCATTCCTGGGGTTCTTATATTCAACACATACGCACGCTGCAGTGTTTCTAAGTAAAGCTGTGTGCTGTGATTAATCATATGACCCTATTACTAATGGCTTATGAAGAAATCTTTAAAACTTAAGGTTACATTAATGTTTTTTTAAATCCATAATTCATTAGTTAAATTGTCTGAGATTTTCTACAAAGCACTAAGGAAATAAAAATATGCCAAGATACTTCATTTGAGTACAACAAAAGCCACAATATTTTTAAATGATCACATCTGCTTCTTTCCACTTAAGCTACACAACAGAAAAGGCTGTTCAAAAATGATTTTCCTACAGCATAGCCTCCCAACTCAGACACTCTTAACTAGCTCCTTCATGAACTTCCGTCATGACACATTAATTAGTGTTCAGTGAAAAGGTGGCGTACTGATCAAGTCAGTTAAAAGTTTGCCCGCCATAGCCTAACTCAAATGTCTATATTTTTTGAGTATTATGGACAAAAGTCAAACCAGTTATTATACATGATTATGAACAACAACAACAACAAAAAATCAGCCAAGGATAAACGATCAAGATTAACTGATGGTAAAATTAGAGTCAGTACAAGAAACTCGAGATTAAAGCACATATTGACCAAAAAACATCTCAGAATTCTGTTATTAAAGTATTCCCAGAGGTTGGTCTAGGTTTGTGCAATGGTGGTCCTTCATCTCACTGCCCAAAGAATCTTTCCATCAGTAAAGACACAGCTCATCAGATGAAAGGCTGGAGATCAGAACGCCCCTGAGATTATTTTAGATCCCGTCCACAGCAACTCTTCCTCTCCTCATCCCCCGCTGGCAAGAAAAGGCACAGGGGAAGAAAACTCACCTTCACTCTGTTTAAAATACTCTTCCCTGGGCTTCCCTGATGGCGCAGTGGTTGAGAGTCCGCCTGCCGATGCAGGGGACACGGGTTCGTGCCCCGGTCTGGGAAGATACCACATGCCTCAGAGCAGCTGGGCCCGTGAGCCGTGGCCTCTGAGCCTGCGCGTCCGGAGCCTGTGGTCCGCAACGGGAGAGGCCACAACAGTGAGAGGCCCGCGTACCACAAAAAAAAAAAAAAAAAAATACTCTTCCCTTCATTTAAAGGTGCTGGATATACAGTGTCCGCTTTCTGAAGGAAAAGAAAATTGTGGAGAGATCTCTCTCCCTGAGGAGGCATAATATCAGGTGTGAGAGGAGCCCCAGATAAAGAAATTAAACAAGGTTGGGGAAGAACATTTCCAGGATCTGCCAATAATCATTAAGGCACAAGATGACATTGTTTATTAAAATGTCTCTGTCTCTGGTGACAGCAACTGGGGGGTCTTCTCCTGAACATGTAGCTGGTAGTCTCATAAAACATATCTGATCTGGTAGGGTTCATTAACTGGAATTACAACTTTTTAATTTCAGGTTCAAAAGTAGTACTCACGCTCTTTGAGCCTTTTTGGTTGAAACAAATACCACACTCCCTGCCCCCTGGCTGTTTGAAATACAGTCACTTTCTTTGGCAGAAATGTCACTAAAAATATCTCAGATCCCTCGCTTTAGAACAGAAGACATTTACTAAGTGTTATGAATGATAGTTTCCCTTCTAGAAGAACTATCTTTCATCGGAAGAAAAGCTTAAACAAAACTGCTAACAGTGGAGACTGCTAACCGGTAAGATTATGGGGGATTTAATCATTATTCTTTATACTTTCCAATATTTTCCAAACACTCTGTATTAAGCATGTATATGGTTACAGCCAGAAAAAAGCAAAACACAATTTTCTACAGATGGAGGAAATTCTGTTTTTCATTCCCTTCCCTTCTCTAATATTATAAGCTAGAGGAGGCAAGGGAGGCAAATTACTGTAATAGTCTTTCAGGTTTTGACTGACATTTCCAAGATCAATTCAGCTTCCTCAGCAATGGATGATCTTTCTGCATTCTTAAAACTTACGCAAATACCTTAAAGAGCAAGGTTAGAAGCACCATACCTGTTAGAAAATCCAGGGTTGCCACTTTTGAGATCCCGTGATGAGCAGTGGGTTGTTTTTAATCTTTTATATGCTGGACTAAATAATTTAGAGGGAGAGCAGACCATAGATGATATGTTTACTTTGTTAGATAGTTGAGTTCTATAGTTTGTTCTCTCCTTGGAGGGGTGCACTGTATCACTAAAGCAAACGTTAGTAGGAGGGTTTGGAAATTCCCCATCTAGTATCTGGTTTTGGCTTTCTTCTCTTTCCAAAGCACTGGATTTATTGCTGAAATCCGTCAAAACAAGGGTTGTAGTTCCAAATGCAGTTTTCCTGTTGATCTTCACTTCCGTCCTTGGTTTTCCAAAGCTATTACAAGGGTATTTCACTAAACTGTTAAAGGCGATAGGATTCTCTTCATTCTTGGGTACCGAATCTGGAAGGAGAGACCAGTAATTCTGCATTATTCCTATAAATACACTGACTGTTTGAAACATCTTTTCATTTGATTAAAACATTTAGTTCATTTATTACAGTGACCTCATGTATAGAACTAATAATACAAAGTTAGCTTGAGCAATTCAGAGTTAACCACCTTTAGATTAGGAAATAAAGTACCATATGAAGTACAAAATTTCCAGGGACTCAGAGATGGGTTTAATAAAGATTTCTACTTGTTATGCTTTATGTTATGTTTAAGCATTTAAAGGTTACTGAGCTATCAATTTTGTTGCTATTAGACCAAATATTAAAGCAGTGTAAATAAGAGGTGACACCCGACAAAGCTTTCGATCAGCAGTTAGAGCCTATATCTAGATTATCAGGAATGTTTCTGTGAATAACAAGACCAAGTGAAAGGCCTATTAAAATTAAGTAAAGATGAATTACAAAGACTTACATTTATTAAATATGTTTCAAAAAAGCATCTTAGGATCTTGGAATCTGTAATTTATTCTGAAGTGCAGTTATCTGCCTTTCATACTCAGAAAAAAATAACAAGAAAATAATTAAGATGTGTAAAGGCATTTCAGAATGTCAGAATAAATGTGGAAACCTAAGACTGGGGTTTTCTGAGGGCTCTCTGTTGAACGATACTGCAGAGGGAGGGACAGAAATAGGAGACACAGTCCCTTCTGCTACTAGCAAAGGTGTATATGGGGTGATGCCTGCATTTCTGGCCCAGCGAACACAACACAACATGACAGCTCACACGATGGGGGGTCCAGAAGAATGAACTTTCTCCCCTAATTGAAGAAAGAAAGAACACTTTGAGAACACAGAAGAAGCTGCATCAGGGAGATGGCTCTTAATCACAGGTTTCCTCTGAGCTTCTACATCCTCTGCACGCACGAAATTGTGAGCTACGATGAGTTATTCTGAAGGATTTCAATGAAATCAGTACAATTGTCTGAGTAAAGATTTTAATAACAAGGGGTAGGAGGCTAAAGAAGAGAAAAAACTCAGCATTTTCCTATTCCACCTGCAATGATATTCTTACAGAAATCCTCCCTTTCAATTTATGAAACACTTGGACTGAATAACAAACTCAAAAGTTGCTGAAATCTGCATAAAACAAAGCTTTATTGAATAATTCATTAGAAACAGTAGAGAACAGATGTGATCATCTCAGTTTTTTGAGATACAACGGCACATACTCTTTTAGCACAAGCGTGTTTCCCCCCCGTTAAAAAAAAAAGTGCTCAACAGAATGTCAGCATCGTTTACATGCAAAGGCTGGCAATTCCTTTAAACCTTTCAGAAAGAGAGCATTTTACTTCGTTATGAAATATCAAGACGGAACAAGACATGTACCTGACTTTGTATAATTAACCCTCTTTGAAATGGAAGGCACTCAGAATCAAAATTCAGTCTTACCCGTAGGCCTTGAAGTCAGGCAAGCATCACATGCTTCAGAAGACGGCTTATTTATTAGCGTACAGACCTCACATGTCCACTGCTCTTCAGACTTCCGGGCCACAGAGTCCATAAGATGACCCCCTCTGCTGGATGGCCAACTGACTGTAGTATTTCTAGCTGGCAGCCTGCTACAAGAGAACTTCTAAAGTTAATCATTAACACTTTCGTTATTGTCTTGTTCTTATACATTCTGGATATCTTAGAAACAATTACAGAACCATTAATACCCAAATGCTACATGTTTACTATTGCTTAGAAGTTCTCTCTCTCTCTCGGAATAAAATGTTTTTACTTGGGCCCTGCTGATTGCTTTTAAAGACAGAAATAACAAAAGTTTTAGAGTCAAAGAGTTGTGTGTGTGTGTTTTAAACTAACTAAAAATATTTGACATAACCACTAGGGAGCATTTCTCAACTAGTTTTTTGTTTTTGTTTTTTTTGCGGTACGCAGGCCTCTCACTGTTGTGGCCTCTCCCGTTGCAGAGCACAGGCTCCGGACGCGCAGGCTCAGCAGCCATGGCTCACGGGCCCAGCCGCTCCGTGGCATGTGAGATTTCTGCATATAGGTCTTTTGTCTCCTTAGGTAGGTTTATTCCTAGGTATTTTATTCTTTTTGTTGCAGTGGTAAATGGGAGTGTTTCCTTAATTTCTCTTTCAGATTTTTCATCATCAGTGTATAGGAATGCAAGAGATTTCTGTGCATTAATTTTGTATCCTGCTACTCTACCAAATTCATTGATTAGCTCTAATAGTTTGTATGTTATTTGCTGCTTTTCCCTTGCTGCTTTCAATATTTTTTCTTCGAATTTAATTTTTGATAGTTTCATTAATATGTGTCTTGGTGTGTTTCTCTTTGCGTTTATCCTGTATGGTACTCTCTGTGTTTCCTGGACTTGATTGACTATTTCCTTTCTCATGTTAGGGAAGTTTTCGACTGTAATCTCTTCAAATATTTTCTCAGCCCCCCTTTTTTCTCTTCTTCTTCTGGGACCGCTATAATTTGAACATTGGTGCGTTTAGTGTTGTCCCAGAGGTCTCTGAGACTGTCCTGAATTCTTTTCATTATGTTTTCTTTTCTGCTTTCTGGCAGTTATTTCCACCGTTTTATCTTCCAGCTCATTTATCTGTTCTTCTGCCTCAGTTATTCTGCTATTGGTTCCTTCTAGAGTATTTTTGATTTCAGTAAGTGTGTTGTTCATCACTGTTTGTTTGCTCTTTATTTCTTCTAGATCCTCGGTAATTGTTTCTTGTAATTTCTCCAATTTGTTTCCCAGATTTCGGATCATCTTTACTAGCATTACTCTGAACTCTTTTTCAGATAGGTTGCCTATTTCGTCTTCACTTATTTGGTCTTGTAGGTTTTTACCTTGCTCCTTCATCTGTAACATATTTTTCCGTGGTTTCATCTTTTTTTTTGGTTTGTTTCCTCTTTTTGATAGGTGGTGCTGTATTCCTGTCTTACTGGTTGTTTGGCCTGAGACGTCCAGCATTGGAGTTTGCAGGCAGTTGGACAGATCCAGGTCTTGGTGCTGAGATGAGGACCTCCGGGAGGCCATACTCCGATTAATATTCCCTGGGGTCTGAGGTTCTCTGTTAGTCCAGTGGTTTGGACTCAGAGCTTCCACCACAGCAGCTTGGTCCCGACCTCTGGCCTGAGAACCAACATCTCACAAGCTTCATGGTGTGGTTAAAAAAAAAAAAGAAAGAAAAAAAGGAGCAGTACAATATCAAAGAATAAAAAACAAAATAAAATTAGAATGATAAAAAATACATTAAGAGAAATAAAAGTATAATTGAAACAACTGGTCGCTGGGGATTCCTCCCGTCCCCTTAGGTGTCTGTGGTCTCCCACCAGTGCCTGGTAGGTGCCCTAGCTGTGAGGAGACAGAAATTCCGCATCCTCATAGTACGCCGTCTTGACCCCGTCCCCCTATCTCTTTAAAATAAACTTCAAGTTACACTTTTTCCATGAGATTTTCCCAACCTTTTGCATACCTATAAACTTCTAACATCCCCCAAACTTTTGTAGCACTTTATGTGCTTCATGTCTGTACTGATTATTTTGGCTTGTAATCACATATAGTTCAGCTCCTTTATACTGTTAATATTTCAGCCAGCCTTCCCCAAAGAGACCTACGGCCTCTTACCAGGGTAAGTACACTGTGGAAAAGGAAACTGTCAAAGCTTTGAGGACTTCTGGACATTAGTTCTGAACTGACACTAATTCCAGGAGACCCAAAAGTGCCACTGTGCTCTGCCAGTCAGAGTAGGGGCTTGTGGAGGTCAGGTGATCAATGGGATTTTAGTTCAAGTTCATCCCACAGTGGGTCCCTGAGCCCATCCTGTGGTTACTTTCCCAGCTCTGGAATGCAGAGTGGGAACAGACTTACTCAGCCACTGGCTGAATCACCACACATGTGTTTAGTAAGTAGTCGGTTATTTCACCAAGAAGACTGCAATTTTGTAAAGAGAGCTTGCTAATGTTTTATAATATTATTTCAAAAGCAAGAACTTTGGAAAATACTTGCATTTTCCCAATTATTGACAAAACTACACCTCCTGGTAATCACTTTACAAATGAGATGAAAGTCAAAGCCTGGATATTAACATCAAAGTTAGAGATTTTCTACTGAATTCAGAAGAGGCTCGTAAGTCATCTTCAGCTCATTCTGGTTTTTGGATGATATTATTTACTATTTCCTTCCAAGTGTTCAAATACTTGTGAGTTATGTTCTGTTCTTAATAGCCTGATAGCTATTCAACTATGTTCTCTTATTAATAGCGTTTTTATTAGAGAATTAGGGCAAACAGTAAACTTTAAATTAGATTTCTCACCATATGTCGACATGTTGAGCATTTTCCTTCTGACACTGAGGACAGAAATATGTCATTCTCTTATTCTCCCCTAAGCGACACACAGTTATTTTGCAGCAGCACTGACCACAATTAGGACGCTTGTAAACCTTATAGTGGTTAGAGACAGCAGATCCTGCTTTGTGGCACTAAAAACAAACAAACAAACATTACAATGTTATCTACAAAATAGTATTGAAAGATATATTCTTGAAAGTCATTTCTAAAAATAATTTGTTAAAAATGTACATATGTTTATACATATGTCCTCATAATCTTTTCTTTCATTTGAGAAAAAGATATTGACAAGATTCAGCAACATTTGTCAAATAAGATTTGTGTGAAATAATTAAGTCATTATTGTATAACTTATTAGTATTCAAAATTGTTCTTTGCATGGCTTTACCCTCCTATCTAAATGGGATATAAAAGTTCTATGATTTAAAATGTCTTTCATGCCTTTAAGGTTTTTATAATTAAACATAATTATGTGGTTATAAGAAAAAGACTAGATTAGCTTTAAATCTGATTATTTTTAGAACACCGAAGCTGCTCACTTTGTTGCAACAGTCAAAAAATTTATTCCTAGGGAGAAACATTTAACAAGATCATCTTCTTTGTTGACCTGAAAAGGGACAGTTTTTTTGTTTTTAATCTTACAGACTCACTGAAAAAGAAAAATTTAAATGCCATCTTAGCAGCGAACATGTTCTGTTTCGGCATAAGTTCTGATACTCTCTGTCACAGTTTTATTCTACTCACATACAGTTAAAGCTCCTACAAAGAGAATGTGAGGGATTTACATCAGCAGTGTGAAAATTTAAAAGCCCAGAAATATGGTGGATCATATTAGAAGCTGAAAATTACAGGAACAACTCATATTAATTTAAGCAAAGTACTGAAATGCCCATCTTAATCTGAGCAGAAAATGGGTAGGTATCTGTAATCATCTTTCCCTAGAAGAATAAGTGAGCATATGTAATACTAAAATAGCCATCGATACTCAGGACAGGTATGTAAAGCAAGAGGCTCATTAACACTTCAGGCCAATTAATGAAGAAGCCTACAATACCTGACTTTCTAACAGTAGTAAAAACAAACATTTTGAATACAGGAAATGGACTGTAGAGAAAAAAAGACATATTTATGATACTTCGTTTAAAGGCAAAATGTGTTTACTTAACTCTATATATGCATATATATGTATATATACAACTTACAAAATTTACAGTTTAGTGAGGACTTATTCTCAAAACAGTCTCTGTGGTAGATAGAGAAGTATTATTATCCCGTTTTACAGATAAAGAAACTAAATCTAAATTAAGTTACCTAAATAACATTAACCACACTGATAGGTAAGTGGCAAAATCTGATTGAACTGAAGTCTATATTTATCCCAAAGTACTGAATCTCTCTCTAGGCTACCTATATGTTACTTTTATATATCCAAAATTAGAACAAGAGTCTAAGTAAGTAAAATGCTAACATAGCTGTCCCCCAACTTAGTGTAAAGATAATTTAATATAATTAGAGTTAGACAAGTTTGGACCGACCTGTGACCTAATTTCAAGGTGTTAATTATGCCCATAACATGTCACTCTCCCCTATTGCACCTCTATGCTCTTACCACTAGATGGCTACATACAGCCTTGACATTTCTGGTGCAAAGGGAAATAACTGACATTTTACATAGTTGAAAATTTTTTGCTCTTACCCTGTAAAAAAGAAGGCTGAAATCACGTATCATTTTCACAAGGTGATGTGTCTGTTCATCTGTTAACTGACAAACCTTAAAATAGAAAAACAACTCAGGAGAGTTTCATAATTTGTTCATTATTGTAGAAAAACAATACCACTTGCCAGTTCTACCTAAGAGAACTTGAAATAGATTTGAAATATATGCATCTCTTCTAAAACTCATATATCTATTCAGTGTTATTAACAGTGTATATTTTTAAGTGATGGTACTACAGATAAAAAATACCATCCATTCTCGAACTTATTTACAAAACAGAAATAGACCCACAGACATAGAAAACAACTTATGGTTACCAAAGGGGCTAGCCGGGGGTGGGGTGGGAGATAAATTAGGACTTCGGGATTAATGGATACACACGACTACATAGAAAATAGATAAACAACAAGGACCTAACTGTATAGCATGGGGAACTATACTCAGTATCTTTATTTTTTTTTAAGATTTATATTTTTTTGTTGTGGACCATTTTTATAGTCTTCATTGAATTTTTTACAATATTGCTTCTGTTTGATGTTTTGGTTTTTTTGACCACGAGGCATGTGGGATCTTAGCTCCCTGACCAGGGATCGAACCCGCACCCCCTGCATTGGAAGGCAAAGTCTTAACCACTGGACCGCCAGGGAAGTCCCCTCAGTATCTTTTAATAACATATAATGGAAAAGATTCGGAAAAAGAATACATATATGTATATAACTGAATCACTCTGCTGTACAGTTGAAACTAACACAACACTGCCAATTAACTATACCTCAATTTTAGAAAAATTCAAAAAAGAAAAATACCATCTTATAAACTTTAATTCTAAATTCAAATATTTATTGAATACCTATTCTGTACTGGACATCTTCAAAGTCCCAGCATTGCCTATCAGCCACCTTGAAGAGTCTTGCAGGAGAAAAAAGGAAGGAAAAAAAAAAAAAAGACCAGAAAGAAGGGACAAACAGGTACAGGAGTAGATGTTCTCCAAGGTCACTATCAAGCTTTAAAAAGATATGAATTTATAGACATGCTTTAATATTAAAGTACATGTTAACACATGGAAGAACGCAGAAACAGACCTTGCTGAAGAATTTTTTTGTGACACAGCCTAGCATAAACCTCAGGGTCACCCTTTGCAGAATTCATTATCATTTGGCACATGTAGTTTCAATAGTAATTCCAGAAGAAATTCTAAAGACTCACCTTTGTTGTGTGTATATGAATACATATGTATATCTTTATACAACAGAAACAAATTTATCAGTGCCTCTAAAATCTAAAACCATCTAATCAACATAATCCTTCTAAAAGTATTTTTTCATTTATTTAAAGTTTAAAACATATGTACTTCTCAAATTCATTTATTTCTTACCACATCTTACTTACTACGTTCAGTCACATCTTAAAAGGCTAGATTATACTTTTTCAATCATTGTGCGTGTGCTTTTAGGGGGCTAATAGCTAAGCTTCAGAAAGATTAATTTTTAACCCCCTCACGCATTACGGCCGGCTGGACGTACTGATAAAAAGTAAATTGTCAGTTTATCAAAGGTAACAACAATGTTCTGGTTAACAACACTCTGGGTACTTTTTTCAAAAACATTTTCCATAGAGTTCTAGATGATTTTAAAAAGTTCATAAGCTCATTAGTGTTAAAATTCCGTCTCATTATTCCCATATTACAGAAATTTGACAAGCAGGTTCCAAGTGTCAAAAAACAGAACCAAATCTACAATTATTAACTGGTTTCTTTGAAAACTTATTTCCTACTGATCTGAATTTTATAAAAACTCTCTGGGAAGCAATTACACAAAATAAACAGGTACCTTTGGAATCACGTAAAAGATGGTTTAGTTAATAGACACTATTTGGGTCTGGATAAAAGCCCTAATGTAGCTTTCTTCCCTGGAAACTAAAATATATGTATCCTTCCACCTGGTTTTGAGTTCTAACCGCTCTGACCTTCTTACAACTTGGTCCTATTAATCACCGTTCCTTTTTTTTACAATTTTAACCTCTCCCTCTCGGCCAGTTTGGTTTTTTTCCCCAACATATAAATAAGTTCATGTCACTCCAGTTGAAGAACAAGAAAAAAAAAACCCTAAAAATCCAGTTCTTGTCCCAACTTCTCCATCCAGCAGTCTAATATTTTCCCTTTGTTCCAATCTAAGCTATTTTAACAATCACTCTAAGTTTTGTTTCCATTTTCTCACCAATCACTTATTCCTTATTCTCTGCTACCTGACTTCCATTCTTACCATTCCACCAAAACAGCATTTTCTAATGTCATGAACAGGTACAAACAGGAATATATGAGTGTGTGTAGAGTGTGAATTTAATATGCCAGATAGTAAAAGAAAGTTGTGAGCTTCGCTCTTTCATACATTCAACAAATATTTCTTTAATGCCTTCCAAATGCCAGACACTGTATTCTAGATACTTGGATACATCAACGAACCAAACAGACACCTTCCTCCTAAGGGACTGTGTTCTAGCAGAAGTCAGATCCTAAACAATGTATATAACAAGTAAGTATCAGGTGATCAGTGGTGTGGAGAAAAATAAAAAGCAAGCAAGTTATGGAAGCCAGGGAGGAAGAAGTGGGTGGCAGGGATGCACACAGCAATTTTTAAAAGAGAGGCCAGGGTTGGCCTCACGGAGAAGCTGGCGTGAGCGAAGACCCCGGAAGTCTGTCTGGGGAGAATGTGTTACTGCCATGCTGATTTAAGTGTTCCACGTTGGTCCCTTCACAGTATTTAAAAATATAGAAATCATTTAAAAACTACTTAACACCTACTTTAACAGCGGGATGGAGACCACTGTCAAAGAGAGCTTCATTTTTGATGATGTTTCCCACGCCGGGTAACACTTTCTGATCCATTAACACGTCACATAGCATCCGTCCTCTCTGCTTTTTCACTTCACTTTCTGCTCTTGGGAAACTAAAGTTAGGTGAACATACATCTAATTCTTCCATCATTCTTATTCTCTGTTGGCTTTCTGCTGAGTTTCTATAGAAAGGAATAGAAAACACATTAATCATGTGCCTGGTTACAATTCACAAAGTGTCATTTAAAATGATCTTTGATATAAACATAAACACTTTATGTTAACCAGCTTATAAGAGTTACATAGCCAAACAATGACGACCCTAACAAAACATGTTATTTGAAGAATCTTTTAAAATGACGTTTTATCAGTTATAAACTACTTTTAAAATTTTTGTTTATTTATTTATTTTCATATGTGACATTCCCAAACCCAACTGCAGGGCCAACTTTGCAGTTTTGCAGCTGAAGCAATTTTTAATTCAATCTTTTACCTGATTTCTACTGATGAGTCAAAGAAACAAATCAGATCTTTGGTGAGCTGTACTTCAAAAACAGGAGGAAGTCCATTTTTATTTTTAGACTTAACTGGATTAATCACGAGGAAGCCTTTCATTCCAAAATGAATCCTAGAACAAAAGCAAACCCATCTTTGAGCGGCAGTAAGTATATCATGCAAGAAATTTTTGTTCCTTCACTTTTTGGAATATAAGCAAACAAATGTTAGTCACAATAGACACTTCAAGGGCACAAAGTGATAGCTAATGTCGTATTTTTGTTAATGGCTTTGTATCCTTATAAAACTAGATATGGCAATCATTTTTTCAACTCACAAAGAAAATAAGTTCCTAGAGAAATAATAAGGCCCTGATAGTAAGCCCAAGAAAACACACCCCTGTTCTCTTTTCTTGTCAGATGAGGTACCTTTTATTCACACCACAGTCTACTCTCTCTCAGCTTTTTCTCTGATTCAAAGGCTTGGGGTGAGATAAGGCTAAATTTAAATTGCCTATAGTTGGTGTTTTTATGAATTCTACAAAGCCACCAACATTCACATTCCTTACTTCTAGCTACAGTATATTGGAAATGTTTACCTATTCCAAAATGAGATCTATAGTTTAAGACACTTACTCTTTTCTACCCCCCTGCTTTGGGATAACACAGTGAAACAAATTTTTGCAAAATCTTTCATATTAAAAGAAAAGAAAACAAGTCAAAATGCTATTGTCTTCAATTCTTTTAGTTTCCTTCTACCTTTGTATGTATTGGGAAGAGGGGACTTGTAAATATTTACGGTTAACTTGAAAGCCACAGTGCAGTGATGAAAAATTCATAGCCTTTCAGTTTTTACAGGATTGATTAGTATGTCCAGTTTCAAAAAAAAGAAAAAAAGAAAGTGGTTTTACAAGACTTCTGATGATGAAGAGCAGAAATGACTCTCAAGATGAAATAGTTTTCTGCCTTTCAAACCCTTCTCCTTATAGCTTTGTTGAGTTAATAAATATGGCTCTTTGGGCAGCAAACGTTACTGCTCTGTGCTTCTAATTCCAAAGCACCATGTTACAGTATTGTACAAGGTTAACCAGTCTAACTTTAAAGATGTGGGTTTTAAATGCTGTGCGCCCTACTGTCAATCATAAATGCATTTTACATGCCCCACAGTTCTTGACAGGAAACATGTGTGCCTGTAAGTACTCCAAAACTTAGCCTACGGAGGTTCAACGCCAGTGAAAGGTGTACAACTGTCATGCCCAGAAGCCATCATACCTAAAATCTTTTCAGCTGCATGGCTCCTAAAGTGGATTCTAAATCCCTTTCCATAATGAAACTGCATCTACATATAAAATCTCAAAGGTTAAGACCCAGTTCAAATGCAGGAGTAGCCCCAGTAAGAACCCCAAATCAAAGAAGTATGCCTTTTTTGGTCTTATAAATCTATTCAGAGGGAAATGTGCATAAAAATAACTATTTTTATAATAAGTTTTATTTTTATGAATTTTTATGAAATAGAAAAATGTTATGTATGATGACTGAGCCCCAATAAACCAATGAATTTTGTGTTTATTATTAAGTACCCTTTATCTTAAACTAAGAAAAACATATCAGTACCATGAAAATTTTCAAGGCACAGTAAATACCTGTACTGTCATATTTCTATCTCTTGATCCTCTCAAGCTCCACCCACTCCCAATCCAACTGGCTACCTGAGACCATTCACTCTGCATAACATGACGGCCTGCCCACCGCGGGCTTTAGGCCCAGCCGGGAGTGGCCTCTGTCCTTTCCTCTGATCCCATGCCTTTTACACAGCTGATTCAGGAATGGAAACCTGGATCAAGCTGGATTCATCAGCATTTTCCTGAGGAATCTATCTGGGACACAGAGAGATCAGTTTCTTGTTAGGATTGGGAGATCTATCATGGGAGCTGTCTAGGGTAATGTGTCCTGACATGGGCACCAGAAAAGCCAAGAGAGGCCTGTCTGCAGAGACACAGACGACAGGAGATTTCAGCGGGGAACAGAATCAGGAAATGCAGAGTCCTCATAGCGTTTAGTCTTCGCTTCCAGTTCTACCTGACGCCTGACTGCATTATCTTCCGGTATCAACAGACACCCATATTCTTATAATAAACAATTACTAAGCTTGTTTAAGTTGGGCTTCTGTCGCTTGCAACCAAAATTCTAATATAAAAATTATGTTCAAACTAAAAATTGAAGTGATAGTAAGAAAATTCCTCTAGTTAGAAATAACTGCCTAAAACAAATCAATAAATAAGACCCAATACTATTTTAACCACCAGCCACATTCTTCCTGTTATCACTAGCAGAATAATCTGAACCTCCTTAGCCAAACATAAATAGCAACAACGACAGTATTGTCACAGGTTCAGATTAATGACAACTACACATGCAGATGAGGCAACTGCTTATGAAGATTATCAAGTGGTCAAAATCGTCATATGGATACTAGCGTGTAAAACAGTTGAATATAAAGATTGTAAAACTTATGCTGGGAATTCAAAGAAAGAGGTTATAAAAAGAAAGATATGGTCTTAACCATGTTGAAAAGGAAAAAGGGAGTTCTGCTTCTACTTAGGATATAGAAGCTAAAAGTGAATATGGATCCTACCCTAAGAAGGAGAAAAATCACAGTATTTACAAAATCCTAAATTTTCTTGAGCAGGCAGCCAGGTGAAATAAATTCCAAAGAGTGACAAGCCCCTCTGTGGAAAAACAGACACACAAGTTATTCCATCTGGGAAAGAGTACGGGAGAAAGAGACGGCTACTGTAGAAATGGATAAGAAGAAAACAGCTAATATTTTCAACAAACTTTTAAATAGTGTGGCTAGTATGACGGTTTAGAATCTCTGGAGCCCCAGACACAAGGAGAGTGTGCCCTCACTTGTAAGCTCTTTCCCACAGGCATCCACAAGTTAGCTGCCCACAAGTAAGATGTGAGTCATGGCAGGGGACCTGAAAGAGCCACCCTTGGTGACGTGGGACCTGCCTGCATGAAACCCTGTCTCCTTGCTTCTTGAACATGCCTCTTACATGAAGCAGAGGTCTTAGAAAGTTTTAAGATGCTCTAGCCAATAGAGAGGTACAAACAAAAAGCTGAGTAGTAACAGGAGTAACAGGAAACTACCTGCAGGCAGAGGAAGTCTCGTGCCAGGTAACAAGGATAAGCAAGCAGTCTGCCACTGGGGAGGGAAGGAAACCCTTCTGCCTCCAGGTCCAGGCCAAGTGCACTGCTGTTCAGAACGAGCCCAAGCAAAAGCCATCTGCCTCTAGGCATGAGGCAGGGAATCAACCTTGGTGCAGACTCCTGCAGTGATACTCCAGGCACCAGTCCCATGGGAGAGAGCGAGGAAACTCTCTGACCTAAGGCCACCCACACAGCGAAGGAAGCACAGCTGCCTTAGGGAGGAGAGGGGCAGCAGCTCTGAGAAAACTGCAGCCCTGAGGCCCACATGCTCAGGGCCTGCCCAAAATTAAAGCTGGTCTGGAAGAAACAAGAACCTCTGTTTCCCCATCACGAACCTCTCACTGAGTAACAGGCAACAGCAGTCTGCCACCGGAGGGCTGGGGGACCTGAGTGTGGAGAGACTCCCTTAGGACAGGAATATGCAGGGTAGGTAGTCAGTAGGTAGCTGACTAAAAAAAATGATGATACATCCATAGAGTAGAACACTTTGTGCACGTTAAAAATAATAATGTACATTTTGACGTTGACCAATGCAATACGCATGTTATGTAAAAGGGAAAAATATAAATTAAAATTCCTATTTATATAAAAATCATAACATGCAATATCATATAATTCATGCATATGTAATATAAACTATATATACAATTTATATTTTGTCTATGATATTTACAAAAACTGTTGAGTGTTTTCTTTTTAACAGTAGTAATTATGGGTGGTATTTACTTTTTCCTTTAGATATTTTGGAACTATCTTAAGGTTTTACAATTGGCTTATATATTACTTTAAAATATGGGAAAAACTGCAATAAAATGATGTGTACTGTGAAAAGAAGCAAGAAAAGGAAAGCGGCAGAACTAGCGACCCTGTAGGCTGTCGGGTGCAGAAGGGAACGTAAATGACTGCGGTAAAGATTTCCATATTTTCTCCAGTTACGCATGAAAGCATTATGGTAATTGAAATACAAGATAAAAGCTACTATTTAAGAAATTTAAAATATGTATTTTTCCACCTGTAGATTACTTTAATGGTCAGTTTTCTTACATTGCAAGTGACAGAGACCCAACTCAAAAAGCTTAGGCATTAAGGGATATTTGGTCGCTTATGGAGTCAGGAAGGCTGAAGAATCACACTGCAGGAAAGGCAAGAATGTGGCTGGATCTTAGCAACAGAGGGAATTGGGGGCTAAAATGCCTCTGGGATTCTCTCTGCTTTATGGAGGCTGGCTGTATTTTCCATCACCTTGTCTTTCTGGACAAGCCAACGGCCACCTACAAGTCTTAAGGCCTCACAGCCCCAGCTTTCCTCCATCACCGAGAGCCTAATCTGCCTCGGCTCCAGCTGAGAAAGTTCACAGAAGAACTTGGGCTGACCCAACCGACTACGTGGGAGAGAAAGTTAAGTAAGATTATGCTAAATTCAACTTGAATTCTTTGGTTATTGTGACCAGATGATCAGTTTCCAGAGGAAATGCTGTCCCCAAAAGATAAGTGCGCATGTTGGACAAACAGTAGGTATTCACTACTCTCAAGTATAAAATTTCATTTGGAGTCCTTATCACACTCCAACTTTTCCTAACATGTTATGTGACAGATTACAAAACTATGTTTAAGCTCTAAAACCCTCTTATAAGTAGCATATGTATCATGGATTCCTTAAAGACCTTTCAGCAAACCAGAAAGAACTGTCACATTATCTCTTGCATTTCTCTTTAGAGGATCATATCACTCAAGCTCCAATAAATTACAAAATTGATTATGTATAATGCTTCACTAAAATGGCAAAGCCTCCAAAATATTTCAGATACAGTTTCTGGTCTCTGAGTATGCATGTAATTGCAAACAATGGGAGTCACATAAACCATAAGTTGGAAACACCAAAGTGTTTTAGAAAAGATATTCATTTAAAAAAAAAAAAAAAAATATATATATATATATATATATATAAAAGTTCACGATATAAGCTGCGTTCATTTTGACTGAAAATAGCAGCTTGTAGGATGGGCATGTCTGGGTGAACAGAGTTACAAATACATGCACACATAGTACCGGCAACACATGCACTCATGGTTAACAGAGATTCTATTTGGTAGTGGGATTGTGAAGGTATAAATTTATTCTTGTTTGTTCATTGTTTCTCAGTTTGCTCTAATGAGTATTTGATACATATTTAACAAAAAATTAAACATGACTCTTTTTTTGTTGACAGATGAAGAGCTTCTGTAAAGTGTTCAGAAAGAGTATAGGTATTAATCACACCTAACACCACATCTGCGCTCCTAAAATAAACGTATACCAAATCATTTTTATTGTTTTCTGGCACTATTCTGAGCACTCTGATACATCTTTTAGCAACAGAAACAGTCACTGTCTAATTTGTATCTTTCTGAAGTGTGGATTTTACATGGCAGATCCTCTTCCAGAGGGCTAGGCCTGTATTCTACTTTCATTAACAAACGAATTCCAGGAAGATTCATGGTCTGGCCTATAAGATGTACTAAATCCATGGGCAATTTGAGTTGTGAGAAGCTGCCTATTGAGGGAAAACTGTGATCATTAAGCATGTTTCCTACTATCAGCTTTCTAAAGAGCAGACCAGCCTGGTGGGGAGGAAACAGAGGTCAGAAATGAAGACTACATTTCTATCTCACGCTCACAGACCTGCAGCCTTACACAGGACCCCATTTCTCTGACACTGTCATCCATCCTCCCAAGAAGCACAGGTTAGGAGAGCATTTTCCTAACTTACGTTAAATTGTGAAAGGGAATACAGGTGATTTTAGGTTGTTAACTTCATATTCAAACAGCTGATCTGCCAATGACCTTCAACTGTTACATCACATAGCAGTCAAGGCCATAGGAATCACACTGGTCTCCATCCATGTACTGAGACACATACTCGCCAGGGATGGTACTAGTTACTTAGTTTGAGGAAACAGCTGCCCTTGTTTAGAACTTCATGGAACACTTGCTGACAGCTCTGCACTGAGAAATGATTCCCCCCTTATCAGTCTGGTGGAGAACACTTGGTAAAAACCTCCCTCTCGTGCTATAGAAATAAATCTGCACCTCACAACAGAGAATCAATGACATATCAATGTTTTCAACTATCTTACATGGATCCCATTGTGTCCTACTCTGTTTGGAGCAAAGAATTTTCAATCACATCAATCAATCTATTACCACAATAATGTAGCCTGCAGTAGATCACTGCTGCCTGAACCGGGAGGCGGGTGCTGATGTTATCAATTCCAGGCTGAGAAAAACCATGAAGGGACAACGCTGTCCAGGGACAGCAGCTGCTGACAATGAAGAGACCACGTCAAAGGAAAAGCAATCACATAAAGTCTGAAGTACTCTAAACATGCAATAGATGAGATGCAATAAATAACAATCACAGAGTCATATTATCTCTTTGCAACCATTATTCACCTTCACTTAGAAGCATGGGGTCTGGTAACAGAACTTTTAAGCAGGTGAACACTGTGTAATATCTTAAGGAAACATTAATAAAGATTCAAATTTACAGTTTGCAACAGATTAGGCTAAACTCCGAGAAGACAGATTTGACAGACATATTATTCCACAGGCCTTTTTTTGTATGCTTTGCAAAAATTAGATAGGTGATTACATACATTTCGACATTTTTATCATTAAGTCAACCAATGTGTTAGCAATGAATTTCCATAAGCACTGTGAGACAGCAGAGAACCGGTTACTTCTGTGGAAAGTTTTGAAATCTATAAATAAGTTTCCCTTTCCGTACAAGGCTTCAGAGAAAGAAGGAAGAGAGAAAAATGTAAAAATCTAGAGAGACATTCAAACCAAATGAGGAGCTGTCATAAATATAAAGAGAATAATGTCGCTAAATGCAATAAATATTTGGTGGAAATTAGAGGGAAAAGAGCACCCCGGGGAGTTTGAGGAGGGGCAAAACAGAGCTGTAACGCTCTAATATCCCTTGGGAAGCCCTGCCAGACTGTCATCTTTTTTTAAAAGAAATAAATTGACTAACCCTCCAAGGAACGATGACATCACAATTTATTCTTCTTCTGCTTATTGCTTTCCATGACAGAATCTCAACCTCTTGTATTAGAGCTCTCTTAAAAATGGAGTACTTTCTATGTATTTAAATGTGACATGCAGCAAACTGCAAGAAAAGCCTTCTACCCATCTCTAAACATAGAGAGATAAGACGTACTGTACAGATTTACCTTACCGTAAAGCTTTTGGCCCAAAGTACATAAAGAGCTCCTTCCCCAAAGTTTCCACGCCGCTGTAAATGTGCCCATTAAACAGTCTCAAGAAATTCTGGCTGGAATCTTTATTATTATTCAGTGCAGCAGCCTAGGAGAAAATACATACACATATGTAAACACACACAAACTCGAAACAAAAATCATAATTTAATTCTTAAGGTTTTTATATTACTTCATGCCCAGGTACATCCAATGAGAAGAATAATCTCCAACAAGTCGAGTAACGTAATCAGCTGTTTACATACATTTTGTCAAATTACTAGGCAGTCATTTAAAAAAAGAGAGGCCAGAGCTTCCCTGGTGGCGCAGTGGTTGAGAGTCCGCCTGCCGATGCAGAGGACGTGGGTTCGTGCCCCGGTCCGAGAAGATCCCACATGCCGCGGAGCGGCTGGGCCCGTGAGCCATGGCCGCTGAGCCTGCGCGTCCGGAGCCTGTGCTCCGCAACGGGAGAGGCCACAACAGTGAGAGGCCCGCGTACCGCAAAAATAAATAAATAAAAGAGAGAGGCCAAATAAAAATTAAGTGGAAAAAAAGTCATTCGCACACAATCAAAATGAACTTCTTCCAGGACCATATCGCTCTGTGCATATGAAAAGCACAGAAAAATGATGTGAATGTTTTAAAGCTAAAAACTAGGGCACAGAGTCTTTCATTTCCAACGTGCAGCCAACGTCCTCGGAAGAGCATTCAGATACAAACAGCTAAAAATGGCGGATAAAATATGGAAACAAGACATTTTGACTTGTAAGCCAGTAAGGAAGAGTTAGAGGTCAAAAACCAAGTAAAGGGCTTCCCTGGTGGCGCAGTGGTTGAGAGTCCGCCTGCCAATGCGGGGGACACGGGTTCGTGCCCCGGTCCGGGGGGATCCCACATGCCGCGGAGCGGCTGGGCCCGTGAGCCATGGCCGCTGAGCCTGCGCTCTGCAACGGGAGAGGCCACAACAGTGAGAAGCCCGCGTACCGCAAAAAAATAAAAAAAATTAAAAACAAAAAAAAAACAAGTAAAAAGTGAGAGAGAACCCCAAAGGTAAGAAGCCAGCTTCTATCAGAAAGGCATTTTACCAGACATAAGGAATGAGCGCTTCAATTTCATGGTCTTGTGGGATACGGGGTATCAGAGATAAAGCCTGGGGTCCCCCCGAGGAGGGGGATCTGATCTGAGGTCTGCTCCTCTCTCCCTCCCCAACTGCAATGTTCAGAATAAAGGAAAAAGAAACCCACTACTCCTTCCCCCATCAGCAAGCAAAACCAAACAACATAGTGTCAGAATTACAACATATGAACTGAACATTATCAAGAAGATCAAGGAAATTATAAACATAAAATCTCAGTTCTTCTGTGGGTGAAGGAAAGGAATGGGCTGAGTTTAGATATCCCTTGAGAAGCCCTGCCAACCTATCATTTTTTTTTAAAAGAAATCAATTGACTAGTCTTCCAAGTAACAATGACATAATGACATAGAAAATGATGACATAGATAATGCTCTTTTTCTTAAGCTGGGCAGTATATATACTGGTATGATAAACCGATAAAACAGTTTTAGATACTGTCTGTGAGCAAATCACAACTTTCCCTCCACTTATGTTAGGATGTTACCATTCAGTGATTCTCAGACTTTTGGTTTACAGACATGTCATCCTATATATTTAAGATGATATGTTCATTCTATTCTTTATTTGACTAAATTGGTCCTTGTTAAAAAAAAAAAGACACAACTGTAGTATTTAGCTCAAAGGGATAAAGGGATAAGAGATGTTAAAAAGAAGAAAAAAAAATTGCAAATTGCTAGGGACTAAATTGTGTCCCCTCCAACACTCTTTACGTTGAAATTCTTACCCCCATTGTGACGGTATTTGAAAATAGGGCCTTTAAGAGGTAATTAAGGTTTAATCGGGTCATAAGGGTGGGACCCTGATCCAATAGGATTAGTATCTTTATAAGAAGAGACACCAGAGGACACACTGTCTTCCTCCTGTATACTCAGAGGAAAGGCCATGTGAAAAGAAAGTGGTATCAGCAAACCAGGAAGAGATCTTCACCAGAAACAACTGGCTGGAACCCTGGTCTTAAACTTCTAGCCTCCAGAACTGTAAGGAAATTAATTTCTGTTGTCTAAGCCACCCAGTCTGTGGTATTTTGTTATAGCAGCCCAAGCAGATGAAGGCATGAACAGACACTATTCTTCCACTAAATCCATTCACAGTTGTAATGGCTACAGCCAATGCCAAACTTTCCCAAACTGCCTGAAGTTCAGAGAACTGGCTTTACATCTGTCCTTTGCAAAATAAGAACTGCGGAATCAATCACAGACTTACAGCGACCAATGAACGAATGCACAGGAGTAATTAATAGCGACAGCCTTGCAGTTCTGCACGAACCAAAAAACAAACAAACAAACAAAACCCCCCAAAAATCCATGGGAGATTCTAGCATCAGGAACTATGGACACATGTCACCATGTCCTCAGAACATCTGCCTCTGATTCCTCTTCTCTTTCTTGGATGAACTCTAGTGCCAATTCACTGGACCACCAGGGAAGTCCCAGAATTCGTTATTTAATACTTGATGAGGTGCTTGGGTTTAAAATGACATGTTAGTATGACCTCTTCCTTGCTCACATGTATTGTGTGTCCCTCTCTCTGGTACTGGAATTTCCCCACTGGAAAGAGGAATCATCTTGAGGTTTTCAAAGTGCCAAACCCAGCACAGTGTTTTCACCAACCACTATGATGGGACTTAACAAACTAAATGATGATCCGTCTGTGACTTGTGTTTCTCCCTTATTTGTCCATAAGCTCCTGGGGAAAAGTAACTCTGGTGTTTAATATCCCTGGGAGCCTCACACAATGCCTGGAATTCAGGAAACATCTGTGGGATTAATCAGATCCCTCCTTCTTCCCCTCTTAAAACTGAGTGTGGCTTTAAAACACAGGGTTGCTGTCTTCCCCACCCATCATCCCCATCTTGCTTTACCTTTCCCAAGGTTTCTTGGCAAAAACTTCTACTCTACCACCTGTTTTATCTCCTTTGAAAATTAACACCCTAGTCTCTTATTTTCTAATTATCTTCAATGGAGTGAGGCTTAAATATAGGAGGACCAAATTCTCATGACTACCAAAAGCTAGATGGATGTAAAATACTATATTTACCAGTTTCCCATAAAGTAAAAAGAACTTTATGGGAAGGTTTAGGAAGAGATTAATGTATTTTCAGCGGCCAGTCCCAGCCTGTCCCGGTTTTTATTTAAGATGCTTACTTAGCATTTAAATGGCTGCTTTGAAAACATCTATTCCAATACCTTATTTGGGTTTTGAGGTGATACAAAAAGATCTTTTTATCCAGTTGTCTATCACGTGAGCACCTGACCAAATCCCCTGATTCCCAGTACACTATCATTTCTAAAATAATCAGCTTTAGATAATATACTCAGGGCAAAATAAAAAATTCAACTTATAATCGCCTATCTCAAGCACTTGCATATATTTTTAACTGTTTTTTAAAAACTCCATTTAGGGGAAATTCTGGTGTACCAGTGATGGTTTGTTCCATTTATTTTGAGAGCGCCTGTGTACAAACTGGGAAAGGCTTCTGCAATAAACCAAAGATTTACAAGATATTCACTTGCCCTGCTGTGGAATCTGGGGTTATCACCTCTTTGTATAAGCTCCAGCTGTCCAGACAAATTCAAAAATTAATTTCCACAAGCCTATTATTTTTGCTGTAACTATACACAATGGCCCAATATATACGTGGCTTTCTCATTTGGGCCCTTATAATCCTATTACAATATTATTTGAACATTTCATTCTTTTTTTTTTTTTCCTGAAATAGAGAGGAAAATCTCCTTTGCCACAATTTTAAGTATGATTGAGAAGGGTTCACGTTCCCATTTTCAAGTAGCTTAATAATATGAAATCGTCAAAACAACATATATCTTCGGAGACAGCACATGATTTATTGTGCTGATTACCATTTATCCTGCCTATCCATGGGTGAACAAGGAAGATGAACTTTTCAGAACAGAATAAGACTTTTCCATAGATAAATGTTTCAGCTCTAGTGCGGTTACATATTTTCCCCAGAGAGGAAGAAAATAATACCATATTTACATTCATAGTCTGTCCTCCTTTTTGTCTCCCACATGCTTTACCTTCCTAATACAAGGACACTTTCAGTAATCAGAAGTCACCTCTCTACCAATTTAGACCACCAAAGAACCTAGTTTTAAAATGGTCTCTAAGCCCCCAAATAGAGGTCTTTAGGTCCTTTCATCAAAATATATTCTACAATTTTGTAAGAGGAGAGGCTATAAGCGCTTACTCAGAGGCTAAATGCTTTATACACAATATGAGGGCACCACAAGATTACACCCCTTCATAAGGCAATAGGTCATGCCTCTGATAAATGGGTCTGGTGAGAAAGCCCTGTTGTGGGAGAAAAAGGAACAAACAATTACCAGGACGTTTACTTTACATCGCTAGGCACTAAGCTAAGAGTTTTATATGTCCTCTAATCTAATCCTGACCAAATAAGCAAAGATGTAAGTCATAAGCACCTCCAGCTGAGGAAGTAACAAAGGAGCTGGAATTCAAAATCATGTCCTTTTCTCTACATCACCCCCAATACTTCGTTGTTTGGTGAAAGCTCCAGTGGCCATGGAAAGTCATCTCCCTGAGTTTCCTCATCCGTATGTTATCTGTTCTCTGTTGACCCTTGTTCCACGGCTCTATATAATGCTGAGTGCTGGTAATAACGATCCTGAGTCATTAAGGTGAAACCATTATCAGTATCCACTGAAGAAGGTAAGCAAGTACTCTAATGCAATGTTAAAAGCCCTTTTTGGATGTAAACAAATAAGCTTCATTTGGCTGGAAAACGAATCTCTGTGGATTAGCTCCTTCCTTTACATACTGGCAATAAAAATGAGCTATGATTCTTTCCCCCCACTATGAAGAAGGGAAAGGAGGGAGGAAAACGTTTACTTTGTGGCTTCATGATTTTCTTGTAATAGGAATTTCCATTTAACATACATAACAAAACACATACTCATAAAGAAAGATTCTGAACTGCTTTTAGTTTTAAATCCTTCATCAAAACTACTTTGGCACTATTCAGAACTTTGCGCTTCTCCATCCATTCAAATGTTTATGAGGCCTACTCTGCTCCAGGCACAGTGAAGGGCAGATCAAGAAGGGTAGGAAGAGGGCTTCCCTGGTGGCGCAGTGGTTGAGAGTCCGCCACGGGTTCGTGCCCCGGTCCGGGAAGATCCCACATGCCGCGGAGCGGTTGGGCCCGTGAGCCATAGGCGCTGAGCCTGTGCGTCCGGAGCCTGTGCTCCGCAATGGGAGAGGCCACAACAGTGAGAGGCCCGCGTACCACAAAAAAAAAAAAGAAGGGTAGGAAGAGCTAGCTACATGTATGGAACCTGAAGGAGTGACTAGGTAGCCAGAGGATCATGTTTCAAATGAAATGAATACAAGTAAACTGTTTCCTATCCTGTTTTGTGAAAGAAGATCGAAAACGTATGCAGATTACATACCTATTTCACTACAATACTGTATCCACCCAACAATTAAAATCGGAGGATTGACTCTTCACAGCTCATTAACCAGACATGTTCATTTATATTCCAATGTTGCTTTGTACCATAAGGTTCCAAAGCTCCAACAGAGTTTTATGCAATGTGCTTACAGAGTTGCATAATTTTATGCTGACAAGACAGTGGATCAAAACTCAGAGAAATGATACAGCGTGTGCAGGACTAGCGAATGCCGGGACCTTCTATGGCTGTAACCTTTCTTCTTCTCAATGAGGATCGCTTGTCACCGAGAGACGTGCCTTAAAACGTGTTCTCTATGCACTTGTCAAACTGCAGCAAAGAGGAAGGCTATATGCCACAGTAACTGGTTCATTATGGCAGTAGCTACGGAGGTGTTTTTTTTGGTACAATGATTATCTGGAGTTTAAATCATTTATTTTAAATACATAATATTTCTTTAACTCTCCTTTGTATTTTTCCTGTTTACTGCAATATAAAGAAGATTGTATGCTGTTATTTTTCAACTGCTGCCTTGTGAAAACTAATGACTTCAAGCCAGTAGCAGACACCTTTAAATAGCTTTAACTCTGGCATAAAGGCCTAGAAAACACGGGATCATTACCTGTTACAGTAATGATCACGCCAGAGATCTGTGACAACCTACCATGTTCTGATGCAATTTACTATGGATCGAACAACCCTCTAAAATGCAAAGAACCCTTCATGTTGATAAAGATTATTATTTTTTTAGATCAAAGGCCCAGAAAGTGAAGCCATGGCAAAATATTTAGAATATTCCCAATAACCACAAAGGGATTATTCATTCCATGTTGATTTTTCAAAGCCAGTTCCCACAGAACCAGGTTCCTGAGATCCCAATCATAAAGACCTTTTCTAACTTTTAATACCTCTTTATGTCAAGGTATTAAGCATAACAGCTTTACGTTCAAGGCTGTTTACTTAAGGGGTATATAGCTCATTTAGTAACGCTGCCAAGTGATACTAATTGCCCAAACACTGACTAAGCATGTGTATTATATTATCAGGCTGCACTGTGAACATGGGAATGGTAGCCATTAGGATTATCAAATTAGGTACGAGAATCAACCAAACTGAACAAGACTAAAAATGGTGGCAGACACAGACAAAAACCTAAGGTCTCACTTCGCTGGTTAATAAGTAATCACCACTATATGCTGAGCAATATGGTGTTCCTGACAATGAATCAGCCATTCTCCTACTGAACCGTTTATAACTGAGGGGATCTATGGTTAGGAGTGTAGGCTTTGGAGTCTGAAAGCAGGGAGGTCAAACCCTGGTTCACCCCTTCCTAGTCATGTGATCTGGGGCAACTTAATTATTTAGACTCACTCTGAGCTTCACATTCCTCCTCTGTAGAAGCAGGTTAATCCTTTATCATTGGGTTATTATTTCTTGTAACGAAATGAAATGCAACAGTTCTTCAAAAGCACTTTATGCCTTGCTACTAAAGAGAATCACAAACTAAAGGGAATGTTCATGCTGTTTGGGCCTAAATACCAATGAGGTGATGTCTAGCTAAAACATTAAGTGGGATTCTCACAGAAGGAAGTTTATCTAACTCATCTTTGTATCCTCGGGAGCGAGCTTAAGACCTAATACAAAATATATTATTGTTGAACGACGTCAGTGATGATATCTGTAACATGTCATGCCATAGTTACCAAGCCCTACTGCCTTTACTTCCGAAATAGCGACTCTGTTCCCTTCTCTTCATCTCTGCCCCCAGCACCCTCCTCCAAGGTCCAGGCAGGCCTCCCGGGATTCCTACAGTCCTCGTGTAACTGAGGAAGCGGCATCTACCCCGCCTTTCCTCCACTCTTCTTACCTTTGCAAGGTAGAGTGATCTTTTCAAAGTGTCAATGGATCTGATCACCTCTCAAAGACCCCCATTACTCCCTACCCAGGTCTACAAAACTCCCCAGCGTCTGACTCCGACTCACCAATCCCAATCCTGTCTTATTTCAAACCACCTTCCTTCTGTCTCATCCTCTCTTTTCCAGCCACACCAGGTTTCTTTCATCCCTCACGTATGCGCAGCTCTCTTCCTTTGCTATTCTTCTGCCTGAAGCGTTCCGCCTGCCAACCTTCAGTTCAGGTCTCCTCACCCTTCATACCTCAGCTTAACTGTTACTTTCTCAGCAAAGCTTTCCCTGAACTTCCTGTAAGTTCTTATGGAACCGTGTATCTCTTCTTTAGAGAAGTTATCAATTTATATTTCTTTCTGTTCTTACTTCATGAATGTCTGTGTATCTACCCAACTAAAGAATAGACTCCACAAGATGGTGTTCGTTTTTGTTCCTCCCTGGTTCCTTGAGTATTCAAAATTTTGTCGAATGAGTGATTTTTCTAAACATTAATATTCTTAAGAGACCACTCAAGATCCATCTCTGTGGTACCCTGAAATGATTTTGAGAGAAACGCTACAATAAAAGAATAGGTGCAGAGTACTAAGTGACATATAAAGTCAAAAATAAATAAAATACACTGGCAACTGGAAGGAGATGCAAAACTAACTCTTCCAAGTTTGAAAATTTATTTTCTCAGACTTAGAACCTCATTTCTTTCAAGTTGTAAGCAGATGCTAATTTCATAGCAGGCAACTTTTTCTTCCAGGACCAAAGGCTACGATGAAGCTTCGCAGGAGAAATTGAAGTACGGCACAATACTGCCTGCATCCATGAAATACAATCATCCGTACATCTAAAAGGCTTTTAAGGCACGATGGCTTAATCAGAATATTCTTAGTTCTAAACTCTAAATTCTAATTTAGTTCTAAATTCTTACCAAATGAATACCACACCATCTGGAATGCATGCCTGAGTGGCAAGAAGCTGTGCTACAATTTCCTTTAAAAAGCAAAAAATCCACTTAAGGGAACCAAAATGGGTTTCACTGCCCCTTCATTAGACGGCAATATTAAGTTGAGTGGGAAGGTTGGTGCTAAATCTTCTATGTGAAATTTCAGAATTATATATTAGTTGTGATACATTTTCAATTGCAGAATATTAGGCAAGCGAGAAGCTAGAATTTTATCCTACAAAGCTTATTGTCTTAAAAATGTGAAGAAAAAACACGTCAGGGGTTGCGGAGATCTGATAACATTAACAGCAGAAAATGCAGCTCTACACAGAAGGAACCACCTTTCGCTGGGCTGTAAAGAAGTTAAGCGACCTGGAATAAAACACCTTCCATCACTCCCCGCCCGGGCCTCTCCACGGCAGCCTTAGCCCAGCAGCCCAGCGGCCCAGCGGCCCAGCAGCTCTCAACTGGGCGCAATAGCACGGCCTTCTCCCTCCGGTGAAGTCAAGGTCAGCTTTCGGGAACGCGGGGCCCCAGGGCGCCTGAGCCAGAGCAAAGAGATGACTCTTTGGACCCTGGAAACCCGATGGGGTTTTTATTCCACTTCGCCTTGCTGGTCCCCTCGCAAGATATAGGAGCGGCTTACCTGTGAGGAGCCCGCAGCCCCAGAGGCCGAGGGCGGCGAGCCGGGCCCCGCCGGGCTCTGCAGCGCTCGGCCCCGCATGTCCGTCACTGCCTGGCCCGGGCGCACTCGCGCCCGAATCTTCTCTCCATTGAGAGTACAGCCCGGTCCTTCCACCATCTCCCGGGCCGCCCAGTGCCCCTCTATGTTGCACGGCCCTGCTGAGAAAACTGCCGCGCAACCTCACGTCTGCGCGAGCGCGTACCTCGGCCCCGAGGAGATTCAAATCTCCCGCGCGCCCGGCCCCGCCCCGGAAGCCCCGCCCCCGTCCGCGAGCCGGGCTCCCGGGCGCAGGCGCAGTGGCTCAGCGCTCCGGGCCCGGACGCGGGATTGCAGGGAACGAAACGTGAGCGCTGGCGCAGCCCATCTGCCACCCACCGGGGCTGAGTCGTAAAAGCGGAGGCAGTTGGAACCTCAGAAGCTCCAACTTGTTCTTTGCTTTGAGGTTTTGCCTTTCTCTCTGAGCTGCTCTGTACACCCACATTTTGTACCTTATCCTCTTATTCTGTCCTAAAATCCAAGGTTGCCTGGCAGGCCTTTGCTTGCCCTCTTTGGACGTGGGTGGACGCAGAGGGAGTCAGGGGAGGGTTTTAGAGCAAGCAGCTTTTGCTTTTTCTCTTATAGGTTTAGCATGTCTTAGAAAACGTGGCCTTATATACCAAATATATTTTAGTCTGTATATTAAAATATAGCGAGACCCTACCCAAATTCATGCAACAATTCTATTTTGGGTTGAACGCTATTTGAAATTGCTTTGTAAAAGTCAGGGCTCTATATAAATCAGAGGGCAATACATAGCTTTTCAAATTTACACAAGGATGTGTGCATGTAAATACATAAATATAAGGACTCCATACAATTTTTTTAAAAAATGAAAAAATCGAATCATTTTTGAAAATTAAAACACAGCACATTAGAACACAGTGTCAATTTATAAGTGATTTAATAAGCATACCACTGCTGTCGTTAAACCAGAAAAATATATGTAGTAGAGACTTGAATTAGAATATATTACTAAAGACTTGAATTCAAAAATTTGAAAAGTAATAAGTCTTTCTGTAGGGAGACATTAGTGGTCAAAAGTTAGCTGGATCAGGTTCAGAATTCTTTGTACTTCCTTGCTTAATTTTTGTTTTTTTAATAAATTTATTTATTTTTGGCTGTGTTGGGTCTTCATTGCTGCATGTGGGCTTTCTCTAGTTGCAGTGAGGTGTTCAGGTTTCTCACTGCGGTGGCTTTCTTGTTGCAGAGCAAGGACTCTAGGCACATGGGCTTCAGCAGTTGTGGCTCGCGGGCTCTAGAGCGCAGCCTCAGTAGTTGTGGCCCACGGGCTTAGCTGCTCCAAGGCATGTGGGATCTTCCCGGACCAGGGCTCAAACCCATTTCCTCTGCATGGGCAGACGGATTCTTAACCACTGCGCCACCAGGGAAGCCCTTCTTCTTTAATTGTTGTTTACTCTTTAGGTCAAGTTACTAAATAATCAAGGAAGAATCCTATTCCCTACAACCCAGATTCAGTCATAATCTCTGCCCTTTGATGGAAAACAATTCTCATACACCTTATTCACGTTTACCTTTTTATTCATTATTTTTTGCTACCTAACAAATTGTCCCATTTGTTATTTCAAAGTTTCTGCAGGTCAAAAAGTTGGCAGGGGTCTGGCTCAGTGGTCCTGGCTCAGTGCTTGTCAAGCAATTACAGCCAAGACATTGGCCAGGGCTGCAGTCATCTAAAGGTTTGATTGTAGCTGGGAGATCCACTTCTGAGATGGCTCTCTTGCATAGCTGTTGGCAGAAGGCTTTGGTTTCTCATTTTATGGGTCTCTCCATAGCGTTGCTTGGCTGTTTTCCTGACATGGCAGGTGACATCCCCACCGTGTGTGATCCAAGCCGGAAGGCAAAGAGGAAGCTGTACTGTAATGGCCTTTACTACCTAGTCTCTGAAGTGGCACGCCCACACCTTCACTCCTTCAGTTCATTAGAATCCAGTCATTCGGTACAGCCCACAACGGGTAAAGGAGGGGAATTAAGCTTTATTCCTGGAAGGGAGGAGTACCAAATACCTTGTGAACATATTTTAATGCCATCACAATCTTCATTCATCTGATTGATTCATCATGAACTTATTCTCTTTAGCTGTTGTGTACTGGGGCACATTTGGATCAAATAAAATCTTTAACTTGAATTAGGTTTACCATTCTCCAGAGAGCTGAGTAAGAGCTGGGGAGTAACACTGAAGACACTGAGAGACGTCATTGATGTGCCCCTGCAAGGCCAAGCCAGATTTTGTTTATCTGTGACGAGACTCTGAGTCTTTGGATACTTCTCTTTTTTATCCTTCCTTACATGCAATTAAGGGTGACATCGCATGCACTCTGCATCTGCAGTGTTTATAAACAGTCATCTCACCACTGCAAGCAAACCTTCCCTGGTATAGACTCGATTTCTTCTTAAGCATTATTTATTACTTGATGACTTTATAAAAGTCATTCATTTTCTCTAAAACACACTTTTTTCTTATGTAAAATAAAATATACATTTCTTATAAGCCTCCACATGATTTGTTTTTTGTTTTAATTCCCAAATAGCATAACATATATGAAAGCACTTTGAAAACACACACTACAAACTCAAGGAATTAAGATAAATTCGATTTGCTCTGCCCAGAATATGCTCTGTACTTTCTGTTTCTTTGCTCATGCTGTTACTCTCACCTTTTTGTATCCTTGTCTTCATCCCAGTTTACTGAAATTCTCCCAATTTTTAAGTCCTGATTGAATGCATACCCTCTAAGAAACCTTCCAGGTACACTTTACAAATGAAGGAACGGAGAGGGTCACGGAGAGGTTAGGTAACATGCTCAAGGTCACGGAGTTGGGATCCAACCAGGCAAGCCAAGGTCTCAGCCAAATGCTTTCACCAACGTCACTTACATGACACTAGCCCTCAATCAAATATTTTTAGGAACAACTTATGAAATGGTGGTTTAGAGGAAAAGCACCTTTTAGTCAGCCTTATATGGGGATTAAAGGCAATCTCAAAACCTTCCTTTAGCGTATTAAGTTTTAACATATTCTGGATAATGAAACTTTGTTTTTACCCTTCTCCTTACAAGGTCTGTGTGCAGATTTTTAGTTGGAATGATAAAAATGTAGCCCGGGGGAAATGTTGTTAATTTCTGTGTTTTACATAAATAACTTGAATATATTTAACAGGTAGAGAGATAACATCCATCCTCTCTGAACACCCTCTTAATTTTAGCTCTGAATAGAGGAAACAGTCATTAGTGAACATTACGTGCAGGTGTTTTCAGTGGTATTTACTAAAGAGTCTCCAGTTTATACCCATTAAGAGAAACTTCTAGCGCTAGATTACAAGAAGAATAAAATGCACAGCAACAGAAACCATTTTTGACGCTTTCATTGTTTGAAGCATATACCAAATGCTGGGACTTTGCAAAGCAGTGCATTTTGTTCCATTGCGAAGGCTGGAAGCGCCAGGTGACAGTTTTCTGCTTGCAAAGCCAAAATCTAAATTGCAGAATCAACCATGGGCTTCTGGGTAACTCACGAAACCGCCCTGACATACCTAGCCTTTTCACAGTGATGTGAAATCTAGGACTGGGTGCTTTGGTTTTGCCAGATTCTCCATGGAAGGGATTTTTCTAATTTATTTCTTAATTTAAGCATATTTAGTAAGCAAAGGTAGTTTCTGAGCATGAACTTAATTTGGGGGAAAATAATAACTAAATAGTTATTAAACACTCATAAAAGAGCCCAGATAATCTCTTTGTGAGGGGTTCTCTCCATGAGAGAGGACAGGAGAATTAATTCATTTTCTATTTTGAAATAGAAAAGCAGGTTATTTTTTGTCAATATCTTGGAGCAATATTCTTCACCGGTCTCAGGCACTGGAGAGCGTATTCAAGTTGAGGCATGAAATCCGCCATTTATTCATTCATTCAAAAAGCAATGCAATTATTGGGCACCTAATTTGTTTCAGGAAGAGTGCTGGATCCATGGATACAGATATAAGTCAGAGATCTAAACAGCTCACCAACTAGTGCAGCGAGAAGAGGAAATAAACACCAGCGTGCTGACAGGTAACCTCAGGGTGCTCCCGGCAGACACAGGGAGGAGACCTCGGTTTTCCGACATCTCCGCTAAATTTTGAGGAGACATAAATAAAAGTTTGTTGCATAAAGGATAGGAGAAGGGGATTTTTAGGCAGATAGGGGGAAACCTATTTTACAACGCCAGGAGGTGTGAGAGAACCTCATATTTGGGGGGACCACAAGAATATCTGGAGGACAAGAGGATAGGGAGTGAGGGCAGATGGGGCCGAGAGAAGTCAGCAAAGCCAGATGATGGAAAACCTGAATGGTATGCTAAGAAGTATGGGTCTTCTGTTGAAAGTAACAGGGGAACAAATAGAGAATTCTATGCAGGAGATGGACATGCTTAGCTTTGCTTTATTAAATGATCCCCAGTATGGTGTGAAGCAGTGGGTCTCAACCGGTGACATTTGGTCACAACTAGGGGGAGAGGTACTACTGGCATCTCATGGGTCGAGGGCAGGGATGCTACTAAATATCTAACAACGTGCAGGACAAACCACCACAGCAGATCGTTAATTACCCAGTCAAGAAAGTGTTACCAGTACCAAGGCTGAGAAAGCCTGGTGCGGCAGGCTGAATAAGGCTCCCCCCAACCCTAACGTGTTCATGACCTAATCCGTGGAACTTGTGAACACGTTTCCTTAAAGGGCAAAAGGGATTTGACAGATGTGATTGAATTAAGGATTGTGAAATGAGGAGATGATCCTGAATTCTCTGAGCGCACCCAGTGTAATCACAAGGGTCTGATAAGAGGCGGCACGAGGGTCAAAGACAGAAAAGGTAATGTGAGGACAGACCCAGGCAGTGAGGGAGATGGATGATGCTTTTGAAGACGGAGGAGGGAGCAAGGAACGCAGGCGACCTCCAAAAGGAGCAGCCCTGTTGACACCTTGACTCCAGGCCCGTAAGACTGCTGTGGGACTTTTGCCCTTCAGAAAAGTTAGAGAATAAATTTGTGTTATTGTAAGCTGCTAAACATGAACTACTTAGAGCAGCAATAGGAAATTAATGTATCTGTCTCGGAGAACAGGACAGATAGGAAGTGAATCTTGATGCAGAATAAACAGTAAGCAGGTGTCAACATTGCCAGGCACTTATCTGAGCACTGGAGACACAACAGTGATTGAGGCAGGAAAAAAAATTCCACTCTCCTGAAACCTATAGTTTTTGTTCTTTTTTTGGTATGTGTGAGTTCTTATTATAGTCCAGGAAATAATGTCTGTATAATGCTAACTTCCTTTCCCAGTCCATCATACATCAGCTAACTTTCTCTAAAACTTGAGAGTTTTACTTTTGACTTATTCGAATTTATCAGTATTTTATGTTACGATTTGTGCTTCCCCTCTCTAGTCCAAGGTATTTTAATGTCATAAAAATACCTTCCTACATTTTTCTATTAACTTTGTTTATAGTTTTATTATGATAGATTATTATTCCTAATTACCACTCACTTCTTCATATCACTATTATTAACCCATTCCTACCACGTGTCCCTATAAAGGAATAGACTTCACCACACCATTGTCAGGACAGGCCACTGGACTACCTTTGGCTGACTGAATGCAAGTTCTTTTATCTGATCATAAACTTGTGAGGGAGAAATAAAATGACTACTGTTGGAAGCCACTGAGACCTTGGGATGGTTCGTTGTGCAGCTTACCCTCGGGAAATTTGACTAAAACATTTATGTTTACATTTAGGCCCTTTATCTATGATGCCATCATTGTTACATGCAGTTATCCTTTGTACATAAGTCTGTTTGGTCTTCTTATTCTGTTTCATTGATCTATCTGTTCGGGTACCAATTCAACACTATTTTTAGTCCTGTGATATTATAATGTGTCTGAATATTTCATGAGTTTCCACTTTTAGTCTTCCTTCTCAAAATTATATTAGCTTTTGTATGAATGTGTAAACTTCATTATATTTAAAATCAGTTTCATGTTCTCTTGCAAATTCTGAGGTACTGATTATATATATACATTTAGTTTATAGATAAATGGAAACCGTTAATAGCTTTACAACGTTAACATGCCTTCTTTTACTAAGGTCTCATTTGATTAACTTTAGAAATCTTATAAATGTCTCTGTGAAGATGTTGTGTTTTCTTCGTTGGTCTAATTCCTAGGAGTTCATAGTTTGGGTTGATATTTTGGTGGCATATTATCTTCTCTTATATTTTTAGTTGGTTTTTACTGTGTAAGGTGCTGGACTCCAGTACACCCAACTGAGGAAGAGAAGAAAATAGTAGCACTTCTATAAATACTTATTTTTTATTTTATTTTAACATTTTAATTTTTAGGCAAATAGTACCTAATGTATTAATACATTAGTTCTATAATAATAATTATTATTATAATAATAGATAATTTTTATGAGACACCAACTTTGTGCTATTCAAATGCTTTCCAAGTATTAATTCACTTCATCCTCACAATATCCTAAGTGGTAATTTTTTTCTTCTCATTTTATAGGCAAGAAAAATGAGGCAGAGAGTGGTTATGTAGCTTGTCTAAGTTCACACAGGTGTAAATGACTGAACCAAGATTTGAACCCAAGGCAATCTTGCTTTCAATCTCTACACTATGTTGTTTGTAAAGTACATAATTGCAGTTTATAAATAAACACTGGGCTCATAAAATGAGGCAGTTTGCTTTTTGAAGATAAGAATTATACATTTTTTAAAGTTTATTTATCAACTTTTAGAGGAACCAATATTTTGCGACCAGTGGTGTAGAAAAACGCTATTAATCTTTAAAGTTTATCTTGTATCTGGCAATTACACTTAACTTTTATTAGATACACTAATTTGTTCATTCTGTTGGGTTTTCTACATAATCTTATCATTTACAAATGACAGTTTTATGTCTTCCTTTCCTATTCTTATCATTGCTAATTACTTTCCTCGTCTCATTGTGTTGGTTAGAGCCTTCAGTACTATACTGAATAGCAGTGGTGATAAAATATATCCTTGCTTTGTTGAGTTCAAAATTTCTTCAATAAACACTATCTAGCTGAGTCTTTTCAATGAAGACTTTTATTAAGTTAAAGACGTCATATTTGCTCCCAGTTTTCTTAGTTTCGTTTTCTCATTAAATAAGTGTAAAATTTATGAAATGCTTTTTCTGTATCTACTGAGGTGATAAATGTTTTTTTTTTAGTCCACTGTCATGATGAATTACATTGATAAAGTTTTGATCGGTAAGCCACTGTACCATTCCTGAGATAATTCCTACAAATTCACTGTATTGTTCTTAACAGACAATGTTTACTTGGCTAATATTTTATTTAGTATTTTCTTATCTGTGTTTAGAAGTGGACTATTTTCCTTTTTCATTTGTATTGTCCTTATATAGTTTTAATATCAAGATATTAAGCTCATAAAGTGACTTGTGCAGTTTTTATTTTTTTCTGGAAAAGCTTTTATATGATAAAATTATCTGCCTTTTAAAGTTTCACTTAACCTCTAAAGGACCTTATTTCAACTAACTCCGAGGTATTTAGTTACCTAAGAAGAAAAAGAAGGATACCAAAACTGTACTGTGGCATTTTCTAGAGATATCTTATTTAGTCAGTTAAATATGTTGTGCAATTCATCATAAGATAAGTGAACTTTAAAGCTTCATAGTAGAATTTTGAAATATGTAGTATTTGGCAATTTTGGAAAAGATTAAGAACATTAGCGCTTTCGTATATTTGCTTCATGGCACTGTCATTTGGTTGCCAACCATTTTTGCAGGGTGTTTCCTATCAGATTACTCATGAAAAGAATTAAAATAACTACGTCAACATAAACTAAGTTTTATTGAGCAAACTGAAAGACGGAAAGGAATCAGGTCTCAGAAGGTAATTACTATAAACATTAGATTTCTGGTGCGGGAATCACATTTGTTCTAGTGAGAAGTTACATCAAGGATATCCTTCTTCAAAAATGTGGCATTGCACAGGAAATTATACTCAGTATTTTGTAATAACTATGAGAGAAAAGAATCTGAAAAAGAATATATATATATAACTGAGTCACTTTGCTGTACACCTGAAACTAACACAACATTGTAAATCAATTACACTCCAACTAAAAAAAGAAAGAAAAAATCATCATGTTGTACACTTGAAATATAATTTTAAGATGCGGATTGCCACTTGAGGCAAAAAAAAGGCAACTATTATTTGCCTTGATTGGGTCAGAATGTGGGGAAGGGTTTAGTGAGGTGACCTCCTTAAAGGAGTAAAAGCTAAGCACAGAAATCTTAACAGCTTTCAGGTCGCAACTTAGGCAGGGACTTGGTCATTTTAGACCAAGGATGAAGACTGTAAGAGGTCTGCAATCTTCCTAATTGCAGATTCATTGTTGTTATTTCAAATGACTGCCAGTTTCATGTAATGAGTTACTGGAAAACTCTTAAGACCTTAGCAGGCTGTGTGCTGTTTTAGGAACGGCAAGGCATTTGGAGAAGTGGAAGCAAAACAGAGAGGGAGGTGACAGCAAACAAGACAAGCAGAGACTGAGCCACTACAAAGAAGAAGAGCACAGGAAATTGTCTTGAGTCTGAGAAAAGACCTGGAGTTTAAAACAGAAATGCTTGCGTTCTGTCATTAAGCCACGCTATCTATACTTTGTGGACATTCCAAGTTTGGCTGGATTGCACTGGGGCCTGATGTGAAGTTAGGTAGCTGTGATAGCTGTGAAATGACAGCAACAGATGGACCTCGCTAGCATGAAGCAACCAAAGGTGTGCACAGTTTAAGGAACAATCCTCACTCCTGAGCTTGACAGACCATATAGAAGCAGGTTACATCATTAACTAAAGGTCAGATATAAATACAGTGAGCTTGTCTGAGACAGTTGGGCATGCTCTAGCCTTCTCAATCACATTTATCTACCTGGGAGATAACCTGTCAGCTCTATGTGTATCCATCTCTACCTTTGTAACAGAACAAACAAAAATCTCAAGAGATGGTTGAGTCCAATCTATTGTATTTGATGTCTTATGAGAACACAATGGGCATAATATAGTAAAATAGATTTATATTCCTAGCAGAACAGAAGGGCCCAGTTCAGCAGACAAATATAAGATCACTTCTTGCCAAAGTGACAGCATATATAATTTAGCATATAGAATTTTAATCAGCTACCCAAGTCAACAGAAAAACTTAGTCTTAAGTAATTTGTAGATGTCTTGAAACCCATTAAAAAAACAAGAACAATATTTTGACATCGTTCATATTATGCAGACAGGGCTCAAAGTTTATCTGTTAAACCTCAAGAAGGATTCTTTGGCATTTCTGATCTAATTATTATTGGCTTGGACCCCATTTGGACTAGTGATTAATTCACAACAGGCTCTATTTTCCATTATTAATCTCTCAAGACTTGAAAAGTTTATCAGACCCAAAGCTATTAGATATTTCAAATTCTGTACTTTTTGCTTACTTGCTATATATTGACTCCTAGTTTTTTTTCTGTTCCACTATTTTCATTCGTGAAGCAACTGGAAAATGCGAGTGTGTGTGTGTGTGTGTGTGTGTGTGTGTGTGTGTCCCTGTGCACACACAAGTAGAAGTTTCATAATCTTTCAGGGATAAGCACACTCACCTTCACAAAGTATTCAGATTTAAGCTTCTGAGGTTCAGTGCTAATGCGGAAGGGATTCGCACTGCACTTTGGGAATTCAAAACTCCCCAAGAGAAAAGGGTTAAGCCTGACGTCAATTCAGAGTGAAAAGGCCAAGGCAGTTACAGAAACACATTTGCAGAGATACCAGATAAGAAAATAATTTTGTACAAACTTTACCTTGTAATGTCTTTCAAACTGTGCAGGAAGTCGAATTGTTTTACAGAAGGGCAGTCAACAATCTTCCTCTGTATAGCCTGGACTTAGTGTTTCATTTTAGAAAAAGGAGTGACATTTCAAAGAGAAAACCACTGCTTGGAGGACTTCTGATTACCAAAATGATGCCAAATGGGTGAAAGTCTGCACTGAGTTCTTTGCATGATAACGTAGAAAGTTTTGAAGTTTATTTTTTAAAGAAATTGTTCTAGAAGAGTAGAAAGTTGTGAAAGTATAACTCAGGCAGAAGTTTGAATTTGGCTTCTGATAGAGTAATCAGTCTCTTAATACTTTATCTTTTTAAAGTTCAGCTGCATATAACACAAACACAATTATGGCAGCTTAACCAAATAGGGGTTTCTTGTTCTTATACAGTAAGCCTGGACATAGGCAGGCCAGGTGGTGTAGCAGCCTTGTAATATCATCAACATCCTGGATTTATTTTGTCTTTCCGTTCCTTCACTCGCACGGTTACTTCACGGTTGCGAGATACCTCTGACCCCACTTCTGTACTCCAACCAGGAAGAATAAGAAAGCTATGAAGAGGAAGGCTGGCACCTGTGTCAGGAAAGCAAAACTACACAGGAATTCCTGGTTAGGTTCCAGCTAATCTCACCGACGAAGCCATGCCATACCGTCAGCCTTTGCTGTAATAGAGTCTGAGAAACGGTAGGGTCGGTTTGTTTTGGTTTCTTTGTTTGTGTGTTTTTTGGCTGCATTGCCAATAAAAGCTGAAAACAAGGGTTCTTTTAGTAAAAACAAAGGGGAGCGTGGCTCCCGGGTAGGCAACAGCATGCTGAGCCCCTGTGCGGCGTATTGACCAGGTGCCCGTTCTGAGCTGGCACTGCCGTGACGTTCCCACTGCTGTTTTGTACACCGTGCCCTCCTGTCCTTATTTTGCTTGAGTGGAAGTAGATTTTGTTCAACACAGCCCTGGTGCACAGAGCTGAAGTTCTCGGGGAAAAACGACACTCCGAGAGCTTGCTGCTCCAGAGCCCATGGCTCCACAGGCTCGCAAACGACAGCTATGATGACCGCCCACGACCCGTCCACGTGGAGAGGCTGCCCAGGTGCATCAGGCTGCCAGCCCGGATGCGAAGTCAAAAGCAAGAGTCATACAGAGTGAAGTAAGTCAGAAAGAGAAAGACAAATACCGTATGCTAACACATATATATGCAATTTAAGAAAAAAAATGTCATGAAGAACCTAGGGGTAAGACAGCAATAAAGACACAGACCTACTGGAGAACGGACTTGAGGATATGGAGAGGGGGAAGGGTGAGCTGTGACAAAGCGAGAGAGAGGCATGGACATATATACACTAACAAACGTTAGGTAGATAGCTAGTGGGAAGCAGCCGCATAGCACAGGGATATCAGCTCCGTGCTTTGGGACCGCCGGGAGGGGTGGGATAGGGAGGGTGGGAGGGAGAGAGACGCAAGAGGGAAGAGATATGGGAACATAGGTATATGTATAACTGATTCACTTTGTTATAAATCAGAAACTAACACACAACTGTAAAGCAATTATACCCCAATAAAGATGTTAAAAAAAAAAAGGAAAGAAAAGCAAGTCTGGCGTCATTCTTCATGTGGGGCGGCGCTGAGACCTGAAACTTCAGGGATAAACCGTGTGGGTAACAAAAAGCCCAAAGCAAACACTGGTAGAACTAATAGGATAAACCTAATGGAGATTTTTAACATCCCTTGTCAAGTGCATACAGTAAAATCTCCAAGAGAAACTCTGTGCTGGGAAAGAAACACATTCAATAAACTTAAAAGGCTTGATTTTTAAAGCATGTTAACTGACAGTAACAGACTCAAATTAGAAATCAATAACACATCTAGATAAGCCTAGACGTTTGGAAATTAAAGAACTCCCTTCTAAATATCAAAGAAGTCAAGGGGAAAAAATCACAAAGAAAATGAAAACTTGATTTGAGAAAAACTATAATGAAAATATAGCCTATGAAATGTTACGGGATGCTGTGGGATGTTGCTAAAGCAGTACTTAAAGGGAAATTCTTAAATTAGGAAAGAGAAAAGACTTAAGATCACTCTAAATTTCCACCTTAAGAATCTAGAAAAAGACAAGCAATTTGAACCCAAATATATAAAAGGACAAAAATAATAAACATAAGAGTGGAGATCAAGTAATATAAAGCAAACAATGGAGGAAATTCACAAAACCAAAAGTAAGTCCTCTGAAAACGTTAATAAAATATTTCTTTTGATAAAGACAAGAAAGTTAAAAAGAAAACCAAAACTATTTCTTTCAGAAATAAATGAGAGTTTGGTTTTTTCCATATATTATAGATATTAAAGGAATAATAAGGGAATATTTTGAACAACCATATACCAACATATATGACAATTTAGATGAGGTGGACAAATTCCTTTAAAAGCAAGTTACCAAAGCTAACAAAATAGAAAATCTGAGTAGCCCCATAATAATGGAGTTGAATCAAAGGGAACTCTACTCAGTGCTCTGTGGTGACCTAAATGGGAAGGAAATCCAAAAAAGAGGGGATATATGTATACATAATAGCTGATTCACTTTGCTGTACAGTAGAAACTAACACAACATTGTAAAGCAGCTATACTCCAGTAAAAATTAAAAAAAAAAAAAAAAAAAGAATCTTAACCACACATAGAATGTGAGTCTCAAATGGCTTTATTGGTGAATTCTATCAAACTTAAAAAAAGGAAATAACGCAAATCCTGCAGATAATTTCACATAAAATAGAAAAGGAGTTAATCCCCAACTTTTTCTTTGAGGCTTATATCCAGCCTGGCAACTGATCTTATCTGACCTACAGGTTAATAAATTAGCCTATTCCTGTTTCATAGATTCAGAAGACTTGAGACTCTTTGGTGGGAGACAAAGGACTTTGTTACTCACAGGCACCAAAGCAACATGAGTGCCATCGTGCTTGTAGCTGTTGCCCTTGTTCTCAAGTCCCATGGAAGTGACACAAAGGACCCAAATAGATGCTGACACACGCAGGGACCTGCATTACAGGAGAGGGGTCCTGAGTCTGGAAAACACACTGACTGTGTGTCTGCTGACGTGGGCCTGAATGAAAGTCAGGAAAAAGGGTTTGGGTGTTAGCTCAGCTACTGATATATTCCCAGCACAAGACAAATCACCTGTGTTTTGGGATCTCAGCTTCATTATCCATAAAATCAGAGGATTTGGACCAGGGGATCTCTCAAGTCCCTTCCAACTCTATGATTTTAAGTGTCCATGTCCATGAACTAAAGAGGTTGGAAAAACAGAGGCTTAACTTATTTTATATAATGGAATTAAGAGCATGAAGTTAAAGACATGAGGAACTAAGTCCTTTGGTCAACTTTTGGCCTGAAAGTATCAACCACCCTAACCCTATGACTCATACATTACCTGGGGACCTATAACTTCCTGACACTTATATCTAAGATTTCAGATTTGTACTTCTCATAGTATTGTATTCTTTTCTTATCCAATTAAAAAATATCTCTTGATGGTGAGAACAAATCAAGTAGATATACCTAGGTGTTTCTAGGTGTTTCTATGTGTATGCAAGTACCTAGCAGACATCCAGATATATGGGCACATAACTATATTTACATATGTACGTGGGTATATATGTGTGTGTGTATATATAAAATATACAAATGTGTGTGCATGTGTACCCATTGATAAACACACACATACCTCAGAGACACTGCCTGTTTGATTCTAGACCATGGGAAAAAGACCCACACCAATTTTTTGGTTTCCCAGTCCATATAAAAGTTATGTATTTAAAAACAATTCCACCAATAACACATGCTCTACATAACATCATGTTTGGCTTTGAGCTAGAAAAAAATCTGAAAAACAGTGGCTTAAACACAGAAAGGACTTCTTCTCACATACAAGACACTGTGTAGATAGGGAGTCCAAGGCTGCTGTAGCTGAAGCCCTGCAAGATCATCAAGGCTTCAAACTCCTGTTTCCTATTCTGCCTTCCTCAGCAATGTGGCCTTTGCACTCATGTTTGCATAATGGCTGCTGCCCCTCCAGCCATCACATTCTGATCTCAGGCAGGAAGAAAGGGAAAGATCCAGAAGGCTTTCCCATAAGGCTTTGTCTTGTCTTGAGAAGGGATCCTTTCCCCAAACATGTCTGCCTATACCTTACTGGCTATAACTAGATAACATAGCTTTCCCTATCTGCAAAGTTATTTGGGGGAAGTGAAGATATTTACATAGTAAGCTGGAAACCTTGATGATCATCTCCAACAAAACTGGAGTTCTGTTAGCAAGGAGGAAGGGGAGACTAGATCATAGTAAGCGACAAGCAGTTTCTGCCATATGCCTACTGTAGAAAAGTTAGAAAAAAACGAAGAGGCATTTCTCCATTCTTTTCGTTCCATTTATTTATTCCTTTGTTTAGTCTTTCTCCTCCTGTCTCCTGATCCATACCTTATTTGAAAAATAGAGATTTTCGTGGTCTTACCTCAGAGAGTTAAAGCAACGTTGAGGCTATATCCTTAAGTGATAGCTTTCTGATACTAATAACAGTCCCCCCCCACCCCGCCCCGGGAGAATTTAGTAGCCCAAAGATAGAACCTTTAAGGGGGAAAAAATGTAGATAAGGGTTTGGGGCAAAAAATGGTTTCCTGACGAACTGTCAGCATTTTATTTGGGTCACAAAACAGGCCATTTCCTGTCTTTGCGAAGCCCTACACTTCTTAAATCACTGCCCTGTAACCGGCGGGCGTGTGGAGCCAGACTTGGTGGAGGCCACAGAGGCAGCAGCCTTCCCCGCCTGAGTGCCCGGCGGCTGTTTACTAATGGCTCTAGACACTGATTGCTCACCATTGTCATAATCGCCGTGGGTTATATTTTTGAGTGCCCACGGGGGGCATGGCACTGCACGGTGCAAAGTGTTTACTGTCCTGTTTCTGCTTCCGAATCCTCAGATGTTGTGCTCCCACTGAGCTCAGCTCAGACTGCAAGCAACACTGTCCGCTGCTGTCAGCTACCTCAGGTTAAAGCTTTTCATACTGTGGACATTCCCGGAAGGAATGTGATGAGACAGTGACACTACCACTTTTTAGCTAAGTTTCTTCATCATTAATGGATTTTCTCAACAAGCCTATTAGCAGGTACTATTTTCTTGATTTACGGAGCTCAGCAATGGCATCGCTGCCTTCAGGGTTGGCCAGAACCTTAGGGATTTGGAGGAAAAAGAGCTAATATTTATCAGTCCTGGGGACAGTCTTACACACTACTAGGTATAAAACAGATAACTAATAAGGACCTGCTGTAGAGCACAGGGAACTCTACTCAATACTGTGTAATGGCCTCTGTGGGAAAAGAATCTAAAAAAGAGCGGATATATGTATACGTATAACTGAATCACTTTGCTGTACACCTGAAACTAACACAACATTGTAAATCAACTATACACCAATAAAAATTTTTTTCAAATCAAGATAAATGCTTTATATTTCATTCTCGAATTACCTCTCTGAAGGTGTAATCAGTACACACATTTTGTAGACGAAACAGCTGTTAGAAGAGTTTAGATGAGTTGTCCAAAGTCACGTTAGCTGGTAAAAGATCAAAGCTGAACTTGAACCTGGGTCCTAATTTAATTATCTTTCAGCTACAGTACACTGTCCTTTAAGAAGTGTCATAATATTTCACCAAGAGGTCACAAAACCCAACCCTCATTAGTGAATTGGGTTTAACCTAAACTGAAGGACCCTCACCTCTTATTGACATCAGTGGTTACCCCATATGAGGAAGAACAGGTGCTTTCACAAAGTAAGTGAAGGGACTTAAGAAGTCTAACGGAATTCAGGAATAAGGCATATTATTTTCTTCAAGGTGTATTATGTACTATCTACATTTAACATAGCAGAACTAAAATTACACTCTATCCTTGTTTATTTTGCTTTATTTCCTCCGTACGTATTTACATTTTTATTCTGCTTACTGACTTTATGAGTCCTCCATCGTAGTGATAGTTTTCCTAATAGAGTTTTCCTAATAGTTTATCCTTGCTCTTAACCCTTCTTTCATTGAGTAGCAGTTCCTAGCGATGCTATATTTGATTCGTGCTTTCTTGCTTTTGTTCGAGTGCTTTCGTAATTTTCATCCTCATTCACGTCTGCCTCAATCCCCTCCTGCATTATTTCTGAGTGGTACTAACTGCACATTTATTTCCTGAGTATGTTTTAGAATCCTCCCTCTACCCTCTGTACTTTACAATTGCAGATGGCTTTTCTGCAGCATTCGTATTTTCTCAGAGTCTCTACTTGTTAGAGCTTGAGGCTCCGCCCACTTAACGATTCAGTAAGAACCTGCAGGTCTGCGATTATGATTGCTATTGAACCTGACTGTGCCTTCCATTTCATAGGTGTCATGATTTTCCTTATTTCTAATAATTCCATCTGTAATGATTTTAAACTGTATTATAACTTTAAAAAGGAATCTTGAAGATCTTTTTTTGCACGTTTCCTTCTCTACAGATCTTGCTGTAAAGAGGCTGCTCTTTCCTGTAATCGTTCTCAGTAATGAAAAGTGTTTATATTAGAGACTAAAGCCCAAAGTTGTAGCATTAATCTCTCCTGTTTCTTATGCCACACTCTCTGGCCTTTAACCCCCATCTACCATCTGATAACATGAGATACACCATGTTTGTAGCTTTTCAAAGCATTTTTCATTAGCCTCATACTGTCTTGATATTCAGGCATTGCCTCTGACAAGCACGATTATTTAATAATGTAATATTCTGGCCCGTGTACTTCCCTACGATTACATGGTTAGAAAAAAAAATGATTAGCTATATAATATATTCTGATAGAGACTAAAACAAAATATAATAGCAGATCTAAATATAGTTTTGAAATAAATAGACCAATTGAGGAAAGAAGGCTTGCATAAGAACCAAGAAAAGAACGCAAAGAACCCTGGGACTAAATGTAAAGGAACAGTGAAACGGCAACAGCTGTCTATAAAATACATGAAAATTAAACATCAGGTTCTTGGCATATTTTACCTCACAGAATCATGATACAGTTTTTAACCCATTTGAAAGAAAACCAGCAAGCATTAGAATTACCCACAGTAAATGGCCGAGTAGATACTGAACAAGGCAGCCTGACATTCGACCTGCCCACATCAAAATGCTGGGGCAGACAAGGGTCCAGGTGTGCCAGCCTTAGCTGGGCTCAGAAGACAGTAGCACTAGGGACCCAGCCTGGTGAGCAAAACGTTGGAGTCAAGAGAGGACACAGGAGGGGCTTAGGTTGGCTTTAAGTGTGTAAATCTGAGCACTTAAGATATTCTGGGGTGAGGCAGACCCGCTCCATTTACAGCTGATTCTGATCGTGGGAAATGCATAGCGCGTGTAGTCGGAAACTGCATTATATCCCGTGCTGTTATGTATCAGCCAGCATGTGTGCGATGCATACACTAACGGAAGGCGGCAGAGAAAACAGTTCAGGAGTCAAAATAGTTAAGTGGAGACAATCAATCTATATTAGCTTTAAAAGTTCGGAAATCCTTGCCTTGACAATAGAAAAGTTGAGTTTTTTATTTTCTGTCATTTTCTTGCGTGATTTAAGCTTATCTATTTTTGTACTATTTCTCCATTAATAAGAAGCTCTAGTCACTTCTTTTCATTGTACTACATAAGCACTCAGTGACAAATAAATTTCCTACTCCTCTCACATTTTGATTCTTTAAGCCCCCTTTTAGTAACTTGTAAAAAAAAAGTCTCTCTATAGACGAGGATTTTACATGTCAAATAGTGGCCTTGTGAAGGGCTACCAATTAGACATCTATCTGTGCATAAATATTTCCCTTAAAAAATAAGTCTAGGAAGATTAGTTTATTTTGGCACTCAGGGTAAGTTTCTTTCATCAGCATATTACTGGCCCTCCCCTCTCCCACAGTTTTCTTCCTGCTGCGCCCCCAGTCATGACACCAGGTGACCAGAGGGGTAAGGACTCTGAAGCTAGCCTGAGCGGACACATGGCAGGAGCTGCTCTGAGAGACACCCTCAGGGCCCTCCACTCTCCTGGGGGCCCATCGCTGCGTCCCAGTGGCTCACCTCACCCACAGGTGTTGCAGCGTGCTTTGTGGACCCTTTTCATACTCTTTGCCTTACACAACGCCTCCATCCAAGGCCTCCCCGCCTCAAACCTTGGGAGCTGGTTGTTCACGGCTCCCTTGCTCATGAATAGTTGTTTCTTAGGCTTTGAATAAAATATAGTCCGATATTTGTTCACTCACCCAGCCGGAGGGCTTCCTTTGGAGAGCAGAATAGTTAGGGGGGCCAAGACCCTCACTCCCCGGGGACCCCAAACCCGGCCTCCACAGACTGGTGAAGACCGGAGGACCGCTAAGCACTCAAAAACAAGATTTGTGACAGAGCCAGGAAAGGAGAATGGAAACTCTGGAGTCCAAGGAAAGGCCTTGGCGGGGCGGGGGGACACCCAGCAGTGAGTGGCCGTGTCAACCTGCCGGCATCTGTAAGGCCGAGTCGGGGGCGGGGCTGGAGGGGGTTGGTTAGCAGGGTGAAGCGTTTTTAAGAAGAGACAGAAAGTTCATAAACAGCTCTGTACCCCCTGCAATTCTGATCTGAAGCTTCCGGAAGCAAGTGAGCTAGGAGTGGGAATTCCCGTCTAGGGACAAGTAGCTAGCCAACAGCTCTGAAAGGGGAATGATGTGAAGCCAGCGTTTGCTGGAATTAGAATAGGGGTCAGTAAGATTTTGCTACAAAGCGTCAGAGGGTAAATACTTTAGGCTTTGCCCGCTATGAGGCAACACTGAAGACATCGTGCAGGAATTTATATGGCAGAAGAGAAGACAAATTTGCACAAAGCTTTTATGGATGACCTTCAAAATATAATGATGACACTTAAGTTCGCTTTTAAAAATACAGGCCTACTAATGAGAAGAACGGAATTCTCTTCTGAGGGCATGGCATTTTGCTTAATTGAGGTTCAAACTTAGTTTTCACTACAGTCAGAATCAATTGCAGATTTATCTGTTAGTGCTGATCCAAAATGAGATCTTAAGTATTTCATCTTCAAAAATATCTTTTCACACTTACAGGTATCACCAAACACATGTCAGTAGTGGAATGTATGATTTTTTAATTTTTAAAAATTTTTTGGCTGCACTGGGTCTTCGTTGCTGCACGCGGGCTTTCTCAAGTTACGGTGAGCAGGGGCTGCTCTTCGTTGTGGTGCGCGGGCTTCTCACTGCGGTGGCCTCTCGTTGCAGAGCACGGGCTCTAGGCATGTGGGCTTCAGTAGTTGCGGCACGTGGGCTCAGTAGTTGTGGCTTGTGGGCTCTAGAGCGCAGGCTCAGTAGTTGTGGCGCACGGGCTTAGTTACTATGCAGCATGTGGGATCTTCCCCCACCAGGGCTCGAACCCGTGTCCCCTGCACTGGCAGGAGGATTCTTAACCACTGTGCCACCAGGGAAGTCCTGGAACATATGATTTTAATTGAGCATATTTATCGATTGGAAGGCATATAGAATTCTATTATATTTTTCTCTTGATGTTTGATTTTAGCGTGCCATTATATTACATATCAGTAACTTCCAAAGGAAGACTACATGAAAGCTCCTTCATTGCACCATTAATTGGATTTTTAAATATGGACTTTTTTTCTTGTATTTGGATTAAGGTCTGAAAAATGCTGCTAGAACTACATAATTTGAACTTGGAAGCTATATCTACTTCTGCAAATTTGTGTGGAAATAAAGATCTTTTTTTTGTTTTAACTTTTAATAGAACATGACGTATATAAGGAAGCTTTATTTTGTTTCAAACAGCATTAGTCATCATAGAAATGACTTTACTGCAGAATAAGTTTTGCATATAAGCACTCTTTTACCTTGTAATTTTACGTCAAATTCATTAAGAAATGTTATCCAGTCGGCACTAAAAGCTAATTTCCAACCATCCAGTGTTTCATAATAGTAGTTGAGGGTGGTACTTCCAACCACTTAAAATTAGAAAAGCCATTCTCAGCTTGTGGGCTGAACAAATACAGGCAGCGGGCAGGATCTGGCCTGTGGGCCTTTGTTTGCCAACCTCTGACTTAGACTGTAGGGCCTCTGGAGTTGGACTCCCGATACATACTGAGCCTTGTGCCTTTGGGCAAATTATTTAACCTCTCTAAACCCTCTAAGACAGGATAAGAGTTTGCCCCCTTCCTAGATTTGTAAGGATTAAATGAAGGGAGTGCCTGAAATACTGTAAACAATTAGTAAATAGTCTTTAGTAGTAAAATAGGAAAACCACCATAATGCTATAAATGGATCAAATAATTCAACCATGTGAAATAAGACTGGGAGAGGTGGCAGGAGCGCGGGGACAAGGACGGGAGTTGCTCTTCTGGAAGTGAAGCTAATGCAACGAACGTGGGGAGCCTGCTGTGGAGGACACCTGCCCATCACCAGTCACCTGCTATCTGCGTTCTTGTTGAGGGACTTCACTGTTAGAATTACGGTAAGTACTCTATTAATACTGCCATCATGACACTCTGTTCTGTTCTTCATAACCACCTTATGAGCTAGGCACTGATACAACTGTATAGGCCAGGGAGTCAAGGCTGCCATCCTGGAGTTTACCCAGTTCAGCTTCTCCCAGTGTCCTCGCTCAGCTCATCCACCCTCACCAGTTCCCGGCAGTCACACCCCAGCTAATCCCACTTCTTCCTCCTCCAGAGTACCTGCCGGCAGAGAGCACACTTCATGGGTTTTGCCCTTCCTCAGACCTTGAAGCTGCCTTTAAAGGTGTTAAAGTCCTTATATATGACCTTTTACGTGACCTGACTATGCGCCTACCCTCCTTCCACAGTGGGTGATCCTGAAACGGCAGGTCTTATTTATTTTTGTATGAACAGAGATGACTACTGAGTAGTCATTCAGAAGAAAGTATTGAATTAAGTAGTGGATGAATGAAGATCATTACATAACTGAAATAGTATTTTATTATTATTCCTCGAGGACTAAAGACAGTGAGTGCTCTTCAGGAATTTATTTCACGCATTCACTATTTTCATATTCTTTTTTATATTATATTATTTATTTATAAACTAAAAGTAACCTTTTACAGAAAGAACACATAGATTAACATGCATTCACGTTCAGATCCCAAGTTTGCCATTAAAAAGCTATGGGGACTTAAGCAAAAAAGCTCACTTCTCTGTTCTTTCTTTTATTTCCTCATCTGAAAGTTATCTTTAAGATCAAACTCAATTCCGAAATTTATGATACTTTTCAAAGGATAAGGTTTACTTTTGATAATAGATTCTGTATTTATATTTTGAAAAATAACCTATAAGATTTAAATTAGGTAGAGAAATGCAAATCAAAGCTACGAGGTACCACCCCACACCGGTCAGAATGGCCATCATCAAAAAGTCTACAAACAACAAATGCTGGAGAGGGTGTAGAGAAAACGGAACCCTCTTGCACTGTTGGTGGGAATGTAAGTTGGTGCAGCCAATATGGAGAACAGTACGGAGGTTCCTCAGAAAACTAAAAATAGAGCTACCATACGACCCAGCAATCCTACTCCTGGGCACATAGCTGGACAAAACTATAATTCAAAAAGACACATGCACCCCTATGGTCACAGCAGCACTATTCACAATAGCCAAGACGTGGAAACAACCTAAGTGTCCATCAACAGATGAATGGATGAAGAAGATGTGGTACTTGTATACAATGCAATACTACTCAGCCATAAAAAGGAATGAAATAATGCCATTTGCAGCAACACAGATGCAACTAGAGATTATCATGCTAAGTGAAGTCAGTCAGAAAGAGAAAGACAAAATCCCATATGATTATCACTTACATGTGGAATCTAAAATATGGCACAGACGAACCTACCTATGAAACAGAAACAGACTGACATAGAGAACAGACTTGTGGTTGCCAAGGGTGGGTGGGGGCGGGATGGAGTGGGAGTTTGGGGTTAGTAGATGCAAATTATCACATATAGAATGGATAAACAACAAAGTCCTACTGTAGAGCACAGGGAACTATATATATTCAATATCCTGGGATAAACCATAATGGAAAAGAATATAAAAAAGAATGTATACATGTGTATAACTGACTCACTTTGCTGTACAGCAGAAATTAACACAACATTATAAATCAACTATACTTCAATAAAAAAGATTTAAAGCAGGACTTAAAAATATCTCAGCTCTACATGGCTTTAGGAGATAAATAGTGTCCTTTTATTGTTTGATAGAAATATGTAAAAAAACATATTTGGTATAGGAATACTAAGTTTTCTTAAACTGTTTCCTTGAGTTTTTTTTTTTTTTTAATACATCCCATCAGCATCCTAACTTGAGGCATCCTTGAAATTCAGCATTGGGCTCTTTAAACCACATTCAAAAATCACTGCCCATAAGACCAGTGTCTTACCTGGGGCTTTACACTGATGTAGTCAGCAGCCAAAACTGAAAGGACCCATCTGACTCTGGCAGGAGGAACCAAGGTAATTGCTCTCTCACTTCCCAGAAATGTGCTTTATCTGAGGGACCTCTTACAATGAAAGAAAACTCTAATCTGGTGTGTATACGTGTTTTTCTTTTAATCAGCCCAGTGTTGAGTAATGCTTTATTGATTACCAGGAAAGGGATTGGTCATTGCTATCCTCCTCCAACACATTGCAACTTTCTTCTTAGGAGAGTCACCAACTTGTGCAGATCGCTTTACCATGTTCCAAGATCTTCTCCCGCCATAAGGCAGGACTGCGGCTGTCGTCCTGTGTGTTCCCAGCCACTAGCTTAGAGCCTGACACATAATCCCCGACTCAAATAAATATCCTCCGAACGAGAGAACGAATGAAAGCATCGTCACGTTTGACACTCATGACATTATCCCCATTAGACAGATGAGGGAAGAATGGAAAAGGCAGGGTAACTGAGGACTAGATCAGGGTCACAGAGATGATACGTGATAGCACTGAGCCTTAAACCTGACCTTCTTGGATGACTTGGGAGCCATTATCTTTTCAGTGACTCCAGGCTGCTTTTCTTGGCAAATCATTAAAGCTGTACGAGTTTTTAAACCAGACCTACCAAGTCACGTTATTTTTCAGTAGATTGTGTTATGAACACTTCAAACTTTTGTCTCTAGCACTTTTATGGTGTTTGGAATCATAAAACAGCCTTAAACTTCCTCAGCACGAGAGCACCAGGAAGGCTGGTTGCGAAACTTTGCCACAAACTTTTAATGGGCGTCTGCGGAGCATTAGGGTCCCCATAAACATTCCGGGGCACCCCCAGGAGCTCTGTGGGATACTGCTTCCCAAAGCTGTCCAGAAGTTCTGTGAGGTTAGGAACATTTTTGTGTCACTTAGGCAAGTATGGCATCTGCAGGCTCTAATTTCCCAGGTCCAAGGAAAGAAAATATTGGTGATGGAAACTTTTTCCAGGGGCCTCTGTAGAAAGCAAGCTCACTGATCGCAAATAAACCATTTCTAAGACAGCAACAATTCTGTGGACTACGGTTAAAGACAGAACGTGCGGTTCCCGAATGCAATTTCACTTTTCCAAAGAACAGTTTTACTCTTTTTTGGAAATGCCTGGGTGATTAATTTTTGGTGTTTGGTTTTGTTTTGCTTAAAAGGGCTGCTTGGTGTGCTTCCTTAGTCAACATGACAAAGGAAAAGAACAAGCAACCCAAGTATCCCCTGAGGGCCTCAAGGGATTGAGGACACACCAGCTTAAATACAAACAGGTACTCCCAGGGCTGCTGGTAAAGACTTTTCAAATCAGGCTAAAATACTCTTCCAACTCTGACCCAGTCAAACTCATTCAGATTAAATGTTTTCTTTTTTCCTTGAGAATGTCTGTTTTCCACAGTGTTTTTAAGAAATCCCCTTAAAAATACTGAGACCTCAGTAATAAGGTGTTAATCTCTTACATTAAGAATTGGATTAAATTTCCTTACAGTGGCCATTCTTGGGTTTTATTATGTTTGGCATACGAATTTTTTTCTTTTGACAACACTATGATTAAAATTACTGACTCTGCTTTCTAAATTTGTGCTATTAGGCCTTAGTATATGTATGTGTATTTACTTATTTTTAGACAAGAAATTAATAAGAATTTGGCACCAGGACCAGCAATGGCGTCAATATTTTAGGACATTTATATACAGTTTTGGCTATGTAGGGAAGGAAAATAATTTCCTTTACCCTTCTGAGTTCTTAGCTGAAACCCCTGTAATAAAAGACAGATTAACCAGAATAAAACACACAGGAATTTGATTAACATGCAGACCTCAGTGTATACATGGGAGATGCCCAGAGAAAAATGAGTGACTCCCCGAGTGGCTTAGAACTCAGGCTTAAATACCATCTTAACAGGGAAAACGGAGGGGAACTGTTCCCTCTGAGGGGACAGGAAATCATTTTCAGGAAGATGAATGGGCCCTTAGAAGAGCAGATGGGAAGTGTGCTAGTTTGCGACAAAGTGTGTCTAGGTGTGGTGACCACTTCTAGTTTCCTCTCCTGTGACAAGAGTCCATCTTCCCTGGTTGATGAAACTCCCAGGCAGGGGGTTTATGACAACTGGTTCCTTTTGGGGGATCTGTCTACAGGCAGATAAGGGGGTTCAGGGAAAGCGTCTCCTTGCATTGCTGTTTTCCAAGTGCCTACAGCTCCCAGTAATCAATACACCAAAGTGGGGACTTTGGGGTGTCCTGTTCTGTGACCCTGCATCAGCTCTACACCTCTCCTATATTCCTTGTAGGTAAGACATAACGTGGTTCAAATATGTGTAATCCCTTAGAAACGATATGATTTTCCCAGTTTAATTAAAAGTTTATAAGTAACGTTGTGACTACTTTTATCTGTAAAATTATACTCTAAAGTTGCAAAAAAATCTTTTCAGGATAATCATTTTGGGAAAATGAAGGATGGGCTTAAATTTGGGGTTTGTTCACTGTGAGCATCCTACCAGATTATGAGTTTTCTATATCATCACGGCTGTATCCTCAACACTTAGTCGGATGACTGATTATGTTACACATTCAATAAAGCTTTGTTGACTGGAAGATCATTAAACTATACACACCATGTGTTGCCCCAGGGGTCAGCACACTAGGGTCCAATCTGGCCCATGGCCTGTTTTGACATGTCCTGCAAGCTAAGAAGGTTTTTATATTTTTAAAGGGTTTTTAAAATAGCAAGGAAGAATATGTGACACAGGCTACACGGTGCACAAAGTCTAAAATATTTACCACCTGGCCCTTCACAGAAGAACATTTGCCGCGTTTAAAATCTTTATTCTTAAATATACACCTATTTTTTAGACATACTTTAGCCAGAACTCAGACCTATTTGCCGAGTAAGGTTATCCGGGGTGGGAGACCCTAGTATTGCCTATTCAAAGTCATCCTCCTCTCTTATTAACAGAACTCCTGTGGTGTACTCACCTCTCGGGATGAAATGCAGTAGGTCAAAGCCAGTCTGGCCAATCCCAGTCGTCTCTACCAGGGATGTGTCTGGGGTAGACGTGTGACTCAGTCCTGGAAGATGAAACAGAAGGGGAAATGTTCAGGGAGACATCTGGGAAGGATCTTACTCTTGTTTTGGAAGCAAACAGAGAGAAAGAAATACACGTTTGCTCCCACTTTGTTCTGTCTTTCTTGGGACACAGTTCTGTGCCGATGTGTTTCGGATCCTTAGCTGTCATCTTTTAACCATGAATGAAAGATCAAATGATTCACAGTGATGCTAGCCTCACACTGTGTCACTGTTGGGCTCCTTGACCTCAGCACCACCCACCTCCAGTTTCCTTGTTGTTTGATAAAACAGCACAGCTTTTCAGTTTAGGCCATTAATTGCGTGTTCTCATACTTGCTGCGAAAATATCCGATTCATTCAGGTTGTAAATCTGTTCTATTACTGAGCTAGAGTGAATTATTAAAAGTTTGCTTGGAATGAGGAGCTCTCTCAGATGACTTGGAATCGTGAGTGAAATGATAGTATAAGAGGGATTATAGACAGGGATTAATATAACCTGGTACTGCATTATCTTGGACATAACCATTTGGGCTTAAATTTGTATAAGAAGTAGCCACTTGGAGAGCAGAGTGAATTCGACCATGAAATCAATTTAATTTTCCTATCTGATTAAGAAGTAAGTGTGTGTGTGGTGTATGTGTGTGCAAGTTCTGTAGGAACATGGAATGCATGGATTACACCTAACTAGAGATTGTTCAGAACATACCAGACTAGGAATTGAGGAAAACACCTTTGACCTCTCAATAAAGACGTTACAAATCCATGCTCTAAAGTTCAGGCTTCTGAATTTCATTAAGAACCCCAAGTTCCTCCCTCAAAGCTTGTTTCCAGAATGAATAAAAACGCAATGCTAGGAGTCAAGATGGCGGACCAGGAGGACGCGGAATTTGCGGCTCCGCACAACTAGGGCACCTACCAGGCCCCGCTCGGGGACCGTGGACACCTAAGGGGACGGGAGGAACCCCCAGCGACCGGGTAGGGCGTGGGGCGTGGGGGGAGTGAGGGGGGAGGAGAAGTGGAGGCGGGAAGGGACTGGCGCCCTGAGGGGTGGCTGGGGGATGGGAAGGGATCCCACGCTCGAAGGGGGAAATTGGGGGACTATTGGGAGGGCGGAGGATCAAAAGGGAGCGTGGCCAGGTTTCCCCTGCCCACTTGGGCCCCCAGGAGCCTATTGAGACCCCCGGCCTGATCCTCTGCCCACCAGGCCCCTTCCAGCTGCGTGGGTCCTGAAGGAGTGGGAGGGAGGGAAGGGGGAGCAGAAGTAAAGGCCTGACCTCTGGGACCGGTACCCCTGGGGGTTGGCTGGGGAAGGGGAGGAGTTCCTACACCCAGCGGGACCCACCCACAGTTAGGGGAGACCCTGGGGGTGGGGGTGGGGGCACAGAGGAACGGAAGGGAACGGGGCCAGTGCTTTCCCTGTCCACTTAGGCACGTGGAAGCCTGTTGGGGTCTCTGGCCTAATCTTCTGCCCTCGGAGCCTCCCTCCTGCCCTGCAGAGCCCAAGCCCTGCCCCTACACCCCACCCAGGGTCCCGCCTCTACACTCGGAGACCCCCTCGGAGACCCCCTACAATGCGCTGGGCCTAAACCCCACCCACACACCCTCACCCAGGGCCCCACCTCCAAACTTCGGAACTCCACACTCCAGAGGCCCTCCTTCCACATGCTGCCGCTCCCCTTCGAGCAGGTCCTAAGCAGTGGCCCGGCCCCACGCTTGAACATTGCCCCGCCTAGGCCCCGCCCCTCGTTCAAACGTCACCCCCCCAGGTCCCACCCCACCCTAAACCCCAACCCTGCTTAAACTCCACCCCTGCCTAAACTCCGCCCCCATAGCCAAGACGTTTTGATTTTTTTTTTCTTTTTTCCTCTTTAGATTGGGGTTCTATTTTACCTTGTTGATTCATTGTTGTTGATTCTTTTATATTTTTATTTTTCTGAATAAATCGTTTATTTTTCTAATTTTATTTTATTCTTTATACTCTGTTAGTGATCGCTCCTTTTGGCTTGTTACCCCCGCCCCTTTTTTTTTCTTTTTTCTCTTGTGGTTTTATTTTACCTTGTTGCAGTTGTTTCAATTACAGTTTTATTTTTCCTAATATATTTTTTATCTTTCTAATTTTATTTTGTTTTTTATTGATATTGCACTCCTTTTTTTTCTTTCTTCCTTTTTTTTTTTTCTACAGTGCCACGAAGCTTGCGGGATCTTGGTTCCCAGGCCAGAGGTCGGGCCCAAGCTCCTGTGGTGGGAGCTCCAAGTCCAAACCACTGGACTAACAGAGAACCTCAGATCCCAGGGAATATCAATCAGAGAGTGAGGCGTCTAGGAGGTCCTCATCTCGGCACCAAGACCCAGCTCTATCCAACTGCCTGCAAACTCCAGTGCTGGGCGCCTCAAGCCAAACAACCAGTAAGACAGGAATACAGCACAACCCATCACCAAAAAAAAAAAAATTGAAATGACAAAAAAATTTGTTACAGACGAAGGAGCAAGGTAAAAACTTACAAGACCAAATAAATGAAGACGAAATAGTCAACCTACCTGAAAAAGAATTCAGAGTAATGATAGTGAAGATGATCCAATACCTCAGAAATAGAATGGAGAAAATACAAGAAACATGTAACAAGGATCTAGAAGAAAAGAGCAAGCAAACAGTGATGAACAACACAATTACTGAAATTAAAAATACTCTAGAAGGAATCAATAACAGAATAACTGAGGCAGAAGAATGGATAAGTGAGCTGGAAGATAAAATGGTGGAAATAAGTGCCAGGGAGCAGAATAAAGAAAAAAGAATGAAAAGAATTGAGGACAGTCTCAGAGACCCCTGGGACAACATTAAACTCACCAACATTCTAATTATAGGGGTCCCAGAAGAGGATAAAAAAAGAAAGGGTCTGAGAAAATATTTGAAGAGATATAGTCAAAAACTTCCCTAACATGAGAAAGGAAATAGTCAACCAAGTCCAGGAAGTGCAGAGAGTCCCATACAGGATATACCCAAAGAGAAACATGCCAAGATACATATTAATCAAACTATCAAAAATTAAATACAAAGAAAAAATATTGAAAGTAGCAAGGGAAAAGCAACAAATAACACATAAGGGAATCCCCATAAGGTTAACAGCTGATCTTTCAGCAGAAACTGCAAGCCAGAAGGGAGTGGCAGGACATACTTAAAGTGATGAAAGGGAGAAACCTACAACCAAGATTACTCTACCCAGCAAGGATCTCATTCAGATTCGAAGGAGAAATTAAAACCTTTACAGATAAGCAAAAGCTAAGAGAATTCAGCACCACTGAACCAGCTTTACAACAAATGCTAAAGGAACTTCTCTAGGCAGCAAACACAAGAGAAGGGAAAGACCTACAATAACAAACCCAAAACAATTAAGAAAATGGGAATAGGAACATACATATCGATAATTACCTTAAAAGTGAATGGATTAAATGCTCCAGCCAAAACACATAGACTGGCTGAATGGATACAAAAACAAGACCCATACATATGCTCTCTACAAGAGACCCATTTCAGACCTCGGGTCTGAAATATAGACTTAAAGTGAGGGGATAGAAAAAGATATTCTGTGCAAATGGAAGTCAAAAGAAAGCTGGAGTAGCAATTCTCATATCGGACAAAATAGACTTTAAAATAAAGACAGCTACAAGAGCCAAAGAAGGACACTACATAATGATCAAGGGATCAATCCAAGAAGAAGGTATAACAATTGTAAATATTTATGCACCCAACATAGAGCACCTCAATACATAAGGCAAATGCTAACAGCCATAAAAGGAGAAACTGACACTAACACAATCATAGTAGGGGACGTTAACACCCCACTTTCACCAATGGACAGATCATCAGAAATGAAAATAAGGAGACACAAGCTTTAAATGACACATTAAACAAGATGGACTTAATTGATATTTATAGGACATTCCATCCAAAAACAACAGAATACATGTTCTTCTCAAGTGCTCATGGAACATTCTCCAGGATAGACCATATTTTGTGTTACAAATCAAGCCTTGGTAAATTTAAGAAAATTGAAATTGTATCAAGTATCTCTTCCAACCACAACACTATGAGACTAGATATCAATTACAGTAAAAAAAAACTGCAAAAAATACAAACACATGGAGGCTAAACAATACACTACTTAATAACCAAGAAATCACTGAAGAAATCAAAGAGGAAATCAAAAATTACCTAGAAACAAATGACAATGAAAACACAGTAGCCCAAAACCTATGGGATGCAGCAAAAACAGTTCTAAGACGGAAGTTTATAGCAATACAACACTACCTCAAGAAACATCAAAAATCTCAAATAAACAATCTAAACTTACACCTAAAGCAATTAGAGAAAGAACAACAAAAAGCCCCAAAGTTAGCAGAAGGAAAGAAATCAGAAAGATCAGATCAGAAATAAATGAAAAAGAAATGAAGGAAATGATAGCAAAGATCAATAAAACTAAAAGCTGGTTCTTGGAGAAGATAAACCAAATTGATAAACCATTAGCCAGACTCATCAAGAAAAAAAGGGAGAACACTCAAATCAACAGAATTAGAAATGAAAAAGGAGAAGTAACAATTGACACTGTAGAAATACAAAGGATCGTGAGAGATTACTACAAGCAACTATATGCCAATAAAATGGACAACCTGGAAGAAATGGACAACTTCTTAGAAATGCACAACCTTCTGAGACTGAACCAGGAAGAAATAGAAAACATAAACAGACCAGTCACAAGCACTGAAATTGAAATTGTGATGAAAAATCTTCCAACAAACAAAAGCCAAGGACCAGATGGCTTCACAGGTGAATTCTATCAAATATTTAGAGAAGAGCTAACACCCATCCTTCTCAAACTCTTCCAAAATATAGCAGAGGGAGGAACACTCCCAAACTCATTCTACGAGGCCACCATCACCCTGATACCAAAACCAGACAAAGATGTCACAAAAAAAGAAAACTACAGGCCAATATCCCTGATGAACATAGATGCAAAAATCCCCATCAAATACTAGCAAACAGAATCCAACAGCACATTAAAAGGATCATACACCATGATCAAGTGGGGTTTATCTAAGGAATGCAAGGATTCTTCAATATACACAAATTGATCAATGTGATACACCATATTAACAAAATGAAGGATAAAAACCATATGATCATCTCAATAGATGCAGAAAAAGATTTTGACAAAATTCAACACCGATTTATGATAAAAACTCTCCAGAAAGTGGGAACAGAGTGAACCTGCCTCAACATAATAAAGCCCATATATGACAAACCCACAGCCAACATCGTTCTCAATGGTGAAAAACTGAAAGCATTTCCTCTAAGATCAGGAACAAGACAAGGTTGCCCACCCTCACCACTATTATTCAACATAGTTTTGGAAGTTTTAGCCACAGCAATCTGAGAAGAAAGAAAAATAAAAGGAATCCAAATCAGAAAAGAAGAAGTAAAGCTGTCACTGTTTGCAGATGACATGATACTAAACATAGGAAATCCTAAAGATGCTACCAGAAAACTATTAGAGCTAATCAATGAATTTGGTAGAGTAGCAGGATACAAAATTAATGCACAGAAATCTCTTGCATTCCTATACACTAATGATGAAAAGTCTGAAAGAAAAATTAAGGCGACACTCCCATTTACCACTGCAACAAAAATAATAAAATACCTAGGAATAAACCTACATAAGGAGGCAAAAGACCTGTTGCAGAAAACTATAAGACAGTGATGAAAGAAATTAAAGATGATACAAACAGATGGAGAGATATATTATGTTCTTGGATTGGAAGAATCAACATTGTGGAAATGACTCTACTATCCAAAGCAATCTACAGATTCAATGAAATCCCTATCAAACTACCAATGGCATTTTTCACAGAACTAGAACAAAAAATTGCACATTTTGCATGGAAACACAAAAGACCCTGAATAGCCAAAATAATCTTGAGAAAGAAAAATGGAGCTGAAGGAATAAGGTTCCTGGACTTCAGACTATACTACAAAGCTACAGTAATCAAGACAGGATGGTACTGGCACTAAAACAGAAATATAGATCAATGGAACAGGATAGAAAGCTCAGAGATAAACACATGCACATATGGTCACCTTATCTTTGATAAAGGAGGCAAGAGTATAGAAAGGAGAAAAGAAGGCCTCTTCAATAAGCGGTGCTGGGATAACTGGACAGCTACATGTAAAAGAATGAAATTAGAACAGTTCCTAACGCCATACACAAAAATAAACTCAAAATGGATTAAAGACCTAAATGTAAGGCCAGACACTATAAAACTCTTAGAGGAAAACATAGGCAGAACACTCTATGACATATATCACAGCAAGATGCTTTTTGACCCACCTCCTAGAGAAATGGAAATAAAAACAAAAATAAACAAATGGGACCTAATGAAACTTAAAAGCTTTTGCACAGCAAAGGAAACTTTAAACAAGACAAAAAGACAACCCTCAGAATGGGAGAAAATATTTGCAAATGAAGCAACTGACAAAGGATTAATCTCCAACATATACAAGCAGCTCATGCAGCTCCATATCAAAAGAACGAACAACCCAATTCAAAAATGGGCAGAAGACCTAAATAGACATTTCTCCAAGGAAGATATTCAGATTGCCAACAAACACATGAAACAACGCTCAACATCACTAATCATTAGAGAAATGCAAATGAAAACTATCACCTCACACCAGTCAGAATGGCCATCATCAAAAAATCTACAAACAAATGCTGGAGAGGGTGTGGAGAAAAGAGAACCCTCTTGCACTGTTGGTGGGAATGTAAATGGATACAGCCACTATGGAGAACAGTATGGAGGTTCCTTAAAAAACTATTAATAGAACTACCATATGACCCAGCAATCCTACTACTGGGCATATATCCTAAGAAAACCATCATTCAAAAAGAGTCATGTATCACAATGTTCATTGCAGCCCTATTTACATTAGCCAGGACATGGAAGCCACTTAAGTGTCCATCGAGAGATGAATGGATAAAGAAGATGTAGCACATATATATATATACAATGGAATATTGCTCAGCCATGAAAAGAAACGAAATTGAGTTATTTGTAGTGAGGTGGGTGGACCTAGAGACTGTCATACAGAGTGAAGTAAGTCAGAAAGAGAAAAATAAATACCGTATACTAACACATATATATGGAATCTAAAAAAATATATGGTTCTGAAGAACCTAGCGGGAGGACAGGAATAAAGACGCAGATGTAGAGAATGGACTTGAGGACACGAGGAGGGGGAAGGGTAAGCTGGGATGAAGTGAGAGAGTGGCATGGACATATATACACTACCAAATGTAAAATAGATAGCTAGTGGGAAGCAGCTGCATGGCACGGGGAGATCAGCTCGGTGCTTTGAGACCACCTAGAGGGGTGAGATAAGGAGGTGGGAGGGAGACGCAAGAGGGAGGGGATATGGGTATATACGTATGCATATAGCTGATTCACTTTGTTATATAGCAGAAACTAACACAACACTGTTAAGCAATCATACTCCAATAAAGATGTTAAAAAATGCAATGCTATCTTGATGCTATTTTACCCTGTTTCTTTATTTTGACATTCCAACATCGTAAGTTGCATTTTCGCTGCCACATAGGCAACTTCCCAGGGCTCACAAGAGTAACACTCTTCAGACTTCTATTAACTCTTCATTAGCTTTGTTAACAATTGCAAAGCCTGCTACATACTAACATTCATTTTAGTTGGATTGTGTATTTTCTGAAAGCTTTCAAGTTATTTTATGATTGGCGCAAATAACAGTTTGGATGGACATTCCACATTCTCATCCATCTCTGACTTGTATTACTTTTTATTATTGGTTAATCTATGAAATTTTATGCATTATTTTATTCCTGTTCATTCTTGTGAACTTTTAACTACCTGGCAGGGGTCCATACTTCCTGAATTTGTGAAGAGACAACTCCTTGCCCCCCACCAAACTGCTCTCACATAACAAATTAAGGAGAGAAAATTTCTGTATCTCAAGAAAAAAGGGGTACATTTCTATAATGAAATTCTAACATGTACATAGTGCTTTACAGTATAAAGTACATTCATATTTCTTATTTTATCCTCATAAAGACTCCGTAAAATCAACAGGTGTGGCTTTCTGTATGTTTCGTATTGAAAAAGCCAATGCTCAGAAAGTTTGAGACGTGCTCAAGTCACTCTCCTTTGAAGAAACAGATTCTAGCTCTGAATCCGTGTCTCCTAATTCTAACCTCTAACAGAAGTAGGGCATTTGAACTGTTTTTTTTTTTAATTTATTTATTTTTGGCTGCATTGGGTCTTCATTGCTGCGTGCCGGCTTTCTCTAGTTGCTGTGAGCAGGGGCTACTCTTCATTGCAGTGCGCGGGCTTCTCATTGCAGTGGCTTCTCTCATTGCGGAGCATGGGCTCTAGGCACATGGGCTTCAGTAATTGTGGCACATGGGCTCAGTAGTTGTGGCCCATGGGCTTAGTGGCTCTGCAGCGTGTGGGATCTTCCTGGACCAGGGATCGAACACGTGTCCCCTGCATTGGCAGGCGGATTCTTAACCACTGCACCACCAGGGAAACCCTGAACTGATTTTTTGATGATGGTATTGCCACCATCTTTTTGAATGACTTTGGAAATGATTAATTTTTGAAACAATTTTTGTCAGAGGTGGCCAATTAATTAGGCTGACCGACATCTGACATTTTCACTGAAATCAGGGAGCCTATTTAAAAATTTCTCCATCCATTTCTCTTTTAAAAACACGTAGGAAAAATGTTCATCCCTCATTAGGAATATGTAGAAATATTTTGGAAATGTGTGAACACAGTATGTAAAATCAGTGTAGTATACAACTATAAAGTCTATCGGTGTGATGTGTCAGATTGTCAATGTCAGTGGGAGATTGTAATAAAAAGTGTAAACATGAAGGTCCCCAGTTAATTTGCCATGCTATCTTTTTTCACTTGTATTCTCAGTAGATGACAGAATTCTGTGTACCTGCCCATCAGGTTTTCCTTGTGGTCCACATATGTTCAATGTCGTTCCATTTTAATTAACCTCAAGATTCTAGTTTATGTGGCAGAGCTGGGTTCCCTAATTATTTTCATAAAACTAGTGATCTTCCCAGAAACAAAGCGTGAGAGAAGATGCAAGCCATCAGAGCCACTGCTAAATCGCACACAAATAGGCAAGGGTACTAGAAAACGTAACAAACTACTGTTTTTATATTTTTTTAAAGACACTCATATTATTTAATTTTTGCTGAATGGTGTTAGAGTTAACTCTAGAAATGACTCAGGGGCTAATTCTTTTTCTTTCTGGACATCTGTCTATCTATATGTATATTTTAAAGCATATTAAAGAACATATGCCCTATGGTAATAGTTTTCATCTTTATAACGTATGTGAAAAATTATTCTTGTTTTATCCTCTCAGGATAGTTAAGATGGAATTGAATTCACTGTTGCTCACATGCTGGCCTTGACAGAGAAAAGCTAGGATTATCTTCAGAATCAAAGCTTCATTATTGAGATAAAATGAAAGAGACTTTACCGCTCTTTATGTAATTAAATGCAATCATTATTAAGAAAATTTTTCTGCACAGCTGTTAGGTTGAAAAAAATTTGCATTATCAGTAATCCCTTTATATCTTTGACATGTTTCGTAGCTCCTTATGTATTCCCTAGTCTGAAAATGAAAGAGAATTTGAAACCTTCCATAGGTAAGTGTTGCTTATTTGTTGCCTTAATAGCAATTCTATACCTTGTTTGTTTGTTTTTTTTAACTCATGAACCATTCAAATGATTAAGATGCCACGTCCTTACAATTTATCCACTCAGTGGCTTGTAGATAAAGGGTCAAATGGCCAAGCAGGTCACAAAATAGTCCATTCAGTTTAGTCTCAAGCTTTGACAACTGAAGTAATAGCCTCCAATGAGGCTGTTAATTAGGCAACTTGTGTCATAACATATGTGCGAGAGTGGAGGTTGCATTGTGTTCCAACATAAGGGTCTGGATAGGTCCATGGTTGGGGAACTGGGGTGACTGGTGTATTACCTAAGCTACTTGACCACATCTGACAAGATTTTCCAATATATTCATTAGTATTAAAAATATAGTTAAATTTCCATTGTCTAAATCTCAAATGATTCTGAACTCAGGCAGGGAAGATAGAGGTGCAGCATACGGGGATCCTTAAAAACCCATGTATTTATCCAAGTTCAGTAATTAGTCCAAGCTGAGACCTGAAAGGCCTGGGAATTTCCCATGCCAGTCCCTTGGTAAGTGGCCCTATGCACAGGTCCTTCCTTAAGGGAATCTGTTGTACTCTTTATTTAATCTCGCTGTTTGTCTTGAGAAGTGATTTACACCTAGGAATTAGATGAGGTGGCCTTCTACTCTTTTCAGGTGTCAAAGACAGGCTTTTGCTTTACAACACCCAAGATTTGTAAGTTGACTCAGACCAAGCTGGACTCTAAGTCATCTGCCCAACCATTTTAGTCCAAGAGATACCACGGTAAGTCAGAAGCTACTAAAGACCCTTATGGGGCAAATGATTCTGGTATCTTTCTGTCCCTGCTGCCTACCTTTGTAATCGTGAGCACCTTGTTTCTAGCAGTTCATTGCTGCCGCTTAGTCTTTTCCTCTCTGGGATCCAATCCTTCTCATGGAAATCAGTGAGCCTATATCAACCACTGCATTTCCACCTTACATAAGGTCTACTGGGGACGTCTTCCAAGGTGCTGTATGGTTTTTTCTTTTAGTAAAAATATATATTAAAAATTTTTATTTGGAAATAATTTCAAACTTACAGCAAAGGTGCAAAAATAAGCCTATATGAAGAACAACAAATGCCCTTGACCCTGGTTCACGTATTTTTAATAGTTTGCTCCATTTGCTTTATCAATGGACTCTCCCACTCAACATTTGGGAGTAAGTTGCATACCTCTGGGTCTTTTGCCACTAAAAACTTATTTCCTAAGCAAAAAGATATATTCTCATGTAACAACCGTGCAGTTATCATCTTCAGTAAATTTAACATAAATTTCATACTTTTGTTTATCTATCATCCATTTTCCAACTTGGTCCATTGACCCAATAATGTTCTGTTGAATTTGCTTGGCCTCCAGTATAAAATGTAGTCTAGGGTTAGGTATTGCACTCAGTTGTCATGTTTTTTTGAGACTCATTTAATTTGGAACACTTCTAAAGCCTTTCTTTTTCTTTTATCACTATTTTTACTATTTATTACTATTATTAACGTTTGTGCAGAATACAATCCTCCCCTACCTTTCAAAAAACAGAAGAGAATGTTCCTCGTTTTGAGTTTGTTTGATGTTTCCTCATGATTAAATTTAGATTATGTATTCCTAGGCAGAACACTACATAAAAGACACTGTGATTTGATGTCCTTCTCAGGGTATCAAATCAAGAGGCATACAATGTCAATCTACATCTTTATCACCCTGTGAACGTGTCTGATTTCTTCACCTTGCCTTGTAGTGACTAAACAATCTAGAGGGACAATTTAAGATCATACAAATATTTTGCTCCTTATCAAAATTTGTCCCCCTGATTTTAGCATCAATTGATGATCCTTGCCTGTACCAATATTTACTATATTACTGTAATTCCACAATTCCCTTCACACTTACCAATCAACATTTGGCATTCTTCTAAAGCAAGAGCCCCTCTCCTCTTTCCTTTCTTTCTTTCTCTCTCTATCTCTTTCTTTCTTTCTTTCTTCTCTGTATAAGTACATATCTTATATACATATATATAACCATATATATTTTCTGTATAAGTCTATACCAAAATATACAAGTAAACATATATATGAAGGTGAATATATATATATATATATTTAATATATTTTAGTGTGGACTCATAGTTTCCCATTTTTTTACCCCAGTGGTTTATAACCAATTTATTTCTAAATGCTAGATATCTAATGCTAAAGTCCTCTCAAGAGAAATTCTTGCATAATAGATTGAATGATTTAGGAGCACATCAAATAAATCCATTCCATTCTTATCTTTCTAAGTTTTAAAATTCCTTCTTCCATATTATCCTAATTTTTTTTTTTTTTTCCTGCGGTACACGGGCCTCTCACTGTTGTGGCCTCTCCCGCTGCGGAGCACAGGCTCCGGACGCACAGGCTCAGCGGCCATGGCTCACGGGCCCAGCCGCTCCGCGGCATGTGGAATCCTCCCAGACCGGGGCACGAACCCGCGTCCCCTGCATCGGCAGGCGGACTCTCAACCACTGTGCCACCAGGGAAGCCCCTATCCTAAAAATTTTAGGCATCTCACCTTCATTTAGTGCAGGCCACCCACTGAGTCCATATCCCAGTTGACCAACCAAGCCAACATTTAATACCATATTGGGAAGTTTATGTTAGCACAGTGAGCATATAATCCTTGGTAGGTACACCCATCTTGCTATATTTGGCCTGATCAATAGTTATATTTCTTTTTCCTTTGTCTAGCCCTCTTGGAGCCATTCTTACACATAGTCCTCAGCTTTCTGCCAATATATATTAGCAGAGTCATGAATCCATCTTGATACGTGATGTACCTTTTTCTATGTCAGACTGTTTTTGTCTTGTGGGGACAAGCTGGGACCTCACTCTCGGTCATAGCTACAGGGTGCAGTAGAGGCAGAGTTGAGGAAAAGGAATTGTCACCCACTTGAGAGGTGAAGGTATCACAGGGTCTCCACATGAGTCTAGGCTTGTTTCATCAGAGAGGGAAGAACTGTTGGCCGAGGTATTTTCACTGGTCTTTGGGGATACAGAGGGGTCAAGTCCATTTGAATCCACCAAAATGTCCTCAGTCAGGACTCCACTTTCTCTTAATAAACGCTCAAGCTTTGACATACAAACCATGGCAAGGCTTTGCATTCAATTTATGTTGTGATTTAGCAAATTAGAGGAACTGACTGTCTGATTTCTGGCTATGTCAGTTTCGAGGCTGCAAGAGATGATGACAAATGTTCCTTAAGTTTCTAACCATGTCTTGGGCTGAGAATTGAAAACTCAGAGAGCGTGTCCCTCCTCCTGCTTCTAGCACAGTGTAAAAGCAGGATCCGCTCCAAACATCTTAAGGAGGAAAAGATGAAATGCAGAGAATGATAGGCTTACGTTAAGGAAGACTGGAAGGACAGATTGTAGTTGAGGCACCAGAAATGACTTCCACAATCAAGGGCAGAGGTCCCCAAGGGACCAATTCCACTGGGACAACCACTGGAACTGAGAGCGGCCGCGGTGCAGGGACCAGGGATCCGGTCTCACAAAGCTAACGCCATACTGCCTCTGACGCGACTCCCATCGAAACAAAAGCAGCAGGAAAAAGGACAGTTAAGAAGGCAGAAAATCTTCAGATTTCCATGACCTTGTTTGTTAGGAAAACGTCAAAAGGGACAAGAGATGCTTTCGAACTCATTTTCACTTTACAAATCTCACTCGAGTGCATTCAGTCTGAGGAAACTAATTTGCATCCGGAAGCCTAGTTGCCATGGATAAATGTCGTTTTCAGTTTTCCCAAATCTCAGTCAGAGACAGGGTAGAGATCTAGGCTGAACAAGCCAACCACAGTACTTAGCACGGCCCACCATCGAGAACCGCCACACTTGGACTCACAGTCAAAACCCATTTACCTATTTTTAATGAGACTTGTGAGCAGCAAATACTTGATTCAATGCTCATAGTGTGTACGTATAAACCATACTCACGAAGTTCATAGAGCAGATGATTCCAACTCCCCCGGACTTAAGTGCATGACACCTCTTTTCCTCTTTTGTTTGATATTCTTAAATCATAAAAGTAAACGGTACCCAGCTCATGGCTAAAGGGATTTCGATGTTTCGTTTTATACTTAATGGTAATGCATTTTTCTTTTCTAACAAAGCCTTGGTATGTTAAAGTTAATCAACCAATAATTACATTCATTGCAATTAATATACTGCAATTAATATAAGTTGCAATTAATATATTTGCAATTAATTAATTAATACAAATTACAATGAATATATTTGCACTTCAGGCACAGCAAGACCCAGCCGATCTTTCAACAACATGGTATGGAAGATCCAGTCCAGCCCTCAGTAAGGAAGAGTCTTCTCTCCTCACAGAGGTAGCTGGGCTAATCTGAGTGTGCTGACCATACGACATCCTCTTGACTGTTAACTAACAGATTGGCTAACTTGATATATCTGTTGATATAGGTCGGATGTAAACATGTCTTTTATGTTGTTGCTTTTATCAGTAACTGCATTTTTAACTGAAGTAGAAATTCATGGGGAAAAAAGGAAAAACACAACTGTAGGCTAATTGGCTTTGAAGCTCTGGGGGATTCATTTTATTATGGAAGATTCAACTGAAAGATAAATGCACATACACAGCATGAAAAGTATCGACCACACGGAAACCACAGGAGAAAGCTCAGTTGGCTTGTGAGGCTATCTGATGCAGAGGTGCACAGACATAAACTAACTTTTATTGTGTTTGTTTTATTTATACTTGTTTATTTCTTCAAAGCAAGGATTTATTATTTGAAAAAGAATTTATTGAAAGGGAAAAAACACTAAGAGAAGAAACTTTAAAAAGTGTCTTTCTAATATCTTATTTGAAGGTTTTCATTTTGTGATAAATTATTTTGTTGCATTTTAAACTTTAACTTATGCTTGCAAATGTTTACTAGTTAACACATTAACCTTTGTAATTCTTGCCAAGAATATTTATTCCCCAAGCTCTGTTGTGAAAAGAATCTCCTTTATATAATAAAGTAAGGTGGGTATATATTAGAGTCAAGTTTCAGTTATTATCTGGCCTTTTGTGTAGGAGTAGTTGACCCTTAAGAATACCTTTCCAAGGCAAAGCCCTCTGACTGCTTTGTAGCAATCAAATACCAATGGTGTCACAGGGAAAAAACACATCTTCACTTCTGATTGAGTGTCTAGAAGATTCACTCCATTCTCCAAATCTCTCTGAACAATGTAGATTGATCTTTGGAAGAGATAATGTTAACAGATATATGGTGCAAAGTTTTAAACATTATTTCATATGGTATTTTTTAATTTACTGAAAATAAGTATTTTAAATTATATAACAAAAATCAATATTCTGACCCCAACTACAGATATGGAAGATGACACATACAAAAATATCACTATAAGGAAACAGAAGAGGTAGCTGAGAGAAGGGTGATGTGACCTTAGGAGCTGCGAGCAGGGCAGGGAGGGGGAAGGAGATCATGTCGGGCTTTGGCGACTGTTTAACCATTTTTATTCCAATTGGAAGTCACTCTAAGATTTTAGCAGGGATGTGACATGATCCTATTTATGTTTTACAAATATCAGTCTGCTTTTTATACTTTTATAGCAATAAATGTCGTGATGATTTTTTTAAACTAATTATTTAAAAAAATTTTTGGCTGTGTTGGTTCTTCTTTGTTGTGCGCAGGCTTTCTCTAGTTGCAGCAAGTGGGGGCTACTCTTCGTTGTGGTGCGTGGGCGTCTCATTGCGGTGGCTTCTCTTGTTGAGGAGCACGGGCTCTAGGCGTGCGGGCTTCAGTAGTTGTGGCACGCGGGCTCAGTAGTTGTGGCTCGTGGGCTCAGTAGTTGTGGCTCGCGGGCTCCAGAGCACAGGCTCAGTAGTTGTAGCGCACGGGCTTAGTTGGTCTGCAGCATGTGGGATCTTCCCGGACCGGGGCTCGAACCCGTGTCCCCTGCACTGGCAGGCAGATTCTTAACCACTGCGCCACCAGGGGAGCCCTGTCGTAATGATTAATAGCACATTTTTGACAGAGTATTTATCCCTTTGAACAGATGTTTTCTTCATGATTTCAGCTAGTTCACTTGTAGCACAGACACCATGTGAAAGATGCTTTTAAACACAGGAACCATCTTTAAAACTGTTTCTGAATGAAGATGGGTTTTAACATAAATAAATGTGATATGTATAAAAAGCAAATTTAGAAGATATGTACATGTTACTGTGAAATAGAAGATATGTGACAAATATTAAGTGCTTCACAGTGTTGTTGATAAAAGTTACAAGGTGGCTAAACAGTTCTTGTAGGTTAGGTGCATGTTAACATTAGTGTATTAAAATATTTGGACAATATTTGCTATAAAGAATACTGATGTAGCAATATACAATTATAATGTAATTATAATGATATAATAAACTATTATCAATACATAATTCTATAATATATAATATTATAATAAACAGACTCAGGTTTACTATTTAACTCATAGTTTAAATATAATAAGTTAAAAGGCAAAAATATGCCAGCATTTTAGTAGAATTCAGTAAAAAGAATGCCTATTCTGGCCTGTATAAGGAACTGGTAAGACTAACAGGTTTGTACAGACAGTGCATGTTTTTTGCAAAACCACCACTTAGAAAAAGACCATAGCTACCTTTAGGGTGCTTGGTGTTTGTATCTCATTCATACACACAAGTTGTCTTTTGGAATCAGAAGCAAAAACCGTGGCCTATAGCACTGGTTAAAAGCAGGAGCTATTGCTCTAACAAAGAGTAGTTCTCTACCTGAGCTGGTAGGAGATTGGCAGAAACTCCGCTCTTAATGAGCAGAGCGGGCTCACGGTCCCGCAGCGGCCCCTGGAGGACGACGGCAAAGTCGCAGCCCGTCAGGCCGCAGGAGGAAAACAAGGAACCCGTGATGCTGATGGGCATTTCTGAGGAGGCTCTACAGGCAAGGAAAGAACACGGAGAGCTGGAAGGTGACAGGACAGACAGCACGAGAAACGGCGTAACGCAGCCGGTTAATGATTCTAACCGCTGAGAACGTCACAGCTGGTAAGGGAAGGTGGCGCAGGTGAATTACCTCTTGATAACAGTCAGGGAAATCCTTCACAAGATTTGCCTATCAGGACATGTGGAAATATTTTGCTTGTGATAATAAAGCATTAAGGCCAGTTTTTTAAAAAGGATATGTTATTGAATCTGCCACCTGTCAACTTTGAGAATGCAAACGAAAAGAAGCCTATGAATTACAGCCCAGAATGTGCGCTCATGATCCTGTTGTTACCGTCAGAGGCTGTCCTGGTGGTTAATTTACTGCTGATAAAGTTTTGATACAGCCGCATTATCATTGGGCTCTCACCATTGTACAGGAGATTGTTCCTTCCTATTTTCAGATGACCTAAAAATACAGAATACTCAAAAGATGAGTGGGAAATATTATTAGCCAGATCCCTATTCTTTTTAATTACGCACAGATGCAATTCTTTTTTTTTTTTTTTTTTTACATTTATTTATTTATTTTTGGCTGTGTTTGGTCTTCGTTTCTGTGCGAGGGCCTTCTCTAGTTGCGGCGAGCGGCGGCCACTCTTCATCGTGGTGCGCGGGACTCTCACTATCGCGGCCTCTCTTGTTGCGGAGCACAGGCTCCAGACGCGCAGGCTCAGTAGTTGTGGCTCATGGACCTAGTTGCTCCGCGGCATGTGGGATCCTCCCAAACCAGGGCTCGGACCCGTGTCCCCTGCATTAGCAGGCAGATTCTCAACCACTGCGCCACCAGGGAAGTCCAACAATGTAGTAACTAGTTTTTTTGTTTTTTGTTTTTGCGGTATGCGGGCCTCTCACTGTTGTGGCCTCTCCCGTTGCGGAGCACAGGCTCCAGACGCGCAGGCTCAGCGGCCATGGCTCACGGGCCCAGCCGCTCCGCGGCATGTGGGATCTTCCCGGACCGGGGCACGAACCCGTGTCCCCTGCATCGGCAGGCGGACTCTCAACCACTGCGCCACCAGGGAAGCCCGCAATTACTCTTTTAAATCGGGTTGGAGAAGAGATGCTCCTGAAGTACTGGAAATTCTGCAAATGTAAATTAGGGGTGCAGGGGACAACTGTGGTTTATCAACAAGAGACATAAAATAGCAATTAACATTTTCAGGCCATGGCAAGGGGGTGTAAAGAGGTGTATTGGACCCTTCTTTGCCCAGGATTTCTGTGGGTTTTTGGTTCCCTGCCAATCACTGTGTCAGGACAGCTTGCTTAGTGCACTTTGATAACACCATGGCATGTCTTCTGGTTTTAGCTTAAAGCCTCTTGTTGAAAGTGTGAGTTAATATTGGTTCTAATACTACATTCATGTGATAATAAAATAATGCCAGAGCAAGGCTGTCTATTTCACTTTCCAACCACAGCAGGAATTGAATCCACAGCCTCAAAAATGAATTATTTTCACTTAAGTACTTATGTAACTAGACAGAAGATCACAACTTTAAAAAGCTCTAAAGACTAAGTCTTTAGACTAAGTCTAAAGCTCTAAAGCTTTAGACTAAGTCTTTAGTCTAAAAAAGTCTAAAAGACTATTTTACGAAGCACATACCTCTGCACATAGGGACTATGGTAATAAAACAGACATAGACTTTCTCCTTCATGGAACCTAGAGGATAATTATTAATCTTACGGCAGCCATTGATTTGGTTAATTTGTTGCTTGCACTTGCATTTTTAAGAAAGTTTAGAATGTTTAAAAAGATTGGCTTTGGGTAGAAAGTGAGATACCTGAGGTTTATTTCAGGCAAGTGCACAGTGAGGAACCTGTAGTAACGACTAGGACGGAGCCACTCTAGGTAAGGACGGAGATGACGTGTATCATTGTCGTGACCAGGACGGAGCCACTCTAGGTAAGGACGGAGATGACGTGTAACATTGTCGGGACTAGGACGGAGCCACTCTAGGTAAGGACGGAGATGACGTGGATCATTGTCGTGACTAGGACGGAGCCACTCTAGGTAAGGATGGAGATGACGTGGATCATTGCTGTGGGCCGGTGTTCAGCCTCTGGAGTGGATGATCCAATCTGATCCTCACACTGTCTGATGAAGTAGGTGCTCTTGCTATCCTCCCAATGCTCAGGGAGTTTGAGGTTTAGCTCCAATGAAATCAATTGCCCAATGTCACACAACTACTAAGTATATATTTTAGTATTTCTCACCCAATTAGAAATCTAGAAAGTGGAAGATTTTTAGCAAGAAATAATTAAAATAATTAGGGCTTCAATACACACAAATAGATATTAGTAAAACCACAGAGGTGCCAATGTCAGGCATCATAATGTGACTCAAAAACTGTCACTACCCTCTGTGTACTTTGTTTTACTGCTCTTACAAACCACCAACTATCTCCTGCTGACGCTCATTCCAGAAAGAAGTCTTCAGAATATTATAATGATTAGACATGAAGCTGAAAGGTGGAACTGTCCGTCAGGAATAATCTCCTGGTTTTCAAAAACAAGCTCTTTTCAACTGTTTGTACACAAATCATTCAGCCAGGAGCAAGACATCAGAAATTCTTAGCAGGAGGCAGATGGGAGGTCAGAGCAGATTACTGCAGTCAGTGGGCACTCAGCGAAAGGAAGCTTATAAAATGAAAAAAAAAAACCCCCAAAAAACCCCAAAAGGCTTTGCCTCCTCTTGTTCATAATAAAATGCGGACACACCTTAATTATAGTGCTATGAAAAGTGCTTCACCATATGGGACTGAGTACAATAAATATGTCATATGTTGGTTCTTGGGGAAGGAAAATGTAGAATATCCTCTTTGTAAGAATCATATTTTTATGAGCCTGCTGAAGAGTAGCTGAACGTTGAATCAAAGCACGAATTCTCAAGACCATCATAATCAGAGTAGGCAGAGTATATATTTGCTCAGGGAAACATCTGTTAAGGAATTTCTCCTGAGTCTCATCAGTAGTTGGCAAGCTTTACCGCATTAACTATGTTTTCATTATTGGCCTGTCGGCAGAATAGTTTACACTACTTGTCCTTCTAGCATTAATTCACTGGCCAAGAAACAGCCTTTTTAATGGCCTGCCTTTGTTGATAATGCTCACAACAGAATTTAAATTATAAATTCACTCCCTGATTTGTATTTTATTGAATTGTATTCCTGAATTTTATATACATGCAAAGAGCTCTAAAAAGGATATAAATAGTAAGCTATGAAATGAGTGTGAATCAACTGTGGTGTTAAAATTGACAACTTAGCTACTTTTGGAATATTACAGAAGCTGTATCTTTACCTTGTAACCCTTTGTTCACAGAGATCATGCCATAATTTCTGATACTTCTCAGTGAAATTATTGAAGTTGGGTAAATTATATACATAGAAAAATCTTCTTTGGTCCAAGTAGAGGCACTTTCAGGCAAAATATACTTTCATCAAACTCTCAAATCAATAATAGGAAGTAAAGCATTTTCTGGAAAAAAAGAAGCCAAAAAAATCATCTTCTTTGATACATTTATCTCATAGATGTATATTGCAGGTGGCATACATAAAATGTAGGATGGGCTCTTTGGGGATATGTTTTGACATTAAATACATTTGTGAACAGGATGATGTTATTTTCTTTCTAGTCTCCATTCGGTGCTTCCCATGTGTCATGTAGTCAGTAAAAGGCTGTCTTGATAAACCCATTTATATTTTGTTGCATAATGTTTACAGTTGATTTGCAAGTGATTAATTTTTGAAATTCTGTTAAGAACACTTAACATGAAATATACCCTCTTAAGAAAATTTTAAGAGCACAGTATGGTGTTGTCACCTATAGGCACTATGTTGTACAGCAGCTCTCTAGGATTTATTGATTTTGTATAAATGAAACTTTGTACCTGTAGAACAGTTACTCCCCGTTTCCCCTCTCCCCCGGCTCCTGGTAACCACCGTTCTACTCTCTGCTTCCCTGGAGCTCGACTACTTTAGATCCTTTTATACAACTGGAGTCATGCAGTCTTTCTCCTTCTGCGACTGGCTTACTTCACTTAGCATCATGCGCGCTGGGCTCATACACGTTGCACGCGGCAGGCTTTCCTGCTTTCTGAAGACTAAATAATATTCCATTCTATGTATATACGTATTTTCTTCATCCATTCATCTGTTGATGGATATTTAGGTTGTTTCCATATCTTGGCTATCGTGAATAATGCTGCAATAAACATGGAGATGCAGGGCTTCCCTGGTGGCGCAGTGGTTGAGAGTCCGCCTGCCGATGCAGGGGACGCAAGTTCGTGCCCCGGTCCGGGAGGATCCCACATGCCGCGGAGCGGCTGGGCCCGTGAGCCATGGCCGCTGAGCCTGCGCGTCCGGAGCCTGTGCTCCGCAACGGGAGAGGCCACAATGGTGAGAGGCCTGCGTACCGCAAAACAAAAACAAAAACAAAAACATGGAGAGGCAGATATCGCTTTGAGATCCCGATTTCAATTTGAGGATGTGGAGAGATTGGAACGCTTGCACACTTTTGGTGGGAATGTTAAGTAGTGCAGCTGCTATGGAAAACAGTATTGCGGTTCCTCATAAAATTAAAAATAGGAGTACCATATGACCCAGCAGCCCCACTTCCGAGTATATGTGCAACGGAATTACGTTTGCATGGCACTCGCTAAAACCATATCAAAATATCATATAATTACTATTATAGAAAAAGATTTCAGTTTCCTCTAACACTTTATCTGGTCAAAATATTAATATAACTTGGCCAACAATGAGCATGGATGAGAATGAAGGTACTATTTCCGTTGTGTGCGATATCAACCTGCAGTTGCTGACGGTATTATTAAGTTTCAGTAATCGTTTAGGTCATCAATCTCTCCAAGCACCTTTCAGAGTGCTTGATGACAGTGCAAACACCAAGCTGTGCTACATTAAAAAATGATGAATCTCTGTCCAGGTAAAAAGCTCTGCCCTTTGGCTGTCATAATGTATCACCATTTTGTTTAAAATGGGTATTCACTGTGCTAAACGGCAACAGGGTACGGGGAATTTTATAAATAGGTGGAATGTTGGCGCTAGCTAATGTCAGAACTTACGTGGTTGAAAGTGCAATTGGAAATCTAGGGGAAATCATCAGTTCCCCGTGAAATAAATGACTTTGTTAAATTAAAATCATGGTGATCAGTTATTTAAGTGTCAAAAGATGATTTAAAGTATCATGCTCTTCATAGGGTAACTCAATTTTAACTTTAAATTTTCACTCTTAAAAGATAAAGTCTATGTCTCCTACCTAAACATAACTTTACATCATCATACATAATTTTGGTAATTCATAAAGTTCAGAGGAATCTCTTTCTGATCCTTGCTGTTTGATTCATTCAGCCCTTAGTCACATTATGGCCATGTTATTTTGTTTTGGACAAGAAGCTTTTATTTTTGACAGGAAATGTATCTCCTGAGCACACAGTGCAAATGACCGTCTTTAACTGCTCTTCTGCTGATTGATTTATAAGGCAGCTGCGCTCACTCCCACGCAAACTTCCTTATTACTCAAAGGGGGCACTTTACAGATACAGAGGAGGAAAGTTGCACAGTGCTTGCTGTAACTTTTAAATTTTATTTTATTTTACTCTTTTATTTTATTTTTTTGACTTATGTGTTTTGTCCTGTATCTGTGTTTACTATGATAATTATGTTACTTTTGGCTCTATTATCATTCCTTATTCAATGTACATGGTAAAACCTCCATTTTTATCAGCAAATTTTTTTAAGCATACAGAAAAGTATGGAAACACTACAATCATCACACCAAGCGAACAACACGAAGCTTTATCAAATCTTTAACAATTTGATACATTCAATCTGTATTTAAAAAATACAGATTTTTTAAAGAAATGAAAGATCACAGAAAGAATTGCAGTACTTGGCTACCTTTCCCAGACTGTCTCTCTGCCCTCCATTCATATCTTGTTCACTAGAATGTTTGTCAGGTTCGTGTATGCATTTATACTATTACTGCACAAGGATCTATACATCCACACTATGTCATGTTTTGTATATTTTCAGTCTTTATACAAATAGTCTGAGACTGTGAATATCATTATTTAACTTGCCATTATTTTTCAGTATTCTGTTTTTGAGTTTTCACCGTGTTAATACATACATCCCTGAATGATTCATTTTTAGGTCCTGTACATTCTGCTCTTGATGGAGTGCATCACAATTTATTCAATGAGCAGTTAGGCCTGTGCCCTATCTTTCACTGTCATAAACATGCATGTCACACCATATGTCTGCTTGCCACACACACTAGGATTTCTCTAGGAGAGTACCTACTTAAATGTTCAGATGTGTGTATCTACAACTTTACCAGGATGGTGCCGTATTGCCCTCCAGGGAATGAGTATACACTTTACGCTTTTGGCAGTGTATACAAGTTCCCTATTTTTCCACAACCTTACCAATGGTTAATATCATCAAGCACTTTCAATGTTGTCAATGTGACGGATAGGAAATAATATTTTGCTATTTTTTTCATTTCCCTACTTAGAAATGAGCTTGAGTATATTTCCACATCTTTATCGGACATTGGCTTGTCATTGGATTAACTATTCATTTCCTTTCTCACGTTTTTGTTGTTGGCCTATTTCCTTATTAACTAGTAAGAGCTCTTTGTATGTTCTTATACCTAATTCTCAGTCAATTACATGAATTGCAAATAGCCTCTCCCAATTGGCAACCGATCTTTTCACTTGTTTACGGTTTCTAGTTGAAGAGTTAAAAATTTAATGTATTTAAATTGATCAACTTTCTCTTTTATGTTTTGAGGCTTTTGAATTATGTTTAAGAAGCCTTTCTCTACCTTGTAGATATAAAGATATCTACTATGTTTTCTTTCAGAAATTTTACAGGGTAGATTTTCATTCACTTAGAATGGATTGTAAAGTATATCTCTTATTTTATTTTTATTATGTATAATAAAATCTGTTCTCACTGTAACATTTATTGAAAAACAAACTTTTCATTTATTTCTAATGCCCTTTCTATTGTGTATCAATTTTCTAAATATTCACAGGTCTGTTTTTGTCCTCTGAATTCTATTGCATATGTCTAATTTATACCTTTATACCAAGGCTTGTCATTTGTTAGGACAAGACCCACTGAGCCATGCAAACTCATGTGGCATCGTTGTTCAAATTAGGAAATCTCTCCTCTTCCTCAAGATGTCCTTGGAGATCCCTTGGAGACCCCCTATTTTTTTTTTAAACTTATTTTTGTCTCATTGTTCTCCTATGTGAATTTGGGATAAGATTGTCAAGTTCTATAAAAAAAACCCACTGGAATTTTGCTTGGAATTGAGTTGAAATTAATAATTCATTTGGAGAGAATTATATTTTTATAATATCATGGCTTTTCAACCATAAGCATGATTTATTTCCATTTATGCAAGTCCTTATTAATATTATTCAACATGTTATTATAATTTATGTTAGATTTATTCCTAGTTATTAGAGTTGCATGGAGATTTTGTTTGGCTTTGATACTTGGCCAAAACCAGCTATTTAGTGGAACTTCAACCTTGGTTCTTAATAGACTGAAGAGCTGCAAGCCAACTTCCATATAATTTCTGGCATCCCTGAACTTGAGTATGATCAATAATTCTGTGACCTCAAAGGTTTCTTTCATATTTAAATATGGTTACAACATCAGCAATACAAATAAAACATGTTATTTGGATTTTCTGTATCTGAATATTCATTTACAAATATATATAAATAATCTAGGTGGTACTCAGAAAGAAAATTCTCTTTATGTTGTTTTCGTGATGAAAGGCTATTTTGAAACAAAAGTGTCTATTTATTATTGCAAAAGCACAATGCTGTAGTAACTAATAATGACTATAAATATTAATACCATGAAGAAAACCACTACAAACTTTCAAATGGTTAAATATGTAGGACAATAAATTTGAGGATTAAGTTAGACTTTGAGAATGAAATTAGCATATTAACAAAGAGTATGTCAGCTACTTAAGAGAGAATATTCAATACTTTTTGAACCAACAAATGTTTACACAATTTAAGCAATACGAGGCAGAATGTTGGAGATTACATAATAAATCTAATCTTTGTGCAATTGTTCAGTGTACAGTACTCAAAAATTTAAATGAAGGAAACTAAGAACTCTAATTTTTAGCTGTTTAACTAACTTTAAGGCATTTTTCTCCTTAAGAAACTATAATTGAAAACGAATGCCCATTTAATGGTGCAGCTGTTCTGTGTAGTGGCTGCACAAACAACTCAACAGCTGAAATTATGGAGAAATAATATTTCCTGCATTATGAAATTTAAAAAAATGATTTTGAGAACAAGCTTTAACCATTTTCAAGGTTCCTTGGAGAAGTGGTACATTCCAGGGCTGAAGTAGGGAAAATAAGAGATGAGCCTGGAGCATTGATGTCAAAAAGTAAGGAAGCCCAATAAAGATGTTAAAAAAAAAAAAAAAAAAAGTAAGGAAGTTCTCGGGCTTCCCTGGTGGCGCAGTGGTTGAGAATCTGCCTGCCAATGCAGGGGACACGGGTTTGAGCCCTGGTCTGGGAAGATCCCACATGCCGCAGAGCAGCTAAGCCCGTGAGCCACAATTACTGAGCCTGCGCGTCTGGAGCCTGTGCTCTGCAACAGGAGAGGCCGCGATAGTGAGAGGCCCGCGTACGGCGATGAAGAGTGGCCCCCGCTTGCCACAACTAGAGAAAGCCCTCGCACAGAAACGAAGACCCAACACAGCCATAAATAAATAAATTAATTTTAAAAAAATAAGGAAGTTCTCAAAAAGCAATGGGGCAGATCGCAAGGGCAAAGGAGCCAACTTAAGGAGGGCCTGATGCCCAAAGGTGCAGCGACTGCAGGAACAAAATAAATAAGGAACCTATAGAATTTAAACATCTATGAGTCCATACCAATATGAACAAATAAGTAAATAGGTGGGAAGAAAGAATGGCTCTCTTACAGAAAAATTCCAGTGAATAAATATATGAGAGAGGGAAACAGTGGATTGCCGTTAGAACACCAGGGAATCATTATTTCAGGCAAGGGTTGCCAGTGCATGCTCAAATTCCTAGGCAAAAATTAGAAGAGAAACAGGATATTTGCCTCGTCTCAAGAAGTCTCTCTTAAGATATTTGATTAAAAGGGGGAAAATTATAACTTCAGAGTGAAAAATCACGGCAGACACCAGCTTAAGCAAGTGACATGTCCAATAATAAGACATATGGGCATTATGTGCTCCCTGCCAAGATGTACTGAAAAGCGCACAGCATAATTGTGGTATTCTTGCCCCAAATGCATAAACTCTATCTGATCATGAGAAAACATCAGACAAATCCAAATTGAGAGACACAAAATAACTGACCCGTAGTCTCCAAAAGTGTGATGCTGGTGAAAGACAAGGAAAGACTGAGAAACTGTCACAGATTGGAGAGGACCAAATAAAGTCTTTAATTGTATTGTACTAATGATAATTTCTTAGTTTAATAATTACGTTTATGTAAGATGTTAATATAAAAGCAAGTTGGAAGCGGGTGTATGAAACTGTGTTATTTGTGCTATTTCTGCAATATTTCTGTAAGTTTAAAATTATTTGAAGATAGAAGTTTAACCAAAATGTACATATTTTATATTATTTGTATGCAGGATTTCTATATACGTACTAGAACAAACATGTACTGTTGAACATTAAATCTTTGGTTATTTGGTTTAATCGGTTTCTGTTATACTTGTATTAAAATTCCCCACTACGATTGTGGAATTATTAGTTTCTGCTAATAATTCTTTCTGGTTTTGCTTTATGTATTTTGAAGCTGTGTGGTTAGGTGCATACAAGCTCATAGTTTTTCTATTTCATGGAGATTCTGTGTTCCTTTTATCCCTATTAATGCCTTTTGCCTTTAGTATTATTTCATCTAATTTTAATATTACTAGAAATTAATTATTATTAGCATAGTATACTTTTCCAATTCTTTTATTTTCTTCCTTTCTGTATGTTTTTGTTTCATATATATTTCTAGCAAGAAGTTTATAGATGGATTAGATAGTAGTCACAATTTTTATCTTTTTGTATAAAAGTTTAATCTGTTAATATTTATTATAATCACTGATATGTCACAGCTATAAAAATATTTTATTTTGTGTTTTTATCTTTGGCAGTGTTCCACAATATGCATTCTCCCTTTCTTCTGAATGAACAGACCTCTTAGCTGGGCACATGGCTGACTGCAATAAATATTACATGTTCCAGCCACCCTGGAGTTAAGTGTGAGTATGTAACTACATTTTGGCCAATGGAATATAAAGCATACAGCCTTCCAGAGTCTTTATTAGGAGACAGTGGAGGATGTTCTTTCTTCCTCTCCTTCTCCTTCTCCTTCTCCTTCTTCTCCTTCTTCTTCTTCTTCTTCTTCATGCTTCCTTAGACCATGTAGACCAGGACCACATCCCAGAAATGGCTGAATGGTGACTTGAATAGTCTTTCAGGACAGCATTGAACTGTGTGACCAGAGCAGCTCTGGACTTCTTATCTCTGGACACTTATGTGATTAATGTGAGCACAAAATAAACGTCTTTCATATTTAAATCTATATCTGTGTGTGTGTGTCTGTGTGTGTGTGTGTTTCTCATAGCTGAATCCAATCTTAAGAAATCTATCTTTTCCGCTGTAATTTTTCTCCTTCTGTGACTTCTTTGGGGTTGATAATTTTCTACACTCCCTTCTTTTTCTCTGCATGCATGGAGATCTTATTTTTGTCAGCAAACATATTAATTATATAGTTTAAAATAAAGTCTAAAGTTATTTCTACCTTCTCTTAAGCAAGATACAGACCATATTATAGTCAAATAGACACTGGATTTCCCTGTTTCCATATGGTTATTGTTATCTAGATGCATTGCTGACCAGTAGAAATTTCTGTTATGATAGAAATGTCTGAACTGTCCAGTGGGGTAGTCACATATGGCTGCTGAGAACCTGAAATGTGTTTAGTGTGACTGAGGAAATGAATTTTTAATTTAAATTAATTTAAAATTATGTTTTAAGAGCTACATTTGACTAGTAGCTGAAATATCTGACTATGCAGGTAGAGTTTTAATTATCGTTTTATCTCCATCGTTTAAACAAAAGATGAGTCAAGACATACCTAAGCTGTACTCTCTGCCTGGGAGTCCTGTCTCTCTTCTGCTATGACAATCCTATACATTTCCAGGTCTACCTTAAATCCCATTATCATTCAGTACTTACCCTCCTTTCCTCACAGAGTCACAAAATATTCTATCTCAAATCATCTAATCTAAGCCCTTTATTTGACAGAAGGGGAAAAATAGACTAAGTGAGTTAAATCAGGATTATTAACTTTAACTAGTTTTCTGTGACATTTCATACTCTGTCCTGGCTTTTGAAAAGTTAATTTCAACGTTCTTGTATACTATGACTACACTAAATATTGCCCATAATAACTGTATATTGATTAAGGATTAGAAATATTCTTTTTTTGTATTGAGAAATTTTTATGGTATGTTATTCTATAAATCTGATAAGAAGTGCTTAATTGTACCATATATTAATGGTGGTAGTATTTTAATCCTGATTTGAAAATATCCAAATAGTAAAGTAAATAGACATCATTCTCAACATAAGTTTAAAGTGATCTTATAAATACAAGGTGCTAGTAGCTATTACATATCTGCATTCATATTTTCATTTGTTATGATAATCTGTCATAAAATATTGTAATGTCCAATTTAAGTGAAAAAAGGCAAAATACATACCAACTTTAAAGACTTAGTTTATATTATTTATTACTAGTCCCACTAAAAAAATTAATAATATGACAGACTCTATGGAGTCTAAAAACATTAAGATGACTGAAAAATTAGCATTTTTTGGTGTTAGAGCATATAAAGGTTTATGTCTAAGCATCCTGAAATGCTGACAAAGAAACTTTTTTTAGGCAACGAAAAGTGCTGCATGGTAATTTTTACATTTAAAAATAAAGGGAGTAAGAAGTAAAACCTTTAAAAATTTAAATCTCATTAGACTAGAATAGAAATTTAGACCTCAAAGAGACCTTAGAAATAATCAAATCCAATCCCTTCACTTGTAATGACACTGAATGTTAAGGAAGTTAACTAACTTCTCTTAGAAAACACAGCAAATTAACCAGAACCAGAGCTACAAGTGAGGTCTGCGGTTCCCTGTCAGGTATGCTTTCCACTAAACCAGGCTGTGTCTTTAGACATCATGTTTGTTGAGAATGTATTTTAAAGACTATGAGATGATACTTTTACTACAAGATTCATTCTACAGGAAAGTTCATGTATCTTTGGCTTAACTTGTAGGATAGAATGGAGTGTATAGCATTTCTACATCATTATTCCTATGGGCTAAATGACCTCTTTGCTGTCACTTATCAAAGATGAAAGGAAGAAGTATTATCATGAACTAAATACCTCGTCCTCAACATTTCCCCACTTTCTACTTTAATGATAATAACCATTATTATGACTGATTATGCCTGTCGTCATCAACTGATATAGAATTCTTCGTGAGAAGGCTTATTCGCTTAATGAGATTTTATTAAGCATCTATTTACTACTAAACAGAAACTGTGCTAGGCACTGGAGTGTCCAGTGAAATAAAATGAAGACCTATGACCTTCATGCAGGATACATCCTGTAGTAAAAGCGATCCTTACATATTCTTTATGTTTGCAGCAAATATAATGTCTAGAAACACAGAGTAATCAAGAGAATCGATAGAGTTAAAAGACATAAAGATCTTAAGTAAAGTAGAACAGAAAAGTATTGATTGGTTGGGCAAATAAAAGTTATTGATAACCTTCGTGATTTGAAGGATAAGGTGAAACGATGGAATAAATTCTGAGGAAATTACAGTGGCAGCATTGAGTGCTCAGCTGAGAATGGAAACTGAAGCTAGAAGGCAGTTGATGGTTTGCAAGAAGAAAGTGGCCCAGGGATTGAAAGTCTCACTGTAGGTGAAGAACAGCCAAAGCAACAGTTAGAAAGTGAGTGCTCTGGGGACTTCTCTGGTGGCGCAGTGGTTGGGAGTCTGCCTGCCGATGCAGGGGACATGGGTTCGTGCCCCGGTCCGGGAAGATCCCACATGCCACGGAGCGGCTGGGCCCGTGAGCCATGGCCACTGAGCCTGCGCGTCTGGAGCCTGTGCTCTGCAACGGGAGAGGCCACAACAGTGAGAGGCCTGCGTACCGCAAAAAAAAAAAAAAAAAAAAAGGAAGTGAGTGCTCTGGAAATGTGACTGGGTCAGAGGGAAGGAGCCATTCTGCAGTTTAGATTTTCCAGGGATGATAAGATGTATTAGTGAGTGTTCTCCAGAGAATAATAGGATATAGATCTGTATGTATCCGATTGAGAGATAGTTAAGAAGAGAGCAGACACTATGGACTGAATTGTGTCCCTTCCCCAAATTCATATGTTATGTTGAAGCCCTAACCTCCAATGTTATGATATTTAGAGATGGGGCTTTTGGGAGACGATTAAATTTAAATGAGGTCATGAGGGTAGGGCCCTCATGATGGGATTAGTGCCCTTATTAGAAGCAACTCTAGACAGCTTGCTCTCTTCCTCTCCATCATGGGAGGACACAGCAAGCAGGCACCATCTGCAAGCCAGGAGGAGATTCTTCACCAGGAACCAAACCCTGCTAGGACCTGGATCTTGGACTTCCAGCCTCCAGAACTGTGAGAATTACATTTCTGTTGTTTAAGTCACAGCCTATGGTGTTTTGTTATGGTTGCCTGAGTAGACAGAGAGAAGGAGTTGAGAGCGTGTGTGTGTGTGTGTGTGTGTGTGTGCGCGTGTGTGTGTGTACGGGTGGGGGGGTGTTGAAGGAATTGGCTCATGCAACTGTAAGTCTTGCAAGTGTGAACTATGTAGTTCAGGACAGTGGGCTGGACACTAAGGTGAAAGTTGGTGTCACAGTGTTGAGTCTGAATTTCACAGGGCAGGAAGGCAGGCCAGAAGCACAAGCAGGATTGGATGCTGTGGTCTTGAAGTGGGATTGGGGCGGGTTGTAGAAGTGAAAACAAAACATCTGCCTTTGGAGTTGACAGTGAGCACATGGAGAGCTACACTATTGGGTAATTCATCCACAGAAGTCACCCATTTGGTGGTGACATTAGGTACATGATGTAGCTAATGTACCTTTCTTATTCTTAGAACACATTCATAATCTTTTTGCATTCTATCTCTTCAATGGTCCAAAATGCGACACGAAGAGTGCATAGCTGGTGACACTTCCAATGTGTCTTCAGCTTAGTAACTTGGCTATATTTTTTTCATTTGCAATTACAATTTTAATATTTTCACACATCTTTTTCATTGTGGCCTAACAGTAGATTATTTTCTACAAAATACATGTACTATTGCAACTACTGTCATTTTAAATTTACTGAGTGGTTAGGAAATATCATGTTGTTACATATAATCAGCCTCATGTTCCAATGATCAACTTCTGATTTTAAAGAGAATTTGGCTTTAGTATCTGTGCTGTAAAAACTCAAAGACAAAAGCAATGCACAGACGGTTATGTAGAGGGAGCCCCTGCTTCGTATTTGCAAATCCATAGATACAACATATGCATTTTTTTGCAACTTGAACATAATTAAGCTGAGTGGAAGCCATTCATTTGTACTATAGTAATACTGTTCTACATTTAAATACAGAAAGACTCTTAGCTCTGATTCCAGGTTGACAATAACTTTACTTGTGAAAAATATAATAGTTAATCCAAGAGAATTAAGTGTGTAAATCTTATCGATGATAAAAATATAAAGTTAAATTCTTTTCAGAGCAATTGAAGGAATGCAGTATTACTATTAAGATGTTGATTCTTTTCTATTGTATATAAGTTTTAGTAAAAATATAGTGATCCAAGCATACCTTCTCATCAGCTCTATACTTGAAACAATCCAGTTAACCTTCATGCAACGGGGACATTTTTACTTTACATATTATCTTATAAATACTGGTTTAAAGTTCATGAAACCAGAGGATTTTCTAAAACATGCCTACTGGATATTACACCATAGATTCACATTTCAGCTCAAAGAAAAAAGATAAAAAGGTCTCATATGTTTTGTGAAAATCCCATTCTGGAAAGAAAAAAAAAAATCAAAGATTGGTTGATTATAAATCGATTTTATGGGGTATAAGGAATTCCTTACCTTCACAACTCTTCACTCTCCGCCTATTTAACCTCCACCTTCTGGGGCTCAAATGCCTGAAGTGAAAGAAATGAAGATACAGGTCCAACAACAGAAGCTCATTTTGAATATTTCAATGTTATCTCCTTTTTACCATAGCTCTGTGGATGACCTTAGGTGTGTTGCTTGCACCTATACAGGGCATGTTAAAGAAATTACATTCCTCTCCTCCTTGATACACTTTTATAGTGCTATTAATGAATTAGCCTTCTGGTACTTTAAATGTATTTTAAAAGTTTTATGTGCTGTGTTTATTGCAAATCTTCTGGTACACTGGAAAAGTATATGCCAGTATCTTTATAATCTTCCTTTGAAATTCTCTCATATCTATCAAGTAAATGACTAAATTAGCAGATAAATACATTACATACATTGTTACTGCCTCTGTGCTCAAGTCACCAGAGGCAAATGGTCATGAATGACTAATTCATGCCCTGGGGCTTCTTATCACCCCATGACGGATAATGTGAGTCTCTAAATTCAAATTAATCTCAACAGCTTTCTGATAGCATATTTTCCTTTTACATTTATGAAATATATTTGTGATAGATAAACAAATGCAGATTAGGAGGATGTATGACAAGATACCAGAAACCTGGCTTCATTTATTTTTTTTTCACGTACGACTTAGCATTTTGAAAGTGTTTGCCTCCTTTACCTCTGTGTCCCTTGTCAACATTTGGAGACAGCCAGTGTGCACTGTCATTTCTTTTACTTAATAAGTGTACTTGTGAGTATTTCAACATTTTCTCATCAAGCAAGTGTAAATGTTAAGAGCAACCCTGCAGCTTCAAATCATTGCTGAGCTGCAGGATTTAACTGGATGAAAATATGAAAGAGTGTGGAAATGTTGATATTTCCTTGAATGTTTTCCTTGAGAAAACATTGGAAGTTACAAGTTCTAATGTTTGATTTACTTATGTTTCCAAGTTATTCGTCCAGCAAGAGTTATCACATTTATTTGCTCTTCACTTTTACATGTCCTTCTTTATTAACAGAAAATGTCAACATAAATTAATTTCTAATTTCATACTATTAAGATGAGGGTTCTTTAAAATGTTTTGTAATATTTGCTCAAATTCTAAATATATTGAGATCTGCTAATTGACTCTGAATTGATCAAATCAATTTCTGTCTTCTAATATAGATCAGGACACGATAGTGATTATGCTTCATTTGTTTTTCATTGTGTTCTTGTTTTTGTGTACACGGTCATCAAAGATCGTTTACTGCACCGGAGTGGAAATTCAGATCAATCTCTTTAACGGTGACATTGCAAGAAGAGCTATCCAGTAAGGTCACTTTGAAAGGGAGCCATGGCTGAGTCTGGTTGACACTGTAAAGTGGTTCTTAACAAAACCATTCAGTACAGCTGGACAGACATTCATTCAAATAAGTTCATATATCAATCAGAGCTATTAAAATTATAAGTGACAAAATTCAACTCAAACATGCTTAGTCAAAAATGGAAAAGGAACGTTTCACATGCCTAGAAAGGCCAGCAGCAGAGAGGTGTCCAGCATGACTGGTTGCAGATCAGGTGAGGTCAGCAGACTATTCCATTCCCACTTCTAGGCCCTGCTTTGTCTGTGCTGGCTTCATTCTTGGGCTCCACATCAGGGTCTCTGGGAGCACCCAGCTCCCATCACTCTTACTGGTAGCAACTGCATTCCAAAATAGCATATTTCTCTCTCCAAAGTCCCATTAAAAAATCCTTAGCTTGACAGTCATTGGCCTGAGTTGGGTGATAAACTCATTCCTGAATTAATCTCTGGGGATAGGGGCTGTGATAAATTTAAACTCAGTCACATGCTCTTGTCTGGTTCCAGGGGCTAGATAAGCCTTACCTAAACCATGTGCACTGAGTATGGATGGAAGGGGGTGAGGTGCAAGGTCTAAATTATACCCAATATAATGTGCTGCCTTGACGTCTGAAGCCAGGTGGGCCTTGAATAGCTGGACCACAAGGTCCCGTCCACATTCTGCTCTGCAGAGAAGGTCACCTAGCCAAACAAGCTTCCTCTCAAGAGGACCAGGTACAGTGCCTGCTTATCCCTGAGTCATGGATTTCAGTTCCCTACCAGCCTGTGGAATTATTCAAACAAGTTAATCACATCCTTCTGCGGGAGTGAGGGGCACTCCACCCTCTTGATACTACAAAGCCACAAAGTCTGTCTTGCACAGTCCCTGGTTGTTCACTCTGTTCCCAGGTGCAGCCTCCACGTGGTCCTGTGTGGCCTGCAGTGTCCTCCTCCCACTGGCTGTGTGTATACGTGACTAAGGAACTGTTGTCGACCTCCTCTGACCAGTGTCGGGTGTCCTGTGTTTGGCCATCCCCATAAGGGATCCTCCCTCACTAATGTGAATAAGAGGCGATTAAAACAGGAAGATTCCTCTAAAAATCAGGGGTTACTCACACATAAGGATGAATGAATGCTGAGGGTAGGTTCACAAGCCACTAACGTTAATCTTAGTTTTGATCCACAAGTCCACGCATGTTCTCTGCACCTGGAACTCCTGGTAGGAAGAGAGAATAAAACTAACAGATCTTCCCAGAGAACTTGAGAACGACACCATTTCAATTTAGAACCCCTTGCCCGAAGCAGGTCAGGATTATAGCGTAAAGAGAACCAGGACTGATTTTCTTAGCTGGTGAAGCACTGCGTGTTATTATCGCTTCTATTTTTTGGAAATTCACTGCACTAATTAACACTTTAAGGCTCCAATAAGCCCTGTAGTAAAAACATCTAATCAATATTTTATATCAAGAATTTCTCAGACATATTTGCACAGTATATTTTCATATCATCTATTAATACTTAATGAAAATATTTAATAAGATATAACACTGTTGGGGAATGCTGATATAGTCTTCATCTCTGGAATGTTATATTTTGTAATAATTTGTTTAGAATACCATGGGAATATCTTAAATCTTAATAATCCTACTGAATATAGTCATTACAAGTGAATATTGTGAGAATTATTTATGTGGTCCTAACCTTAAGAGATCTATGTTAGAAGGATGATTAGACTTAGATACTTAACTATTAGACTTAGATATTCAACTATTTAAGTTGAATTTCAGTTCTTTCATTCATTTCTCTAGATTAAATCCTTTACAGGCTGTTTCTCCCTTAATTTAATTTCGGAATATAAATCCAATTGTTATAAAACCAAAAAAACTATCAAGATAGTTATCTCTCTTTTTATCGTAAACCCATGGGGGGAAAATAAGATTAACCTTAGACTTTCTGACCTAAAATACCAATATATTTTAAAAGACTAATATTTCAAATACTAATTTCTTTTTTGAGAAAACTATGAAAAAACCCACTTCTAATATTTGTCTTCTGTGGCCTTCACCACACTCCTGAAAGAGCATATTAAAAATAACATGTGATGCAAGTTATGATGAATGGTTCAAACAAATTTTCTGCACACTTCGTTACACAACAAGGAATCAATTATGCCAATAAAAACAACAGTAACCCACAACCCATGATCAAGTGGTTGTGATTTTAAGTATATTTCATTTTTATTTGCACATCCAACTAACAACTATGTAAACAGTCTGAGTTTTATCTTTGTTATCTTTAATCTATACCATATAATTATGCAGAATTTGGGGTAATCTTTTTCTGGAAAAATGTGACTGGCTCTCAGTGAGGAAGACGGTTTTATTTCTTACAATAAAGCAATCATGATAGTTTAGATATAACAGGGAAATACCTGTTAATAAGGTAATGATTGCTGTTTTTGAAACAGTGTTACCTTAAAATGAGTAAAGAAGGTAAAGAAATGTATTTTTAAGTCTTATAAAAGGCATAATCAGAAAAATTTTGATGGTTTAAAAATAAAATATCTTAGATGCAAAGGAGATTAACTGCATTCATTAGCAAAGTATTCTGACATGGGGGGCAATGTATGAGGATTTGGGGGATGTTTCATATAAAATATGAAAATATTCCAACTTAGTAAAATCTCACATGATTCTCCTAGGTCCAGAAAATTTATTTTTGAAATTTCTATTTCTATTTTTGGGGGGGAAAACATGTTTAAATCCTCTCCAGTTCTACACTGACAATATAGACATGAGCAAGGTATAGCGACAAATAAAGTGGCACTTGCAAAAACTCCCATGCTCTTTCTCCTGTTCTAAATGATTTTTTGGATTTATATACATGATACAAATCCTCTTGAAATATAAACAGATGACCAACTCTGTATCTATAACTTTGGACCATTGGGACAAGTGTGTGTGTGTGTGTGTGTGTGTGTGTGTGTGTGTGTGTGTGTGTGTGTAAATTTAGTCCCCAGTCCTCTTGACAAGGGAAGCCTGGGTGTTAATGTACAGGTGGCTGTATTTCTCCTCAGTACCTGCCACAGTTGTAAATGTGTGATGATTTGTGTATGTTCGTTATTGTCTGTCTCTCCCTCTAGACTCTTACTCAAAGGACAGGCAGCAATACTGAAGCACTGGCAAATACAACAGAGACATAATCCATACCATACATGTAAAATACACATGTAAAATACATGTACTTTTTTATTGCTGCAGTAGCAAATTGTCTAAAATTTACCTCTTAAAACAACACAGATTTATAGCTCTATAGGTCAGAAGTCTCACTGGGCTAAAATCGACGTGTTAGCCAGGCTGTGTTCTCTCTGGAGGCTCTCGGGGAGGACTTATTTCCTTGTCTTTTCAAGCTTTTAGAGGCTCTTGCCTTCATTGGCTCCTGGCCCTTCCTCCATCTTCAAAGCCAGCTGTGTAGCATCTGCCCATCTCCCTCGGACTGACACTCTCGACTCCCTCACATAAGGATCCTTGTGATTCCTTAGAAGCAAGGGTTTATATAGTTATAAACTATAACTATAGTTTTATAGAACTATATAGTTCTATATATATAGTTATATATATAGTTATATAGAACTATAGTTATATAGTTCCTATTTTCCATTTATTCATCCATCCATTCATTCAATAGTCATTGAGTGCCTATGTGTGTTGGTCCCTGTACCCTTGGAATATAAAACATGAACAAGGCATCTAACCTAATCTCAAAGAAACTACTGTCTAATAAGACGAAACCGTAAATAAATCACTGTAATACATTCTAGTAAATGCAGTGATGGAAATGTGCATGACGTATTACGTGAGTACTGAGAACAGAGATCTAGCTGGGAGTGGTGTAAACTTTGATTAGCAAAGGCTCCTTGAGTTGCTGACAGTTGAGATTTTACAATGAGAAAGAGTTAACTAGGAATATACAGGAACTGCTAGAGCCAAACCTCAACATTCCTTGAGGACTAGAGATATATTTTCAATTCAACTCAACAAACACTTATCGAACTGTGATGCATGTTAAGGAGAAGTACGATGACCTAGGAGAACGTTTAATACCGATACTTCCTCTTGTCAAGGGGATTAGGGAGAGCCTCGCTGAGGAAGTTACAGACATTAAACATGTAATTACAAGTGTGATGAGTGCTACAGAGCAATGCTATGGTGATGCAGGGAAAAATAATTTAACCCAGTCAAGAGGGTCAGGGACTGCCACACTAAGAAATCAATGTTTAAACTGAGACCTGAGCGATCAGTAGCATTTAACAAGGCAAGGAAGAAGAGCTGGGTGCTGGAAGAAGAGTTAGGAAGCTGTTACAGCATCCAGACAAGATCCTGACTTGGGCTAATGGTGTCAGTGGTCAATTTATTCAAGAAATATTTAGGACACACGGTATTTATTAAGTTCCTCTTACGCTGAAGGCGCTATGCTAAATTCTGGAGCGACTATAATGAATGGCACAATGCTAAATACTTTCAAACTGATTCATGTTTGAGACCTAGAGTGAGCAAGACACAGAGACATGGGCTAGATCACCGAAGTTTTATACACCATGTGTCATTCTGGTGTCTCAAACAAGAGTACTTGGACACTGGCATTTGCATTTTACTTGTCATCTAGTGCCTGTCTGGAAGATGAATTAGAGGGCGATAAGATTATAGATGGGAATAGATGTAAAAGAGGCCACTGAAGTAGTTCAGGTAAATGATGGTGGGACCTGAACTCGTACTAGGAGATACAGAAAAGGAGAAACACACACGAGAAACAGTTGAGAGGTGAAATTAGAATTGATGGTTGATAGAGGTAGAGAGAAAAAAAAGCAAGAGTCAAATATGAAACCCCAGTTTCTAATATCAAGGGCTGAGAATGATAAAGGGAGTCTAGGGACAGAGTAAGCACCCCAGCACTACTTGTCAATGACCAACACATAACTACAGCCTGGATTATCCTGCCAACCTAAAGCCAAGTATAATCCTGCTTTAATCTTCCCCCGTTTTCCCACATGATGAACACAAGTTTTTACTTTTTATTCGAACCATTGGTGATAATTGTTTCGCTGTCAGTTTTTTTCTGACGCTTCAAATGATGGGGGCGGAGGGAATCCCGGAAAGACAATGTTTTGGGAGAAAATCTGTTATTAGTGGATGCATTTTTTGGTAGTCAATACACTTTCTCCCCTGAGTATAAATTGTTCACTCCTCTGAGCATTGGAAGAGCAGCTACTGAAGAGTTGTTTATTTTTATATGAATAGCTTTCAGGCGAACCGTTTACTGATATTGATCAAATTACAGTGAAAACCACACCAGCACTCTTCCCACAGCGCCATTATTCTCTCCTGGTCACCAGCCAAGCAAAACTATATTCTGGGTAAAAAGGAAGAAATACATGAAACATACCCTCTGGAGACCAACAACAAATAATAACAAAATTACTTCCAAATCCCAGACTCAGCCGTCGCATAATACAACTCACATCCTTCGGATTTCCAGCACCTTGCTGGTTCTTGTTGACTGTGTTTTGTCACACACCTATCTTGTGACACATCAAACTTTGAGGTCGCAATGTTTGACTTTATTTTATAAAAGAGGTGACTTTAATTTTGCAATAATGTAATAAGTATTATCGGTATTGACATGGAGAAAGAACTGCAGATAGGAATCTCAATAATGAAAAAGAAATACCCTTCATAGACGTGTGTTATGTTGTTTCTCATGCCATTTCTTCTAAAAATTGTATTTTTGTTTGGCTGTGGTTCACTCCTGTCATAACTTTTATAAAACTTGACTTTCTGTTCCTCCTACATACTGTGTTGGCTTCAATTTCATATGTGATTAACTTATAGAATAGATTAGTTATAATATTTTAAAGAGAATTTAAGGCATATAAATGTGCATCATAAATGGCTGGGAGAGAATGAGGAGCAAAACATGTCTGACACAGACTTTTTTTTAAATTTAATTTTATTTATTTTGTATACAGCAGGTTCTTATTAGTTACCTATTTTATACACAGTAGTGTATATATGTCAATCCCAATCTCCCAGTTCATCCCACCCACACCTCCACCACTTTCCCCCCTTGGTGTCCATACGTTTGTTCTCTACATCTGTGTCTCTATTTCTGCCCTGCAAACCGGTTCATCTGGACCATTTTTCTAGGTTGCACATATATACGTTAATATACGATATTTGTTTTCCTCTTTCTGACTTACTTCACTCTGTATGACAGTCTCTAGATCCATCCACGTCTCTGCAAATGACCCAATTTCGTTCCTTTTTATGGCTGAGTAATATTCCATTGTATATATGTACCACATCTTCTTTATCCATTCGTCTGTCGATGGGCAACACAGAATTTTTTAAAGCACAAAAAGAAGACAGTTTCAGCCTGCCAGCTTTGCCAGCCAAGTTAATCTCTCTTCCTGCCCTGTCGCCCCTGCAGACTCATCACACTGGCCTCTGAATTTAGTTAAACAGTAGCAGCTGAGCCCCGTACAGCTGGGGCAAGTCTGAATGGAGCTGACTTGCTCTCTTTGACAAAGATTTAAAAGTGATATTTAAGAGATTATTATGCTCAACCGAAGCCATTTGTTCAAGTAAACTGCTGGGAATATCTTGTTTCTTTGGAGCTTTTCCAAAAATATCTAATTCTTCTTGATCAGGGGGATGTAAAGAAAAGAGAAAGTCTGGTTTATTATCTGGTGATGACTTAAAAAAATCAGAGTCACGGGTTAGAGTTCCTCCCTTGCAGACACAAACTTTCAGGCCACCCCTCGTTGGAGTTTTCATAGGTAAGAAGAGACTCAGGTCCCCCCACTTGAACATTTTTGACAGCTTTAAAAAGTTAGGGGATTTGCAAAGTACCCATTGTTCCAGGAGACAGTTTCCCTGCTGGGTTTTAGCATTTTCTTTGTAAGTAAAATGGTCCATTTTAACAGCTTGGGTGTGAAAATTGGCACAGGTAGGTCCTGAAATACACAGCCGAGGTTCTTTAAGATCTACTGTGAGCAGGCAGTCTGTGAACTTCCTAACCTAAAGCCTCCTCTGATTCCTAGGTAACCAGTCCTGATTGCTATTGTCTTACACAGTTAGGAAGGAGGGAGGGAGGGAGGGAGGGAGGGAAGGAAGGAAGGAAGGAAGGAAGGAAGGAAGGAAGGAAGGAAGGAAGGAAGGGGAAAGAAAGAAAGAAAGAAAGAAAGAAAGAAAGAAAGAAAGAAAGGGAGGGAGGGAAGGAAGGAAGAAAGGAGGAAAGAAAAAGAAAGAAAGAAAAAGGGAAGGAAGAAAGAGGGAAGGAGGGAGGGAGGGAAAGAAGGAAGGAAGGAAAGAAAAGAACGAAAGAAAGAAAGAAAGAAGGAAGGAAGGAAAGAAACAGAGAAAGAAAGAAGGAAGGAAGGAGAGAAAGAAAGAAAGAAAGAAAGAAAGAAAGAAAGAAAGAAAGAAAGAAAGAAAGAAGGAAGGAAGGAAGGAAGGAAAGAAAGAAAGAAAGAAAGAAAGAAAGAAAGAAAGAAAGAAAGAAAGAAAGAAAGAAAGGAAGAAAGAAAGAAAGGAAGAAAGAAAGAAAGATAGATCTATCTACTGAATGGGCTACTCCCAGTGAGATGGCCCCTGGCCCTGCTGCTAGGACTCCCAGGCCTGACATGGACCCTGTGGCGGGTGAGGCTGCCTGGCCCTGGAATTACTGTTCCTGCAGACAGCTGAGGAGCTGCCTTCTACTGGAGGCCTGGCTGTGGGTTCTCAGCAGGGGAAGAAGAATGCCTCTTTCCTGGTGTTAATTTGCCTGTATTATCTCTCCTTGCCAAAGAGACTGGGGTTCCCAGTATTCATTCTTATGTGATCTGAGTTCACTCACAAGCACGACCACTTTCTGTGGTTCAAAATCTGCAGCTCAGAGGTCTGAGTCTGGGCCAGAGTCAGCTGTGCCACTAACCCAGAAACAGCACCTGTCACCACCTCATTCTAGGCTCAGGGGCCGTCACTCTCGCCCTGACTCTGATTTTCACAGGGATTTTATTTTAGGAATCTGTTGCCCTTCACTGTGCTTCTTGCTTCGTTACTTCTAGGTGTTGGAGAGGGCCCTCTCCATCCATCCCAACTTACATGAAAACTGTCTTTGAGAAGACGGTTTCGATCTCTTCCAGAAGGTTTTGGGGTCTTATTCAAACCTATTCCTTCCTCAGTCACCTTCAAGCTTTCATTATTAATGCTCTCTTTGAAAGAATAAAGTTCTCTCTTATCAGCTATACTGCTACAACTCTGTAGGTACCAAGCTGCTGAAAAGCCCTCTACCCAATCTGTATCTGTACCACACCTGTGTTCCTAATCTACCCCATCTCTATTTTTATTTCTCTTTCCATCTTTTGCTATCTCCATCCTTTCCCCTTTCTCTTTCTATCTCTCAAACTAACATATTCTTTACCTTTTCCCCTGCTTAGCTCTGTTAAATTTTACTAGCAATATTTCATCAATAGATGAATAAACTGGTGTGCTGGGACCTCAGGGGTGATTCTAGGGTTTGCAATCACATGGTAGCCGGAAAAGAAATCTGGAGAAGACATGAAGGCATCCTGAGGAAAGGTGTCAGGGCTTGATGAGCCGTGGTACAAACCACTGAGGAAAGACAGACGTTCAACATGACTCCATGCTGACCACCCGACTGATTTAAAGAGTGCCGGGGGGATCAATGCCACTAAGAGAGTTAAAAGACATGAGTTGTTTTGCAGGGGAGGCACAGATAAATCTGAGAGTACATTTAGGTATCTAAGTGGGAAAGGCCATCGCACTGATAGAATTTCCAGGACCAAAGATGACTGCGGTGAACTTTGGCTACCATCTTGGTACTACGTATATATGTCACTGTTCACAGATGGTAAAATCAGTCCTTCATTCTCACTCAAAAATGAAAGAATCACCATCGGTAAAAGTAAAGTTTTGCTCTCTTGCGAAACAGAAAATGCTAAAGAATATCAAGGAGGTTCTCGTATATTTACATGAAGAAACGCAGAGTGTTTACTGAGCCGTAGTGGGCTTCTGTGACTCTACCGTTCAGGAGACTGACTGTGAAAATTGTTCGGGGCCAAGGAAACCTCAGACACATGAATCAGGACTCGGACACACCTCATCAGATTTGAAAATCTAAGCCTGTTGTAAAACATACTGGAAACGACATTTACCGAATAACTTCGCAGCCCTGGCCCAAAGCCCTAACCCTGAAGAAAGGAGGAAAAGCACAGCCTTTTGCAGAAAAGGAGCCCAACGCTCTCTGTGACAGTCTTCATCCTCTTTTCAATGCCTTTGCCTTTTCTTCTGAGATCTATGTCCAGTCATGTGATTGTGTTTCATAGCCAGTTAGGATAAAGGATTGTAGAAAAATGGAAAGGGGTAGGGAGGAAGGACAGAGTCTTGTATGCGGCCCTGTTTGATGAAATGTCATGAGCCATTAAAAGGCATAGCTAATAAATAATGTTTTGTGATTCAATTATAAATAAAATACTTCCTCCGCTTCTTTTTTCTTGTCTTATGACAAAGCTTAATCAATTATGCGTTTAACGCCCACAAAAGGGCTTTAGGAAAAGGTCTTTCTAAACATACAGGATGGGCAGCTAGACACACATAAAGGGATCAATATCGCCTGACACTTCCAATTTTCGGCTTAATATTCACACTTATTTTTCTGTCAGCAATTCTTGATGTGGGTAAACCGATTAACACCACTCTCACGTTATCTGTAGAATTCCTTTTGAACCATTTCAGATAACAGAAAAATAAAGCCGAGGTTCAAAACTTACAAAACATTGTAAGGGAATACAGTCCCATAAACCCTAAAATGTCCATGCCTGTTGTCTGTAAACATGAAATTTAAATTCACAATCATTTTTTTCAAAACTGAATTGTGCATTAGAATCTATCTGCTCACAAACGCTCATTTTACAGATAACGAATCAGAGGCCAAAGGTGTTCAGGGACTTGCCCGCAGGCACTGAGCTGACCGGCGTTGAATCAGAGAGTCTGGAGTCACTGGGGCGGAGGTGGGCTTGGGGGTGTGATGGGAGTGGGGAGAGGGGACGGTGATCTTCACAAACGATCTAATAAAAGCTGAAGAGAGTAGACTGCGGTCAAAGTAACTCAGATTCTCAGTTCTTCAAATATCCTACTTTTTATAAAAGAAAATGAAACAATGATGCGTATGGTGTATTTCCATAGGCTCTACAGTACTTTCTTATTTAAAAATCACTTTCAGTAAAATCACAAACTGAAGTAAACTTGCCACGTTTTTTTGAGGTTCACACAAGTTCATTATGTTGACCAGAAATCACGTGACGGTTATGTGAAGTTTTGGCAGAGACTGATAGGAAAAAAGTCCCTCCACAGTCAGAAGTGACCCTTTCACTCCCTCAATCAGAGATTTAAACAGTGGGAATATTGGGGAATTAACATTTGGCTCAGTGCTCTTATGGCTTCTCCAGCCTGGCTGTCACCACTAGGTACCATTTATCCCAGCCCTTCTAAGATTTTCTAGTTCCATGGGTCAGGAATGTTCAGATCACTTTTGGCTAAGCACCCACGTTAATTTCTTCCTTCCCCCTCATTTCACGGACTGGAAACCCCCTCTCACTTTTCATTTTATGAATATGAAACAAATGCCAAAATTTTAGATTTAAAAAGTTATTCTTCAACGCTTACGGCACACTCAGCAAATCTTACCTATAAGAAAGCTGAAGTTGCCAAAGTAGTAGCACAAGATACAGTTGTTTCACACTCAGCTTTGTTCTGCTCTTCTTCTGCTTTTATACGCTGTGTTTCTATAGTGATGAGAGCCAGGTACTTCTTTCCCCCAAATTCCTCATTAATGAATAATGAATAATTGCGTCGAAGCACAACCTGAGATGATAATTCTAGGCCACATCTATAGAAACCTTCACATGCTAGTTCAGAAGTGGCAGGGACTGGAAATTAGGGCTAGCTGAGGTTTTTATATACATGGAACAAAGCTCCAAATAATGCAGTTATGAAACACAAAACGGTCTGCTGGACGACCGCTTCCCTGCTTGTATTAACGTGGTTCAGTATAGCGCCCTCTAATACTGGACGGAGTTTACGACTTCTTGAGAGGGTCCCATTGCTCAGACAGGTTGAGGTGCTGTCACTGCACACCTGTGACATCAGAGTCCTCTGACCAATTTAGCTGAGTGGGTTAATGTATGGTGACCATGAACTCAAGGTTGCAAATCACTCCTGGCTTCTCAGAGAGAAAAACTACTCTGCGACCATTAACCTTCTCCACTCACAGACGCCCGCTGCTCTTCATTCCTGGTTGTAGAAAGTGACAAAAAGCAAACCTACCAATTCCGCTACAGAATAAACCTAAAGCTCAGAGGTTAAAGGCATATCACACAGCCTTGTGGTCAAGTGCACGGCTTGGAGCTTCACCATCCTGTTTTGAAATCACAGTTCAGCCGCTTAGCTGTGTAACCTTGTGGAAGCGATTTGACTGTAGAGGTCAAATCGGATATTTAACTCACGAGATTTCTGGGAGATTTAATGTGCCTGGCAAATAAGAGTCAATAAACATTAGCTATCTTTATTAATTATTTCATTTTTATGTACACATGGCTGGTTTCATGTCTACTCTTCCAATAAAATGGTCAACATTTATTCTTCTGTTGAGATCATTCTAGAAGTACTTCAGCTGTTGACTCCCATATACAGTCTGCATTATTCAGTGCATTGCTAAGTCACTTTCTGAAATGTTCTTCATTTATCTGTTCTTTGCACAGCATTTAATAAAATTGATTTTCGTCATGATCGATTTTCTTCATATAGATCGGCTATAAGTGGTAAACAAGTGATGAGCACCCTTAAACCAACTTTTAAACTTACAGAGAAATTGCATATTGTGCAGAGTTCTCACATACTCCTCACTCACCTTCCCCTGATGCTTCCAAATTACATAATCATGGCATATCAGTGGTGACATGTCGTTTTCAACAAAAAGGAATACTTAATGATAGAACCTTTTTTAAAAAAAACAAAATATTATTCTAAAAATAATCAGTTACATTCTTACTTATTGTGAAGCGTCATTTTTTTTCTTTGAAAAGTTTAATTAAATGTGATTTATTTTTTTCAAAAGGCACTGCTTAGTGTCTTACTACTGATAGTTACTATTACTGAAATTGTTTCAGATTTGGAACATTACCTTTCTGTAAATATATGCTGGAAGAATAAATAATCCACTCATTAACTGGATCATTCATTCTTCTAGCATATCGTTATTGAATTCGTGACATCTGAAGAGCTTAAAGTAAGTTGCATGTTTTGCATTTACAGAAGGGTAATGTTCCAGTCTGTGTTGTGCAAAATAGTTTCGTGGCTCCTCTCCATATTACTACGAAGTTTTGTGATTAATTTATAGATTACACACACACACACAAACACCTAACCACATGAATGACATCCTGAAAATTTCAGCTTTTAATTAGTTGACTGGAATTGCTTTTTTTAAAAAATTGGGCCATGAATGCATTTTCCCTGTGGTACTTTTTCTGTACACTTACCCTGGAATCCTGTTAAAATTCCAGGTAAGGAAATCAACTCATTTGTGGTCACACTGACGTTTTTTCCCACTAAAATATTAGTTTACTAAATAGTCATTACCACTGAGATATATTTTTTTCTGGTGTATTCTTTTTATAATCTCTCCCAAAATATTTCTTCATGCATTTCAAGATTAATATAATTACACGTTAGCCTAGACATTTTATAAACGTTAACATTTTGATCCAATTTCCACGTTATAAAAAATGTTCTAGAATTTGCTTCTGTCACATTCCTGACACACTTTCTGTACGCTTTCCACCAGCATTTGAAATGGATTTTCGTTTACTGCTGTACTGTATCTGTGAATCATTCCAGCTACTTTACTGTAGTGGAAAGAGCACGTTTCCCCAACTCTGACAATAAAATTATAAGATGGAGAGTGACCAATACAAGGATGAAAAATAGTTTTCAACTCCAGTGCTAACTCTGATCAGATAGTGCCAACCGGGATTTCTTTGCTAAAGACAGTTTGGAAGCCACATCCAGCACTAGTGCAAGGGTGCTCCACAGACATGGTGTCATGTCATGGAGTTTAATTGGAAACGACTAGTCAATAATTGGTGTTTTATTAAATAGCAGCAGTTAAAATCCACTAATTCCGAGGGAGGAGATTCGAATGATAAACGATTCATTTTCTTAGCATATTGATGCTGTCTGATCATAAAACAAACCATGTGGCCACGGTCTGGTTGTAGTCTAGTTATTCTCATTCTACCGCTTGTATCAACAACAGAGTGACTCTTGCAGCATCTCCAGCTCCACTTATTTCTCGGGTACGTGTGAAAATGGTAGAGCTAGTAACCATGGCTTGGGAGGAAGTTTGGGAACAGTGTAGTGAAATTACCATACAGCTGTGCAGCATCACAAAAGAACAAACCCTAATCCTTTGTTTTCTCATACTTTTTCTTTCTTGGCATATCTCAGAGGTGTTGTTCTAATGGGCTGGCTTCACAACTGACTTATGAGAAACGTGTCTGACAAACATCTGATCCTTTTTATTATTCATTCAAAAGGTATTAATGGAAGCCAGTCTATGTCAGCTACCATGTAACACTAGGAGCCGAAATCATTGTGACCTCATGGAGCTAACAGTCCTTTCCATGAAAGGACTGTTTTCCTTTCCATGAAAGGAAAGACAAACAACCACTACAAAAACAGAAACAAAACAAACGTAAATTGTGACACAAGTTATAAACACGACAGAGAAAGGCATTTCTCTGTCATTTTAACACATATACTTGGGCCTTATATTTCATACACTCCATGAGTATATTACGTGAGCTTCATCACACAGGTGACAGACATTTCTTAAAGATAAAGTTCTTAATGCTATTCAATGCACTGAACCATTAGAGATTCTAGAACAGTGTTGTAGTGAATCTCTAACAAATATAGCCTGGATAAAGAAAAATAATTAATTTTGAAGTCATATTTATTATTGTATTGCAAGGTCTGTGTTGTCACTAATTTACATGGATGGGACAGTTAATTCCAGAGGTATTACCTATTGTCAACTTATGTTTTGTTTCATGACATAAGAGTGTGTAAATAATTTCAAATGCATATATAATGCATATAAAGTAACTGAAACATTGAGAAATAAAACCATAACAGCTAACATTACTCTTGGGATAGAATCCATTGACACTAAGTTATATCTTGATGATAGTTCTTTACCTCCTAGGAGAAATGGGGTATAATTAGTTTTCATTTGTTGATTTTCTTGAAATAATGTAACTTATTCAAACTCAGTTCAGTTCTTTATCTGAAGCCAAACTCAGTGTCAATTAGCTCTTGAGATTTTAGAAAACCTTCATTAGTTGCAGTCACTGAAGTTTCTCACTGGCTCCATGTTTGATAGAAAGTTTATATCATATACCTTAGTTAATATCAAGAATAAAAGAAATACTTATACTTTTGTATACAATGTGTCTCTCTTCCCCTTTTGTTTATTTTTTTGATTTTTAGCTTTGATAGAATATGTCTGAAATGATGAAATAAACGAAGGTACTAAGTATGGTGGAAAATACAGTTGTCAAACTTCAGAAGAATACAGATTACTACAGACGATGCGCTCATAACTGGGGAACATAAATTAGACCTTCCCAACAGGCACTTTAGATCAACAAACCATTTTAAAAAGCTTTCAAAGCTTAAACTCTCTGGCAGCTTTTAAGATTCTGTGAATCTGAAAATGCATGTTTTACAATGACCTGAGAGCATGGGTGCAGATTTAGGAGAATGATTCTTAAAGATGGATGATGTCTTAAAATTTGTGACAATACTATACAAGCACATTCTCATACATTTTTAAAAGCACTGGTATAAAATATTGCGTTGTCCTTGGTGAGCTGTTTTAAATAACAAAACACAACAGACAAGATAAGCCTTGGGCTGAATCTAAGAGTTTTCTTGATTCTGAGATGGATAAAAAACGACTAATTTCTCAGTGGCAATTTAGTCAAAAAATGAAGGGCTTGATATCTTTAACATAGACAAAAGAGAACCTATAAAAAATGTTTTTATATTAGTATTCATCGCTGGACAGCTGAATGCATGAAATCTTATTTGGGGACCTGAGAATTTAGACTACCAGTTTGGTTATTTTCACTGAGAGGTTGAATAAACTGAGATTTTTTAATGTACCTCAAATTTCAAGACTCTTTAAACATATACAGTCCAAGTACCATGTATTTTTGGTAAATCTGAACAAAAATCTTAGGGGGTCTTATTTCTTTATTTTGTTGCTGTTGTTGCAATTCATTTTCCCCCAGCTTCACTGAGGAATTATTGACATACAGCATTGTGTAAGTTTAAGGTGTAAAACAATGATTTGATATATGTATATGCTTCTAAATGATTATCACAATAAGGTTCATTAACATCCAACACCTAATATAGTTACCTTTTTTTTGGTGCTGTGGTGAGAACTCTTAAGGTCTACTATAATAGCAAATTTCAAACATACAATACTGTATTGGTAATTATAGTCGCCATGCTGTACATTACATCCCCAGAACTTATTCATCTTATAACGGCAAGTTTGTACCCTTTGATGACCTTTGACCTATTTCCTTCCACCCCATCTCCCACCCTTGGCAACCACCAACCTGTTCTCTGCTTCTGTGAGTGCATTTTTCAAGATTCCACATATAAATGAGATCGCACGGTATTTATCTTTCTCTGTCTAACTTATTTCACTTAGCATAATACCCTCAAGGTCCATTCATGGCAATATTTCCTTCTTTTTTATGTCTAAATAATATCTCATTGTCCATATAACACATTTTCTTTATCTATTCATCTTCAACGATGACGGATCACTTAGGTTATTTCCCTGTCTTGGCTATTGTATATATTGCTATGAACATGAGGGTGGAGACAGAGCTTTGAGATAGCGATATCATTTCCTTCAGATATATACCCAGAAGGGGGATTGTTGGATCATACGGTAGTTCTATTTTTAACTTTTTGAGGAAACTCCATACCGTTTTCCATAGTGCTTGTACTAGTTTACATTCCCACCAACAATGTACAAGAGTTCGCTTTTCTCTACACCCTCAGCAGTACTTATCCTTTGTCTTTTTGATCACAGCCATTCTGATGGGTGTGAGATGATATCTATTGTGATTTTGGTTTGCATTCCCCTGATGATTAGTGATGTTGAACACTTTTCATGTACCTGTTGGCCATTTGAAGATCTTCTTTGGAAAAAAAATGTCTATTCAGGTCCTTTGCCCATTTTTAAATTGGAGTATTTGCTTTTTTTGTTATTGAGTTGTGAGAGTTCCTTACATTTTTTTGAAGATTAACCCCTTACCAGATGTGTGGTTTCCAGATATTTTCTCCCATTCTATAGGTTGCCTTTTCATTTTGTTGATCTTTTGTCCTGCACTGCAGAAGCTTTTTAATTTGATGTAGTCTCATTTTGTTGTTTTTGCTTCTGTTGCTTGTACTTTTGGTGTCATATTCGTGAAATCATGCCATGACCCATGTCAAAAGAATTTTTTTCCTGATTGAGGGATTTTAAAACATGTTTCTAAGAGTGATTTGAGGCACTGGGAGGCATTGGTACTACACATGGTATGAAACAGTCTCAAATTTTACAAACACTGTGATTGAGATTGATGGAAGCTACAACACTCACTTTCGCTTTTGCTTATACCCATTGCCTAATAGTTTTTTTTGTTGTTGCTGTTGTTTTTCGGGTTTTTTTGTTTTGTTTTATTTTGGCTGCGTTGGGTCTTCATTGCTGCGTGCGGGCTTTCTCTAGTTGCGGCGAGCAGGGGCTGCCCTTCGTTGCGGTGCGTGGGCTTCTCATTGCGGTGACTTCTCTCATTGCAGAGCATGGGGTCTAGCCACACGGGCTTCAGTAGTTGCAGCACGTGGGCTCAGTAGTTGTGGCTTGTGGGCTCTAGAGTGCAGGCTCAGTAGTTGTGGTGCACAGGCTTAGTTGCTCGGTGGCATGTGGGATCTTCCCGGACCAGGGATTGAATCTGTGTCACCTGCATTGGCAGGTGGGTTCTTAACAACCGCGCCACCAGTTTTGGTCCACAGCCCCAAGCTTGGCCCCTCATCTCCAGAGCTTCCTGATGCACAATTTCCATCATAGCTGTCCACTCACTCTTAGGTGCATTAGTTAGATTCTGTGCACATAAGTTACATGTTTCCAGGAACTGATAAAAGTTTAGCTAGGATATTTGCCTCAGATTATCTCCTTTATCCACTCATGTGGGTTGAAGTTCCTTTCTCTCTCTATTTGTGGCTCTTTGAAAAGCTTCAACTGAACTCTTTCTCCCCAGATTTCCCCTCAGATCATTCTTGCCTTATAATCTCCTAAAGGAGTCCTCTCTAGCTCTAACCATGGACATTGAGACATGATTTTATAGTTTATCTCTGGCTCCCTACACCTTCAGATGGAATTCAGAGGTTATCTCTCCAACCGATCTTCCCCCATTTTTAAAAAATTAACTTTTGATCTTGGAATTTTCTGATACTTTTAACAATTTGGTAAATTTCCAACCCTTGGGTGATAAGCAAATTATGAATTCTGAAACTTTTGATTGTCATTTTTTTTGACAGTTATATTGCCAGATATTTTTCTACACTAATTTTTATTCATCCCCATAGCGGAAAAGTTTAGAGAAAGACAACGCTGAGCGAATAGGAATGTTGGGAAATGGGCAGTCTTTCCCCAAAGAGTCTTTCCCCAAAGTCTTTCCATTGGTGGGTTTCCCCGGTGGCACAGTGGTTAAGAATCCACCTGCCAAGGCAGGGGACATGGGTTTGAGCCCTGGTCCAGGAAGATCCCACATGCCGCGGAGCAACTAAGCCCGTGCGCCACAACTACTGAGCCTGTGCTCTCGAGCCCACGAGCCACAACTACTGAGCCCGCATGCCACACTACTGGAGCCCGTGCACCTAGAGCCCGTGCTCCGCAACAAAGAGAAGCCACCACAATTAGAAGCCCGCGCACCGCAAAGAAGAGTAGCCCCCGCTCGCCGCAACCAGAGAAAAGCCCGCACGCAGCAACAAAGACCCAACGCAGCCAAAAATAAAATAAATAAATCTATTAAAAAGAAACAACCCAAAACCAAAGTCTTTCCATTGGTGGACATTTGGTGAATTCACCAAAATCCTTTCTTTGCAGCCCTTGGGTAGATGAGTTGTTAGCACATTAGAATGAATCTAGGTTTCAAAAGCAGATTCACATTAACCAAACTCCTGACACTGTCAGAAAACCAGGAGATCAATGTGTTAACGTGAGAAGCAGAACCGTGTTGGTGAATGGGAATCCTCATGTCAGCACAACTAGCTCAATGTTTTTCAATTGATTGAAGCCAAATCATGATCAAAAGTTTGCTTGATGAGAAGAGCAAGGAGAGGGAATCATACAACTAAGTTTTTAATGGATGCAGCAGAGACAGCTCAACTATCCGCACAGAGATTCCTGAGTTATATTGACTGTGATGCTGTGTCAGTCAGTGTTATTACAGAAGGATAAGAGCTTATGGAAAGGCTGTTGGCTAGCTCACAGGGTCATGGAAAGGATGGGGAGCCAGGATCAGAAGGTGAGCAGGAATGAAGTCAGTCTGTGTCAAAGCCACGCTAGGGAACTCGGGGTGCAGCAGCTGGCACTGGTCACTGGGGCCAGCAGTGCACCTCCGACACTGAGGTCCCTTAAAACTCGATGAGCTGTAGCTGCTCTGTGCCCAGAACAGTGTCCCCACTGCTTCTGCTTCTCTGCTTCTTTGACTTTGCATTCCAGGCCTGGTGGGTGCCTCAGCTTAGCTGGGCCTCCTACCAAGACACACGCTGTATGAATGCCCCAAGCACAGAAACAGAGTATGACATCGGGCAGCCATAAAAAAGGTGTGGGGGGGTAAATATTCATCAGAACTCCTTACGGCCACAGTAGGCATCCTCTCCCCGCAGACAGCGGTGGGACAGGAACTGCTATCCCAGTAGTATAGACATCACTGTCATGCAGGCCTGGTATCAAGTAAATTCCGAGCCTGCCCCTTTCTTACAGTGTTGGAAAAAGAATGAAAAGTGCTTAGTACGCTGCTTGGAACACAGGAGGTGCTCATTAAGTAGAAGTCACTACTGTCATCTCCACTTCTGCCCAGCCCTCATGCTAATTCGCGTGTCCTCTCTGCATTGGGTTAGCCCTGGGGCCTGGCTGGTGACTGTGAACCGTTCTACTGTCATCCTTTATGTGCTGGTTTCATAGTTTATTGGTCAAGGGAAATGCACTTTTCCTTATTTCCAAGTCCTAGAAAAAGCTTGACTTATTGTCCACTGACAACATTTATAAGGGTTGTTATAGAAAGAATAAATAACATTACACATGAGAAAATGCCTTGCTTGTTACACAGCACATATTAGGAATTCAAAGGTATAAACTTTTATACCTTTTACTGGAATGTTCTTTTTAAACTTTTGCATCCCCAAACAAAATTACAGATAAAATCAATTAATAAAAATATTGACTGAGTTGTAATTTTGTTCAGTACCACAACTACATTTCTTAGCCTTTGATACTCAGTCGTGTATAATGATCTAGGCACTGCCTTCTGGCGGCGGGCTGAGTAGTAACCCAGAGACACACCCTATTACCTTAGTGCAGGGTAAGTTTCAGTTTTAATGAGATTTAGCACACCATTTCCAATTTAGAACAATAAGTCTATTTTCTCCCTCATGCTTGGAAGATATAAACATCTCTTTCCTAGCAGGAAAGGTAAAAAATGTCTCTGCAGGTTTCTTTTTATAAAGCATATAATATTTACTAAGCATCTATTCTGTGCTAAAGCCATTGTGGAGTTATATTATCTAATTTGATTCTCAAAACAGCTCTGTGAGATCAGAGTTATTTATTGTTACCACTGTAAATTTTTTTAAAAAGTAGGTAAATTTATTTCACTTTAAACCTGGTTAAAGACAAAGACGACTTTCCCAGGTCCTTGTGTTTTCTTTGACTAAATAAGACATTTCACCTGTTTTCTTAAGAGTGCCACCCAAAACTCCAAGACTCACTAATAGAGTAACAAGAGAGCTGGTACCCCATCTGCGGCAGAACTGAAGGAAGCCAGAGTCGCCCCACTTTCCAGTGTAGTGCGTATGGATGTTCACACAGGCAGCAAAACACAGTGGCTGAGAACCCACAGTGAAGCCAAACTGCCTGGGTTCAAATCTCAGTTCCACCACTGATTAGCTGTGTGACCTTGGGAAAGTCACTTAACTTCTCTGTGCCTTAGTTTTCTCATCAGTAAAATTGGGGATAATAGTAATAACTACCTGAGAAAAAGTAAATGAGCTAAGTATTTCAATTTTGCTCACTCAACACAGGAGGAAACAGACTCTTAATTGGGGGGAAGTAGCAAAGGAAAACAATGTTTTCAAGTCAGAGCCCATATTTCATCTTTATGTTTCCTCAGCATCTTCCATGGTGTCATTAGCAGGTAGATGTGCAATAAATGCTTCTCAGATTAACAAATAAGAAAATCACTATCTATAAATTTATTATGTTGGCCTTTTTTTGGGGGGGGGTCAGAAAACAGTGAAAGAGATAATATGAGCAATATTCATTTAGAAGTCCCCAAACTTTATAATAAAGAAGGCATTTAGACCTTTCTCTTAAATGGTTATAAGAGGGTTGAGGCAATACCTTTCTCTTTAAGGAGACAGAGACATATTAGCAACAGTGTGGTATTTTAAAGGCAGATCTATGAGGGCTTAAATCATGGATCCACTACTCACTGTACTTATGACCTTGGGAAAATAACTACTCAGCTTCGACATTATTATCTGTAAAATGGGGAAAGTAATATGGAAATATAAAATTAGACTATGTATGAAATCACCTGATATATGTACAGGCACACAGGTGTGCACTCTCTTCCTGTTTCGGTAGAGAAGCTCTTCTAAAAGAAGGTAGAAGTGGAATGAAATTTGTTGCATGACTTGCTGGGTCCACTCTTTTGAACAATCAGTAGAAGGACTGAAAGAATAAAAGAACAGAAAAAATAGAAGTTTAATCTTCCACTCCACTGTGGAGTCATATAATTTTTTTAAATTGAAGTATAGTTGCTCTATAATATTGTGTTAAGTTTCGGGTGTACAGCATAATGATTCAGTATTTTTGCACCTGAAATACATGAGAGCATTGCCATTTATTGTTACCTTGAGTGTCTAGCTATAAGTTGTTCTATTGCGACAAAGACAAGTGTGAGGCAACCCAAATTTGAAACAGACAGGGCAATCAAATAGCAACCAGTCAGTAAGAAGTACTTTTTAGTAGAAGACAGAGAAAATGCTATTCTCAGAAACCTAGTAATGAGCTTTCACAGACTGGAGAAATAAGAAATGTTGAATTAGCTAAACCTAAACTGGAAGAAGAAATATTAGGATCGTTAACAAAAAAGATAATAAAGCAAACAGAAAAGTCAAAAGATTGGAGGCCAATAAATTTCTCTAGTAGCTGTATTGGTTTTTGTTTACTTTCTATTTCTAATCAGTATTGCAGAGAGCAACAGAGGTGCAAAATGTAACAGAAGGAAAAATAAAAATTAGGAACTTGAAAGTAACAGGTAGAGAGATGATTTATCATAAAATTTGTCATAAAATTTATCATAAAATTTGGGGAAAGATCCCAGAGAAATTACAGTTTAAATTCTTGAAGGGAAAAAAGGAAAAAATGTTAGTGGAAAGTACTGAGCAGATTTGTGAGATCTGGAAAAATAATATTGAGTATAAAATTTCTGCAGACCAAGGGTATTTTTTCTCATCCAAGACACTTTACATAAGACATTATTTAAACTGCTATTACAAAAAACTATATACAAGAAACTGAAGATTTAAGGTTTAAGCTTTCCTTGGCAGTAACCAGAGCTGAGTTTCAATTAGCATTCAAAACATTTATCTCAGGTTAAAGTATGAAATAAAAATAATTAATTGACATTATAAAAGTGCTATATAAAAAAGACATCAACTCCTAACCCCAAGAAATGAATCTTGGATTTTTCATGGACCAGAGTGTTAAATCTGTGAAATCCCCTGAAAACCAAAATAATCTAATTTATATTATTAATCTTTACTCTCAGAAGAATGCAGTGTTTCTTAAGGACAGAATTATGAAAAATTAAACTTGTACACACAATGGAGAGATGTGTGACTAAACTACCTTATTAAAAATAAGGCACAGAAACAGAATAAATAACTCCTTGGATTGATGGTACAGGTTCCAGTGCAGGTACAGTGACATCTGGCAAGATTTTTTTTTTGCGGTACGCGGGCCTCTCACTGTTGTGGCCTCTCCCGTTGCGGAGCACAGGCTCCGGACGCGCAGGCTCAGCGGCCACGGCTCACGGGCCTAGCCGCTCTGCGGCATGTGGGATCTTCCTGGACCGGGGCCTGAACCCGTGTCCCCTGCACTGGCAGGCAGACTCTCAACCACTGTGCCACCAGGGAAGCCCATGGCAAGATTTTTAATGCTGTGTATTTAAAATATTGCTTCCATTTATCCTCCATCCTTTATCCAAGGAAAATATTTCAAACATAGAGAAGTTATCCGAATGATTATTTTCTCCTCTATGCTGCTGAAAGTCTCCTTACCACTTTTAAAGCCCTAAGCAATAGAGCAAATCCCTCAACTACTAATACACCTGGCTGTAAAATTTGCAGTGACTACCCATTTGTGCCTTTTTTAAATTATGAATTTTGATGAGTTAAATTGACAGCCATGTCTTGCTGTAAAGGTCTATTCTGACATACTTTCATGAAGCAAAGAATAAAGGAAATTTGGATGCAATCTTCAATTAAATCATTACATTCTTGGAATCTGTAGCTGTAACATATCTAACAAGTATTTTTAAGTAAAGATGTATTCTTCTGGCAGTTTTTCCCAACTCTACACTTGTATAGTGAAAATAAGGAATTTAGATTGTAGACATTGTCAGACCTCAATATTAGGAGAAAAATAGACTATTAATGTTGTTATGCCTTAATTTTAGGGCAAAATATTAAAAAGAATGTTAGGTAAAATTGAATGAGAAGATTAAAAACAACTTTGATCACCAAAAACCAGGCCAGCAATCTATGGGTCAATTCTCACCCACTGCATGTTTTGTAAATGAGTTTTACTGGAACACAGCCATGCTCACTTGTTTGCATATTGAAAATGACTGCTTTCATGCTACAATGGCAGAGTTGAGTAACCTCAGCGAAGATTATATGGCTGGAAAACCTAAAATATTTACAACCTATAGCAAAAGTTCACCGACTCCTGATCTAAAAGATCACTGGAAACAAATTTTACAATAATTCTTAAGCCATGGAAATCTTACAACTCAAGATTAGGGCTGATCATATCCTTTTATTCAATGATTTATTATTCAATTTCTACGTTATATGGAAAACTGTTTTTTTTCTCCAAGAAAACTCTCTGATTGATTCAAAAGTTATAAATTTTGTGAAGAACTGGAGATGAGAAAAACCAAGCAGACTGTCTAAAGGCTCTTAATCTGATCAGCTTCAGAGAGTCCATAACCTATTCAAACATCATACAATGTTTTTCAGTTTGTATGTCTGGGCATAATTCTTGTGTGAAGGTCCACAGTTTTCCAAGAATGTAGTGATAAAGGCTCAAATGATTTTCATTGCAGTTCATGACTCAAAATATTTAAGAATAACTGATTTAGACAAATCTGAATCTTTGAAGATATGGATTATGAGGCCAAGAAGCTTAAAGTACTTTTTTCTTCAAAACTGTATAACTAGAATTAAAAGCTAGAACTTCTTGCTCCCAGTTAAGAGGTTTTTATTCATGTTGCTGCCAATTTTCCAAAACAAATATTATTGTGACAGAAAAGTCAGAAGAGTTAAATTTTTCTGGAATTAAATATAGGAAGCAATTATACTTTGTATCCTCTTTTAAGATGCATGACTTTTACTTTCATGATTTTAAAGACGAAGATGGGGAGGTGAGATGGAGGTATGGGGCCTGGGTCTCTTCAGGTCCTGGTGGTTTATGTGGCATCAGTGCAACTGATGCCGTTTGCTGTGAAGCCAGTTGAGTTTACTGGTCTAAAGCCATTGCCAAATATAAAATTCAGAGATAGGAGAATCATTTGACCCCAATACTACAGCCTTCCTAATATCCCAAAGCTGGAGACATTATGGTTTGAACTTTGCTCGGTTTTTCCACTTTTACTGTGTGATAGCTCCTCTTGTGTTTTTGAGTGGGGAGAAGAAAAAGGGAAACGAGCAAACGTCTCTTTACTTAACTCTCTGAAGTTGCAATTCTCTTACTGGTGGGCTGCACTGCTTTATAATCTTTGTATGTGGACCTCCTGCTGGTGTCATGCTCTTGAGAGGTCTGTGTAGCTCCTCTAGGTATTGGTGTTGGTTTGCATGTGAGATTTGCTCACCACTTCTACCTGTCCTGCTGGTGGCATTCACAAGCATCCTTCTACTGGGACTGCCTCTTTCCCTCCCACGCTGTGCCAGTCCTGGCAAAGCTGTCACTCCTAATGCATCATCACGGCCAGCTCAAGTATTGTGCCTATGCAACCATCTTCTCTATCCCTCAGCAACTGGGAACTCAAGGGGACTGTCTGGGCTTCCTCTGTCCTTGCTGGTCTTCTACCAAGCCACTTCTCTCCAGTTCTCCTTTCCTTTCTTCAAAGTTTATGGGTAGTTTAACATATGTTCTGACTAAGGAAATTCCAGCTAGGGAACAAAATTCCAGTTCTCTCTCCTGACAAGCATGTTCTATCTTGAAATATGATTCTTCTGGAATCCCTATCTTTTCATCGCCTTGGTAAGCAAAAGCTGATGACTGAAACGCTGTACTCCTGATAAAGGAAACTACGTGCATTTGCTTAGGCATCACTTAGAGCTACTAGGGATATTCCTAGAATCGTATGGAGAGAGAAGTATGGCCCCAGTAGAAGAGGCATTAGGGCAGTTTCTGACCCTTCTCCAGAAGTCTTGAAGAGAGATGGTTGCCTTCACCTGCTTAGACTTTCTTTAAAATGTGGAGTATTTAGTATATTTTGTCATCAGCTCTCAGTCTTTACTACAATAATGGAACACGCTTGTGCGCATGAATTCACAGTACGGGTGTTGCTATCTTGCCATGTCATTGTTGATGGACATAACAGTAGTTCCAATTTTCCTCTATTGCAAACAATACTGCCATGAGCATCCAGATTCATACCTCTGTATGGACATTAATTAATTTTTTTTCCTAGGGAAATACTGAGAGGGGAAATTGCTCAGCCATGGGATATGAAAATTTGAAATTTTAATATATAATTGACAAATTGTCCTCAAAAGTGACTGACTATTCTAATTTATTTCTCCGAGAAACATAAACATATGCTCAAATGCGTTGTGGGTAGGAATGTACGATCACGGCCACAATGAGACATTTCTCAATACTCATTATATTTACAAATGTGAACTTTCATACACGGCTGGTGGGAAAGGAAGGGAATAGGATTCAGGCGGTGTTCACATCTGTCATTTTTTCTCCAAATCTTCATTATGAAAAATTTCAAACTACTGATACTATTATAACGAACACTTGTATCCTCACAATTAGTCCACACAAACACACACACATATACACGCACGCATGTGCAAACAAACACAAATCTGAACCATTTGCAGACATCATGACTGTATTTCTAAACACATACCTCTTAGCATGCCTTATTTTTCTGTCTATTAAGTGAGGATAAATATTAATTATATACTTGTGACAAAAAAGCAAAATAATATATGTAAAACACCCAGCACAGTACCCAGATCATGACGAGTACTTGGGTATGCAAAACTGATATTCCCTAAACAGAAGTATGGAATGAGTATCGTGTGTGTGTGTGTCTTTTTAAATGAGTATTTATATTTGTTTATACATTGTCTAAAAAAGCTTCCCTGACTACTGCTCTCTCCTTGAAGAAACACAATGAAGACTACTACCTGCTAGACAGCTCAGTGCAGATATCTAGATTAATGAATGATATTAACCTCATAGTGAGAACCTACCCTATCAGTGGAAGAGTGACCTCAGCTTACTTGGTCTTTTCCCATTTTTAATTTTTAAAAATTAAAACCCACATATGGGATGCTGATCCGTAAAAGAGAGACTAGAGAATTTTCAAATGTAAAAAGTTAAATGAATATCTTTTTACAAAAATTCAAAAAACTGCAAGTCCTCATTTTTATTATTATTTTTTACATTTAAATATTTTATTTCTTTGCTTCATCTAATCAGAGCATTACTATTTAAAGGTAAGAATGCTGTCCTGAATATTTTCAAACACTCTTCTTAATGAACACATTTTAGGAATTCTGAAGACAGAAAACAAAAACCTTATATAGAGTAGGTGCTTAGTAAACATTAGTTAATTTCAGTTGCCTGCAGGTATGAATTTTTAAAATGAATTAATGTTCTTTGTCGGGAAGATAAAGTCTGCATCCAACTCTTTCACAAGAAATGAACCTTTTATTGGCAATTATTATAATTTATAAATTTGAGTCTGTCAAAAACCTTCAAACAGGCCCACCTTCTGTTTCCACTACAAAAAAATCTTTATTTTTTATGAAGTAGGGTACTTCTCATACATATAAAACACAAGGTGAATCCAGGTACCTTGTTTGAAAGAGTCTGCAGGAACCATCTTTTCACATATGCATTGCTGCTAGAGATTGGAATATGCACAGTGTTGGTTACATACAATAAAGTCTGATTAATTAACCTTTATTTTTTAAATTCATATGCCATAGAATGCAAGTCAATCAGAAAATTACTTTCAGTAAAATTTCACTACCAGATAACAAAATGAAGTCATTAAGAATCTGTATGACAGATACCAAATAACAGTTAAGAACCCAATTTTCTTTGCTGAGTTGGACTTAAATAAAACCTTCACTTGATCTTTGGAAGAATAGCTCTTTGTTATTAATTAAATCTAGGATTTTTGCTGTTGAAATCACCACAGTAGTTTAGTTTTGTTTTTGCAAGGCTATGAGAAATGTAATTGCTGCTTCAACACATATAGTACACTGCACATAAAAATGTGTCTCATGCTTTGTGAACAGAAACAAAAATTCTCAAGCAGTAACAATTATATCAGTGGGAGTTCTGCATTAAATTAAGCTTGGGGGAAGGAAGAAATGTGGGCTGTAAACAAGAAAAATATTTCTCTTAAGACACTTAAATGTTAACTAGGTGTATTAATCAAATTGTGATGTAATACTCTACAGAGTCAGCTATAAAAAGTGTTTTCCATTACTTTTCTACCTTCACGTTAATTTTTTTGCTGTAAAAACTAACTGCCGTATATAGCAAAAGAAAAGCACCTAACCTGATGTATAATTTCCTTTTGAACCAAAGAACCTATAACATTTCTGTGTAAGAGAAAATTAATTGCAACTTTACCTTTTATGGTAGAAAACCTTAGCACTTTGGATATCTATCTGCCTGATTTTTTGAGGGCAAAAATTATTTCTCATTCTTTTTTTTTTCCTTGGCAAATTTCTAGTGACAAATGCAGTTCCTGGAACATTCTTACAGCTCATCATTTGTGGAAGGAAGGAAGGAAGGAAGGAAGGAAGGAAGGAAGGAAGGAAGGAAGGAAGGGAGGAAGGGAGGGAGGGAGGGAGGGAGAGAGGAAGGAAGGAAGGAAGAAAGGAAGGAACAAATTTATGTCAGACAATCTGACTCAATTAGGAAATTCTGGAAAGTTCTCCATATATATGAGCAAGTGTCAAGGAAATGTACTTCAAAGTTCACTATATTTAAATATTAGGAAAAACTGGTTAATGCCCTTCTAAAGATTAATTTAACAAATGCATTTTAATCCATAGAAGTCATTTCTAATTTTAATCTTGCACACGTTATAACATTTGTTAGGTTAAATTTCCTTATGTGAATGACGATGGAATAAATAATCTCTAGATTTTAGCCTTGCTCAAACGTTTATCATTCTGTAGAAAAGGAGGCAGATAAGGGAATGCAGATTGCCTTCTCCATGTTTGATGGTTGCACAGAAAGGAGCCTCTGGGAACGTTTAGTAACAGATAACGTAACACTATGTGTCCTCCTGACTCCTGCCCAGCCAGTGACCATGGTAGCGACAGCAGGAATAATGGCAGTTGGGCCAGGGACAAAACTTTTAATTTACCACATACACAGAGGACCCTGCAGGGAAGCTCCTACCTATATAGCATTTAGAAACTTACATTGTTCCTTGGAATATTATTCAGCAATAAAAAAGAATGAAATAATGCCATTTGCAGCACCAGGGATGGACCTAGAGATTATCATACTAAGCGAAGTCAGAAAGAGAAAGACAAACACCATATGTCATCACTTACATGTGGAATCTACAATACAACACAAATGAACCTATCTATGAAACAGAAACAGACTCACAGACATAGAGAACAGACTTGTGGTTGCCAAGGGAGAGGGGGTTTGGAGGGATGGAGTGGGAACTTGGGATTAGCAGATGCAAACTAGTATCTATAGAATGGATAAACAACAAAGTCCTACTGTATAGCACAGGGAACTATGTTCAATATCCTGTGATAAATAAGAATGGAAAAGAATATGAGAAAGAATAAATATATATGTGTGTAAAAAAATGGAAAGAGACAATAAAAAAATCACCAATGAGAAGCTTAAAAAAAAAAAAAGAAACTTGCATTGTTCTTTCTAAGAAGCACTGTGTGAACAATAGTTGATTAGTCCAGCTTCTTTCCTTCAATGCAAGATAATGAGAGCTTTGGGGAATGGATTTCACTGCTGTGGCTCATGAAAATTAAAAACAAAAAACAAGTAACTATTTAATGGATCTAGTAGTTGGAGAAATTAAAAATACATATATACATACTGGTCAATGGTTTTTGGTCAGGAGGCATTTTGAGGTAGGAGCAAGTAAGGTTCAATTTTATAGCAGTGCAGTTTTAGTTTGCAATGTATATGAACTTAAATGATGACAAGAAAGCCAAAACAGTTCTGGATTTCATAGAGACTTGGAGAATTAAAACTCACCTGGAGAAAAGATCATATAATTATCATAACTGATTTCAGAATGTAATGAAGAAGCAGAGTTTGGGTTTACAATTAAATTAGGCAGGAATTCAATAAAATTCTTAAATAATTCTAAGGGGTATCTTACTTGGTTATTCTGAAACATCTGATTAGTTAGTTTGCTGAATGAGTTTGCCTTTTTAAAAAGACAATATGATCTACAATCAAAGTAAATCCTCTTTTGGAAGAGGCAGATTTTCTAGTCAAATGGTTGCAGGGGGAAGACTTCTGAGTTAAGTTCCTTGAAGGCAGGCAGATACAGCTGAACTTCCCATGTGCTCACTAACCAGCCCTGAGCTCAGAAGTGCTCTTTAAATTATTTTTGTATTGATTTGCTTAGGAATTTAGATATATAATCTGCAATAACTACTGTTGATACAGAATAAAATGTCCTAAAACTTTTCAAGATGAAATTAATTCTTCTTTATATGAATCAGAATTCTGGGGTCTCAACTGGAATTCATCAGTGTTCAAGTATCTTTAAAAGATCCTTTTTGAAAAACTATTTTAAATTATTTTCAGACAGGCTGTGGCCATCATCAGGTGGAAGTACGATACCTCCCGGGACCAGTAATTTGTCAAGTGCCAAAACCCGTACAAAGGAATGGAATTCTGCTTTCTGACAGCCTGATACTTAAAGCACATGGGTCTCCTGTCAGAACATTCAAATATACATTGAATACGATCCAGGACTTCCTGAAAGCCTATTTGAGATACACGATATTAGAAGGAGATTATCTACGATGTCTCGACTGTCTGTTTCCCTAGATTTTCTAATCTTCATCCTCAGAAAGCAATACACCTGAACATATTTTCGATGATCTCACAGATATGTATAAACTATCTTAAGTCAGCCACGTGCAAGAATTAGCTAAGGGTATTATAAAAATGTTCTTCTAGGGAAAGTATTTACCTTCACAGAATTTCCCAAGTCCTCTATTTTACTTTTCACAGAACCAAGCAAAAGAGATAAAAGGGCCGTCCTTTTAAAATCATTCATACTATAATAAGTCCAAGAAAAAGATCAGGTTGGGCAAGTGGGGATAAACTGTCAATCATGGTCCTTTTTTTTTTTTTCCACTGTTGTGTTAGTTTCAGGTGTACAGCAAAGTGATTCAGTTATACCTATACATATATTCATTCTTTTTCAGATTCTTTTCCCATGTAGGTTATTATAGAATATTGAGCAGGGCCCCCTGTGCTGTACAGTATGTCCTTGTTGGTTGTCTATTTTACGTATAGTAGTGTGTGTATGTTAATTCCAAGCTCCTAATTTATCCCTCCTCCCCACATTTCCACTTTGGTAACCATAAGTTTGTTCTAGAAATCTGTGATACAGCCTTCACTGATTGAATGAATAAATCCTTCTGCTGTGTCTGCTGGTGTCAGACTTGCTGCTAGGCTCTGGCTGTACAATGGTGAACAAGACAGACTGCAGAGGCACATGGCACAGGACTGCTCCCTGAGCCGAGGGTGGCCATTGATCAGACGAGGCCTGGGCCCCACAGGCTGGCCAGCGATACAGGACGTAGCCTCGAGTGAAATGCTCTGTGCATTGAAAGCAAAGGTAATTACCTTGTTAAACTGGGATTCCTAATCTGAAGTACGTAAAACCTCAAAAGCTTTTCAGGTCACTATTTCCTCAGTTCTTCCAAGGAAGGTATCAGTACATAGCTAGTACCATAGATGCACAGGAGAGATGTTCGGCCATTGCAGACAATGCAGGTTGTTGGGTATTAGGGCTTCATTTTCTCACGAAATCCCCATTGAGTAATTTGAGAAAATCTGAAATTGTCCAAAAGGTAACTGGAATGTGAAAGTCAAAACACAAACTAAGACAGAAATAGCACTTATTGTGTGTCAGGGACTGTTCTAAATGCAATGTGTGTATTAACTCATTTAATCCGATGAAGTGGCTTTATTATTGTCCCAGTTATTGATGGGGAAACTGAGGCGCAAGTGGCTAAGGTACTAGGTTGGCGTTAATAAGCGGTGAAGCTGGGATTCACACCCAGGCAGTATGGATCTGGAGCCGGAGGTGGGATCAGAGGGGCAGCTGAGACTTGTGAGGGCTGGGCTGGGTCTCCCTCGCAGAGCTGGGGGAGGCAGTCTGCCATTGGCTTGAGTGGCCCTGAATGTGCTCCTTGGATGTGTAAGGAATGCACGGTCCAGACTACCCTTTCCCTGGGCCAACCCTAGGGTTGTCTCTGTAGTGAACAGCTTTGAGATGAGAGGCTGTCTCCCCGCAGACACAGAGCAGGCCTGTTGCTCTTACCCTAAAAGCACTGAATCCCCCAGGCTCAGCGTTCCTGTCCTGCATCACAGCTCACTGGGTGCGCAGGCTCTGTGATGAGGCCTTAGCATCGTCCTTGTGGAATCACGAGAACCAACACACACCAACATGAAGCTCTGGCTAATGCTTTTGCTGTGAGTAACACAGGCTTTTGTCACTGATGCTGGAGTCTTGTACCTTCTGCTAGTGTCTGTGAAATACTAATAGCCTAGCTTGCAAGTAGAGAAAAATCCCAGTTTCTGGCCCACACATAACAAGGGCTGCATCTCTGGGCTCTCCTTCCCCATTCAGCATCCATTAGTCCCAGGGAACATGGCCCTAGTTCTCAGGAATACTGACCAGAGACAAGCTGCAAAAGTACAGAGAGTAAGCAAGAAGGGAACAAAGACAAGTAAACAGTTTCTTAAAGGGACTCTGTTGTTTGTAAACAAGAGGACAAAAAGAACACTGAAAGTGCGTGTTTCTGATTTTAGTTTTGGTGAACGTCAGACTCATCTTGATAGTTTCCCTATTGCCTTCTAGTTTCTTCTTTTAAATATCTGTATTCCTTCTCTATACTTCACTTTTCACCAGAAAGGTTAAGATAATGTAAAATAAGATTTCCTCTTGTCTTACAGGCTCATGCAGAAGCCTTGATAACCTGGAACAAAGCTACAGTTTCTAGATACATCTCTCCCTCTAATGTAGTTGATGCAGTACTGCCTCAGTAAGCCACCTAGGACGGGGCATGTACTAATATTTCACTCACCCCATCAGGCTTCAACTGCTAAGACATCTTCAACTTCTCTACAATATCACAGGCACAAAGAGCACAAACTACTTCAACTAAACTCAGAATTCTTTCACCAAATCCCGACTGTGTACAACACGTGAAGTACCTTCTTCTTCTTCTTTTTGAGCCTTCCCTTGACTTTTTAAGTTAACTGGAAATGGTTTCAACTGTTTTTGGACATTTCTCAAGCCACCAAGACAGGCAAATGTTACCAATGTCAACATTTTTTTCTTATAATAATAATTCATTAACTGTTGAGAAAAGTTGATAAGCTTTCCAGGAAAAGGCACTTTGAGGCTGAAACCAAACATGGAACTATACATTTTTTGGTAAATTTTCAGCCAGTGAAAAACTATTCAAGTTAAATTTGCCCTCGTGCCACTATAATAGATACTTCTGTTAACACAAGTTGAGATTATTCACTGGATAAAATGCTACTTTTAAAGGTCATTGCACCAATGTAGTGAAAGTGGGCTTCTGTCACTCATATAATTATTACTCATTACTGCCCTTTACATGGTGTCCTCTAAAATTATAAGTCGCACTCTGGAGACATAATCTCATAGAATCCTATCCAGGTAAGCTTGGTCCCCCTCCACTCCCCCCACAATAATGCAGATGGGATATTTAAATCAAAGTGGCTTCACACAGAGATGTTTCTCAATGAGTAATAGGTAATCACCAAGGTCAGGTGATTGATAGAACCTAAAATTTGATATTTAATACATGGTAAAACATTGTAATGTTTTTATGTTCATACATTTAAAACATGTTTGAAATTATATTCTAAATTCGCAGATGTTCATTACTTGTTAAACTTTGGTGAGATCAAAATAGTTTCAGAAGATTGCCTTTCCTTTCCTGTCAGTATTCAAATCTATCCTTAAGTTACAACATCACTGACGGACAAAACGCTCACTCTTTGTTTGCTAATTCATTCATGTATCCGTCCATCTATCCATTGAAATTCAAATTTTCATTGAGACAGAAATATGACTGGCACAGGGAAAATAACCAAACAAGGAACAGAGTCTTCTGAAGCTTACAGTGTAGAGACAGACCATAATCAAGCCATTACATGAATAATGCAGAGTCAAGAACACAGATGACTGTCCTGGAGCAAACATGCCTGGTTCTCTGAGGACTCATCCAAGAAAAGGAACATGACTTTAACGCGGGACTCAACTGAGATGCAGGTTAGAGAGGCAGACAGGGCCAGAACACCTAGGACCTTCAACGTGACCATAAGGATTTTGATTTTTTTTTTTCTAAAAGCAATGGAAAACCTTTTAAGGAATTTAAGCAACAAGACAACATCCTTAGATTTTACTTTTTATTTTTATTTATTTTTTTTGCGGTACGCTGGCCTCTCACTGTTGTGGCCTCTCCCGTTGCAGAGCACAGGCTCTGGACGCGCAGGCTCAGCGGCCATGGCTCACAGGCCCAGCCGCTCCGCAGCATGTGGGATCTTCCCAGACCGGGGCACGAACCCGCGTCCCCTGCATCGGCAGGGGGACTCTCAACCACTGCGCCACCAGGGAAGCCCCCAGATTTTACTTTTTAAAGATGGTTTTTTGCCTGAGGAATGGAGAAGAGCTTGGAATGGGCCTAGGTGGGGAGAGACTAGTTCTTAGGCTTGGAATGTGGTCCTCGTGGGGATAGTGTTAACCTTGTTTGCTACATTACACAGCACCTTGTCAATGAGGATGGAAAGAAAAACTGTCCCTCCTGACTCACCCAGTACTGGAAATAGCTGGGCCTAACCTGAGTTACTATTTGTTTTTATCTTGTAAACGCTTAATAGATATTTATCTTGTGAGTATTTACCTTATAAACTCTAAGGAGATATTTAGAAATTATGCAACTGATTACACTCTCATCTTCTCCTTGGCTTCCAGAAAAGCCAATGCCAAGTTTGTGGTTTTTAGAGCATTGGGCTCTAGGGTATTGCATTTTGTGCCTCCCTCAGTCCTAGTTTTATCTTAATCCTTTAATTTGTATTCCTTTGCCTTATTTTTTTGCTTAATTTTAATATTATTTTATACCCTTGGAACAAAAAATCTTATAAATAATTAAGCAAAACCATGGATACTATTATATTAAAAGATATGTGTTGCTACCTTAGAAGAAATGTCTGAAAAACAGGAAAATGTATTGAGAATATTTCTAGCATATATAAGGACAAGACACCAACGATGGAATGGAGTATGTGTGAAAACAACATTCCTGCGTGTACTGAATTGCCACTTGAAGAGAGCTAATCTCTCTCTACGTTGCTATGAACTGTATTTCTTCAAGATGTGTAAAACTGGCAGGACCCTAAATTCCAGATATCATTTGCTCTTGGCTTTGGTGCATACCCATGGTATCTGTTATTGTGCAATGTTCTTTGGAATTTATAGAAGAATTTGACTACTTCTAGCTTGAGATACTAAAAAAAAATCTTATCTAATTTAGCACAGTGATAATGCAGTGTTTTAATACATCCCAGCTTATGTGAGACATGATAATTTCTTAAATGGTACTGTCATGCCTTAGACATGGTGATTTCATAGCATGCAAAGTCAATAAGAAACAGATATTTAGAATCTGAAATGGAAACCTACAGTCTTGCTATTCTTTCTCAATAGGAAGATTTTTTATATTTATATCAATTTCTCACTAATGACTCTTTTTTTTTTTTTTTGCGGTATGCGGGCCTCTCACTGTTGTGGCCTCTCCCGTTGAGGAGCACAGGCTCCGGACGCGCAGGCTCAGCGGCCACGGCTCATGGGCCCAGCTGCTCCATGGCACTTGGGATCTTCCCGGACCGGGGCACGAACCCGTGTCCCCTGCATCGACAGGTGGACTCTCAACCACTGCGCCACAAGGGAAGCCCACTAATGACTCTTTTAAGGTTTGAATATATTAGTCATTCTTTTAGGTGACTCTTAGGATTAAAAGTAAGAAAAAAGCAAGGAGGACATTACCTATTCATTTGGCGAGCCTTAAAACTCTAAAAGATAGTGGTAAGATGACCAGTCTATGGGTTGTTAAGTTTAGGCAACAAAAAGCTACTCAACCGAGGAGTGGATACAAGTGCAGGCTGATCAAAGGAACCATTTTCTGCTATAATCAACTGTCTATATCTTCCACTGCCTCTGGTTTAGATTGGCTTCATCTGGTCCACACCTCTCAATTCTCCCACAATAGTCCAGGAAGGATCCTGAAAACTGGGGCAGATGGATTTGCTCTGCAATGATACTCTGATCGTTTCATTGTACAGACCTCTTCACAATACCGGTTTCCCAAACTGCATGTTCTTCTCAATCCATTTTTCCAAAATTGGCTTAAAGGTCACAACTTTTATCTGAACATTTCAGCATCACTTCTGCCCGTGGCTTTTCTGTTGTATGTGTACGTTTCATAGCTGTATACCTCCACTGTGTTTCTGATGGGGTCACCTGCCAGGTTTGATCTCTACAATGCTTACTCCTTTCATATACCCAGGCTTGTCCTATTGCTAATCCATGTACATGGACAGTTTGCTCTTGGTTTTGTTCTCTTAGGACCCAAGTCAGCTGCATTTCTTCCCAGGTTTTGCTGTAGGCCAAATTCTTGTTCCTCACCTGATCTCACCTGCTCTATCCAGGCCCAAGGAAGATCACAAGTAACTGCCAAAATAAAGGAAACAGAAGCAGATTGAGACTTTTCCCAAATGGGATCCTGGATATGAGAACTGGGGAAGAAGACTGAGTCTACACATGCTTTGGTCTAAAGACCAAAGGAGTTGATATGCAGCATTACGCACATTGCATGTCATCTGACAGGTTGTTTTGTGCACAAAATATCCATCCTGTTGTTCATTCTGTGCAGAACTGTGGGACTCAGGCATTCTTCCAGAGCCTTCTGGGACAATTCGAGACAAAATATAGGGTGATCATAAATTGAACTCAAATAGATTTCAACAATGGTCCTCATAGTTTTCTATCACCTGATTCCTAAAGCCAATGTCCCTGCAAAGGTAGTTAGTGATTCGCTATATTATTATCTGTTTCTTATCCTAACAGTTGCATCTACCTGTATCCATTCATTTGCTTATGATAGTAACCAGGAAGTCCCATCTGTTTCTATATCTAATCCTTGACATTCTAATAAAAATATACTTTATATCCATCTCATCATTTCCTTTTCAAAAGTCACCACCCAGGTCACATCTGTATATCACAGTCATCTCTCACGGGTACTAATATCACTGCATTCTGGCTGGCCTTCCTGATTCCACTTCTATTGTTTTCTAGGTCATTCTGGAACACACAACAGGCAGAAGGATAGTGCAAATCACAAAGTCTCATTACATTGTTACCCTGTTTAGTTCTCTTCAAAGTCTCCTCTTCCCATCTAGGATAAAATCAAAATTCTTTCACAGCCAACAAAGCTTGGCAGGTCTGGTCCATGGTGACTTCATTAGCTACATCTATGCTGTTCTCCTTCTATTAATTATGTTCCAACAGCCCTGACCATCTTCCCATCTTTCTGAACTTTTGACCTTTGCACATATATTTCTTTCGTATGTATTCTTTAACATCTCAATTGTTATTTAGCCTTTCATTTTCATCTGATATGTTACTTTTTTTTTTTTTTTTTTTTTTTTTTGCGGTACGCGGGCCTCTCACCACTGTGGCCTCTCCAGCTGTGGAGCACAGGCTCCGGACGCGCAGGCTCGGTGGCCATGGCTCACGGGCCCAGCCGCTCCGCAGCATGTGGGATCTTCCCAGACCGGGGCACGAACCCGCGTCCCCTACATCGGCAGGCAGACTCCCAACCACTGCGCCACCAGGGAAGCCCTGATATGTTACTTTTTTAATGGGGTTTTCTCTGCATCTCGGATTTAAGGCAGTTCTATTATCCTATTTTACGGTATATTGTAATCTTCCCTCACAGCACTTTCCTCAGTTTCTATTTAGGCACTTGTTTGTGCGGATATTTCTATAGTGACGGTTTTCTTACTAAGCTGTGAGCCCCGCGAGAGTAGGGACCATGCATCTTTTGCTTCCTACTGTATCCTAATGGCTAGTACAGGGACAGGCAGATAGTAGGCATTTAATATACGTGTGGAATGAATGAACGGAAATTCCATATCTCACAGTTTATTAGTTCAGTTATTCAATAAGATACGTATCTTGTGTAAAGCACTGTCTTCAGCTCATTGGATACAAAAAAGACAAAGAGACAAAAAGAAACAAAAAGCCCTGCTCTTGCGGAGCTTTCCTCCTAGTATAGGAAAACGAATAATAAACAACAAATGTGACGAATTACATAGTGTTTTAGAGGGAGAAGTGTGGTAAAGAACAAAACTGGAGCAGGCAAACAAAACGAGGTGTGCCAGGGGAATGTGGTGCGCCATTAATAAACGATCAGCTTAGGCCTCATTGAATAGGTCACATCTGGGGAGAGAACTGAAGCAAGTGGTGTTAGCTATTCGGACATCTAGAGGAAGAATCTTACCCCCAAAAGAAACAGCTAGAACACGTCAGATAATGTAGGCTTTTTGTGACCACTGTCATTACTCTGGTGTTTATAATGACTGAGCTGGGTGATCCATCCAGTGGTTTTAGCAGGAGCGACACGCCTTACTTTCGCCTTCAGGGGATCAAGGCGGCTGCTCTGTGTAGAGTGGATTGTAGTGCGCCATGGGCGGGAGCGGGGAGACGAGACAGAAGGCTTCTGAAGAACGCAGGCAAGAGAAGATGGTCACTTGAATCAGAATACAGCAGTGGGGGTGGGAAAAAACTGTTGGATTCTAGATGCATTCTGAAGTTAGAGCCAACAGGTTTTGCTGTTGCATCGGATGGGAGTCTGAAAGGAAGTAAGGAGTTAAACATAACTCCGAGGATTTCGCCTTGCTTAACTGGAAGGATGGAGTTGCAGTCAAGTCAGAGGGTGAAGAGGACAGATGAATGCGCTTGGGTGGAGCTGGTGAGATCATGTTTATTTGGAGATGCCAGCAGGGAGGTTAAACGAGGGGCAGGACATATGATTCAGCAAGGCTACATGAGAGAATGATGCATGTGGGAGGGGTCAACCTACAGATGATACTTAAAGGCAGGAGAACAGGTGATATCACCATGCAGTGGGTATAGAGAGAGAAAAGGTCCAAGGTCTGAGCCACTGGGCGCTTCAGTGTTAGGAGATCTGAAGGAAGAATTTTCTGCATAGCTAATGCTGGATCCAATATACTAAATCTGTTTTAAAATTGGTGTCTTTTCACTTTAATATCAGCCAGAATTTTTCTGAAGGGGCAATGATTTTTCCCTGTAGAAATATTTTAAAAATCCATAAAATCTTCCATACTATTTTTATAAACAAGTATTGTCTGGTAACAGAGGCCTAAAGTCTTTTGTTAAAACTCACTGAATGGTACTTAAATTTATGGCATACAATATATGTTCTTCATGGAATATGATATTATCCTTAAAAAGATTCTAGCATTATTTCCTCAGGGAGATAATTCATCAGATTAACTATGAATTATGAAGCATTTTATTTAGAATGCAGCAATGAAATTGGGAGGAGAAAAGTTTATATATATATATATTTGTCTTCTGAATAGTAACAAGATATTAGAGGTTAGATAAAAAACAGCAAAAAGGTAAGGTTAAAATTAAACAAACATTAATTTTAGATTCAGGTCTGTTCCAAACAACTTTGAAGGTCAAACTTTGTTCACTGATCTGAAGGAATTTGAGGAAGTTGGGGTAGTTTCAGGGTTAACAAAGGAATTCAGGCTTTTGGGTTTAGTTCAGTTCATGACCCCATAAAGCCCCCAAAGAATACCTCTGACTCAATTGAGGCTGCCGTCCAAGTTCACTGTGGTTCAGATTGATGCCCCCAAACCACGGGAGCATCTGTGGCATGGAAACCATTCAATAACATGCTTTCTCTTCTACTGCGGGCAACGTTCTGGGCTATTTGGTAAATCACTTCCCTTTGAAACTCTGAGGTCTGTAATTTGTACAACACTTCTTTGTATTTTGTATGTCTCATCTGTTTGTGTCAGCTGAGACAGAGAGCAAATGTTTAACAAAGGATTCCAAACGCTTAGCAATACTTAAGCAATGCTAAAAGTATGTGGAATGTAATCTTAGTTTCTCAACTGCACACTGCTATTTCTAAATATAAAATCCTTCTAAGATTTTGTTCTCGATGGTTCTATCCCTGTAATGAAGATCGTAGAGTCGTTTAGAGTCACACGGGGCTGCAGTCAGGGTCTAGAACTGCCGCTTTGCTGGGTGTAATAACAGGCATGTTGTCTAGCAGTGTAAACTGTCCAGGTATTAGTTCCCTCGCAAAGTGGGATTAATGGTAATACCCTCTGGGTTCATTTAAAAACATAAAATAAAACAATGCATTCAAGGGCTTAGCAGCACCTAGGAAGTACTCAATACATTGTAGGCATTTTTCTTTGTTAATGCCAATCGTTCTTTTTCTCCAGACCTTGTCTCCATTTAAAGCAATTTAATACTTCATCAGTCGTAAATTCAGAAATTTTTGTGCCTTCTATTTAACCTAAATCAACTTTATTGGAATATAATTTACATACAATAAAATGCATCTATTTTAAGTGTAAATTTTGACACATTTATACACACCTTGGTAACCACTACAACAATTAAGACACAGGACATTTCCACGACTCCAATCACATTCCCTGAGGCTTTTCCAAATAATTTTCCCATTTCAGTACCACACAAAGGTAACCATTGCTGTTTTCTGTCACTATAGATAATATTTGTCTTTCTAGAGACTCACATAAATGGAATTCTATGGTATATACTCTCACGGAACTGGCTTTTTTTTCACTCAGCATAATATTTTTTATATTCATTTGTGTTTCTCTGGAGACCTCTGACTAATAACGTTTTATTATTTTTAACCATTCTAATGTTTGTATTTTGTTATCACATTATGGTTTATTTTGCATTTCCCTAACAACTAAAGATGTTACACATCTTTGCATGTAACCGGTTACTGACCATTCATATACCTATTTTTGGTATATGCATCTATAAAATTATTCATGAGATTTTTTTGCCCTATTGTTTATGTGTAAAACTTCTTTATTTGGTTTCATTCCTTTGCGAGATATATGTTTAGTAAACATTTTCTTCCTACATGTGGCAGGGACTTTCTTCATTTTGTCAATACCTTATTTGAGGAATAGAAAATTTTAATTTACCAAGTCCAATTCATCAATTTTTTCCTTTCATTTTGGACTTTTGGTGTCCCATCTAAGAAATAATAGATTGTGAAGATGTTCTCTATGTTTTGTTTTACAAGTTTTAGATTTAATGTTAATGTCTATGGTTAATTTCAAGGTAATTTTGTATAAAGTATGAGACAATAGTAGTTCATTTTATTTTCTCAAATGGTGACCTAGTTGTTCTAGCTCCATTTGTTGAAAAGTACTTCTTCTTGAAGTACCTTAGCATTTTTGCCAAAAATCAGTTTGCCATTTATGAGTGTCTCATCTGTTCCATTAATTTGTATTTCTATCCACACAAAAATATCATGTTGTCTATACTATGATAGCTTTACAATAAGCGCTAGTGTATCAGAATGCAATCGATTTTTGTACTACAAACTTGCTAAATTCAATGTTTCACGTTCTCGTAGCTTTTGGTAGACTTGCTGGGATTTCTACATACAGGATTAGTTTTAGTCTTGTCATTTTGTGCTTCCTGTATTTTTGAAGCTCTGATATTGGAAGCATATGCATTTAGAACTGGGCCCTTTATCATTATAAAATGTCCTGACTTTCACTTTGTCTGATTTTAGTATAGCTGTTCTTTCTTACGCTTAGATTTGTTGGTATAGCTCTTTCACTGATTTTATTTTATTGTATCTGTATCTTATGAATGTGGATTCCCCGTAGACAGCATATAGCTGCATTTTGCTTCTTTAATATCTTTTTAAATTGGTGTATTTAGACACCAATAATTCCATTTAGGCAATAGCATTATATATACGATTGGACTTAGGCCTACCATGTTAAAGGTTGTTTTATACTTAGTCTATTTTTCCTTTGTTCCTTTTTCTTCCTTCTAAACCTTCTTTTAGAATGATTGATTATTTTGTTTAGGATTCCATTTTATTTGTATCATTGGCTTAAGTATACCCCTGTATTTTTTAATGTGATGTCTCTAACAGTTCTGGTTCCAAGTTACCTTTTCAGTGATATTTGTAGAGCAAACAGCCTTAGAGGAGAGACAGTGTCTTCCTCTGAAGCCGAGAGCTGGTTTGTTTGCAAATTAGTATAGCAAAAGTAACGTCTCCCTCCAGTGCAAATGTTGGGCTGGTTTGCTTGCATTCCATTTTAAAGGACTGTGGTTGTCTAATGTCATCTGTGATGCAAACCTACTGTACGTACAGCTTCCACCGAGACTTGCCTCTGTTTGGCCCCCATGGGATTTGGGGGGAAAGAGCAACTGATGCAAATGTGAGACCCATGCTGCCTTCTGGGTCATTACTAAGAAAGTTCTTAGTCTTTCTTAAGTCTTTGTTAGTCCTGTAAGTGAGAGCTAACAAGGGAAAAATCAGCAGACCTTATGAAAGTACTGGGGCCCTACTTGAAGCTGGGACACCAAACTGATTTTCCAGCTTTGTCTGCCAACACTCAGCCTACAGAATGCAGACAGTTGGTTGGCTTCAACAATAGGAATTTTTTAGGTGAAGAGAAAGGAGACCTATTGTTATCTAAATATTATGGTGCAGTCTCCATAGGATGTAATAAAAGAAGAGATGAGCAGGAGGTAAGGAAGTCGTAAGGAAAGTGCTGGATGAAGAGAGTCTGGTTATCAAAAACATGGATGGGGCTTCCCTGGTGGCGCAGCGGTTGAGAGTCCACCTGCCGATGCAGGGGACGCGGGTTCGTGCCCCGGTCCGGGAAGATCCCACATGCCGCGGAGCAACTGGGCCCGTGCGCCACAACTGCTGAGCCTGCGCTCTAGAGCCCGCGAGCCACAACTACTGAGCCCACGTGCCACAACTACTGAGCCGGCGCGTCTGGAGCTTGTGCTCCGCAACAAGAGAGGCCGCGATAGTGAGAGGCCCGCGCACCGCAATGAAGAGTGGCCCCCGCTTGCCACAACTGGAGAAAGCCCTTGCACAGAAATGAAGACCCAACACAGCCAAACAATCAATCAATCAATAGAAATGCTGTAGAATTATTAAAAAAAAAAAAAACCTCGGGGGTTAGTTCTGTGAAACACTGCATAAAATTATCAGGCTTCCCTGGTGGCGCAGTGGTTGAGAGTCCGCCTGCTGATGCAGGGGACGCGGGTTCGTGCCCCGGTCCGGGAAGATCCTACATGCCGCGGAGCGGCTGGGCCCGTGAGCCATGGCCGCTGAGCCTGCGCGTCCGGAGCCTGTGCTCCGCAACGGGAGAGGCCACAACAGTGAGAGGCCCGCGTATCAAAAACAACAACAACAACAACAAAACACAGAGAACCATGGATGACCACAGCAGAATGGCTGGAAAGGAAATCCGGTAGTAAGACTGGATGCGTGTATTCACGTTAAGTGTAGTCAGGTGCCGGGGAAATGGTTGCTATTATTGATATTTCAGGAGAAAAAAGGAGGGAGAATCTGATCGGAAGGGGAGGGACGGTCCTTCACTGCGGTTCTGGATTAGAGCAGGCCCAAAGCAGGGTTCGTGTGAGACTGAGAGGGCTCAAGTGAAGAGGAGAGAATTAATCTCTAGTAAATTCGTTGTGGTGGGTGTGGTGACAGACGCAGCGCTTCCAGCCTGTTCCTGCTTCCTCTGGTGCACGTGCAGCTCTTCTTCCTGACTGCTGGCCACACTGAACACCACCAGCCCCAGGCCCACCTCCAGATGCTCCGCAGCTGCCCCCCCACCCCCGGAGTGGTAGCAATGCAGAAGCACAGTCTCCACGGAATCCCCCCCCCTGGCCTTTGGCCTCACTCGCGTTTTGGTGAGCAGCGTGTGTTCTGACTTTGCACATTTCTGGCTGGTGACTGTATACTTGATCCTACCAGTCCCCTGCTGGTCTCTACTTCCCCAGATTCTCCTGCAGTTGTGTACGGTCTAATTTTTATAATTGATCCCTCTCCCGTATCTCCCAGAGGTTCTGCTTCAGCAACTGAACCCTGACTGATACTTGCTTTTTAAAAGCCAACGTTTTATTTAAAAAAAGCTATATATTTAAACCAAAGTTATTTGTTTACTTCTTGGTGGAAATAGCAATTCTGTAAAAAACGAGTAAACAAAGTTTGATATATTTGTCACGTGTAAGACATGTAGTTTACTTACTATACTTTTGAACCAAAGTTTGGGTTTAATTGTCGAGAAAAGAGTCATTATCATGAGCATTCGTTTAAAAAAAGCGACGCCTACCATCCAACAAAATGCATTCTTTAAAATATATTTGTCATATGTGTGCATGAATGTGCTATGGAATGAAATATTATGTTTAAAATGAACACTTTTTTAAAGCAATGCAAACACTGTAGTTTATTGGATATGGGAAATTTGAGTACCTCAAGCAATACTCACTTAATATTGACCTTATCAAAATGGGGTACTACACAGATTTTTTAAAAAATCCCTTTTTCAGGGATTTTTCTGCATCAAGTTGATGCTGTTTTGTTGATGTTGTTGTTAAACTTGGAAAATGGAGTATTTTATTCAAGCTTCCCTTTAAAATGTTTATTTTTAAATCCTTGGAATCTAGACCAAGCGTTCCACTTAGAATGAAAGTGAACAAAGGGCCTTCTAGACAGGCTCTAGAAGATGCATCCCGTCATGTGCTCCTTGGCTTCGTGGCGGATTTCACTCAGTGTAGGTCTGCTGGTTTATGAAACCTCTACCACGTGAATGACATGCAAGCATATCACAGAATGGCAACCAGAGAAGGAACACAACCTATCATGAAAATTTCTCCTTAAAACAATTAGTTTGCCTTTAACGCATGTTAACCAATTCACCAATGTCGTCTGAGGGCCGTGTCTCAGAGCGGCTTTTCTTATTTGCTTACTTAGAGGCATTTCCTGAAGACTGGGACATCCTCAGTGTTTTGGGAATTTTTAAAACATCGCCCACGGACGGCACTCCTCACAGCCCAAAGCTGCGTGATTGCCACAGACAACCGTGAGCGGCTGGTTCTGTGTACTGACAAAGGAAGATGGAAGCTGCCCCCAGGTACGGACCCAGAGAGACACTCATAAGTTCAGGACACTGGTCCTTGATGTGCTGAGTATGACTTCCAGAGAGCCAGGCTCCTACTGAAGAGGCTGACAGGGCAGTACTGGCGGAATAGCAAGTTATAAATGGACTCTGAATGTGACTCTTGGTTTTCTTCTGTCTCCCAGCGCTTGATTAGTTCCTAATTCAATGAACATTTAAGTAATCTCTATACTGTTTTAGGTCTGGCCATTCAAAGATGAATAAGACATGGACTCTGCCCCCTAGGAACTCATGGTCTGAGGATACATGTTTAACTAGAAATATCCTACAGACGGGCATTTAAATAGGACACAAAAATAAAGTACATTAAAAGCACTATTAAAATATGTACAGCTTAAAGTGTTACTAGAGAAGAAACAGCAATTTCCTCTTTCTGGAAGCCTGAAAAGCCTCAGATAAAAGGTAACACCTGACCTGTGTGTGCACGGTTTTATGTGTGCGGTGTGTTTGTGGGTGTGCATAGTGGTGAAGAGTTTGAGTGGGTGAAGGCGTTCTAGGCAGAGGAGCGGGCAGCCCATGAGATCTGGGGTGTGTTCATGACACAGAAGTTTCACTCTTCTTTCACAAAAAGGATACTTGAGGTGACTTTCACAGTACTTGTACAGGCAATATTTAATAAATCGCTATTGGGCTCCTAATATATGCCGGGCGTTATTATGGACACTTGTGCATGTGTTCACATTAGTCAACAAAACAAAAATCCTTTTCCTCATGGAACTTAATTTCTAGCTGGAGAGATACACAACAGCAATAAGCCCAACAAATAAGTCAATTGTATAGTATGTTGAAAGTGCTAGGTGCTCTGATGAACAGTGTACTGGGTAGTTGGACAGGCAAGATAGGAGAGGATGGGAATATGGCAACTTTAAATTGGACAGTCAAGGTATGCTTCACGGATAAGATACAATTTGATCAAAGACCTGAAGAACTGAAGGCAGAGAAGGGACACAGTGGAGGCTGTAAGGAAGTGCAGAGGGCTAGAATCTTCCAGGCTGAGGGGAGAGAAAGCAGGCGTTGGGTGCAGAACAAGCCCTGGAGAGAACAGTATGACAGGGCAGAGTTAAGGAGGGAGGCTACAGCCAGGAGGAAGTTCGCATAGGGTCCTGTCCAGCCCAACAGGCCATTAGGAGGACTTCAGATTTTCATCTAAGTAAAGTTATCAGTGGCTGCTGGGTTTTTGAGCAAATAGTGACATGACAGACAGATCTGGAAAGGATAATTCCGCTGCTGTGTTGTAAATAAACTGCAGAGAGGCAAAGTCGGAAGCAGGGAATTAAGGTCCTAGCAGTGAAGATGTTGAGAAGTGGTCCAATTCTGGATTTAATTTGAAGATACACCTGGCATGAATTCCCGCCGGGTTGGATGGGGGTGTGAGAGAGAGAGGAATCCAGTACGACTCTAGGATTTCCGGCTTGAGCAAATGAGACGGTGCAGTTGCTATCAACTGAGATGGGCAAGGCTGTGCTGGAGAATAGTTTGGAGGCTTATTAGGAGATTGGCTGTGCATAGATTAGGTAGAACACATCTATTAGTCACGCAAGTGAAAATGCCAAGTAGATGGTAGATACGTCGCTGATGTTCAGGGCAGAAATCTTGGTTGGGGACACAGATTTGGAAGTCATCAGCATAGAGATGGCATTTAAAGCCATGGGACAGGTTGAGATTTCCAGGAGAGTGAGTGTAAATGAAGAAGAGCTCTGAAGCGTCCCAGCATCACACACACACACACACACACACACACACACACACACGTGTATATGCATATGTGTATATGTTTATATCCTAAACACATATATCATAAAAATATATAGATTCATACACAATAGAAATATGTGTATATATTTTATGATGACTATTTATGACTAGGGACAAATGGAGAGAAGTAGCATAATAAGATATTATGAAGAAGAAAACCTGTGCTTTGAAATGCATGCTCTGATATGCCACGTAATTACCAAAGTTGGGCCATAAGGTGAGTTATGAAGGTCTGAACTTTCCAGGAACAAAACCAAGATCGACTCCACGTTGTTGGAGCACGAAGTGCGTCCGTGGGAGCAGCCATGCACCGGCTGAGGGGAGGGCAGGGGCAAGATCACGAAGGGCCTTGCGTTCAGGGCTCGCGTAAAGCTGGCTCAGGTCCTTACTCCAAGCTGGCTATTTACAGGCATCCTGTCTTCTGAATCGACTTGCAGTCTGCAGATGGCGCTGTGTCCATCTTTTACTAGTTAAGTTTTCTATCACCCTCTTGTGTGATAGATTAAAGTGCATGAACTTTGCCCTTTAGATTCGAGAGACTTGAAGGACTTGAACGATGACATGAGCGAACTAGCTACCTCAAACTTTTATTTACTTATTCACTAGATTGTTTACTTATTTTTTAGTTTGAAAATTATGGGGTGGCAGGGCGTAGCATAAATTAAAAACGGAAAGTATTGGAAGAAGAGACGTCAGCTGGAGGTCAGTTGTGAGGATGCAGCCTTGACCTAAGGCAGTGCCGTGGAAACGGGGGCCACAGCAGCCAGACTTGAGAAGGATTTCTCAATCAAAGGCAGCAAAGCCAAACTGGACATTCATTAGATGTGGGATGAGGCATCTAGATTTATGGCAATGTGGACGGTAGTGTTAGTATGAAGAATAGAAAATACGGTCAGAAGATGAGTTTGAGTGTACAGTTCGAGTTTTGCATATGTGAGTTTGAGAGTCCTATCAGATAACCGTTCATTTGTACTTTCATTTTTGCACATTTAGTGAGAATTAAAGGGTTAGCAATAAATACTTAGGAATGATCGGAGTAGGCATAGTGGTAATTAAAACTGGGGAATTCAGAAAATCCTTCCATGGCTACATTTTAAATATTCTACCAGATTAAATTTTCCTAAAGTACCGTTTCGATCTGCCACTCCTCTCCTGACCCTGGGTGATACCCATTGCTAGGACGGTAAACTTGCCTGCATGTACCATAAAAGTCTCTTATGATGTCATCGAACTCTGTCATTTCAGCTTTATCTCCCATTATATATCTCTCTTAGTCTGTTTTAGTGAAATTTGACTTTTGCAGAGTCCCTGTGATCTTGTGCATATTGGTTGATTTGCTTAGAATTCTTTTGTCCCCTTCTCTATAAAATGACATATTCCCTTCGCTTAAATTCATGCTGCATTCGATAGTGACATGTTTTGTTGATTTAAGTCAAACTGTAATCTGAGAATAACTCTAAAAGAGATCTGAAAAATATAATGCAAATCATTTAAATATAAAACAGATTTTTTGCCTTTTCAAAGGAAGATTTTAAAACTTTCCTTAATAAAATATGGTCAAAGCACAAGTCCTGCTAGACTGTAGTATTGAGTCCACATTTTCATATAAATCTAACAAGTGGATGTTAGGCTTAATTAACTCTTCTATTTACAGCTGTCCTTTATAAGACAGTGTCCCTTTAGGCAGCAAACATCTGTCATGTGATTAATATGTCTGGGAAAATTTAAGTCACGCTTTATTAATTATGGTTTAGCGAGTACTAAGTAAAACTTAACCAAACAAAGGAAAGTCAATACACTTGATTCTGGGCAAGCCAGAAATAGTCATCTGTTTTCAATTAATTCATAATTTGATCATTCAAGCAAATTATGGAGGAAATGAGGCATTCCCTATACCAGACAGTAATAAAAAGACTGGTTGAGATACTTTCTTTCAGGAAATCCTATTAAATTGGAATCACAGTGTGTTAGGTATAGAATCAACCTCAGTGACCATCTAAGGTAGCCTGTGGATTACTGATGGCTCACCTACACCGCAGAGAGCCTGACTGGCTCAAGCCACTACTGTACCTGCCACCTAGTAAGAATAAAGATGTGCTCAGTTCAACAGCTGGGTAGTGATGAAAATGGAATTTTCCTATAATTTATTCTCACTAATTCTAATTTTTTAAAATATCAAACTCCTCTGGATTCTAGTAGGTGTTAACGGCATATAGATATTTATGAATGTAATGTGTACATATGAATATGTTCACAGTATGGACATGAGAGGCTTAATAAAAGTTAATAAAATAATAAAACTTAACTATGAAAATTAATAAAAGTGACCATGAAAATGCTGTATTTTTAGTGAGATACAACACAGAATGATGAAACTGATTTTCCAAAATAGTCATTGGAATTTATATACTTTACTAACTAGCTTATAAACTGGTTTTAAAATTAGATCTCTTTTATGTGCAGCCACGTAGGGGCTGGAGTTCAGAACTGGGTGGGATTCTAAATTAAATATTAAGTTAAAATACAATTCTTTAAGGACAGTTGCAAGTTGTGTCATCTTTTTAAGCAAACTTTTATTACTGAAGTATAACTGCATAACGCGCATGGATCTAAAATGAATTAAGTAAATGCCCTTGCATAACCATCACTCAGCACAACATACAGAAAGCTACCAGCACCCCAGAAACTTTCCTCATGCCCCTTCTTATCATTTCCAACTCCCTCCCCGAAGTAATCACTATTCTGATTTCCATCAACCAAGAGTATTTTTCTAGGTTTGACACTTACTTAAATGGCTACCATAAATAAAGCTGCCATGAGTGTATACACACGTCTTTTGGGTATAGATAGTACTAAGAGCAAAACTGCTGCATCATAGAGCAAGCAGATATGAGGAGCTAGCAGACAACCAAAATCACTTCCCAAGACATTTTATCAACTCAGACTCCCAATAGCAATACACGTGATTTTTAGTTGTTCCAAATCCTCACTCACACTGGTTATCACATGTATGTGTTTCACATTAGTGTTCTCAGGAGCACAGAGTGGTATTTTAGTGTGGTTTTAATTTGCATTTCCTTGGTGATTAATGATATAGAGCACATTGAGCCACTTGAGTATATTCCTTTGTGGAGAGCCCGTTCATCATATCTTTTGTCCATTTGTCTATCAGACAGTCTTTGGTAGATTTTCATTATATGTTCTGGATATGCATATGTATAAGTGTGTGTATGCATACTATATATGTATAAAATATGTGTATGCCTTTATACCTTTCCACTCTCTTAATGGTGTCTTTTGGTGAGCCTAGAGGGTCATAATTTTAATAAAACCCAATAGGTCCCCTATATGGGAAAAGAATCTAAAAAAGAGTGGATATAAGTATATGTATAACTGATTCACTTTGCTGTACAGCAGAAAATAGCACAACATTGTAAATCGACTGTACTCCAATAAAAATTAATTTAAGGGACTTCCCTGGTGGTCCAGTGGTTAAGACTCCGCACTGCCAATGAGGGGGGCGCGGGTTTGATCCCTGGTCAGGGAACTAGGATCCCGCATGCCGTGCAGTGTGGCCAAAAAAACAAAACAAAACAAAAAATACAGCATGTCTCCCTTATTTTTTTTTAATTAATTTTTAAAAAGCCATTTTAAAATTTTATGGTTAGTAGTTTTTGTGTCCTATTTAAAAATCTTTCCAAGCCCCCGAAGTCATGAAGATGGTGTATATTTTCTTCTAAAATTTGATGTTCTACCTCACACATTTAAACTTAGAAATCACCTGGAGCTGGTTTTTTAGAGTATGATGCAAAATAGGGGTCAAGGTTACATATTTTTTTCCCTCCCATATGAATATCCAACTTATCTAGCACCGTTTATTGACAAAAAGTCTTCCCCGCAGTGCCACCTGGATCATAAGTCAGGTGACCATATACGTGTGGATGTGTTTCTGAACTTCCTCTTCTGTTCCAGGTGTGTATTTCACTTAAACCTGTCCTAATCCCACATTGTATTCTTACTGTAGTTTTCTAAGCCTTGATATCAGGTAGGGAAATCTAACTTTGTTCATCTTCAAGAGTGACAGTCATTCTTGGCTCTCTGACTCTCCATATAAATTTTAAAATCAGTTTATCATAGAATATACATCAGGATTTTGATTGTAAATACATAAACTCTAAGGAATATTAGAAGAGAACTGACATTTTGAAATACTGAATCTTCTTAATCGTCAACTTGATCTAGTCCTCCATTTATTTAGGTCTTTAAAATTTTCCCTCCGTAAGTTTTCTGTTAGAGGTCTTCCATATATTTTGTTAGGTTGATTTCTATGTATCTGACTTTTCTGATGTTACTGTTAATGGCATCATTTTATATATTTCACTTTCTATTATATGTTGCTAATAAATAGAAAGAATTGATTTTTACATGTACCTTGTAATAAGCAAACTTGCTAAACTTATTAATTCTGAAAGTTGATTTACAGTTAAAGTCAATGATGGATTGAGAATAAATGTATGGAAGAAATGCATAGCAGGAAAAATAAGCTAGAATGGCAATTTTAATATAAGATAAAATAGACCTCAAGATAAGATTAAAACCAGAGATGAAAAGAAACACTTCATAATCATAGATACACCTGATAACAGGATTTATTCTTGGTGCCAGAGAAATGGGAGCAAAGTTGAGAGAGACGGAAAACGGAAAATCTACTCCACGTGTTTGCTTCTCCAAGCTTTGATTACTCTCCACAATCCACTCGTCTAATTTTCAGAGTGCTTAGGTAGTTGTTCTTTGAATTTTGTCTGCAGTTTTGCTTGTGTGTCGCAGAAGGAATGGGCTATAGTGACCTGACACTTCAAGCCATAATCTGAAATTCCATATATAGAGTATTTTGAAATGGCCAATTGGATGTCATTGCTATTTTGGTGATCACACCTATTTCATGGTCTTAAAAAAACATTTAAATACTTGGCTTTATTACCAAGTCAATTAAAAATACCCCACCATCCTATTAATTAATTCCACACAGTTTTTGAAACTAAACTCTTCTTTCCCTTGATCTGAAATATTTTTGCATGGTGCCCTTTAAATAATTTTATTGTTATTCATTAATTTCTGATCTAAGAGTCATTCAGTTAGGTGAGGTGTTTAGAGGAGACAGGTAGTATAGATTGTTCTTTAAATTGTTCACTGGCTATGTAAGTCTTGCTGAAATTCCTTTCTTAGATATAAAGAGAAAGAATGGTTCCTATGGACAGATTTAAGGAAATTTCTCCTAGACATCCATCCAGTGATTCTGGGTATAAGGAATACACTATAAGCTAAGTGTCCAGAGTTTTCTTCCTGTATTAAACTCTGCCCTCGTGACTTGGATGGCTGGTGAGGATTATGTTCCTCAATCTGCATTTTGTGATCAGCATTTTCCTTTGCTCTTCCCCTCACTCTCACTTTCAGTTCTTTTGCTTCCTGGGATTAAGCAAGTACTCTGGCTGCCTCAAAAGCAAGTGTGGACGTGATGAAAAATGTCTTTCTAGATTTCTGGAGGATATGGAAGGCAGAGCGTAGGCTGATGCTGCGTAACAAGCTTTTAGTCAGACTTTTCAAAAGAAAAGTAGGTTTTTTTTTTTTTTTTTCATGAGGAGTATGCATTTCAAGGAAAGAATACTAGATTTGTTGGAGGAGAAAATCTAGAGATGTTAATAATTGACAACTCAGAACCCAGAGGGAGATCTATTTTCCTATTTGGCATAGAAATTGAAGAGTATAATAAAGAAGGGAATCACTGAAACCATATTTAACTGTCATATACTTTTAAAAAGTAGGGTTTTTTCATATTTTGTTGATATTTTCTATAAACTTAATGATTAGTGGCAAACTAATCAGAATAATAAGATAGGTTTAAGGAATATTTTACAGCTCAAGCCAGTAATTTCTGCTGAAGATGAACTTTTTTTGGCTAAGATGTAACTTTACTTTTGCCATATTTTGAAAGAAAAGGAAAATCAACCTAGTGCAAAAAAAAAAAATAAGGCAATTAACATTAGGACCTTCTTCTAAGGAAGATTAAGAAGCAAAGCTCCAATCTTTTTAATTAATGGCAGTTACTACAGATCAATGACCTATGGTCTGTGGACAAGACGTCACAGAAGCTACCTGGTGAGCAACAGGGCAAGAAAGCAGAGGTGATGCTAATGTTACTACTGATGCCACTATGATTAGATATTAGCCAATCAGCTCTTCTTCCATTAAGCTCATTTATAACAGTGAAAGTCCAGAGTGGGCTGTTTATATTTACAAAAAAATTATTATGGAAAAGCTTAGGAAGTGTTTTGTCTATCTCCCATTATATGGAGGTACAAATTTAGGGATTAGAATGACATTTACACTGGAAATTCAGAGAAGAAGGCAGTACAAATGTTAAGACAATAAAACAGTTTATCAGTAAACATGTTTCAGTTAGTAGTTTTTAACTCAGAAAAAAAAGAATAGAAGCATAGCAGAAAAGCATGCAGAAGAGGAAATATATAATTCACCTTTAACACAGGATCAAGTGATCCTGTAACCACAGCAGTGACACTTCCCAATCTCTATTCTTGCCAGGGCTAAGAAACTTAATTCCCTCCCTTCTAATCAAGGCCTGTTTCCTTCCTTGGCCTCTGGAAATGCTCCTGCTTTCCCCATAGATCTTTTGAGGTCAACCAGCAGATTCACTACAAAATATTCACCATTAAATAATATTCTTTTGTTACATTTGCCCTTGCAAACAATGCTGTCAAGAGAGACCTGTGATAATTTTTCCAAATTTTATCCAAATAAATGAGATTTTAGTAGTGATTTTTAAAAGATGAGTATAAAAACCATATCTAAAATTATTTAAAAAAAGCATTTACTAAGCATTCACTACTGGAGAGGCATGATGCTAAGTATTTTATATATATTTAGTGGCTCATGACTCTACTTCTACTAATTGTATGACTTTGGATAAGACCTTTCAAGCTCCATTTTCTCATAGGTAAAATGAATATAACAAAAATATTGTCTACTTTATATATTTGTTGAAATGATTCATGAAGACGATGAACTTCATTTATTTGCCAAAGTGCCTAGGATAGATTATGTGCTCAATATTAGTTAATAATTGTTAAAATTATGTTCTAAAGTAAAAGTGATTCTTTAATTTTAGAATTAGTTTGAATATTAAAGATTTCCTTCTGGAATTTTTTATACACTCCATCCAGAAGTATATGAGAGTTTTTTTTCTGCATAATATACTAGTACAGGGTATTAAAACCGGAAAAATAATTATTTGCTAACATCTCAACTAAGTTAGACTTTGAGAATGAATTCTTCATAATAAAAAAGTTCTGTGTATCCAAATAGCAGAAATATTTGGAAATTATTAGAGCTCTCCAACTTTAGATTTCATAGACTCTGTGTTATATTAAGTATATTTTTTGAGTCAATAGCATAGAGAAAAATGCAACTTTGACTTTATTTGCTACTCGATTTGGAGGTGGTAACGATATATCAGCAACAAACATATATAAAAATAGGAGAAATCACAAAATGTAATATTCCACATACTTTCACTTTAAAACTTTGTACTATAAGGTATTCCTATTATTTCTATCTTTTTACAACATAAACTGAAAGGAAAGTATATATTTTATTGTAAGACACTGAGCTTCTGGTATTTTGCTATTTTGTTTTTCTAGTATTTAAACAGTTTAGCCAACTGAATATTATTTCATTTTTGAGACCTATTACAATGCTTATTACAGTTAATCATTGTGACAAATGATGTTGAGCATCTTGCCATGTACTTATTTGATATTCAAATGTTATTTGTGAAGTATCTGTCAACCCATCTGACCATTTTTAAAAATTGGGTTTTCTTACTACTGACTTTTGCAAGTTTTATTTATATATTCTGGATGCAAACCTTCTGTTAAGTACATGATTTGCAATTATTTTCTCTCAGACTGTAGCTTGTCTTTTCATTCTCTTAACAGTGTTTTTGATTTTGATGAAGCCCAGTTTAAAAATATTTTCTATATTCTTCCTGATTACCTATATTTTGTATCTATTACTGATTTCTATATGTCTACTTTTTATCCTGCAACTTCACTGAATTTGTTGATTAGATTTAACAGGTTTTTTGGTAAAGTCTTTAGCATTTTCTATATACAAGATCATATCATCTGCAAACAGAGACAGTTTAAATTCTTCCTTTCTGATTCAGATGCCTTTTATTTCTTTTTCTTGCCTGACTGCTCTGGCTAGAACCTCCAGGACTATGGAGTGGTAAGAGTGGGCACCCTTGTCTTATTCATGATCTTAGAGGAAAAGCTTTCAGCCTTTCACCATTGAGTATAATGTTAGCTGTAGGTTTATCATATATGGCCTTTATTACATTGAAGTATATTCCTTCTATAACCATTTTGTTGAGGGTTTTTTAATCTTAAAAGGATGTTGTATTTTCTCAAAGCCTTTTATGCTTCTATTGTGATGTTCATCCTATCTTTCATTTATTAATGGTGTATTATATTTATTACTTGGAGTATATTGAACCATCCTTGCTTCCCAGGGATAAATCCTGCCTGACCATAGTGTATGTGCTGTTGAATTCTGTTTGCTAGTATTTTGCTGAGAATTTTTACATCTATATTCTTCAGGGATATTGGTCTGTAGTTTTCTTTTCTTGTGGTGTCCACATCTGGCTTTGGTATCAGGGTAATGCTGGCCTCATAATATGAGTTTGGGAGTGTTTGCTACTTTTCAATTTTTTGGGAAGAGTTTGAGAAGGATTGGCATTCATTCTTCTTTAAATATTTGGGTGAATGTACCAGTGAAACCATCTGGCCCTGGGTTCTCTTCTGTTGGAAGGTTTTGGATTAATGATGCAAACTCCTTACTCATTATTGGTCTATTCAGATTATTTATTTCTTAATGATTCAGTCTTGGCCACTTCTAGGTTATCCAAATGTTGACATATAATTGTTTATATTAATCTGTTATGATTCTTTGTATATCTGTGGTAGCAATTGTAATGTCTCCTCTTTCATTTCTTATTTTATTTATGAATCTTCTCTATTTTTTCTCAGTTGAGCTAAAGGTTTCTCTATTTATCTTTTCAAAAAAATAGCTCTTAGTTTTCTTAATCTTTTCTATTGTCTTTCTAGTCCATATTTTATTTATTTTTGCTCTGGTCTTTATTTCCTTCCTTCTGCCAATTTTCAGCTTAGTTTGTTCTTCTTTTTCTAGTTCCTTGAAGTGTAAAGTTGGGTTGTTTATTTGATATCTTTCTATTTCTTAATATATGCACTTAACTCTATGAACTTTCCTTTCAGAACTACTTTTGTAGCATCCCAACGGTTTTGATGTTCATTTTCATTTGTTTTGAAATATTCTTTTATTTCCTTTCTGATTTGTTCTTTGACCCATTGGTTATTCAGGAGTGTTGTTTAATTTCTACATATTTGTAGAATTTATAGCTTTCTTCTTTTTGTTGATTTCTAGCTTCATACCATAGTGATTTGAAAAGATAATTGGTATGATTTCAGTCTTCTTAAATTTTCTAAGACTTGTTTTGTGTCCTATCATATAGTCTATCCTGGAGAATGTTCCATGCTCATTTGAGAAAAATATGTACTCTTCTGCTGTTGAATGAACGTTTTATAAATGTCTGTTAGGTCAATTTGGTTTAACGTATGGTCTGAGTTTAATGTTTCCTTGTTGATTTTCTATCTGGATGTTCTATCCATGGAGGTCCTCTATTATTGTTGCATTGTCATTAGTCCCTTCAGATTTGTTCGTATTTGCTTAATATACTTAAGTGCTACAATATTGGGTGAAAATGTATTTATGAACATTGTATATTCTTGATTAATTGACCCTTTATTGTTATATATAGACCATTTTGTCTCATTACAGTTTTCAACTCAAAGATATTTTGTTTGATATAGGTGTAGCTAACTCTGATTTCCTTTGGTTTTCATTTTCATGAAATACATTTTGCCACACCTTTACTTTGAGCCTATGTGTATCCTTAAAGCTGAAGTGAGCCTCTTATAGGCAGCATATAGTTGGGTCTTGGCTTTTTGGGTTTTTCTTTTTTTTTTGGTTTTGTTTTGTTGTTTTTTGTTTTTACTTCCATCCAGCCACTCTACGTCTTTTGATTGGAGAATTCAATTTATTTCCATTTAGAGTAATTATTGAGATGTAAGACTTACTAATGCCATATTATTAATTGTTTCCTGGACGTTTTGGGGTTCTCTTGTTCTTTTCCTACTCTCTTGCTGCCTTCCTTTTTGAATTGATGTTTCTTTTTAATAGTGGTATGCTTTGACTCCATTTTCTATTTTATGTTGTGTTTTCCTGTGGCTCATTAAGTCTCCTTAAAACAGATCTTTTGAATTCTTATCTGGTAAATCACAGATCATCATATGTTTGGGTTTGGTTACTGGAAGATTATTGTGATCCTCTGTGGTGTCATGTTATCTTGATTATTCACGTTCTTTGAACTTTTGTGTTGTTGTCTTTGTATTTGAAGTAGCAAACAACCCTTCTAGTTTTTACTAACAACTTCAATGCATCTACACGCACAATTTTTGCTCCAGTCTGGAACTCGTTCTTTGGAAACCTGGACTCCCACAAAAGCTCTCTCCTCTGTGGGTAACTGTCTAATTCAGTGTTCTCCACGGGACATTGCAGAGCCCAAAGCCAGGGAAGAGTGTAGACTTGCCACATAAGCAACCAGCCTCTCATTTTGTTCAAAATCATGTCTACACTCTTCTGTTTAGTGCCATTCCACTGTTGTTCCACTTTTGTGATGACTCCATTATTCTCTCCCTATGTTTTCAGTGACCATGCCTCTGGTGAGTACCTTACTCCTCTCATTGTTTCTGCTTAATTTCATGATACATGGATATGCATAGTGTTTGCTATGGATTCTACAATCTTAAGGCACCTTCTTATGGGCTCCACTGTCTGGGTCCTTTGACTTGGCTCTGGTCGCAACTACAGACTCATTCTTTGATACATTCAGTACAATTCTCTAGCCCGCTTTTATTCTGCAGCTATTAAACCCCAGTCATCTGCTTTTAAATGTTATACACACACTTTTTCATGAAGAAATATTTGTTTTTCAGGAATACCTTTAGTTACATGGGAGAATACAATTTTGAAGTCTCTAATTTCACACCTGAATTTGTCCAGTGGTATAAAATGGTTTTACTGAGGAAACAAAAATCCCTGCTTTAACATATATCCACTGAGAAACTACTATATGCCAGTATGTAAAATATGAAGACACAAGGAAGAAGAAAATGTGAATTTGCAGTTGGTGAGACAAGTCAGAAATGTAAGTAATTATAAAACAGTAACCTAACTGCTAAAATCAATGTACAAACTAACTTCTCAGGGAGTACAGAAGAAGGAGTGATTATGTGTAAAGAGGGAGAAAGAATAATTACAAGTGGCAGTATTTGAGTTTGACAGTGAATAGAAGGGAAGAGGTACACTAGAGGCAGAGGTAGCATCTGTTCCCGTAGATTTAGAGATATTCTCTTTTGTTATTGCTTTTGCTGGTATAAATCATTGCTTCTTTAGGGAACCAGTCATCCTTTCACATGATATAAAAAATTGTTATGAGGACATATAGTATGGGAAAATAACAGAGAAATTTCATAACCTTGTTTGCCACTATTTAAAATATTCATCCTTATTTTTCTGAAGAGGCTATAATTATTTTAGTTGACAAAAATATACAACGTCTCCAGATGGAGGTGTCAATTAAGAATATCATTTTAACGATCTCATTCGCAGCTGGCAATTTAAGCCTCTTGACCATTTCCTAGTTTTACACTAGCAAATATGAAGGAAATAATTGTATTTCACACATCTTTTTATTCGAAGATATGTGAATTTATGACTCTCTAGAGGAAGATTCATATGTTTAAAAGTCTTTTGAAGTTCCCAATGAGCCAGATTTATTAATGTATTCTTTTTGGAGTCTACTATTTTCAAAATTTCCCTTTACTAAATTGAAGACTTATTAGTCATTTGTCTTGTTAAAACTTACTGTAAATGAAAAAATAATTATTAAGGGCTTCTTTATGTAGTGGATTTATATAATGACTAGAATCTTAAATTCTAGAGGTTGAGCTTAAGCAAGCAATTCATAAAAATCAAATCTGATTCAAGAGGAAATTTTCCAAAAAACACAGAGCCTTTTAAAAGCAGTCCCATGATGGTACAATGAATATGTCTGCAATTACCCCACTAGCTTCCTGTCTCATTCCTTTCAGAGGTAAGTTTTTCAAACAATCCAGCTGTTCTCTGTACTATCACAAAAATGGTGGCTGAGTTCTAAAGATGAGAAAAGGCCTATTAGAAACATTTATTGAAGCCTTCACCAGATGTGATCTTGCATTGCAAGAAAAAGCATTTTTTATGTCTTCTGGGTTCTCAGACCTACATCTGGATTCTTCATGTTTAACTATGCTAGAATTTTAGTCTCTGAAAGAAAATAATTTCCTATTTAACACAGTGGGAATATTCCTGTATCACTGAAAGTAACGTTAACTACCATAATACTTGAACTGCAAATTCTCAGTAATTTAAAATAAGAGATGTATGTGTACTTCATGTTGATGTAACATCCAAATGGGTATTCACAACGGCAGGTGCCTCTCTCCAAGCAGTGATTCTATTGTCCAGGCTTCCTTCAGCTTGTAGCACCACACTGTTGAGCAGGTGGCTTCCTAGTTTACCATGCTTGTTTGCATCAAGCCCTTGAAGAAGAATGGGCATAGAAATCACAAGGGTGGAGCTTTTAAAGACCTAGTTCTGGAAGCAATACACATCGGCTTCTCCCACATTTTACTGGCTGGGACTCAGTAACACGGTCACTGTAACAAGCTAGTTCTTAGAAAAAAAGAGCAAATGGATTTCATAAGCAGTTTGCGAGTACCCTCCACAGTTTCCTTCTATGATCTTTCTTGTGCCAGGGGTCTTTTTAATCTAAAATGATTTGGAAAACCTCTATGTTCCCATGTACTTCTTTAGGTTCTTTAGGACTTCCCTGGTGGTGCAGTGGTTAAGAATCTGCCTGTCAATGCAGGGGACACAGGTTTGAGCCCCCTGGTCCAGAAAGATCCCAAATGCCGTGGAGCAACTAAGCCTGTGCGCCACAACTACTGAGCCTGCGCTCTAGAGCCCGTGAGCCACAACTACTGAAGCCCACGTGCCTAGAACCCATGCTCCGCAACAAGAGAAGCCACCACAATAAGAAGCCCGCGCACCGTAAGGCAGAGTAACCCCCGCTCGCTGCAACTAGAGAAAGCCTGCACGCAGCAACGAAGACCTAACGCAGCCAAAAATAAATAAATAAATTTATAAAAATTAATTAATTAATTAAATATTCTTTAGTTTTATTGGAACAACGTGAAATTCAGAGGATTTGTTTCCTATTGAGAGTCATTCCCCTTGGTAAACCCTACCAATATATTGAGTAAGATTCAGGATGAGTGAGAGATTCACACATCCATTCACTCATTCATTGATTCAGCAAACCTTTACGGTGCTTATTCTGCACCAAGAATTTCTCGAAAATTGAGATATATTAGTGCATAAAAGAGATAAAGACACCTTTTACATGGAGTTTACACTCAGAGGAGATGAAAAACAGGTGCAAAAGATGAAAAACAGCTCTAACGAATGAGACTATTATAAGGTATATAAGTAAATGATGAATGAAATGGAAAAAAGGTCAGAGAGAATGAAGAATGTGGTGTTGTGAGGAGGATGGCCGCACTGTTAAATAGGGTGACAGAAACATTTTATGGAGTCTGTGACATGTTAACAGGTACTTAAAAGAGATGCTTCCTGGGGAAGAGGGTTCCAAGCAGAGGGAGGAGGCTACTCAAAGACCCTAAGGTGTGATCATGTCTGGCACGTTGGAGAAACATCCAGAGGGGCAGTGCGGCTGGAGCGAGGAAAACGGAGATGGTAAGAGAAGAGGTCAGAGAGTCAACGGGGCAGAGCCCAAAACACACACATTTTGAAAGAGGCTGAGAAATGCAAAAGCAAATTGATTTTAAAACTGTGCCTTTCATACTAGTTGAAAAAAAGCCTTATGTACTACAGGGATAATTTGAATGAAATGAGTAATATTTTGTAACTATATCATCTACGTGTTCAGGATGTGCTGCAAGTAACCAACATTTTAGTGCGTATTTCAAAGAGAAGTGAACTTGAGATTTGGTCACATAACAATATATAGAGAAAAACTATTCATTTGGTGGGTATGAGTGGTGTAAAGGTCAGGGAAATTATATGGGCTCTTCAATTACCTGTGTTTCTTTTTTTTGTTAATCAGGTGACTGGGTACTTGGCAATTTGTATGTAGAAACAAGATTCCTACTCATCTTCGTATCTTTGCACATAGCAAACTATTTATGTGAATTTAAACTTCTAGTTAATATCGTGCTGTTTAGACTCCAATCTATTTTATTTTCTTTTGGTTGGGGAGTTTGTAATAGGAAGAATTGACATGTTTTTATGCTCTAAAACACCATTTTAAAAAACATATTTTGTAGATAATTTTTTCCGTGTTGAATTCACCCCTCTTTTTTTGACAGAGGTATATCCATTTTCATAGTGACAATTAACCAAATAAATTTCCATGAGGTATTGTGCCCCAATCTGTCTTCATTTGTTTTTATTAAGATGGTGCTTGGTTTCCCATTCCTCTGCATTTTTCCTTCATGACTGTATCTATTTTCATAATTCAGTTACTCTATTCTCATTGTTGAAAGATTTGTACTATTCAGGTGAGATATATTTTCAAGGTTTGGGCTTTTTTTTCTTGAATGTAATAATATTTTAGATTAGTCAAGTTACCTCCAATTATCTCCAAATTACCTTTAAAATTTAGGGGTAAAAAGACTTCCAAAGCAATCCTTGAGACAATATATCATTCCAAAAATTTTAAATTAATCCCATTTATCTTTACTGATAAAACAGTTGTGGAAAAAACTGAAAAGGAGAGAAGAGTGTTTTGGGATGACTGCATTAGAACTTCCCTACTGTTACTAAAGTTGTAGACATGTAGAGTGATGTATGGATTCCCGTTCAGTGCACCTGGGATCATCCCCCCAAAGGTAACATTTTCAGTGGACTTCTGACAATTAAAAAATAATGCCATATGAGAAAGGTTAGGGGCTTTAGAGCTTTAATTTTTAAAGAATTTAATCTTTTCTTTGGTAAGGAGTTAAATGTAGAACTAATTGTGGAGCTGGTTTTCTTGAAGTAAGATTTTGACATGTTAGAATGATAACTAATAATTTATCTTATTTTCTGCCCTTGACCATTAGCTTGACTCTGTCTTAGATACTGGCATGCATCTCAGTGTACCTCTCAAATAAAGTAAATTTTTGATTAACATAACTATTCTGATAACACTTCTATATATATATATATATATTTTCTGATAACACTTCTGCTTTGTATTTCCTCCGTGTTAATGAACTTATTTTCTCTATAGGCCACATTTGCATTAATTTGTATATATGTGTAGGTATACATATATACGTGTGTGTGCATACACTATTGGTTAATTTATGGGTATATAGAGTATATATATATAATTTAATGTTAAAAATGTTTTATGCTCTTCGAATTTATTTAAATATACAGTTCTTTTAAAATACTTTTATTAAGGCAATACTGAAAAGGAGCTAGTGGCTTAGTGATGTGATAAAAATTGGTCCTAGAAGCTGTTCTATATTAACTGAAACTCTGGAAAAATACATTTTCTATGCTGGAAGATAGAAATGAGCAGAATGTTCATCTCCTAAAAAGAAAAGTTAGAAAAAACCCCCCACCTTATTGCAGATATGAGTGAAGCAGCAAAAAGAAAGATAAATTGTATCGAGAAGCAGTTTGGGGAGAAATAGGATCACTGTGAAAGATACCAAAGCATGTAGAAGAAATCAATAATGGACAGAAAGTGGGCACTTATGAGTTCTCACTCTGAGGTAAAGTTTAACAAGAAGTGGCCCTAGCGAGCCCTCTTTTTGAATTCTTTTAACAATATTACATTTTTATTTTGAAATAATTATAAATTCATAGAAAGCTGTAAGGATAGTGCAGAGAGGGTATGTTTTCTCCTGATGGGTACATTTTCTGTACCTACAGTGCAATATGACAGCCAGGAGATTGATATCGGTCCAATGTGCGCATACAGTTCTATGTCATATGTAGATCTGTGTGACCACCACCTCAATAAAGACACACAAATGCTGCAAGGCCAAGGTCTCCCTGGTGCAACCTCTTCATAGGAACACAACACTTAGCCCCTTCCCTCCTCCCACCACCGCTCCTGACCTCTGGCAACTACCAACTTATTTCTCCGTATCTATTATTTTGTCATTCTGAGAATGTTATGTAAGTAGAATAACACAATATATGATCTTATGAGATTGGCTTTCTTTCCCCACTCGGCATAATGCCTTTGAAATCTACATACGTTGTTTCAGATATCAATATCTCCTTCCTTTTTACTGCTAAGAGGCGTTCCTTGCTATGGATGTACCTCAGTGTGTGTAATATTCATCTATCGTATGCTATTTTTGTTGATTCTGGTTTTGGCTATTACAGATAAAGCCGCTATTACAGATAAAGCTGTTTTTATGTGGACATAATTTTCATTTCTCTAGAATACATGCCCAGGAGTGTGACTGCTGCATAATTTGCTCTGCATGTTTAGTGTTTTAAGAAACTACCAATTTATTTCCCAGAGTGGCTGTACCAGTTTCAGTGAAGTATGGAAATCTTACCTCCCTTTACGTCCTTTGTCTTTCCCCCATTTATCATATAAACGTCTTAAATATTTCCTACATGTTATTGAGAACCACATCAAGACCCACATCAGACATTGTTACAATTTTTGTTTCAACCATCAAACATAAGTTAAAAACTCAAGAGGAAAAGGAAAGTCTATTGTGTTTACTCATGTTTTTACTCTTTCTATTGTCCTTTTAAAATTCCAGATGTCCCAAGGTTTCTTCCCTTATCATTTACTTTCTGATTTTAAGAAATTCTTTAGCCATTCTTTTAGGGTTGGTCCTGCTGGTAACAAATTCTGTTAGTTTTCCTCCCTGTGTGAATGTCTCGGGTTCCCCTTCACTCTTGAAGGATATTTTTGCTGCATACAGAATTCTGGGTTGATGGTTATTTTCTTTTAGCACTTAAAAAATGCTGTGCCACTTCCTCCTTGCCTCTGTGGTTAGATGGAGGAAATCTATCTGATGACAAATTGCTATCATTCTAATTGCTTTTATCCTTTGCATAAGGTTTTCTTTTGGGGAGAGGCAGGAACAAGGAGAAGCTATCCCAGAAGAAAAGTAAGGGCAAGTGAATCGGAAGAAGAGTGAAGAGTGGAGAAGAGTGAAGTGGAGAAAGAGGGAAAGCCAATTCCAGGATTCATTTTGAGTGGGTAAATGGAATTCAGTCTTGTGTTTCTGAGGAGTTGTGTAGAATGCACTTTAGAATTATCAACTTGAGATATGAAAGGTGTATTATTTATCCACTGACTTCTGTCTCCCATTGGCCAAGGTTGCTTCCTCAGTTCCTAACTTGCTCGTACTTCCATAACTGTACGTGCATGAGTGCCAACATGGTTCATGTCCCAGAGCAAAGAGCAGCAGGTCCCCAATGGGACCAAAGTAAAGTGATAGACTCTATTTCTGCAGTAATGATTGGAGTGAAGTATAGACTTAGAAGTGTGTGGTTGGACACAAGATATCTTAGTCTAGACTGTCTGTTCTCGTAAGGAAAGCTTTGGCTTCCAATTCCTCTATGAGAACTTGGCCACTGGGAATTTTTCCAAGGATTGTAATCCCATGGTAATTATTCCTTAGCTATCAAACATTATTGCTGCCCTGTCCTTTCAAGGAGGTTATTCCTTCTGATCATGACCTTCAAGAGGGCAACTGAGGTCAAGCACCCTTGGATCCTGTCACCCCTCCTCTTTTTCTCTCTGAAGATGCATTCCCTTTCCGGGTCAGGCCTCTTCCACGTTCTTCACAAAGCAAAGAGCTCATCTCACTCATTTCTTGGACCCTTTCAGCTTCCTTCTTGCATGGATTCTTTTTGGTGGAAGACTGGAAAATCACTTTTCTATTCCTCCAAGTTTTGTATAGCAGTGAGACCAAATTCCAAATCAATAACAATACTTTTGAAAGATTTCTCAGGATTTATTTGTTCCCATGGGATATTGAGTTTTAATAAATTTTCAACTGTGTGGAGGTAATACCTCCCTTTCAAAAATGTGGCATTCACGCTGTAGCAGTTACCGCTGTGATTGATTACTCATTTAGCAAGGATTTGGTCCTACCACATCAAGCAGGGTCCAGATAAATCTACTGGCAAGTGTCTATTCTCTTGAGGCCATTTTCAGGTTTGGAAAATTGGTCAAAATTTATAATAGATGAAATTATGAGACCATAGCTAGGGTGAACATGGAATGTGTTACTTTTAGAGGTAACATAAAAATGTCACTATGACTGAATTCATTTGTCAGCCAGAAATACTTTTTATCTTTTCATGGATTTGTTTAGCAAAGAGAAGATCACCCAATTCTCCTTTCATTATCTTTAGGGTCAGGGATTTTCCTGGTTTACAGTGCTCTCAGTGTAATAATTAATAGTACTTCCTTTCACAATTAAAAAAAATGTCCTGATTAGAACAGTAAATTATATGGTCACCCAAATCATCATCCTTAATTGTCGAGTCCAAAGCCTCCTACTGGAATTTTAAGGTGTGTGTATGTGTGTGTTTGTTGTGAAAAGTCCGTGTTTTTCATAAAACAATGTTTGAATGTAATGTCTTTGAGCATTTTTCTGAGTTCCACTGGAGCTATGTTCCTTTACTTGCCAGGATTTTTCTGGCTTCCTAAAAGTTTTTTTTATCAAACCAGGAGTCCAGATGGTCAGTTCTTTGTTTGCTCAGTGACAGGGGAGTCAAAACTTGTTTCTGTTATGACCACAGTCTGTTGAAACTTAACTAGGACAGGAAGCTCACCTAAAAGATTGCATGAACAAAATGCTACAGGTTCTTAAACTCTCGAAAGATTACAGATGAACTAGGAGAGAATCCTGTTCCATTTAAATTTAATTTCTATGATATCATTGTTCTACTCATGTGTAGGTCAGACTTGGTAATATGGTGAGAAAACTTAAAAAGAAATGATCACTCTCAGCCTACTCCAAAATATTAATCTCAAAGATAAAAATACGATGATTTGTATCTAAACAAGAAAGTGGGCTCCTTGTTTAGAGGTATAATTAGAATTTTCTTGAGCTGTCAAGAAAATTGAGCTGTCTATTGAGCTGTCAATATGGAAGAAATTCTAACATTTAGTTTCTGGAGCAATGATTGTATTTTGGTCCATCATTTCCACAGACAGTATGACTGGAAAGAGTATATATGCTTTGGAGAGATCGCCATGGGGGCAGAGTATATGGGGTGAGAAGGAGAAGGGGGACGTCTAGCCTCTGGTGCTCTCTATGCCCTATTTCATGGGCTGTCCTGCTTGCTGGGCATCACTTCACTTCAGACTGACCTGTCAGGCATCCTAACTTCTCTTGCCATTCCACTGACCACAGAAGTTCACTGCCGTTATCTAGAGGCTGCACTGTGCTGATCTTTATATAGTGCAAGGTAAAATTGGAGAATTGGTGGGTCTGCAGTGATGGAGAATGACTTTTTCCTCCTTGTCTATGACACAAATCAGTATTATTTGTATCCCCTGATTTAAAAAGTTTAGAAAAATTACTCTCAATTTTTAAATGAGTCTCTCTCTCTCCCTTCCTGATACATATTTGCATCCAGAGGGCTAGTTTTCCAGCTGGTTGACATAGCTACAGTTGTAGCCATGACACAGACTACTGTCCTCCATATATTTACTTTGTTCTTAAGTTAAACTCATAAAGCCTCATTCCTTCTTTAGGATGATGATAATAACTAATCATGCTCATTATGTATCAAGAAATCTTTGAGTAATTTTATTTTAATTAACTCATTTTATATTAATTAACTCATTTTACTGTCACAATCGGTTAGGTAAGAGCTGATATTATTCTGTTTTTATAGGTGAGGAAATTGAGATCAAAGAGATTAAGTACAAGATCACACAGCTGGTAAGGGACAGAGCCAGGATGCACCTCAAAGAACCACTCAACTCTGCTTTGAATAGACTTCAGGCTACCCACATACCATATAAACACACAGGCTAACGTTTAATCTCCTTGATCCCAAGGTAGGATTTTAAGCTATGCACCTAAAGCAATTAGAGAAAGAGGAACAAAAAACCCACCAAAGTTAGCAGAAGGAGAGAAATCATAAAGATCAGATCAGAAATAAATGAAAAAGAAATGAAGGAAACGATAGCAAAGATCAATAAAACTAAAAGCTGGTTCTTTGAGAAGATAAACAAAATTGATAAACCATTAGCCAGACTCATCGAGAAAAAAAGGGAGAACACTCAAATCAACAGAATTAGAAATGAAAAAGGAGAATAACAACTGACACTGCAGAAATACAAAGGATCATGAGAGAATACTACAAGCAACTCTATGCCAATAAAATGGACAACCTGGAAGAAATGGACAAATTCTTAGAAAAGCACAACCTTGCTAGACTGAACCAGGAAGAAACAGAAAATATAAACAGACCAATCGCAAGCACTGAAATTGAGGCTGTGATTAAAAATCTTCCAACACACAAAAGCCCAGGACCAAATGGCTTCACAGGCAAATTCTCACAAACATTTAGAGAAGAGCTAACACCTATCCTTCTCAAACTCTTCCAAAATATAGCAGAGGGAGGAACACTCCCAAACTCATTCTACAAGGCCACCATCACCCTGATACCAAAACCAGACAAAGATGTCACAAGGAAAGAAAACTACAGGCCAATATCACTGATGAACATAGATGCAAAACTCCTGAACAAAATACTAGCAAACAGAATCCAACAGCACATTAAAAGGATCATACACCATGATCAAGTGGGGTTTATCCCAGGAATGCAAGGATTCCTCACTATACGTAAATCAATCAATGTGATACACCATATTAACAAATTGAAGGAGAAAAACCATATGATCATCTCAATAGATGCAGAGAAAGCTTTTGACAAAATTCAACACCGTTTATGATAAAAGCCCTCCAGAAAGTAGGCATAGAGGGAACTTACCTCAACATAATAAAGGCCATATATGACAAACCCACAGCCAACATCGTTGTCAATGGTGAAAAACTGAAACCATTTCTTCTAATATCAGGAACAAGACAAGGTTGTCCACTCTCACCTATTATTCAACATCGTTTTGGAAGTTTTAGCCACAGCAATCAGAGAAGAAAAAGAAATAAAAGGAATCCAAATTGGAAAAGAAGAAGTAAAGCTGTCCGTGTCTGCAGATGACATAATACTATACTTAGAGAATCCTAAAGATGCCATCAGAAAACTACTAGAGCTAATCAATGAATTTGGTAAAGTAGCAGGATACAAAATTAATGCGCAGAAATCTCTTGCATTCTTATAAACTAATGATGAAAAATCTGAAAGCGAAATTAAGGAAACACTCCCATTTACCATTGCAACAAAAAAATAAAATACCTAGGAATAAACCTACCTAAGAGGACAAAAGATCTCTTTGCAGAAAACTACAAGACACTGATAAAAGAAATTAAAGATGATACAAACAGATGGAAAGATATAACATGTTCTTGGATCGGAAGAATCAACATTGTGAAAATGTCTATACTACCCAAAGCAATCTACAGATTCAATGCAATCCCTATCAAACTACCAATGGCATTTCTCACAGAACTAGAACAAAAAATTGCATCATTTGTATGGAAACACAAAAGACCCCGAATAGCCAAGCAATCTTGAGAAACAAAAATGGAGCTGGAGGAATCAGGCTCCCAGACTTCAGACTATACTATAAGGCTACAGTAATCAAGACAGTATGGTACTTGCACAAAAACAGAAATATAGATCAATGGAACAGGATGGAAAGCCCAGAGATAAACCCATGCACATATAGTCACCTTATTTTTGATAAAGGAGGCAAGAATATACAAAGGAGAAAAGAGAGTCTCTTCAATAAGTGGTGCTGGGAACACTGGACAGCTACATGTAAAAGAATGAAATTAGAACACTCCCTAACACCATACACAAAAATAAACTCAAAATGGATTAAAGACGTAAATGTAAGGTCAGACACTATAAAACTCTTAGAGGAAAACATAGGCAGAGCACTCTATGACACATAGAAAGATCCTTTTTGACCCACCTCCTAAAGAAATGGAAATAAAACCAAAAATAAACAAATGGGACCTAATGAAAGTTGAAAGCTTTTGCACAGCAAAGGAAACCATAAACAAAACAAAAAGACAACTCTCAGAATGGAAGAAAATATCTGCAAATGAAGCAACTGACAAAGAATTAATCTCCAAAATTTACACGCAGCTCATGCAGTTCAATATCAAAAAACAAACAACCCAATCCAAAAATGGGCAGAAGAGCTACATAGACATTTCTCCAAAGAACATATACAGATTGCCAACAAACACATGAAAGGATGCTCAACGTCACTAATCATTAGAGAAATGCAAATCAAAACTACAATTAGGTATCACCTCACACGAGTCAGAATGGCCATCATCAAAAAATCTAGAAACAATAAATGCTGGAGAGGGTGTGGAGAAAAGGGAACCCTCTTGCACTGTTGGTGGGAATGTAAATTGATACAGCCACTATGGAGAACAGTATGGAGGTTCCTTAAAAACTACAAATAGAACTACCATATGATCCAGCAATCCCACTACTGGGCATATACCCTGAGAAAACCATCATTCAAAAAGAGTCATGTACCACAATGTTCATTGCAGCTCCATTTACAATAGCCAGGACATGGAAGCAACCTAATTGTCCATCGACAGATGAATGGATAAAGATGTGGCACATATATACAATGGAATATTATTCAGCCATAAAAAGGAACGAGATTGAGTTATTTGTAGTGAGGTGGATGGACCTAGAGTCTGTCATACAGAGTGAAGTAAGTCAGAAAGAGAAAAACAAATACAGTATGCTAATACATATATATGGAATCTAAAACAAATGGTTCTGAAGAACCTAGGGACAGCACAGGAATAAAGACACAGACATAGAGAATGGACTTGAGGACACGGGGAGGGGGAAGGGTAAGCTGGGATGAAGTGAGAGAGTGGCATGAACATATATACACTACCAAATGTAAAATAGATAGCTAGTGGGAAGCAGCTGCACTGCACAGGGAGATCAGCTCGGTGTTTGTTTTTATGTAGAGGGGTGGGATAAGGAGTGTGGGAGCGAGACGCAAGAGGTAGGAGATATGGGGATATATGTATAGCTGATTCACTTTGTTATAAAGCAGAAACTAACACACTATTGTAAAGCAATTATACTCCAATAAAGATGTTAAAAAAATTTAAAAATAAAATGTAAGCTATGGATCAGGTAATACCTCAGGAGTTTTATCTCCTTGCTAGGAATATCCACGTTTTCATCATAACTTTTTTTTTAACATAATTGACATCACATATTTTGCCAATATTAAAAATAAATGTTTTATGCAATCACAAAATAATTACTCTTTTTGTTTTGCAACTTGAACTGTGTCTCAATCTGACATCTACAGTGCAATTAATTATCGGTACTCAAAATGTTTGCTCAGGGTTGTTGATGCATTGAAATATTTTAAATACAAGCAGTTACAAGTTATTTAAAGAGTTTTATATAAGTATTTAAAAATTCCAAGAATATGCTTATGTGCTCATTTAATGCTCACACACTTTCTAAGACATCTGATTCCCTGCTCCATGAAAGAAGGATCTGTCTCCTTTCACACTGCCATCATTTCCCTTCCCCTTCCTGCAGATATATTTGACAGTTATTATTTGTACTTTATCATATAATTTAAAAAATACATTTAAACCTGTAAATTTTATTCCAGTTGATTTGTCATGTCTCCCTATATCTCCATTCTAGCCATACCCTTCTAATCTTCCCTCTTCTTCCAAAACTACCTCCTAGATTCTGTCAGTTATTCCTTTATTTTTACATTACCAACTTGGTAGTATTATTTGTAGCTATACTTTCTTCATGCTTTATCTATAGATGGATTTTAAAAGTGGAAAACCAATAAAATAGCATCGCAGTTGCTGTAGCTTGGTCAATGTTACTCTCTTTAGAGCTAAGGAATGGCCAAGATTACATTTTCTTCATTTTGAGTCCAACATCACCACTGCTGGCTTGCCTTAAAGAATCTGTTCCTAGATCAAGGTCAAAATAATTATCTTTTCTTACTTTCCTTCAATTATTATTAAATTATGACATGTGTTAATCAGCTTTATATTTGTACGATGATCTCCTTATATGGTTTTTGAATTTTCTGTTCTTTCTAATTGTGCGCCGCTGGGGAAGCCGGGCATTCACTCACTGGCCTCCATAGCTCTAAGCTATGGGGGAAGGAGTGATGCTGCAGAGTTCCTCTATGAGGGATTTGACTTTGGTATGGGAAACTGGCTGGAGCTAAGTATTTTGTAGGACAGTTATTTTACAGATGGACTGTGTCAGTTATGTGCTTATCTCTGGGGACACCAGGAAGTACAGCATTGACTCTTGGCCAGATAAGGTAGTAGGCTAACTAATGATTTATGACGTGCAGTTCAAAGTTTGGAACTCCCTGGTGAGACACAGGCTGGTTCTTTTATTAATGGCTTATATCTGGCATAACCGGTTTGGCTAGGTGACTACAAGGGAATGGGGGACCCTGCTGAAAATTCTAGGAACCAAGTTTGCACAAATCTCAGAGGCTCAGTCCAGAGACAAAGCAAGCCCTGTGTGAATAAGATGAACCCGAAGTAGCTACGCTTGGAAGTCTCTTGGGCCCTGATGCGTCCTTGCATCCTCTTATTCCTTCTGTACTGTACCCTTTGCCTTTATTAAAAGTTTTAAATGAATGTGCTCTGTGGAATCTTGTGCGTCCTTTTACTTATCTGACCCTGTTGTAACTCTTGCAGTATTGAAATCTTCTCTGAATCGTCTCTATTCCTATGGTTTAATCTTGAGCCCCGTGTTACACTCTGTCTGCTCTCCTTTTGCAGGAGGTAGGCTTCCTTAAACTCTGGCAAGGCAGCCCTTTGACTTCCAGATTTTGTCCTTAATTGGTGATTAATCACGCTGGGTTTGTGATGGTCTCCCTTCACTGGATTGGATGGCTGGATGACATTCCATCACAGCCGCGCGATTCAATAATCTATTCCCTTCTACTTCTCAAGTGCAGAAATATTGCCCTGGCTGACGTACTCCATCCCACCATTATGCCATCCCGGTTCACTAATGACAAATATTTGAACAACTGCATTATTACAGCAGTCATGGGCTCACTGTTCTCCAACCACCACTGGTAACGGAGTCCTTAATGCCAGATTTCTGGTGATTGATTCCTATCCAAAATCTCATTCTAGAATCGGTTTCCTTGTGAGAAATATAGCCATGAGCCAATCAGCTGCAGATATTTGTGGCAGCTTGAGGATGAGGGCATTGGCTCTGCAAAAGGAAATGTGGGAACTCCCACAGCATCTCTACATTTGCTCTTTTTTTCTTACCTATATGTACAGGTTTTTTTTTTTTTTTGCCGCACCGCATGGCTTGTGAGATCTTAGTTCCCTGACCAGGGATCAAACCCACGCCCCCTGCAATGGAAAGGCGAAGTCCTAACCACTGGAGGGAGGTAAGGCAAATGTATGTGTTTATTCTATTATCTAGAAGTGGAAGCAGTTATTTTTTACTTTAATTTAGTACTGATTTGTTAAGCCAAACCATTAACCTATATTCTAATTAATTTCTCAATTTATCCATGGAAAGGAATTTTTCAGACAAAGTAGGCAAAACCACAATCTAATCAAATGTTCCCACATTCATTCAAATGGAAATCAATATTACTACTCAGGATCAGAAAACACAAATTGCTAAATAAATAATTCAATATACTTCCTCAGGAATATGAACTTATTCTATCTAGTGTAAATGAATTCAAATAAGACTTAAATCCTTCGTGAGGTCAGAATTTTTTTTCCTTTGTGAAGCAAGTAGAAAATACTTATATTAGCTATTTTAAAATTTTTAACTAACTACCCTCTTTACTGAAGAAGCTGGAGGAGTGGGTCAACTACTAAATGATGTGTATGATTAGGAAACTCTATAAAATCAGTCTTTCTGGGCTCAGAGACGGTTGAGTTGTAAACAACATCTGGTCGACCTTAGTGGGGAACTTACACGATGCCACCTTTAGGTGGCAGGGTGGTCCTATTTGGGACTGATGGGCACTACAATGTAGAACCTGCTCCCCAAATTACAAATGACATGGCGATGCCCTGTGACCCAGCAATTACAACTCAATGACTGTACTCTCTGGGAATAATTAGAAATGCATACAAAAATGTGTGATTCATGATCATAGAGAGAACACTGAAGATCAACAAAATGCGAGTGGATTAGATAAATAAGTTACATTTCATAATTATGACAGAATAATGTGCAGGTATTAAATACGTTGTAGAAGAGAAAATGTTTAACCTATGACTAATTAATAGAAACTAGCTCTGAAAATACTTATTCACACACACATGCCTTTGAAATATTTTCTTTGAAAGCCCATATTTAGTCTTTATTTTAATTTATTTATTTTTAGGCTGCGTTGGGTCTTTGTTGCTGCGTGTGGGCCTTCTCTAGTTGTGGGGAGCGGGGGCTACTCTTCGTTGCTGTGCACGAGCTTCTCATTGCAGTGGCTTCTCTTGTTGCAGAGCACGTGCTCTAGGCATGCGGGCTTCAGTAGTTGTGGTTCGTGAGCTCAGCAGTTGTGGCTCGTGGGCTCAGTAGTTGTGGCTCACGGGCTCTAGAGTGCAGGCTCAGTAGTTGTGGCGCACGGGCTTAGTTGCTCCGCGGCATGTGGGATCTTCCCGGACCAGGACTCGAACCCGTGTCTCCTGCATTGGCAGGCGGATTCTTAACCACTGCGCCACCAGGGAAACCCCCCACATTTAGTCTTAACATTCAGTTTTTGGTTTTCTTAACTTTCCTTACCAGCATCTCATGATAAATTTGTTACTGTTGCCATCACCCCCTTTGCCATTTTGCTCAGCATTTACCAAAAATATTGTTTTTCCTTCTTCGATAATATTAGGAAGAGTGCTGGTATACAAAAATGCCTGATAAAAGGCCCAGTTATTTGAAGTCATTGCTAAACAAATCCAGTCATGTTAATTCAGCTAATCTGAAACATGTGAAAGTAAGCAGACTTCACCAGTGGCAAGGAGCAGTGTGAAAAAGGAAATACATTTTGTTTTCAAGCTCCTCTGAGTATTCTACAGGTCATGGAAAGTGAAGAAAGCAATGAAAATCCACACTTAGAGAAATTCATCGGAACCCTTTCAAAGTTTTATTCCTTCCAAAGCCAAGCAACGGCTAGGCTTCACCTATCTTCCAAATGAGTAACTGTTGTAGAGAAGCATTCTATTTCTTCTTAAATGGAAAGTAATGGGGTCTCTTACTTTTAGTAAAATGACTTAAGAGTTAATGTTAGCATTCTGAAGACATGTTTGAGACTAATTAGCTCACCCTTATGTTTTACATAATTATATATAAAACTATATGTGATCTTATATTGTAATAGACAGTAATTCCTCATATTAGATCCTTCATATCTAATGAAGTACATAAAAAATGAGGTAGAAAAATTTGAGTGCCATGGTCCCTTCCAACTCTTTCTCAGATTACAAAGACACATGTTTTCTATTACTTGCAATCTTTAGATTAAACTTGGATTACACCTAGAGAAAATTATGTCACCTTCCCCTAATTATTTTTGTGGATTCATATGTAACATATGGATTCGTGGCTTATGTAAGGAAAATGGCAAGTGAGTCTTAGTGTTCTTTTCAATGACTAGGTTTATGATACTGTGTTCTGCTGGTCATCCGCCAAATGCTGGAGGTTCCAGCAGCGTTAAATCAAAGTAGTTCCTCCCCTGGATCTCTCCACTAAATAATTTTATATTCCAATTATACAAGACAGAAGTTTCTAGCTATTAAATTCTTTTCATCACGTAGGATATTTATAGTTCATCTTAAATATGTGAAGAATTTATTTTAAAGATTACATGGATTCTATTTTTAAAATTAAATCATCAGATGTAATACATACAAAACATTTATCACTGTGTTGTTTATGAGACATATGGCACAGTGCCCAGAGTGCCAATAAATATTCATTAAATTAATAAATGAAGGGAATAATATACTGAGAAGACAGTATTTTAAAAACTGGTTTTCAGGAGTTATTACCTATCTTTTATTTTCTGTAAGGATATAGGGGATTAATAAGCTTCTTTTTCTATGTGAGAGGAGATGGATGTTAACTTGATTGTAGAAGTTATTTCACTATGTACATGATCATCAAATCATGTTATATATCTTAAATATACAATTAAAAACAAACTGAGAAAAAATAGACGATGATACTACTTGTGAATTAGTGAGTGAAAAATAGGATATGTTTTCCCTGATGCTGTCAACAAAAAGGATACAAAGAATTTAAACTATGGTTTGAGACTGTTTGTAAATTAATAGCTGTTTTAAAATATAGAAAGTCGCCAGTGGTATTTAAACTTTATAACTATGTAGAGTCACGTACAAGAGTGGCAATGCAAAGGAAACAAAAACACTTTAAAAGAAAAGCTCACTTTTAAGAATTTCTAAGATCATCATTATTAAACAGAGGCAACAATAGAAGAGCAATTGAAATAATAATACAAATTATTAATAAATAATGCCAACACTGTTGAGAAGCACAAATAAAGCCCCCTTTATAAACTACAGGTTTTCATTTAGTTTTATTAAATTAGCACAATAGATGACAAAAATACCTCTTTTTCAATTTAGTTATATTTTTACTCTAGCATTTGTTTAATTTGTTTTTATCTGTAAGATTTTAGGAAAATACCATTTTCAAATTTTTTGATTTACCATAGAAGATAGAAATCATTATCTCTTTCAAGTTCTAAGGAATTTATTCAAGTATTTAATCATATATTCATTCATATGGGCATATATTATTTACTACATATATGTACCATGTTAGACGTTGGGCAAACAGCTGTAAATAAGATACCTACAGATCCTGGTCTCAGAGAGCTGTCCGTTATGTAAGGAAGACAGGTATAATCAAAGCGAGTAAATAAAATACGATAAATAAAATGTGATATTAGAGGAGTGCAGGTGTTACAGGAACTGATGGAGGGGGTCCTTATTTTAAGACATAAGGAAAACTCCCCTGTTTATGTGACAGATTGAGCTTGGAGGGTGAGTAATCATTTGAAGAGAAAAGATACATATTTCAGGTGGAGGTAGCTATTTGTTTTTGTGTGCCAAACAAGCAAAATGTTTACCCAATTCACAAGGAATGCATACACCTAAAAGAAGTGTGGTGAAAGGAGATGAGAAAAAGAGAAGCACAATCAAAGAATTTAAGTACATTGGTTTTGGATACAGATTTCTGAATTAGAAGGGAAAGAGAGGCAGAAAAGGCCACCTCTTTTAACGTGGGGACACAGGACGTGGGAATGGCAACCTCTGAGTACACAGAATGGCTTCTTGGAGAGCAAGGTTGGAGGCAGAGAGACCACCTTCGAAGGCTGGGGCAGAAACTGAAGTGAGAAATAATGGATGGAAAGAATTTAACAAACTGAACAACTATTCAGATATAGAAGTAACCAGACTTCGTCACTGATACGCAGGAATTAACAAGAGGAAGATACAAAGGACAAATGTTGTATCTTGTGTCTGGGGCAAATGAATCAATTGTGTTACCTTTACTGACATGAGTAACACTGCCAGTAAAATCAGTTTGACAAACGTATATTTATTTTATGATATGCTGAAAATATTCTTTTAAAATTGTTTGTGATCGTAAGGAAGGCAAGATGGTAAAAGTATAGAAAGTGATGTCAGTCCACTAACGTTAAAAAAAAAAGAGAAAGTTATGTCAGAGAAACCTCATTATTTTTTAAGATAAGAAAAGTTTGGGTTTGTTTGGACATTGATGGGAAGATATCAGTAGAGTACGGAGAAGTTAATGAGAAGAAGTTAAGGAATACGACTTGGACCAGAGGTAAAAGGATTAGTTCTTTTCTTTTTTAACAGAAGCAAGAGATTTAGGAAGTTCCCTCCTGAAGTTTTTATTTTCTTTATGAATGGAAGTAAGATCATCTTACGAGGGCAAGATAGTAAGGAAGAAGGAAGAGATGAACATTTCAAGAGAGAAGAAATTGCAAAATGTGCTAGTGGAGAACCAGAAATACATTGGTCTAGGGAAATATCATAAGACTGTAAGTCCACGTTGAGGTCCCAGTTGATCATGAAGACCATGAATATTACAGTGGTATCAATTTTTATTATTTTATTGTGTGGTTTTTTTCTGGCAATGCTCAGAACCGGGGGACAGGAGTGGAATAGACAGTCAGATAAGCTCATTACAGGCTGGGGCTGTGCTGAGTGAATGAAACAAAAAGAGTTATCTCGAGGGCATTTAAACTATTAGTCAAAGGGAAATGAAGTTCTTGACTATTTCATTCCTATCTATATATAGAGAGCACACAATTAGGTATGGATAGATAGGGAGAAAGGAGTGGGTCAATGAACTGATGTCCTGAAATGCTTTAAGGAGTGAGTTCACTGAGAATGATAAAGCAAGTGGTGTTTAAGGATTGAAGTTAATGATCAGGTAATAGGAAATTTGGAATTTCATTTCACAGGTGGTACATTTCTTAATGATAAGCCATTCTGGGATGTATCCATGAGAGGAGTAGCTAGAATGGACTATATATACAATAACTGACAAGTAACAAAGAAACTGGGATGCTGGAGGAATTGTCTTCATACATCTCGACGTGGCACAGATTTATGGTGGGGCTGGGGTAGAGGGAGCTTCTGAACCAAGTGTGAGCATCTTCAATACTGACGGAGCAGGACCAGGAAGTGGATTAAGGACAGAGACAAATGGAATAGAAAGTGGAGCGGTCAGCAAGTAGAAACCGCAAAGAAACAGCTGCTTTCATAACGAGTGGAGACTTGATCATCTAAAAGTAGCATGAAACACACAGATCCCATCTAACTTTTATTGGAGGAGAGGAGGACAGGGGTGGAGAGAAGGAAAGAACATCTTCCTCTGGATGGTGCAGCAGAAGGAATGCTGCCTCAAGGAAACGTTACGTTTCAATTACGGCCAAGAGGTGTTGGGAAAGTTTGCAGAAAAGGGAAGTTTCTGCATTACGAAGAGTTGTTAGAGATGGCAGAGCGAAAAGGAAACGAGAAGTGAAAAGTCGGCACAGGAAAGAGTGCCGTATTTTCCCAGTGTTTTAAAGTTGGCTCTTATTTCATAATCTGAAGAGAGATCATTGGTTTCTAAATTTGCCAGATTAACTCAATCCAGAACTTCAGCTTTGAGAGGGTCTGGCAAAATGAACGCCACTTTCTTTATAACCTCGCAAATACGGATTTACACACATTGTCAAATCAGCAACATGTGGGACAGTATTAGGCACATTTGGAATTTTGTCTTTGAACTTCCAAGTTCTGGGAGTTCTGCCCTGTCATAGCCACCCCTCCACTATTGAATCTTGCTTCACACTTTCACGGAACCGCTGCTAAAAAAGATGTGTAAGAAAGATTTCAACGCCCATCTCCTGTAAAGCAGTGTGAATGTCAGTCACTAGGTGAGTTCACCATGGATTACATCACTGTTTTAATTATTAAAATATTATATATTAATCTCTGTTAGAACAAGCTTCCTGTGTTATTCTCCTTTGCAAAAATGTATAATCAAGAATATTAGTATTAAAAATTAACTCTTTATATAGATATGCTCTGTACCTTGATACACAATGTGTTGTTGTATTTGACTTTTTTCATTCCATCTTATTTATTTTCTATTTAATTTCCTTTTCCCTTTTCATCTTTTCCCCCAGATTTATGACTTTCTTTCTTTCTTTCTTTCTTTCTTTTTTTAAAGGGCTTCAAATGCTTGGCTATTATTTATTTTTGGCTGTGTTGGGTCTTCATTTCTGTGCGAGGGCTTTCTCTAGTTGTGGCAAGTGGCGGCCACTCTTCATCGCGGTGCGCGGGCCTCTCACTATTGCGGCCTCTCTTGTTGCAGAGCACAGGCTCCAGACGCACAGGCTCAGTAGTTGTGGCTTACGGGCCTAGTTGCTCTGCGGCATGTGGGATCTTCCCAGACCAAGGCTGGAACCTGTGTCCCCTGCATTAGCAGGCAGATTCTCAACCACTGCGCCCTCAGGGAAGCCCTATGACTTCTTTTAATTATCTAGGCATTTGAAAGTTCTACAGCTTATTTCTATTCTTATGGTCACCATTATACTTTTACCAAGTATATTTAATCTATATTTTCTATCATTGTAGAGAATTATTAAAAATCTGTGACTTCCTCTCAAATAAAATGAGACCCCGCACAGTTCTGCTGCACTCGATCCATTTCTCCTCTACCCCTAGTGTTTGCTGACATCTTCTAGAATTTTAAATTCAAGATTCTTTTTATGATTTTTAGTTTTTATATTGTCACTTCTATTTTCTTAAAATTATGTTATTCTTTATAGATGCATTATTCCAGTTAGTTAAATTTAACTATTTTTAAAATTGTATCTCTCACTCGAAGTAAAATATAGATAATCCCTTGTATCTTAGAAGTTTTCTCAGTGCCTCTCCCTATTTGCATTTCTCTCCTGGGCACTAAACATGTAATTGCTATCCTGAATTCTGTGGTAATCATTCCACAGATTTTTCAAAATGCTTTAGTCAATGAACATATTTGTAAACGATATATGGCTTAGTTTTGCCTGCTTTTCAGTATTATATAAACCAATTATCCTATAACTGTATATTCACAGGCAACTTGCTTCTTTCACTTAACATTATATTTTTCAAATTCATCACTGTTGATGCCTTTAGTTGTGGTTCTTTCACTTTCCCTGCTCTAGAGTATTCCACGGTATAAATATGCCACAGTGCATTTACCATTCTATTGTGGTGTCACTTCTGGTTTGGGGCAATGATGAGCGATTTTTCTGCGAACGTATTTGTATGTGTCTCCTGGTGTAACACATCTATATACAGAAGTGGAACTGCTTTGACGTCCAGTTTGCTCTTGTTCAACTTAAATAGGTAAATACTAAGTCATTTTAAAGTTCAGTTGTACCAATTTACATCCCCCTAGAAGTCACTGAACGTTTCTTCTGTTCCACATGATCTACAGAATTTTGTATTTCACACTAATTTTTTTCCCAAACTGATGGGCCTGAAAAGCTATCTTGTTGAAACTTGCATTTCCCTGACTCTTTATAAAGTTCCACATTTTTCAAATATTCTTCTATTGGGTTGTTTTTCTTATTGATTCATAGAGTTTTAAAATACGTATATTAATCACATATATTTTTCAAATACATTTGCATAAATCGTGTTCTATGTTTTTCACTTTCTTTATGGTGTCATTTAATAAACAGAAGTTCTTAATGTTACTGTAGTCAAACTGAACAATTCTTTCTTTTATGGTTTGTACTTTTTATATCTTGTTTAAGAAATCATTCCCTCCTTACCTATAAGATTACAAAGGAATTTTCTTCTAGAAAATGTTTTGCAGTTTTGCCTTTTACATTTAGGCCTTTAATCTACTTAAAGTTAAATTTCCCAGTTTAATTCGTTTTTTCATGTTATCCAAATGCCCCAGTAGAATTTACTGTCTGGTGTCTACCATGTGTGCTCAGTAATAAATCAAATGCATGCAAATCTGAATGAGGCTATTTCTCAGTTTTTCATCCTGTTTCATTAGTTTTTCTATCCCAGCAAAATGCCATACCATTTAGTGACTATAGATTCATAATAAACCTTTATATCTGTTTGGATAAATGTCCTCATCTTAATATTTGTTTTTATTCATTTCTTTGATATTCTTGGATTCTTTTGTGATTTCATAAATATTTAAGAATAAGCTTGTTAAGTATCCCAAGGAAAACTTTACTGAGATTTTGATTGGCTTACTTTGTATCAATAATTCAATTTGGGGAGAAATATTATCTTTATAATATATAGTCTTGCATCCAAAATGGGGTATTTTTTCCATTTATCTAGGACTTCTCCAATAAAGTTTTATAATTATTTCATTGATGGTTATATGTGTATTTTATTTTTGATACTTTTGAAAACATCTGTTTGAAAATGTTCTTTAAAAAATTTTATGGTAATATCCAATTTTTAATGATATATTTGATTTATTATCCATATTGATTTTATATCAACATACTTGCCAAACTAAATATATACAATATATATTTTCTATATTTATCCATAGGTTCTTATACATTCTGTATGAATATAATCATGTCATGAAGATGATGGAAGATGAAAATTTGCTTTCACATTCTTTCTTTTTTTTTTTTTTTTTTTGCAGAACACGGGGGCCTCTCACTGTTGTGGCCTCTCCCGTTGTGGAGCACAAGCTCCTGACGCACAGGCTCAGCGGCCATGGCTCACGGGCCCAGCTGCTCCGCGGCATGTGGGATCCTCCCGGACCGGGGCACGAACCCATGTCCCCTGCATCGGCAGGCGGACTCTCAACCACTGTGCCACCAGGGAAGCCCTCACATTATTTCTTTATATTGCTCTACTATAGGGGATAGATCCTAAAGTATAATGTTGAACAGAACTGGATTTAGGAGCCATCCTTGTCTTGTTCCAGATCTTAAAGGAATAATTTCAATGTTTCACAATTAAGTAAGGTGCCCACTAAAGGGATTTTTGTAGATACTCTTTATCAGACTAAAAAGTTTTTTCTGTTGCTAGTTTTGAAACATTAAAAAAACGTGATTGGATATTTGAATTTATCAAATTCTATTTCTGAATTTAGTATGATAATAATATGTATGCTTTTTAAAAAATCTGTTAGTGTGACAAATTGCATGCATTTATTTTCTAAAGTTAAAAGAAAATCGCATTCCTGGGAGTTGTTAGATTTATTTAATTAATATCTAGTTTAGGATGTTTGTTTCTATGTTCATGAGTGAGATGAGATCAACCTATAATTTTCCTTCTCCCTTTATCCATGTGAAATTTTGTATCAAGGTTACACTTGCCTTATAAAGTGAGCTGGAGATTGTTCTCTTTTTTTGTGCTTTGGAATAGTTTATGATTCATCAGAATCATGTGTTCCTCGGTTGTTAGAATTTGCCAATCAAATTGCTGTGTCTGGTGAAAAGATGCTCAACATTGCTAATCATCAGGGAAATGCACATCAAAATCGCAATGACACATCACCTCGCACCTGTCAGAATGGCCATCATCAAAAAGACCACAAATAACAAATGTTGATGTTGGTGGGAATATAAAGTGGTGCAGCCACTATGGAAAACACTATGGAGGTTCCTCAAAAGAACTAAAAATAGAACTACCTTATGATCTACAATTTCACTCCTGGGTATATATTCAAAGAAAACGAAAACACTAATTTGGAAAGACACATGCACCCCAATGTTCACAGCTGCACTATTTACAACAGCCAAAATATGGAAGCAACCTAAGTGCCCATCAACAGATGAATGGATAAAGAGGATGTGATACATAACAATGCAGCTACTGCTCAGCCATAAAAATGAATGAAATATTGCCACTTGCAGCAACATGGATATACCTGGAGGGTATTCTGCTTAGTGAGCTGAGTCAGACAAAGACAAATACTATATGATATCACTGACATGTGGAATCTAAAAAATTAAACGCATGAATACAACAAGCCAGAAACAGGTTTACAGATATAGAGAACAAGCTAGTAGTTACTAGTGGGGAGAGGGAAGGAGTAGGGACAAGGCAGGGGTAGGGGATTAAGAGGTACAACCTATTATGTATAAAATGAATAAGATACAAAGATATATTGTACAGCACAGGGAATATAGTCGATATTTTATAATAACTTTAACTGAAGTGTAATCTATAAAAATATTGAATCTCTATTTTGTACACCTGAAATGAATATAATATTGTGAGTCAGCTATACTTCAATAAAAATAAAGTTGTTGTGTCTGGAGTTTTCATTGTGGTGAAGATTGTAAATTACTGTTTCAAATGCCTTGATAATGTAAAAATAGTTCTTCTTTTTACTATGTTATATAATTTTGAGAGTTTGTCCATTTAATTGAAATTTTCAATATTACTGGCAAAAAGCTATTTCATAATACCCTTTTATCATCCGTTTAATGTCTGTAGCACCAGTAGTTGTGTCCCCATTTCTTAATATTGTTTATTTGTGCCTTCTTTCATTTTTACATTAATCAGTCAAGCCAGCGTTTTGTCAATTTAATTTTTCTTTTCAAAGAATCACGTTTTATCTTTGTATCCTCCCTATTATATATTTATTTTCTATGCCACCAGTTTTTCCTCTTATTGTTATTATTTTCTTGCTTCTACTTTATTTGAGCTTGCTTTGCTTTGTTCTTATAATGTCTTTAGATGCTAACTGGCTCATTAACTTTCAGCCTTTCTTCTATTCCAATATAAACATTATGGAAATGAATTTTTTTAAGAAATTATTTTTATTCTTTTATTCATAATTAAATAATCAAGCTAGAAAAAATTTTAATGATCAAAATGATTATAGAAACATACATTAATATATTTTAAGGAGGTTAGATAATGAATTTGCCTATATGTCCTGCTTTATCTGCATTCCACAAGTTTTTATGTATTTCACCTTTGTTGCTCTTGAGTTACAGTTTCTAAATTCTTTTCATAATTATTTTTATTGATCCATAGTTTCTTTAGAAATAAACCTCTTAATTACCAAATATTTAGAGCTTTCCTAGTGATAATCTTTGGTATTGATTTCTACATTATTTGCATTGTGAGAAAGTATATTATATTAATTCTTCATAATTTTATGAGTCTTGTCTTATATTCCATTTGAAACATATCTAGGATGACTTTATGTCTTATCACCTGGTCAACTTTCTACATGTGTTTAAAAAAATGTATATATGTGAATTCTCCCATTGTTGGGTGCAGTAGCTATAAGTTTTATGGTTCCTTCATTTTTTTGATCTTCATTGTTTTCTTCTACCTCCATGCTGTTCTTTCTTTAAATTATTATGATTATTTTCCCCTGGAATGTACTAGATTGGCTATCTAGGATTGCCTAGATATTGCAGTAGTTTAACTCCCTCACACAAACTATTTCATACTCATTTGACAAGCCTGAGGCAGGTCAGTGGGAGAGGTTATCTCACTCTAGTCTCTCAGGGATGCAGACTGAGGGAGACAACATTTTGACTGAAGGTGAGACCGGAAGAGCAAACATGGTAAGTCAGACACTACCTGGTAAGGCTTTTCTGCAGAAGCGTTTTGAGGTCTCTACAGTTCACACTTCATTGGTCAAAGCAAATCACCCAAACATGCTTTCTATAGAGGGGAAATGGACATCCTGACATTTGCTTAGAAAAAGAAGGGAGTCAGGATATTAGTAAACCACAGTCATCCCTGCTAAACACCGAATGTTCTGTTCACTTTTCTTCTCACATGCAAATGACCTACCCTATCCTGAAGGAGAGACAAAAACCCAGGCTGTGAGTCAAGTTCAAAGTCCTGGGGCTCTGGGTGATGCACTATGGCGTCTTCACCTCAGCTTCACACCGCTGGATGGGGCTTCTCTTGATCCATTGATACATAGGTTTAAAAGACAAATGATCTGTATCCCACTCATCCTTCATGGTACAGGGACCAAGACAGGATATAGAGTAACCAATTTGATTCAGAAAGGGGAAGAATGGGAGATTCACCACAGATTTAAAAACTGGCCCTTAACCATTCTGAAATCCCCAAGGAGAGACATTTTGAGAGTCCCCAGCCTGTGCGAAGTCCCTGATCCCTGGAAATAGTGTCCTGGTCCATCTGTCCCCCAGGGTTCCTGATTCCAACCTCTGGGAAATTTTCTTTTCCATTATCTTCTTTTTCCTTCTTTTATTTTCCTAATAAGCATTGGGGAATGAGCCCTCTCGAGGTCAAACAGTTGTATTTGCCTGTGTCCTGCTCAGAGGTGGCTGGGATCCCAAAGACAGCTCTAAGTCTTAAAAAGTAATAGTCTCTTCTGGTCCAGAATGGTGGTGGTTTTGACAATAAAATATTCTTAAAAACCTGATTGACTTCTTATGTATTTGATTCTAGCCAGCTTCACGCTTCAAAAAGAATAATCAGTTATTTCCTGGATAAAGTTATTAGCTTGACCACAGTTTTCTGTTCTCTCATTTCCATGTCCTCTTTTGCTCTGAGCCATCTTTCTCTCTATTCATTTGTGGTTTCTTTGGTTCAACTGGGTTTCAGTGAGACTCCACATGTGAATTCTCTGTTCCGTGATCCGTTTTACCCTGTTGAGAATATGTGGTGGCTACCAAACTCTTAGAGGAACTTATACTCTGAACGCTGTAGAACAATTAACTCTAAGGCCTTATCCTTATCATTAAAGAAACAGAAGAAGAGTAATTTAGAAGGTAGCATAAAATAAAATAATGGTCTAGATGTTTTTCATTATCCAAGGTAGGCAAATCCAAAAGTTCAATAAAAAATTAACTGATCATCAAATGTTTAGCTATTTACTTATAATTTCCTTTCCAATAAAAATCTCATTTAAAAAGATATCCATGTTTTACTACTTTTTTTAAAAAATTGGAGCATGTAGTTGTCAAAATTTTGAGGCATTTTTAATTTTTATAGAAGAAATGCTTATGAAATTAAATTGGTTCAAATTCACTTGAGATGACTTAGATATTTGTAATAATATGAAAAAACATTTTATTTGCTGTGTACCATACTGAATGCTCTGTCACTCCCCTATTTATCATTGATATTTTGACTTACTTAATAGGGTTCCAAAGAACATTACGCTGTGCGAAGAAAAGCCAGATAACATTTCAAGGTTATCCTCTTCTAGACGATACAAAATGAGAATGCACTTGATTTTACTCAGGCATTCCCAGTGTGGAATTAATTAGGAAACTGTCTGAATAACACTAGGATGAGGTTTTTCCTCTGCCCTTTAATGTCATGTTTTTATTTTTGGTCGTGTCTGGGCTATGGAAGCTGAAAAGAAATACGCTAACCGAAACGCATACAAATGATCACAAATGATAGGTTATCGTATGAGACTAAAACTCCTTAAAAAAAGTAGCTAGATGGCTTCCCTGGTGGCGCTGTGGTTGAGAGTCTGCCTGCTGATTCAGGGGACACGGGTTTGTGCCCCGGTACGGGAGGATCCCACATGCCGCGGAGCGGCTGGGCCCGTGAGCCATGGCCGCTGAGCCTGCGCGTCCGGAGCCTCTGCTCCGCAACGGGAGAGGCCACAACAGTGAGAGGCCCGCATACCACACAAAAAATAATAATAATAATAAAAAAGTAGCTAGATTTTACACCTTCCTGCAGAATTTTTGTCTTCAGAAAACAAAAAAAGACAAATAGTTATGAATATGAGGAGGAAATGCTTTTGCTTGGCTTGAGGAACTCCATGTAGGAAAGCTAGTTCTGTGCAGCTAGGAGTTTACTTCTTGATTCATCCCTGGGCTCACTGGCTGTGGTAATTACAGGTACATTTTCTGGGCTTAAAACTTCCAGAAATCTTCCACACTCTTGCTAAGAATTAGATTAGTATGCATAAGATGAGAGAGAGGTATGGCAGGAGGAAACCTGACATACTAGCATGACATAACTAGACATGTACTAGCCACCTGCTTTAACTGGAAACAAGAATAACCAAACTAATTTCTAGGTTAAAGTCTGCATCTCCTAAAATACCATATTAGCAACAGTAAATATAGACATTTAAAAAGAAAATAATATTTGTGTTATTAAACTGTTTATGAAATAATTGGGGCTTTGCCTTCTCATAAACATCAATTCCACATCTGGCTGGGGAAGCCTGAGTTCCAGCAAGAAAAATGTTCCTCTAATTTGGCAGAAGTTTCTTTAGAAGACCCAAGGAACATGAGCACTAAATAAATATTTAGAAGCTGAGTTGAATTTGACCTTTTCATCATCTTGTGTCTGGTGATGTGCATGAAGAACATGTTAGTGATCACTTATTTGTGGAGGAAGAGATTCTCCTTTCATTTACCTTAATGTCATAGAAACAGTTTAGTGGAATGTATAACAAATTCCAATCACAGCATCATAGCCCATTCTTTTTTCTCTCACTTAAATTTATTTTTAATCTTTTTTTTTTAAGCAGAGATTGAGAAATATCAAAACAAGCAAAGCAGGATATCAAATGAGATATTTTTCCCTTATGTGTACATATGCGCATATGTGTTTCTTCTGTTCCATGGCCCAGGATCCTTTCTCAGTTACATATTTCAAGTGATTTTGAAATTCACTAACGGAAACTTTTGTACTAAATATAAAGGTGTTGACCTTTTATGAGATCACATCATTAGTCTCAAAGTATTTTTATTTCCTGGGATGACATATGCTCTACATAGTCCAAACATCACTGATAAAAAAATAGCACCATACTTTTTCCAGCTGTATAGTATAATAATGGGCAACAGCCTACACACTAACAAATGTTCTATTTTCCTAAAATTGAAAATGAAAACCTCAGCTGTTGTCAGTAAGACATTTACATTTCTTTGACATTTGTGCCTATTCTAAGTATTCACTCCTTGGTTGTATATTCCAGCAAAATCGATTTTTCCTTGCACTCCATAAGGAGTGGAGTCATTAATGTTGAATACTTTCCTGTAGTTTATTTTGAAGCAAAAAAAGCTAATTGTATCTATTTCATTGACTTAAGGTTGATGGAAAGTGCTGGAAAAGGCCATAGCTGACCATGTTGATTTATTTTTAAACTCTAGCAAGTGGTTGCTTTGTGTTCCAAATAGATATCTGGGAGGAAAATGAACTCATTCCACTCATTTATAAAATTCTTGGGCTTGAGGTGAAACTATCTCAGATAAATTAATAGATCCCTTCATGGATGTTGTTCTTTATTTCCCTAAAGAAAAACACTGAACATTCCAGAATTGTTAGAAATCTTAAAAATAATGCCAGTGAGTTCAAGGCTATTGGCTCACTCCCTCTACATGTTTGATTTTTTTTTTTCTGTTTTACGATCATGGACTATACCCCAGACCAACTAGCCATCTCAGAAGGGTGCCTATTCCTTCAAGTTTAACAACAAGTAACAACAAGCACAACAGCTTAGACAGATAAACATATGTTGATCATGGGTGAGTTACATCACTTTCTTCAAGCCTTAAAGGAGAAGGAAAAAAAAGATAAAATCCCAGTCACTGATGGGCAAACTCACAGTTGATTTATTTGGTCTCATGAACCATCGTGCACAGCCAGGTTTCACTGGGTGCCAAGTGGTAAAGGAGGAACGGTCTCTTCAAGGATGATCTGCGTCAGTCATCCAGATGTCCAGATAGTGGGAACAGAACGGGAAGAGTTTGGGGAAGAAGAAATGAGCGATGAAGTGGGTGTCGGGGGAGGTGCAACGGGCAGGGCTGTGAAGGTGAGAAAGGAAATGATACATTTCAGAAGATCCTGACCAGAGAGCTTGAATGCCGAGCGAGGGAAGCTGTGCTTAGTAAGATTTGAGGAGCTCCACAAATTCCACGTGGTGGAAGGCCAAGAACATCGTTTATGAAAATTGTCATTTTATTCTGACAGAACTGAAGAGACATTGAAGACTTCTGCACAGGCAGTGTGATGCTTGGAACAGTATTTAGGAAAGGTAGAAGAGTCTGCAAGGTGGATTACATAGTGATTGCTCTCAGTGACATGAAAACATGTGCCTCTGGAACCAGAAACCCTCCAACACTTTCCATTTCAACTGAAGTTAAGTCTGAACTCCTACAAGGCCTACAAAGCTGGTCCTCGCCTGTCTTCAACGTCATGCCTTGCTTTGCCCCCTTGACATCAGGTTCCAGCTCCACTGCCCTCTTTCCATCTCTAGACAAGCTCATTCTTCCCTCTCGTCCTTTGCCCTTCTTTTCCCATGGCCAGGAAAGCCCTTCTCCATGTCTGTACTTGGCGAATCCTGTCCCCTACATTCAGTGTTCATCTCAACTCCATCCCGGTTCAGAGACTTTTCGTGACCTGATTATCAACTTTTGTTTGCCTCACCACCAGCCACTCTGCACCCGCCCCGTGTGCACTTATGATGACCTAAGACTTTATATTTATTTACGTGTTTAATTTTAGTCCATCTCCTCTTGGTAGATTGGAAGCTCCGTTAAGAAATGGGGTTTGCCATGTGGACACCAAGGGGGGAAAGTGGGATGAACTGGGAGATTGGGATTGACATATATACACTAATATGTATAAAATAGATACTAATAAAAACCTCCTATATAAAAAATAAAATTAAATTAAGAAAAAAAGACAGATACTAATTAAGCCACAGGTTATCCTCTGAAATATATGCAAATAATCCCATTTAGAGAAAATGGAAATGAAGCCACTAAGGCTCACACTGAAAGGAACTAAAGGGAATCCTGTTGTCTTTGGTCCTTAGGACTTCAGTTGAGAAGGTGGAACACACATGAGGAAATAAAAGAGGACAAAAAAGAAAAAAAGGAAGAAATGGGGTTTGCGTCTCTCTTTGTTCACTGCTTTATACTTAGCACCTAGGACAGTGTCTGGAACACATTCCATAGGTATTGGTTAAGTGAATGAATGAATTGGAGTTGGGTGAGATTGTAATTCAAGGCAGAAAGGCCTGCAAGTTATAGACAAAGCAGTACCTAAATATACAGTGTGAGTACTGGAGGTTCTCACAGTCTATACTCTCAGTGCCCACAGGATGATAATATACTACTTGATGATCCAGATATCCATGACCCAGGTTCACAGGCAAACAAACAGATGCCAATAATAGCCTTATTGTTCACAAGCTCCTTCAAGAGAAAATGGGATGGATTTGGAAGGCAGTATCTTTTGTCACAGAAGTCACTGCCATGGAAACATACACTTCCATGAACAATTATACTTCGTTCAAACTATAAGATTAATCCTCTAGTTGTAACTTGCGGAAGGGCACCTTGGAATAAACATGCTCTTTCACTGATTTCCTAAATTGGTTATAACCTTTGATTACCTTCTAATAAGACCCTGTTTTTATGTTTTTAATAGGAATGTTATTACACTGGGACTATTTCATGAAACATTTTGCAAAGAATTTGAAATAGTACTTAGAGTTTTCCCAAGCCACCAGGATCCCCACATAAGATAAATCAGGAAATAAAATAAAACCAAAATAAACTGGATAATGCTGAATGAAATTATGTAAACTCAACTCCCACACACTCCCTCAAACTCTTCTTAATTTTAAGTACATTGGGCCATGAAGACCAATTAAAAATCAACTATGAATTAATGAAGGTTTAGCTTTTCAAAATTTTAATGGAATTATTCATTAACTTATTTTCAAATATTTGAAGTTAGCTAGTAAACGGCCTTAGCTAACATTCTCTGCTCTTTATAACCTGGGTAACTACATGTTTATAAAAACAAAGAACGCTTTTGAACATAATCAAGGAAGGTAAGTTTTGGAGAAAATTGTGTAAGATTTTAATAAGAAATTGGAGTACAATAAGATCACAGCTTTCATTGTATTATGTTCTTGTGCAATGCCGACACATTTCAGTAACGAGATATGTGTCTAATCTTCTACTCTAGACACAAATACAGCTCACTGAGCATCTTTTGTTGTGAGCAGGTGAGACTCAGATTGCCAGGGATAACTGATTTTACCAAACTTTCCATAAAAGAATAGTACAATCTAGATTTGTGGTTTGCAAATTATACAATAAAATCCCTTAAAAACCCTCCAGGTGGTGTGGAAACTGATCCAAAATCTAAAGTAAGATAGTTTGACTTCTTGTGAGATTCCCTAGCAGCAGAGGAGGAAAAACAGGAGAGTTGTTTATTTTGAGTCACTAACCTCTGGAAATTCACTAATAATAGCCTGTGGGGAGCTGAGTGAACACAGCATGCTGTTGCTGCCATAAATGCCAACTCGAATAAGATGTGACACAGTTGGATCCCACCATCCTTTGGCTGTCAACCGCAGAAAGAAAGGCCACCCATACGTGCAAGCCAGACAGAAAGGGAAGAAAAATCCCAGAACTTCTTACTAAAAAAAGCCACAGCTGATACTCTGGCTTTGTCCCTACATCTCACAATCCCTACCAAGAGTGTTCAGCTCAACCTGCAGTGTCTTTCTTGGCATGTGCGACCAAAGGCAAGGACTGGGTGTCCAGAGTACAGGGTCAAATGGCAGAGCTCTGGAGCCGTTGTTCTATGGAAATAGATGGGAGTGGCTGTGGGCAACAGTTTCAGTCTATGAAAAGCACTGATTTGATTTGCGTTAGTAACCTGTCATATGCATAAGGTCAGAATTAGCATGCTACAGGGTAAAACGGGTACTCTCAGCTGAGGCCCTCCGGTGAGTGAAGAATGCTGGGTAATGATCAGTGTACCGTCCTGTGAGCAGCTGCTGCAGATGAGCCGCTGCGTTTGCTCTAATCCTGCAGAGGACAGCGTCAATCAGCACATCCCACGTGTGTTCCCTGGCATCCAGGGAAGTCAGGGAAGTCACAGGAGTGGAGAACCCAGAGGGGCTGGAGCTTCTGTCCTGCACTGGCTGGTTGGGTTTTATCTTGACCTCCTTTGACTGTCAGCTCTGGAGAGGAAAGGTCCAGGCCTCTCAGCAGTATATTTCAACTACTTGTTGTTAAATAATTTTGCAAAGGAGAAACTGATCTGTATACAGCGGGGTAAACACCAACAAGCTTTCGACAATGTTTTCCCTTTTTTCCCTATTGGGGACACAATCTTCCTCATGATGTTTCATCATTTCATTGACTGTCACTGAAGTGTCAGCACATGTGTCGTGGTACATTTGCGCTCAGAATACTAGGTGGCCAGAAATTGTTTAAAAATTTACAGGAGACCTAAAGTAATTCTATACGCAGGGAGAGACTGCAGATAGGTCAAGGCAGTTCTGGGCATCCTTCAATATTCTGATGGCAAAACGTATATAATTCAGAATTTTATTTAAAAATATTTCTTGCTTAACAGCACGTTGAATGTTCCAGGAACTCCAAAGAAGGATGGAAAGAAGAAAATATTAATATTACGTTATGCACAACATTTCCACTATATATGATTACTAACGCAATTTTGTAATCCAATTCCATATGTCCAAATAAGATACCAAAAATCTCAGGGTGCCACCAGATGCTTCACCAGCTTCTCAGTTCCACCCAAAACTGCTGCTCTGTGTCATGAAGTAGTAACTGCCTAGCAGATCATTAGCTCAATACCAGCTACACCAAGATTGGAAAATGTGGTGCAGGATATGCGCTCATAAAGCCAGAGAGAAGCAGTTCTGCCAAATTTATGCACAAATTTGTGCAGTCTGCACCCTGCACATGGGCCCCAGGCTGAACTGGAGAGAGGCCACCAGAAAGTCTACCCCATTGCTTATCTCTGGTTTCCCAACATGGATGCACAGAATTTGCTGTGGAAAAGGCTAGACATGCCAAAGAGTTAATGCACCCTCTAAAAATGAACAAATACCCCAAATACCTTGCCCTCCAATTGAGACAACTCTTAGGTCACAGAACCTATAGTCTCCTGGAAGACCACAGTGGACCTGCACTCCAGTTATGGTACCAACATAAGCACCTTCCCTTCTTACTATCACGGCTTCACTCCCTTACTGATGCTTCCAAAAACTGGCTTCCAAATAAACTCCCTGAAATTGAATTTTTTTGTTAGCATCTTTATTGGAGTATAATTGCTTTACAATGGTGTGTTAGTTTCTGCTGTATAACAAAGTGAATCAGCTATACATATACATATATCCCCATATCCCCTCCCTTTTGCGTCTCCCTCCCACCCTCCCTATCCCACCCCTCTAGGTGGTCACAAAGCACCGAGCTGATCTCCCTGTGCTATGCGGCTGCTTCCCACTAGCTACCTATTTTACATTTGGTAGTGTATATATGTCCATGCCACTCTCTCACTTCGTCCCAGCTTACCCTTCCCCCTCCCCGTGTCCTCAAGTCCATTCTCTACGTCTGTGTCTTTTATTCCTGTCCTGCCCCTAGATTCTTCAGAAGCAATTTTTTTTTTTTAGATTCCATATATTTGTGTTTGCATATGGTATTTGCTTTTCTCTTTCTGACTTACTTCACTCTGTATGACAGTCTTCTAGGTCCATCCACCTCACTACAAATAACTCCATTTTGTTTCTTTTTATGGCTGAGTAATATTCCATTGTATATATGTGCCACATCTTCTTTATCCATTCATCTGTCGACGCACACATAGGTGCTTCCATGTCCTGGCTATTGTAAATAGAGCCCTGCGGCTGAATTTTGTCTTTGAGTCTTCTGAGGGACACCACCCTAAGTTACTAAGTAGTGGTACTGGTTGTACATACATGACCATGCAATAGGATGATTCCTGACATTCACCAAAGCAAGTTTGTAGTTTATTTGCAATCCTTCTGGGAAGTAGAGGGATTTTATTATATCCTTTCTTATTGCCAAAAGGATCACAATTTTAATCATAAAATATTATTTAGTAGATATTGCTATTGTCTGCAAAAATAATAAGTAAAATAAAATAATACCCTTCCCTGGTAAAATTACATTTCTCATCGTAGCAAAGGTAATGGGTAAATGTTCCACAGAGGTAGTAGAATTTTGTTTAATTAGGTAGATAATACATCGGACCTATTTTAAAGGTCAGATGCCCCAGTAAAGACATCCAAATGGCAGATGGATATATAGTTTTAGAGCTCCAAAAGAAAAAAAAAAATCTTTAAGAAATATTTAAATATAGCTTTGAGTTTGCACTTGCAAAAGAAAAGCTATAAAACCTTTATATTTATAAAACTCCTATATATATATAAATCATAATTCCTTTATACACTTTTAGTTGAGATTAATTTTGTAGTAGGAGAGTTGTGGATCTTTCAAAAATTACTAATTACCAAAGCAATTATAAAAGTATTTTCCAATATGTTAACTAATTTCCAATCATCCTAAATTTCAAATAGGCATCTATCACATAGGGAAAAAAAAACCCTCTAAAAATAATCAATACTTTTAAAAAGTGAAGGATATTTTTGTATTAAAAGGATCATGTCATCCAATTTAGCAGCCAGACGACAAACCTTTGGCAGGGTTGACCACGGAATGGCACTGTGGGGAAACTGAACTGACACTACAAATATGTTTGGGTACTGCTTTGTTCCAAGATTATGTAAATTCTGCAAATCTAAAGCAGAAAGTTTATGTAAGAGATGCCAAGTCAACCTCTGTGTGTGCTTCATTCCTTGTTACTTAGGAAATGATGGGCTTTCTGCTTAATGATGCTGAAAATCACTCCAAGGACACAAAGCCAAATATGCAGGAGACCCCCTGCCGGGTGTAATTTGCAAACCGTCAGTTACTTCCGTCCTAAGGCATGAACTTTGTTTAAAGCGCTTAGTAGCACAGAGTGTGACTTGTGGAGTAACTCTTAAAAATTTTAACACTAGACTCAGAGTGTAAGCAGCTTTTTAACAAACTCCAGTTGGTAGGATTGGTGAAATAAGCACACTTAGATAGTTAGTGCCATAGTAAGTCTTTGACACAGAGATAACGGAGTAATTTAGGCCAATAAACAAGCCAGTGATATTTTCAATCTGCCGGCTGGAGACCTTTCAGCACCGTCTAAAACACGTTTTCCGTCTAAAACAGACTGGAAGAACTAATTGGCCACCAATAAATACAGTAGTAAGTTATGGGTGTTCTTTCAAATTTAATATCCAGCCTTCATTTCATGAGTGTTAACATAATCTTTAAATTACACTTAGGAAAATCATTTTTAGCTTAGAGTAGCAAAGCTGATTTGACCAGCTTTGTAACCAAGATATAAGATATCAATACTGATTATCTTCATAATCAGTCTGCACAAATACTAAGTCAGAACTCATTCAGATGACCATGCTGAAGACTTAGGTAGATTTTTTTGAAGGAGTAGTTTTTCCTTTTTCTCTCCAAAAAGGGGCAAAAGTAAAAATTACCCATTATCCTTCTGGCAACCTAAGCAAGTTCCAATGGCTTAGCTATCACTATATTGGTTTTTATTATAAAATTTATGCAAGTAAATTTATTGATTGTGCTTCAGACTGGCTTGGTAGCAGTGTAATTATTTTGCCATTAGCTGTCTATTAAGAAGACAGAAATAACTTTTTTTTTGTGAACCACAGATATTAAGTGTAATTTATGTGATGTTTTCATTTCTACTATGAATACAGTAAATTTGACTACCTATTGTTATAAAGTCAATATATTTGTCATTGGGAGAATGAGAGAGAAAAGACTAGACATACACTAGGTGTGTTGAATTTTCAAAGTTTTGAAGTAAAGGAGAAAATACTTCTGCAGAAAAATAGGAAATTGATCAAGAATGTATGAGAAATTTTCGATCTTTCATGCTTAAGTCACTATTATAGTTATTATGTTACTCTATTTATACGTTTCTTGTTTCCATTATTCACATTTTGTATATTATGGCCTAAGTAATTTACATATTTACTTACAGTTAGAATGTTGGAATAATCCACTGTTTCCTGAGGGAAAGATTCACCTTGTCTGCAGGTACTCACTTTGACAAAATTTGTAGGGAATTAAAAAGTAATCTACACTTGCCTGGTGGCACAGTGGTTAAGAATCCACCTGCCAATGCAGGAGATGCGGGTTTGAGCCCTGATCTGGGAAGATCCCACATGCCGCAGAGCAACTAAGTCTGTGCGCCACAACTACTGAGCCTGAGCTCTAGATCCCATGAGCCACAACTACTGAGGCCACGAGCCACAACTACTGAGCCCACAAACCACAACTACTGAAGCCCGCATGCCTAGAGCCCGTGTTCTGCAACAAGAGAAGCCACCGCAATGAGAAGCCCACACACCGCAACGAAGAGTAGCCCCTGCTCGACGCAACTAGAGAAAGCCCGTGCGCAGCAACGAAGACCCGATGCAGCCAAAAATAAATAAATAAATAAATTTTTTTAAAAAAATGTAAAAAAAAAAAAAAGTAATCCGTTCAGATACAAGTCAATTTGTCTTCTTAATTAAAAAAAATGAACTCATGTCTTTTAAAATCTTACCACCCTTTAAGTTCAACATCAAGAACAATAAATATGGTCTTAATTAAAACCATTAAAAAAAAAAACTGTATTGCAGGCACTTGCTAGAAAATATAACCTGAAATTTGCTGTTGCCTACACCTTTTCTTTTTTTTCACACCTTTATGTTGCCTACGTCTCAAGAGAAGTTTGATAATACTGATGGAATATCGGTTGCAGGGTATGTAAAATATCTTACAGAGTATTTAAAAAATATTAAATTTTATCCTTGGATGAAAATGGTTCACCAGAGAAACAAGTACACTGCTGCTTTGACTCAACTCATAATCATTTTTTGCTAGAGAATTTTACCTTTACATAATGCCATAAAAAATGACTTCATTTTATTATGCAACTGTGTCTGAGGACATTACATAACATAACTTTGGTTTTGTAAGGAGCCAGGGGAGAAATTTCTCCTAAGACACAGAATCACAAGAACCTATTTTCTTCTAAGGGAAAAAAGTCTTATGGAAAAGGGCTCAATCTTATGTGTGACATTCCTATTCTTTTTTTGCATTACTGGGAAGCTTACGGCCAGATTTGAATCCTATCTTCACATATGTACAAATTAATTTTACCTCTTACATTATCAAATTTTACTTGTAACATGATAACTTCTATTTGTTTTTCCTGACAGTATATATATTTTGTAAACCACTTCAAATTAGACTTTTAATTTTTCTTATGGGTTACTGGGAACTCTTTAAGGGTGTTAAGTATTGTATGTTCGTGGGTGACATGATCATGTTAGAATTTTAGAATAATTATGGTTCTGACAGCCAGAGAAATAGGTTGGGGGGCAAAAGTACTGGAGAAAAGAGAACTTCATAGAAAATAACAAAATCTAGTGAATTAGAAAAGGAATTCAGAGGGTAAATGGTAGTAGACACAGAGAGGAGATGACAGAGCTTAGAAATGTTCATGAGACAGAAATCAAATGGTTTGGTTACCAGCTGGATGTGTTTATTTGAGATAAACAAAATGAAGGAAGGTAACTCTAGGGTCTGCCTTGGAAAGTCTAGTGGATGACAGATGAGGGACATAGAGGAGTAGATGTGGGAAGAACATCTGGAGTTTGGGATGCTCTGGAACATGCCAGTGAATACATTCATTCGGTAGCTGGATATACAGAATGGGAATGGGAAGAGGCATCCTGGAGATATAGAGATACCATCGTATGATTAAGAATCAAAGTTATGATATTGGCTGAGGTTGTCCAGGGAGTATAAGTAGAATTAGAATTAGTGGTGGACCACGTTTTGGTAGAAATTGATATTTAAGGGACTGGCAGACAAAGCAAAGTTCATAATGTAAATTAAAAAAAAAAAAAGACCAAAGAGGGAAAGTCTAGACAAAATCGACTTTCAAGCAGTAAAGGGTTTTAAAAAATGCTGCCTAGTAGATAAAAGTTCAAGTAGGAGGAAAGATGAATGGGTTCTATTTGATGATGAGAAGATTGTGGACGACCTGGACCATATGGCTCCATGGATTGGTGAGGAAAAAAGACGGATTACATGAATGCGAAGACAAACTAGGCACTCAGGGCACTGATGTTTACTGAAACACTCTAAGACAATTACGAAACCAGACTGAGATCAACATAAAAAAGAAAACTTCTGACCATTATAACACGGAAATCGACACAAAATCCCCCCAATAAGATGCTGTTCAATCCATTTCAGAAATTAAGAAAAATACACTCTGACTTATTTAACATCCTTTAAAAGTATAATCTTAGGGTACCCATTACTCAAATACTACATATGGTGGGCCAAGGGAGAAAAATCAGAACCACTTTAATTAGTTTCAAGAAGACATCAGAAAATGTCACCATTTTTCTCTCATAAAAGTTCTGAGTAAATCTGAATGAACTTAGATTTGAAGGAAAGTTCCTTAAGACAAAAAGAATGATTCAATTCAAAAGCCCGATAATTCAATATCATATTTGATAGCAAACATAACCTTTCTGATTTTATAATATTAAATCATTGAAATAAAGTAATTCATATTAACAGAAAGACAGGTAAATATGGTTCCGCTTTCTGGAGACACAACTATTTTCTTAAATAAAGAAGGCTTAGTGTTTACCTTCCATGGAGGCTTCATTTGGTTGCCATCTGATCTTGGGGCAAATAGTTCTGTTCATGTTTTTCTGGCTAAATCTGAAAGACTTAATATCATAGTCTTCTATTATCATTCCAGTTTCATGATTCCTTTTCCCAAAGAAATTATTTTAATCATTTTAGATGTAAATATTACCTATCTTAGGGAAACTCATACTGTAATTTACTCTCACATTATTCAAAATTTTAGGGCCTCATTTTGCCATCTATTTTGTAATATCTTTTCATGCAAACAATACGTATGTGTATGTGTTGGTGAATGTGAGTACCATGTAATTTTAATTTCTGAAATAAAGTTGGCATATAAAACAACCCTTTCCAATATTCTATTCATTTCCTTGGTTTTAACTATATAAGAAATTACCTTTTCCTCTTTAGCTATTAATGTAGTGTACTACAAATCTATGTAGAGATAATTTTTTTGAATTCTCTTCCCACTTCCTTATATAAAGTTTTTCCGACCTTCAGAAGTAAAGATGAGCACACAGTACATAGTAAATGACTCTGTGAAGTCAGGATTTTTTTAATTAATTTTACTAATTAATATTTTACTAATTAAGGCCAATATATAATTTGTAGAACAGAAGATAGTATCAGCCTTAACCAAAAGGTTGATAATGAATTTACAGGTATAAAATGAATTTTTCATAAAAAATAGTGATTTCTGAGAGAACCTAATGAGGACACTTGGGAAACAGAATCTACAATCTCGAAGAAAGAGTATATTATCATCTTATGTGTATGAAAATGTAAACATATAATGATTGTTTCCTGGAGTTCATAAAGTGTGTCCACAAGGACACTGGGAGAAACTCCAGGTCTTTGACTCCTACCCTAAAAAATTATCTATCCACTAATGTCTATTTCTAATTTTTGCAACATTCTCTTTCCTATCATGGTCACTGTTAGGCCTTTCTTTCCTTCCTTCCTTCTTCCTTCCTTTCTTCCTTTCTTCCTTCCTTCCTTCCTCTCTTACTCTCTCTCATAGACAGAGAGATAGATAGTTAGATAAAGATATATACCCATACAGACATATACACATATGACCCATGACCCTGGGAAACTTACACAAAAGAAGCCTTACTTATTAGAAAATGATGTTTTCAAAAAAAAGAGAAAGAAAATGATGTTTCAACCTTTCTCAGATTTATAGGGCATGGAACAAATCATGAAAGAGGTCATTTTCCTATCACATAAATACAATACTAGTGTCCCACACATTCTGAATACAGTTAGAATTAAAAGCAAGTTTGGCAGGCTTCCAAAGTTCAAGAATGTCATTTATTTGGTAACTTGCCATACACTTATTTCCCTACTCAATAAATACAAATCTAAGATAAGATTGTCATTTTAATGCATCAATGACAGCATAAAAATAGAGGAATCAAGAAAGAAATGTCTTCGTGGCATGATTTTAGGAGGTCTAAAAGGAAAGATATTTTGAATCTGGTCAAATGATTGCTTTCCTATGATGAATGAGAAAACTGATGCACAAATGAAATGCATGAATTAAAAGAGTGATAGTTACTGAAATAGATACAAATGTGATTTTTCATGACTATTGATATATAGCTATATGATAATACATTTAGATTCCTTATAAACATTCTGTGAAATAATTCATTCGCCTACTCTTTATCACAGTCGACAAGTAGCAGGCACCAGCCTCTGTTCAAGGAGAAATTCACATTGTAATTACAGAACCAATTTATATTGTATGATGCATTGTTATTTATAATTAACAGGGCTTTTTTTGAATTTACTGTCAAAACATCCCCTCGGATACTTCAATTCTAAAAGTTCACGACAGAAGATTTCATCGTGTGTAGATAATGCTTCAGTTAAGTACTGACAGTGTTTGCTCAGTGGAAATTAAGTGTTTGGTGAGAAAGAGAACTGTTAGGTCAGTAAGGTGTAATTAGGCACCTCTGGAAATTTTTATACAAACAAAGTTTATAGGACACTGGAGGCAGCAGTGGTGTCTTCAGTAAATATTTAATATCTGGGCCCCTGAGATTAATCACACCATGGGCACTACATGGTTGACTGACGTTTTTGACCCAGAGAACTCAGCCAAAATGGTTACTATTTACTAATACTGGTACTGCTGCACTAGTATTGATTGACCTAACATACAGCGTATTAGAGTGCTCAATCCAGGTCTTAACTGTCCACATGATGAAACAGGACTAATTCACCCTTGTCCTCCTTAAACAACATGCCAAACAAAATCGACATAATCCTGGATAAAGAAAAATCCTAATTTCTTTATTCAAAACATCCATTGTTGGTGCATGAATCCTATAATTATTTTGGAAAATTTAGATCATTCACATGCCTCTGTTTTCTACTTTTATTTAGCTGTAGAGGTTAATCTGAATGAAAACTTAATATAAAGACGTGAAATACTACATATAGTGTTAAAATACATACTTAGTATTTTAATACTTCTTTATTTTCATCCGTCAGGATACGATACGGTTATTATCCATGACTCAAAAATCAAAAGCGTACTGGCACATGTTATAAGAATAACTGTGATTGGTACACAATCCTCTGTAAAGTCTAAGGAACAGGTCATATTTAATCAAAATATTACATTGTTTGGAAATGTATAGAGAATTTCAAACCAGTAAAAGAAGCCAGACAATGTATTTACTGAAGATAGTGATTTGAATCATTCTTCACTTCCTTGCCAAAGGTTTGAAAATAATAGCAATGAATTCTGATTTTGTATTACTTTTCTTTCTCTCCTCTAGGAATTACTTTAAAAATAGTGATAGTAATAATATGATATATATTCATGATTCAAAGACTGAAGAATGCATTTCTGGATACTCTTGTATATTTACATTATTACTAGAATAAAGAGTACATTTCATTCTATTATATAGTACAAACTAACTCATAACTCTCAGGTTTTGTTTATTATGGTGAATTTTTAATGATGGTCTAAAGCTGTGTTTCCGCTCCGACTGGGCAAAGTTCCATGGGCATATTAACCTATTCATAAGTAACAGTATCCCTCTCACTTTATCTTAACTTATAGCTATAAAATCATGCTTTTTGCAGTCATTGCATCCATGCCCAAATATGTAAACAGGCCATAACTGAATTACCTACATAGAGCACATGTGACAAACTAGGCATCACTGACCATTAAAAAGTAACAGGACCAATGACAGGGGTATAAGGAAGAGATGAGTACGATGACAGGCTGATAACTTCCTCTACATTAAAAAGTTTTGCTTTTACATCTTTATATTTTACAACTTTCTTTTACAGCTTCTGCAAGACCAAGATGCTATGACACTATTAATGCTCTGAAAACCCGTTAAGAAGTCAGACTTTATACCTAGAAGCCAAACTTCTCAGTCTGTTTATCAAATACCAATATGATTAGAATAGCAGAGATTTCTTATGCCTGAGTGCAACTGAATGATCAAACATAAATATTCACAATAATAAATGTGGTGGACTGGAGCATGGTCATCACTGTTTTTCATTTGGATTTTGTAACCAATCTGTTGGTTTCACACTGAAATAATGTGAACACTGGGAAAGCAAAGATTAATTTTCTGTTCTTAAGAGATACTATCTGGGTTGGTAGTCCAGAAGTATCATTCATGAATTAATTTTAGACGCTTTTTCTGTCGGTAGCAAAGGCGTTTAGTATATACATTGGAATGGGTGACTATTTGCTTTATCTGTTGGGTGACTCGTGTAATGATAAACATGTGTGTTTGTTTTCTGTCTAGAAGTTGGGTGACTATTAGTATTACCATCCTATCCTAGTAACTAAGAGCTACTTCCTAGCTGGAGACATCTCTTTCAGAATTTAAACCCCCATTCAGCTTTAACCATCAGCTGGGCAAAAGCCAAATTTAACTCGCGAAGAAAAAGATGTGAAACACAGTTTAGTCAAAAGCCCCTGACATTCCTCCTTTTGATTTGCTACCTGTGATACATGCCAGTACCCTTGGCCACTGACCACAATCACAGGTCCAGCCATCAGAATAAACAGGAACTTCAAAAGAAAAAAAAAATCAATTCCATGTACAGAAACAGATGCTGGGGAGTTAGGACAAAGCAGTGACTAGTTCTGGTCCAAAAGGTTAGAAAGATCAGCATTTCCAGAATTTAAAGTGTAGACATTACAGCATTCATTACTGCTGTTTCCAAAAGCTAAATACATAGGAGCTTATGTAGACAGCTGTGCATCAACTAATCTTTAAGAAAACTTTTAACGGAAGTATAACATACATAAGAAACATGCATGGATCACAACTCTACAGCAGGAAGAATTGTGGCAAAAATGCACCCATGTAATTAGCACTCAGGTCGAGTAACAAAACATTACCCTCACTTCAGAAACTGCCTGTGTGCCATTTCACTCCCACCAATCCCTTAAGGATAACCATATTCCTGATTTCTGAGACCATAGATTGGTTAGTCTTATACATGTATTATCTCCAAATTCAAGGGTATTCAGCGGGGAGTCCATTTTATTCAATGTTGATATGTGTTAACTAATTTAAGCTCAACTAGTGTGACTAGTGAAGGGACTGATAGATAGCCTAATGCTTCAGGAAACTGTGGAGTTTAACCAAAACATGATCCCATTAATGTATAATATAGATTAAAAACACACTTTTAGGAACATACTTAGAAAAAAGAAAATCTGCCTATCTTCCTTTCAGACCGTGTCCCAGATATTCGCACCGTATGTATTGAACTGATTAAGAACTGCTGCTATAGGACTTCCCTGGTGGTCCAGTGGTTAAGACTCTGTGCGGCTTCCACTGTAGGGGGCACGGGTTCAATCCCTGGTCAGGGAACTAAGATCCCGCATGTGGCATGGTGTGGCCAGAAAAAAAAAGAACTAGGCCTATAAAGTCAGGTGTGACCTCAACTACTGTTACCAACATGCTTGCATTTGATCTTAGAGATTCTGATGTTATTTCTAACTTTGTGCTCATTTTTACAAAACAACGGAACACAAAATTTTCAGTCGGTTCACATTTTTTTATGTATGTGAAGGATTTTAGTTTTTTGTATTTTCCTTTGTAATCCTTCACGCTATTTCCTCACTTTTACAGCCCTGACAATCCCGTAGTCTAAGAATAGAAAGTGGTTTGTGTGTTATCAAACTAGACTTTGAGAGTTATACTGAATAATTCCTTACTTGTTCATTTTGGTCAAGCACAAAATCCAAATGTTCGTAATTCAAAGAAGAGCAGACTATGATTTTTGTTTTTATCAGCGATTCATTCATTCTTCCAGCAAACCATGAATGACCATTACTTAACACAAGGCTCTGGCTTAGACGGACTGATATGAGCTAAGAAAATTGACATTCTGTCTTGGCTAGCCAAGCCCTGGGCTGTTTTTATATAGGATACATAAAACCACTGCTTAGTGATTTAATGAGGCAGAGCCTAACTTACTGTCTAGATGTAAAGTCCTGCTTGCACAGCTGACCAGAAGGCCGTTTGGAGGTCAATCTAGCTATTTTGGTTGTTATTAATGAACATCTTAGACACAATTCACTGCTTAGCCACTGCATGCTATGACAAAACCAGAATTTAAAATTCCCAAAGCTTGACTCAAAGTTGTGTATTAGTTTCTCCGGGAAATCCTTTAACTATTTCAAGTCAGTCTTGGGGCACTGCTACCACTTCTATCTTCTGTAATGTGTAATTTTCCATTCCCTTACTCCAAGATCCTTGACACTAAAATAAAGTGTATTCTTAGAAAATTTACTTATATGAATTTTGAAGATAATATGTGGTGTGAACAATTTTACTAAAGGTTTCCTTATGTCAATAACAGCAACAACAGAACATGATATCAGACCACTTCTTCAAACAAGAGCAAAAATAGTGTTCTTTTAGTTCGATAAATATACTTCAAAGACTTCTGTGTAATTTTAATCAGATAAATTATAACTAAAAGTGACATCTAGATACTCTCCATTCTTTAACAATATAAAGATAGAATTTTTAAAAACTGTCACATTAGCAGATAATTCAAGAGAATGGATAACATGATTGGAAATGATAAAGCAGAACTTAGGCTAATTAGGTTGACTATATAAACTCTTAGGTTTTTTCCCCAAAACTGATATTCTGTGTATCTAGTCATTCAAAGTACTATATATATATATAAAATAAATTTATAATTTATATAAATTTATTTATAATACATCCAATGTCAATCTTATGTAATAACCTACAAGCTGTTACTGTTAGCAGTGCTATCTATGAAGAGCGGCAGGTATTTGGGAAGGAATGAGAAAGGGGATAGCTTTTTATTCTAAGTACTGTTTTACATGGGTAATTTCTTACTAGGAAGTGCAAAATTGAACAACTGAAAAGATTCTGAGTAATAAAAATGGCAGTCATTGAACCTTTCGGAGTTCAGATATCTTTTCTCTTCCCTTTTTTATTGCAATTTCTTGTTCTTTTTGTTCAGTTTGACACACAGAACTGGCTCACCTTCTTGCTGTGAGGCTCACCGTCTGATTGTGGGGATCACCTTCTGTCTGGTATCATCTAGTAATGATGGTGGGATGTTTACCATGGTTCCTTTTTCCTTTTAGAATATCTCTAACTGCTATACACATTTCCTTTTAATTAAAACCCTGAATTATATGTAAAAAGATTAATCTGTGATGGTAACCATGTACACATTTACAAGGCATTGAATAAATGGCTTAAGAGCTGAAAAGCAAGAATGATGGACAGAAATCACTGCCAGATAATGCAAACTGAGGAACTGGAAGCTGAAAAGACAATTATTTGTTGGCAACTATTCATCTGCTGGATAGTAAGAGAATATGTAACTTTCTAAGTAGTTGAAGATTGCAGTGGGTGAGCGGGGGAGTGGCTTGTGCCTGGAGTTTGGTAAGAGCAACATGTGAAAGGTAACAACCTCAATTTAATCTCTTTTTTTAAAACATCTTTATTGGAGTAGAATTGCTTTACAATGGTGTGTTAGTTTCTGCTGTATAACAAAGCGAATCAGCTATACGTATACATATATCCCCATATCCCCTCCCTCTTGCGTCTCCCTCCCACCCTCGCTATCCCTTTAGGGTGAAAACTGGAGGGATGCATGGACTCTCTGCAAGGGTGTGTTTTACTGACATTAGTGAGGAGGGCTGAATTTGCCCACAAAAAATTAATAGTATTCATTAAAGAAAGGGCACAGGAGACAGCACTGAACATTCAGAAACAGACTGGAAGAAGGAAAAAGGAGGCTCTGGAAGCAAGCTGGCTATTGACCGGCTATGTGGTGCTGGGCGACCTCAAGCCTGTTTGCCCGTCTGTAGAAGGAGGTGCTGGGTCTCTGTGCTCTGTAAGAACCTCCCACCTCTAACAGCGTATGGTTATGCAGCTCTGGGACACACATGGGAATCCTATTTAATGACTGGGGCTCATCCTGGGGTTGCTACCTCCCCCCCACAGAAGGACAAATTCAAATACTTGTTGTCTGATCTCCCTTGCCAATTCTAACCTGTTTCCTGCATTTTAGTAACTACTGTCTCCCAGTCTGGTACCACTGCTTTGTGTCTCCTGGGAAAATAATTCACACCGAAGAACTCTTGGATAAATGAGTCACTACCCTGGACACGTGCAGTGATGTTTCCAAAGGCGATCGGGTGGAAAGGCAGTACGTAAAGCCAAGAAGTGAGAGGTCAGTGCCAAATATTCAGGCATCAGAGACAGATGGCAGCGAGACGCTTTTGAGAGGGAACCTCCCAGAAGGCCAGTCAACTACCGTAAGTCCTTTTACCTCTGTTTTTTCTACTTTCCATCTCGGAGGCTGAATCACAGTGTCCTCCACTGGTTTAGCAGTGAGCAATATTTACACAGTCATCATAAAGCAAACAGCAATTTATATATATAATACATATATATATATATACACACATAAAATAGTGGGAGAATGAGGAAAGCAGAGGGCTGTCAGAGATATTTATATTGGTAAATATAAAGCAGCAGCATTCGTGAATTAATTTAACAGAGATTTTATCAAATACCAATCATGTATCCGGCACTATTGCAGGCACTGGAGCTACAAGTGAATGACAGAGACAAACATTCCCGCCCTCATGAAACATACACATGGGAAAGAGATTAATCAAAAAATAAAATAATATATATGGGTGTGCTAAGTAATGATAGATGCAGGAAGTAAAGATATGAAGCATTGTCTCAGTAAGTGCCAGTTGCAATTTTAGCTGTAAAAGGAATTCTTCACTGGGTTAGCGCATTTGGGGTGAGGACCTTAAGGAGGTAAGGGAGCAAGTCTTGCACATGGTACCAGGAAGAGGGTTCCAGGCACAGCGAACTGTTAGTTCAGATGTTTTGAGGTGAGAGCATCCTGGTTTGTTCAGGAAAGCAGTTGGCCTAGCATGTCTGATGAGCACCATTGCCTGTTTGAGGAATAGCAAGGCAGCCTCTACACTGCAGAAGAATGAATAAAGGAGAGAGATACGTATTGAGGTCATGAAATTAAGGGACCTTGTGTGAATTACAAGTAATAAGGTAAATTCCAAAAGAAACCACACACACAAATTCTTAGGTAGCTATCAGGAAGTACTAGAACGTGTATGTGCAAAACTGATGTGGAATCAGGAACTTGAGAAAGAAACGTCCCCAGGAGTATTTCACACTTTATGATATAGAGTAACAGAAAAAGCATTTTATGCCAAGAAGGAGCCTGGGATATTAAAAAACCAAACATAATATTTATTTATTAATAAAACAGGTATTGGGCTCAAAAACCTTGAAATAAATGTAGTTTGAGGCTAATTTGATGACTAACCAATGAAAAAAAAGCTAATACTTACAAATTGGAAAGCATATTTTTTACGTGTAAATAAATACAGAATGACTTCAAGTTGACATTTGCAAATGAAATAGAAGCATCTAATGTTCATCCATATTTTGTCCTCCTCTCCTTCATGATATATGGAATAATCACTTTTCTCATCTCTGTAGGTTGAGCAGTATCTGTTATTGGTTCTAAGTGACGGTTCATGGGCAGAAGTGAAATGTATTAGGTCCAGGCTGTAGTACTGAATTGCTTCCTATGTTATTACTCTTTAGTGAAATGTATTAGGTCCAGGCTGTAGTACTGAATTGCCTCCTATGTTATTACTCTTTAGTGAAATATATTAGGTCCAGGCTGTAGTACTGAATTGCCTCCTATGTTATTACTCTTTAGTGAAATATATTAGGTCCAGGCTGTAGTACTGAATTGCCTCCTATGTTATTACTCTTTAGTGAAATGTATTAGGTCCAGGAGGTAGTACTGAATTGCCTCCTATATTATTACTCCTTAGTGAAATGTATTAGGTCCAGGCGGTAGTACTGAATTGCCTCCTATGTTATTACTCTTTCCCTGCCACCACAATCAGGGAAACACAAAAATTCAGAGCCTCCATCATCTTATGTTATTAAGTGTCCATGATAAATTGATTTCCTCTGGTGTCCTATGTTAGACACATATCCTGAGAAATAAAAGTAAACCTCTGGTATTTTAATCTACTAATATTTGGGGGTTGCCTGTTAATGTGGCACACCCTGACCTGTTCTGACTGATCCAGTAAACTAAACTGTGTGGGGCTCTATTATTTCTAAATTTTCAGTGTAAATACTTTTAGGAGAGAAAATATTCTTATCCTTTAGGAAATATTCTGCTGTAATTTTGATTGACTGACAGTAGGCAAATGTTACTATATACCTAAGTGCCTAATAGCAGAACCAAAACACAGACATTGACAAGTTACTACTATATCAGTAATTTAATGTTAAATATTTCCTTATTTACTATTGGTAATACTATATTATTACTTCCCTTTCTTCCTGCTGTTTAATAAAATTGGCATTTGTTAATAAATAATTAAAATGGACTCTTCAGATGAAACTGTCAGACACATAGTCACTGGTCTCTAGAGAATAGAATGTTAAGCATTATATCAGAAGTAACACTTAATTATAAAATAAATATGAAGAAATAAAAATGGAAGAAAGTAATGTAGATACCCCACATAAGTTATTATTTCTAAAGCTCATAAAAGAGAAAATCCTGCAGAATTCATAATTTCAAAGTTTATTGTATGAAGATTTTACTGAAGTTTTACTTTTAAGACAGCTGAATTTATTAATCTGTATGCTTTTTAAAAGAAAGAAATGCAAAATATTACGCTAACTTGAGGACTACACATATTTCAAAGGTTTTGAATTTAAGCAAAAATGTTTATTGGAAAATAAATATTCCTTTTTATTTGGGTGGAAATGAGAAATAATTATCTGTAAAACCAACGAAGTCGAAGAAGGTTGACACAGCCTGAAGCTTCCCCTATTTAATACTGTCTATATTTTAAGCCCTTGTTGATGGTTATTTTTCCAACAGTCCATTAATATCCTAGAAAAGAATTTCAAATAGATTTTGTGATTCAGGCCTACGTTTCAAAAATGGACTATTTAATGGAGAAATGAAGTGTTTAAAGATTACCACGTGAACTATGTACTATTTGTCCTTCAGATTATTGAATGTTAAAAGTTTTCATTTAGAGGTAGACTCTGGTATTCACAAGAAGGCATTCTTTTTCTGTTTGAGTACTAGTTAAATTATATAACTTTATTCAAATGGAAAGATAAGCCAGACAACTCTGATGGATTTTTTTTCTTTTTGGCCACGCTGCGCCTTATGTGGGATCTTAGTCCCCCGACTAGGGATCTAACACTTGCCCCATGCAGTGGAAGTGCGGAGTCCTAACAACTGGACCACCAGGGATGTCCCTCTGATGGATTTTTATTCCTCCTCTTTTACACACCACAGAACTAACATTCATCCATGGGTGCGTTCAATTATTCTTTCATTTATTCATTCAAAAAGTAAGAATTGACTACGTGCTACATGACAAATGATATACCAGGTACGGGTGATACAGAAATCCAAAATGCAGTTCTTGCCCTAAAGGAACTGACTATGTGGGGAGTCTAAATATCAAACAGCAAATATCCAGGTAGACGAGAACAGGGGCTCTGGAGTCATACGGACATGACAGGTTTCCAATCCCTCTCTGATTTGTCAATTACTAGTTATGTGACTTTGGGGAAAAATTTCCTTGTCAATGAAATGTGGATCACATTATAGTCCATTGTTTGGATTAAATTAGATCATATATATATATACACACATATATATGTGTATCTATATGTGATCAATTAGATCATATATGATCACATAGATGTATGAATTATTACACACTTGAATTTGATATATGGTAGTTATTCTGGTGATTTGTTTTTAATAGTGAGAACTGCTACAAAGAAAGGCTGATGAGGGGCACTTTATTTAGCCTGAAGCTGTGGAAATGGGGTTGGCAAGGTGCATACAGATACCAACAGCTGGAACAAAGCTTGAAACACAAGCAGAATTGAGATAGCTAAGCTGTGGAGAGAAGTCAGAGGGTATGACATATGCAGAGGTACAGAAAAGGGAACCCAGGGAGAGTTTAAGGAGCTGTGTTTAGTAAGAGGGTGTTCTTGGGAAATTAGTGGGAGATGAGGCTGGAGAAACGGAAAGGAATTTGTATTTCATTCTGAGTGATTTATAATTTATCCTGAAGATGGCAGCCATTCAATCAACAATTATAAAATAATCAGATGTGTAATCATTGCTTTATACTTCTAGCAGAATCAAGCCCTCTTAGTGGTTCAGAGGTGTTGACATGAATTAGAACACAACTTACACTTCAATATCACAGAGTGTATACACACATACAAAGTCTTTATATAAGTAAGACATTGAGAATACACTTTCCACTTTAGAAAATAGGAGAGTTTATAATATAAGTAAAATCTATGATATTTACTCAGCATATATTTATTGAGGATTACTCTGTGACAGGTACTATGCTAGAGTCTTCAGTGAAGGACACAAAAGTCCGTTTCCTTCTTTAAAGGAGATTACATTCTGGGTGGGTGAAATAGATAAAAGAGTAATAAGCGTTTCAAGTTATGTGTGCTCTCATAGAAGCTTATGAAAGGCATAAATAGCATGGAGACTAGAGTGACTAGAATCCCTTAGGCGGGACCAGGGTCAGGAAGGCCAGCAAGGAGGCTGCTGCAGTGGCTCAAGTTAGATTATGATGGCTTGAACCATACAGCTGCAGTGTTGATGTGGACAAGGTATATTCAGAGGCGGAGCTGATGATCCGCTGCATGTGAAAGCAGAAGGACGCCAGGGTTAGCTGTAGGATCCTTGTGTGGGTAACTGGAAACCAGTATTCAAAAGCAAAAGAATGAAGTATGTTAAACAGTTTAGATTTAGAAGTCACTTGGTGTCATAACCACAACTGACCCATCCTTTTTTACCATTCCATCTTATCCTAGCTAGGCTTTGCCCTGGAAATCTGTTGTTATGTGTGGTCTTGACCTGATAATAATATACGAGGTGATTCAAATCTTTGCTCCTTAACTTTTCTTTGTGGTCTATAAAATGTCCTTACTATGAGAGTCCATATTTTCAGTAAAACAAAATATCGGGTTTGTCTGTGAAAATGGTGTCACACACATGGGAACCTACTATAAAGAAAGCCAAGTACTTTGGGAGTTGAAGCATAGAGTATGAGAGTCCTGAGAAGTTGTTCTCTCACAAATTCAGATGTGCCTTAAGTGGACCTGCTCCCCTGCAGGTTTAGTGGCACCATCTGCCATCAGAGTTACCTTCTTGATGCTGAACCATCACTTTGGTGACTTCTTTTTTCATGCGGAAAGTTTATTCCACTCAAAGACAAACGGGCAGCAATATCTCTTCCCAACTGGGGGCGTATGAAAGCTCAGTGTGAACAGCTGTTGGAACAATTGTGGGTGAAAATTTTGCTCTATAGAAAACCACCTTGAGAAGCAGACATGGTCACACCGCTTTCAGGACTAAAGCCCGTCTGCTGGGCTGGCTGAGTGCCTGCTCACTTGTTGGTCAGACTTTAGGACATATCACGTCTCCGTCAGCAAGTTCCGGTTTCTCTCCTGCCACACCACTGCCCCCTGGGTGTTGGGTGCTCCTTTATCTCAGACAAGCTGTCCATGGTTTCATCGGATATAAATCCCTCTTCTCACCAGCTCATCAAAAAAAAAAAAAAGAAAACGTCACAATTTCTTGGACGGTGTATATTGAAGGACAGAGTATATTGTCTGTTATTGGCTTGTATTTTTTCTGTTTATTCTCTTCCCTCCAAAGATGAGAGAAGGTCAGCACAGCATGCCAGGATCACACGTATGAATCACTGCATGTTATGCTCCTTTGGTTTTCATAAAGAATAGCTTCCTTATGGAGTCCCCTTCTGCACACATACAAAAAATCAAATAAAGTACAGTTTAGGAGTCTGAAAGCAAGTTTTCTGATTTTAATTTCTTTTATTTTCTTACTATTTAAAAATCTTTCATTTCCTTGTTCCTTTATTTTTCTTCCTTCCTTTTCATCCTTTTTTTGACTTTCCGTTTTACTTTTCGCATAACATTAGGATTCCAGTTTACTTTTCCCTTGACCTTTTGTAGTTTCCCCTCCAGTTTACTATTCCCCTGACCTTTTTTAGTTTCCCCTCAAGTCTTAAATCTCCCCAGTGTATTCCTCTAATTATTTCCTTCTTTCTTCACTCAGTTTTCCAGTTTGCCTGTCACTGATCCTGTGCATCTTCCAGAAGATTGAATTCTTCACATTCCTGGCCCTTTTGCAAGCTGTCTCATTTCAGTTGCCCACTTCCTTCTAAATCCGAGAGGAACTATGGGATAACGTCGCATAACTCTCCTCTTCTACTGTTCTGATTAGCTGCGTTCCATTTGACACTCAGACAGCAGAGAGAAGAGGGCTCAAAGGGAATATAACTCTAAACAAGATTTCTCTGCAGGACACAGAAACACATCAATGTCCTTTACATAAACCTGTGTGGCTGAGAGGCTGGCCTAGGTAAATCACTGTCACTTGGGGACGATGAACAATCACAGGAACCTCAGGCCAGAGATGCTCACGTTTACGAGATTATAACATGCAAGATGAAATGTGACTCTAGGGTGAACATATACTCAATACTGTTCTTCTCCCCTTCTGTTTAGCTGTGCCTCTTTTTCTTCCAGCCCACAACCAGGATGGCAAAAGCAAGAGAAGGGGGAAAATTCTGGGGGACGGTGAAATGTAAAAATGGAACAAAATGTGTCAGCTCCCTACTGTGCCCAAGCACAAGACACCTGACCACCCTGGCGTCACAGAAATCAATGAAGATTGGGTAATTGTGTTTTATTGTTGTTTTTTAATCAAATAAATAGTAGCAAATTATATATTGTATTCATTGTTTCAATAAATGTTTATTAAGTGGATCCACCTGTGACAGGTAATGTTCTAGCCACTGGGAAAGGTTGAACAAAATGTTAGTGTATATGTGTCAGAAAATGAAACTAAAGTTATATCCCTGTTTAACCAACATATTAAGTTTAATAAATCCCTTAGTCACCAAATACTGAAAATGTTATTGTGTTTAAAACTAATTAAGCCCTACTAAGAATAAAAATACTTAATCTGTAAAATCATTTTTAAAGTGAGATATAATAACATATAACAATTGTGTAAGTTTAAAGCGTACGATATGTTGATTCAATATATTTACGTATTGTAATACGATTACTGCCGTACCTTTTAGCTAACTCTATCACGTCACATAATTATCATTTTGTTTTTGCTGTGAAAACATTTGAGCCAGTCTCACAGCAGTTTTGAAGTTTATGATGTAGTACTGTTGACTGTAATCATTACTTTGTGCATTAGATCTCCACAACTTCTCCATCTGTTGCCGTTTCACAACTCCCCAACTCCCCCATGCCCCAGCACCTGTTAGCCACCGTTCTGCTCTCTGTTTCTACAAGTTCAGCTCTTTTAGATTCCACATGTAATATAATACAATCTTCGTCTTTGTCTGGCTTAGCTCACTGAGCATAACGCCCTCATGTTCCATCCATGTTGTTGCAAACGGCAAGATTCCCTTCTGTTTTATGGCTGAGTAGTATTCCGTGTGTGTGCGTTTGATGGACGCTAAGTGTGTTTCCGTATCCTGGCTACAGTGAATAATGCGGTGATAAACATGGGGATGCAGAAATCTCTCTGAGAGCCTGCTTTCAGTTCCTTTGGATATATACCCCAAAATAGGATTGCTGGATCATATGGTAGCTGTATTAAAAATAGTTAATATTCCTGAGGGCTAACTATTGGTGCTATGCTCAGAATAATACAATGAGGTAGGCTGCTATTTCAAATAACGTATTGAAGGAAACGAACTCAGGAGTGTAAGTGCTTGCTCACAGCTTATAAGTGGAAGAGCTCGGCTTGAGAATGTTCTACTTCGGGATCGTGGGGGAAACCTGTATAAGTGTGTGTGTGTGCGTGTGCATGTGTGTCTATATACATATATATATATATATATGTATATATATACCCATATATATTTTTAAACCTAGCTTCAGTCACTCTTGGTACAGAAAAATCTTTGTGCAAATGGTGAATATTAAAGTTCAGTTTATATCATTGGTATTATAATGTGGACAACCATTGTCTGCTGATTACATGCTGCAAAATGTTGGCTGCTTTAATACTTACCTTGGGAATTGCTGCAGAGATCTTTCTTGCCATTTCCAGTGCTCTTTCTGCAAAAACGTGCTACATCACCTCTCCCATAAGCATTCTGTCTTGCAGCAAAGTCAGGAGCATTTTAAACATATTTGAGTGAGAAGAAGAATTTCTTTAAGAAGACCTGAACTGAGAGCTAGTTGAGACAGAAAACTGAACTCTATGGTAATTCTCATAAAATGGCATTAAGTGCTATATTCTGAGATATTCTACCTCTTTTTTCAGAGTCTGCTGGCATAATTTCTTCTTCTCCATTCCCATTCACACTGCCCCACATCTAGCAATGAGCTAAGAGCTTCGTCTTGTTTAAAAACGATCACCACCATCTATTACCAAAGCAAAATCTGTTAAAACTTTCCAAGATTTCTGGATCACCATAGGACTTAAGATATGTTAAACACTCAAATTTGATGTCGTATATTAACATTCTGCCATTTGGCATTATTTGACTTTATTTTATTGACAGTGAGCATACCAACTAGATCAAAGGAAAAAAATTTAGATGTCATCACTATTTTGGTCTACATGATACAAAATATTTTGTCCTTTGTGAAGGCACTTAGAGGAGAGAGTTTTGCAGTATTAATTCTCTCCACAAGCGTCATTTAGCTTATTCTGAATTTAATTTTAAATTAGTACAGGTGGTTTATATTTATTTTCATCAAATCTTGTTGTCCTGAATACTTGGAGTTATATCCTACTTATTTGGTCCTTATCATATATACTCAAATGCAAGTAAATAACATGAAGAGAGAACTGTGTGGAGGACAGTGGGTTACGTTTGGAGTCACAGAATGTTCTGGCAGGACTATTGTGGAGGGTATAAGATATAGCATGCTGATCTACAAGACCCAATCTGCATATAACATTTCATTGATCCTCTGTTCATAACAAAGTCATGTAATTTTTACATCAACTCTTTCGGAGAACAAGGTAAAACACAAACATGTAGTTATTAAATTATGTCAATTAACATAAAAACCCAAACTTCCATATTTTTGAAGTTAGTGTCAAGCAGAGAACCCAGGTCTAAATATGTTTCCAGACTGAGAACGGCAACACCTCATTGAAACGCATAGCATAACTCTCTTTATATAAACTGCACTCAATTTAATACAAAACAACATCCTTCTGCCTCTATTATAAAGATCTTGAAAAAATTTTACATATAATCAAACACATGGTACATAAATGTTCTTTAATATAATTATATACATATATGTGCAATATATGATAATATATATGCATATGTGTGCAGTAGATGCGAACTTATGTTATTTTCATGTCTGTCTTCATGTTGCTGTAAATTTATTGGTCTTTACTAAATTCTAAAAGTTATAGCTGTAAAAGCTATTTTCATAATATTTGTACTTGTAAAGTATGTAAAATTTAATATATGATCTCTGCAGAGATGTAATGATTTAAATTATATCACTGTAGCCTTCAAATAAAGTAAAACTCTCAAATAGTGCTTTTGAAATGCATGGCCCCTATCCCTTCAAACTTAAAATAATTGTACGGCATTTTCTGTACATTTGGTAAGTTAGGGAGAGAAACTATTTGGTGTGCTCTAATATATACCATACAAAATAAGGCTACCCTCATATTTTCAGGCTCAAAAATGTTGGACATTTTTGCTTGTAAAAAGAACAAAACTCGTTTGAGAGAAAGGGTCACTTTGAGAATGCGAGGTCATTAAGAAGCCCATCATAAAAGGCTGAGTGATGGATTGTACTGTGTTACGTAGGTGACAAGGGTGGAGGTTGACAACATGAAGATGAGAAGAGGTAAGATCAAGGCAAGAGGTAACCTTGTTTATTTGGGACGTAAAACTGGAAGCTGTCTAAACAACTGATAGATAAATCAACATGAAGACGTCCTTCCCAAGAAAATAAAAGTTAGAACAAGGGGTTTTTATGAGAGGAAATGCCAACGGTCCTTCCAGATAATAAAACCTTCTGTTAAGTTTCACTCCATTCAGTTTAGACTAATTACAGAATTTAAGGATGTGAGATGCTGTCATTCTGAATTTCTTCTGAAAACACAGACGTATGTGTTAAAAAATGAAAAAAAACTTTCTAAAAGCATTCTATCAGTGTTGAATACACATTAAACAAGTCAGTCAGCAAAACAATTTTCATCTTTCTTGTATGTGTTTTTATATGGCTAAAGCTCGGTTTCTGAGAATGTATTATACACACACACTTATATCTAAGGTTTCTAGACAAAGCACATTCTTAAAAAAATTCATAAAATAACTATTTTCTAAAAGAAATAGGGAGACCCATGATATTCGGTGTTGAAAACCTTTAAAGTAAAAATCAACTCTACCTGTTGAGTTTTCTAGGTCTAAGAAACTCAAAGCAAAATGTTATCCTAAGAAGTATTCTTCCAACATCTTCATGAGGGAGTAAAATATTATATTTAATCTATGCATAAGCTCACTAAGTTACACAATTAGTTTGTAAAATGTATCAACACCTGGACTAATACTGTGGAGAATGCTTCACTCACCCACTAAACCATTTGTTTTAAATGTGTGTTAGTCTCAGAGAAGCTTTGGGGGTGGGTGCCCATGAAATTTTGACTGTATTTTCTCTAGGAAAATGCAACTTGCATGGTATTAATGAATAGCTTGTGTATGCTTCTTAACAATCAGTACAAAAATGGTGTATTTTAGGTGCACAACATAATGATTCGACATTTGTATATATTGTGAAATGATCACCTAATTAAGTCTACCTAACATTCATCACCATACGTAGTTACAAGTTTAAAAAATCTTTAAGATCTACTATCTTAGCAACTTTCAAACATACAATACACCTAAAACTAATGTAACGTTATACGTCAATTATATCAAAAAAATGTTTTTAATGGTGTATTTTTTCCTACGAGGTTTTATCTCAGGTCTTGTTTATTTGTTTTATTTGTTATAAGCAGGAAAGACTGGTCGAGTTCGATATCCGTTGGAAACCTGGATAACAGAAGCCAATTGCTCAAGAAATGCTACTTTAAGACAAGCCTGGTCTGCTTTAGTAAAGAGCTGGTAACCAGGTGGAAAGCAGTCTGTGAAGGAGTCCAGTTAGAGCACTCATGTCGTCCCTTCCACAATGCTTCCGTAGTTGGAGCAGAGTGTGGCACTGAGGGAATGTGTCAGCTTTGTGTGTCAACTCCTGAGCTTGAAAGCAGGCAAATTAGTCTTTGGGAGCCTCAATATTTTCCACCGTTAAATGGGGAACAGTGAATATCTTCTGTGTGGCTTGTTTTAAACGGATTAAATGAGATAAAGGATGCACAGTGCTTGGCACAGCGGCTGTGCTTGGGAACTCATAGCGAACATCGTTACCTTTTTAACGTGGATCCTTCAAGATAAAGCGGAGGCTTGATTTTTCGTTGTATATCTCAGCCTGTCTTTGTAATCATGGAGGCTAAGCATCTTCATAAAATACCAACTATTCCCAGAACTTAAGTCATAAAATTTGGATTTCTTTCACGTAAGATTCCTTCATGTAGCCAAGCATGCAAGCGAAAAGTACTTTGATGGCTTTTTTTCCATTTAATTCCTCACATGTAGAAATCAGATAGATTCACAACTGTAGTATGTTAATGATCAGTTTCAAGATACCCTAGGACCACAATAAATGACCTCTGACGTCCATACCATTTTGTGACTCATCGTTCATAACCAAAGGACTTCCCTGACATTTATCTACTCTGTTAAACCACCCATATCTGTGCAAAAAGAAAAAAAAGGGGCATTAGCAGGTATATTTGAAACTAATCTGAACAAGGCCATTCAAACGTTATGACCCAAAGCGTATCGGAAGACTCAGTTATTCGATTACGGAGAAACCAGCCTATTATCGCACATTAATTAAGTGCAAAATATGCACTGTCTCCATGCATCTGTATCCTGACACTGCGAGTGATATTAGATGAAGTATTATTATATGCTTTAGCAATGTAATATATTTAAGGGTGGCATAAATGTCTTTTGACTACCTTTTATTCTGACAGGCACTGCCAGGTAATTGCATTCGGTGGTTTATGAACTATAATCACCTGACCCTTTAACCTTCCACTCAGGTGTGCAGCGGGAGCGTCCATAAGGAGAAAATGCACCAGGCTTGCAGGGAGGCTGGCGAGCGTACAACCTCCGTCACAGCCGTCTGTTAAAGAGAGGCGAAAGGCCACTGTGCAGGAGAGGAACCCCATCAGATGGTTATAGGCTTTGAGTTCTTAAAGTTCTGTGATCCTCTGAATTCATTGTTAAAAGTACAAATAACTCTGGGAGAGCTTACACCTTAATCCATTAATAGAACACAACCGGAGTCGGCACTTGCACACCAGGCTGATGGGAATGTGAACTGCCAGAGAGAGTGGGGCATTACTGGAGAAAAGGGAAAGCAAGACCAAATACTCCTACTTCACTTCTTCAGTTTGTTTCAGTTGAAATGTTTCCAGTTCTATCCTTCTGAGACTATAGCAAAGGAAATAATTCTTCTTCCTCAGAAACTTAAGTTGAATGAAAATAATGTCAACCTTGTGATATTATAAAAACTACAACTGATTTTAAATATATCTTGAATATTGGAAAGTATTACAGAATCATGACACACAGAGGTGTTTGTGGATTAGCCAACCTAAATTTGACTAGGATCACATCCTGCTGAAGTCCTTGGGATTAATGTTAACCATTTGAAAATAATAACATCTCTTACAGAAATGTCTTTAGAAAAGTGAGAAACATTTTAAAGTAAAAACAGCGGACTACTTCTCCATCTGATAATGGCAAGGAAAATCAAAGGCTAATGTCACAGAAGCATAAAACAAATGCCAGTTTAAAGGACAAAATATAGCGATGACAGGATCCTGCTGGCTCATATGGGGAGGAAGGAAGTGATGCCTGGAAGAGACTGTCTGAGATTGTAGAGTGAAACTGAGGCTTTCAGAGGGCACATGCTTCCTCGACCTTGAATAAAGAAAGAGTTGCTATGACTGTAAGCCTGTTTAAGTGTAATTTATATAAATTCTGTATCTTCAATGATCATCATGGTCATAACAGAACTTCAAAATGGAAAATTGAGTTTACAGGTGGCTTTGGCATGGTCCTTTATAGTGACACCTTGAAATTGTGCCTTAAGTCTGTCTCCAAGATGTGCAGGGAAAGGAGGAAGCTGGGGTAATGTGGATATGGCAATCTAGGACCTATCCCCAAGTTAGAAACCACTGAACTCCAGAGTCTACTAAAGACTAGGGACCGCTTAACAATGATCTAGAGAACTTGTTAAGAAGAAGAATTCTTATTTGACTAGTCTAATAAGGGATCAAGTAATCTCTTTATTTGAAAAGCTCCCCAGAAGGCTCTGATGTACAGAGAACTATTAACTGGAATTTTCAGAAACGACTGGCCAGAGTCAGCTTTAGCTGCAGTTAGGTTCCTGCAGTTCTCTGGCTGGTTGTCCAGACTTACAACAGGTGACTCTGGTTGTCCCTTGCACCTGCATAATGCAGAAGGGGCTGAAATGCACAAATTTGAAGAACCCCCCCCCAAATTTGCCCAGCACCCCATCTATTAAAAACAGCAGAAGACATCTCCCTGATTCAAAATCTTCCATTTCCTAGTCCTTGAAGAGGTAGGAAAATCAAGTCCATGGTTACTAGCTTTTTGTAATTTGTTCATGTATTGGAACAAATCCTCTGCTCCTACTTATGGTTGCATAAAATTCACTGGTTATGAAAAGAAAGAAAAGAGGAAAGGAACAGGTTTTCATCATCAGGAAAGGTGAGAAATGGGAAACAGTGAAGTCACTGGTCTGTAGAAATGCTGAAATCATGCTAAAGAAATGTCAGAAGGAGCCCTTATGTTGGGAGAGTGAAGCATGTTTTCATTGTTTAGACTGTAATTCTGGTTCCTAGAAGGGCCCCTCCTTCTACCTTTTCTCCATGGCTCTTGGCCATTCCTTCTGATTGTTTATTCCTTTTTTATTACCCTCCTTGGACAATAAAATATCCTCACCTGGAAATGAGACTGGGATGCTACGTCCACTTTGGATGCTAAGCAGCTTTCTCAGCTGGCTCTCCCCAGCCTCCCAGAAAGTTAGGGACCAAGAGTCACTTGAATTCTTGTATGTATTTGTGTTTGTGTATGCCCACGCACATGGGCAGTAAGTTCTCTTAAAACCTTAATAGTTTTTCAAATGTTTGATGTAGCTAGTTACTCATGCCAATAGCCACGTTCAGAATTCTTTCTAGACACATTTCTTAGATTTACAATATTTCTTTGCTTCCTGCCTTATGCTTTCTTTTTCTCAACTTAATTACAGGACTTAGGCCAATCAGGCTGAGGTGGGCGATCCACACCTTTAATCTCTTTTCCCTTGAGCTATTTTATCCAACTGAAAGGATTTACTGTGTGCTACCTCAATGCATTCAAGGGGTTTTAATAATGGGAATAAACAGCTTTAGCCTTGATTTGATCTTCGCTTCAAGGCTAAATTTTAATTAGCCTTTGTTGCTCAAAGGCATTTTTTCCCACCCCTACAAGTCCCTGAATTTGTAGACTCTATTTTTGTTTTGTCACAGCCTTCCAATGAGCTTTATTAATGGTCATGGGACTATTAAGAGTTTTTACATGGCTGGGAAGCAGGCTTAGCTTCTACATTAGTGGAACTATGGCTTTATCCCTTGTGGAAGGGTTGTGTGCCCAAGGTTGTATGTAGGGGCAGGAAGCAAATATTTTGTAAATTCCTTTGCAGAATAATTTTGTACAGAATACCACAACAGAGAAATCTTTAAAGGGGTCATGATGCTAGCAGAAGCTGTGCAGACAAGGAAAGCAAATCCATCTGTGATATGCATCCATTCCCATGAGGACAAATTGCTGCACCTCATGGTGGAAAGGAACCAAAGTAATCAACCTGCCACCAAATGGCTGGAGAGTAACTGACCTCTCCTGATCACTCCAAAATTGGTGCTCTGCTGGAGGCTCTATGTTGACATCTGCTGTTGGTAGGAAGGGCACTAAATATCAGGTATTTACAGTGCAGTTGCTATATCTATATCAGTCATGAAAGAGGGGAGCCTATTTATAGCCTGCATTGAGTATCACTGTTCTGGCTAGAGAGAGAGGTTACCTAATATCTAGAAAATGAGTTTCTCTTGGTCATCTGAATGTTGAGAGCATCCTCTGCAGTAGATGCCTCTTGTGGGCACTCATATACCACACAGATATCTATATACTATGTGCCCATTCCAAGAGACACAATCCACAACACCCCTTCAAAAGATCACCTTGTCACCAACCTTTTATTCTTTTCAACTGGCCAAATCATTATACAATGTTCATTATATGGTATAAATTCATACCTCAAATTATATCTCTACAGAACAATGTGGACAACCAGATATATGCCCATAATTATTACTATTGGGAAAATTTCATTTCACAGCCATCTATCAGGAACACTTTTGAATGGCCTAGAACACATCACATCCACTTCTACCCAACCACAACTTATCATGCAGATCAACAATGACAACAAAAAAACTATGCCTGAACTTTTTCCTCTTTGGATAACTAGTTGCACTGGTCATGAGGAATTTCCCACTAAGTCACAGATGGGAGCTGAGGAAAAGACCACAAAGCAGCAAGAGTGGGTGTGGGACACTTGTTCATGTAATTTTCTCATATTTTCTGGACCTGCTTAGGACTGTCTCATACAGAGCATTTATTCCCATCAAGGAACGGAATACCGATGCTTGTGCTCAGCCTTGTGATTTGCTGGATCGAATAATACCCAGTAAGCAGCTTAGAAGGTTACCGCTTGAGCTAAATCACTGACAAAGAATTCAGCATGGTGGGCAGAAATCTACCAGGACTGCCGTATTCATATACTACACAGACACCTATACACTATGTGCCCATTCCAAGAAACACAACCCAACACCTCTTCAAAACATCACCTTGTCACCAACCTTATTCTTTTCACAACCTTTCACCCACTTCCTAGAACTGAGCCAGTTCATGGATCCAGAGCCCACTGATAAAGGGGCTCTGGGGATAAACTGTCTCCTTTTGAAGAGAGATCCCACAACACACCTCAAATATATGCTCTAAATTTTCTTCTACACCTTCCCTAAGGGGATAACAGACATTTACCAGAGTAACTGTGAACTAGGAAACAGTAAATACACAGATATTCCAGGAGTTTCTCGACACTGGCTTTGAGTTTACATTAATCCCTGATGACTCGACGCATCACCAAGATGCATCTGTTGTAAGGACTGGGGTACAGACTGGTGGCTTTGGAAGTCAGGGAGCAAGTGTAGTTTGGGGCAGAAGCAACACACGGTGGGTTCTGTGAGCCCATGGAAACTTCATATGGTGCTTTTCCAGTTTCTGAATGTAGAGTCAGAAGAGATATATTATACTTAGCACCTGGCAGAATTCCCATATTGTCTCCTTATCAGAAGAGGAAGGGTTATCTTGAAGCAAGAAACAATGGAAGCTTTTATGACTCCAGGGCTGAAGGGAGAAGTGCAGGAATTATTCTCTCAGAGTCTTTAACAAAAATTAGAACCACGCAGTAGGGGCCAGAGGTAGGCAGGGAACAAAGCACAGAGGGAGCAGCCATTCCCACACTCCAGTCTCCTGCAGGGGTGCCTCCCACTGGGTGTGCCAACCGGAGGTAGCCAGTAGTGCAGCCTGGTTCATGCCACCTACAGGGCTTAGCCTCCCTGGGCACAGAAGAAAGTAAAGAGTGATAGAAAATGGAACGGTTGCACTTCCCTGGTGGTGCAGTGGTTAAGAATCCGCCTGCCAATGCAGGAGACACGGGTCTGAGGCCTAGTCCTGGAAGACCCCACATGTTGCGGAGCAACTAAGCCCATGCACCACAACTACTGAGCCTGCGCTCTAGAGTCCGTCAGCCACAACTACTGAGACTGCGCGCCACAAATACTGAAGCCCGTGCACCTAGAGCCCGTGCTCAGCCACAAAGAGAAGCCACTGCAATGAGAAGCCCACGCACCACAACGAAGAGTAGCCCCCACTCGCCACAACTAGAGAAAGCCCGCGAGCAGCAATGAAGACCCAACACAGCCAAAAAAAAATAAATAAATAATTTAATTAATTAAAAAAAATGGAAGGGTTAAGCAAGAGAAAAAGAACAAGCAAAAGTTCCATAAGTATTTAATCCCTGCCTTTGAAGAAAAAAGCTAGAATGGTATTTTCCGGAAGAGGTGTTTCATTGGAGAAAGAAATCACACTAAATATATGCTGTTACTGTTGACAATTGATGTGGGATTTCCTGAGACAGAGAAAATGATTTATTTTTTAATGAACTTGACATTAATTAAATAGAAATAAATAAACCAAATTTGTATTATGTTAGAGATTATGTAGTTTGGGGTTAGAGTGTACAGAGGTATTTCTTCGATCAAGCATTAGTTGAGTAGAGGGTTTTGGTTTTGTTTTGTTTTGTTTTTGCTATTAGAAATTTATTGAATTGAAAGCTATGGTACAACTTATGTCAGACATATGTGTAGCAATCTTCTTTGTAAATAGATTTATCCATTCATCAGGCCTGTGTACAGTGTGTGAGTGCCTGTGGATGTTAGTGTGAGTTTTATTTAATCATTCCTAATGAGGCAACTATTTTATTCTGAATTTTACACTATGATTTGTAGACTAAATTTTTAGAAAATGCCCTCCATCTCTCCACCTCTCATTTTTCCTGCTGACTTGCATTGTGAAGGTTTTAAGGCATTTTTAATTTATTTTAGACAGCTTGTAGAATAGAAGCCTGCCCACAATTCCATTTTGGCCCAAATTTTGATTTGAAAAATCTAGTGATACAGTGTAATTTTTTCTTGGATATAGTTTCTTTCTCTCCTTGGTTGGACTTAGTAACTTTGAAATTAAACTTTTGGTCTACTCTCTTACAAAACAAAATGTAATACCGTATGGAAAGATTCTTGTTTTTTTCAAACAGAGGAACAATGTCTAATTTATTTAATTTGCTTATTTTTTCTTATAGCTGAATATCCCTTCTCTCTTAAAGCGCTCCTTTATTTTCTGTTTCAGTTGTGCAAGAACAAGCTTGGGACAAAAAAATCCTTACAATAAAGCCACAGTTCTCTTTTACATTCACATCCCTTAACAGACTTTCCTACTTCAGTGTTCAGAGATATATAAGTTAAAAGGACTGGGGAATGTGATTTTTCAACACATAAAGTATAAGAACCAAAATGTTAATAAATACTTCTATATCTGTAAAACCACCTCAAAACTTTATTTTAGTATAAATCATATAGAGATAATCTTTACATTTTTGTGATTTACAAGGCAGGGCAAAGAGGCTCATGGTGATGCTCTGGTCAAATGTAACCTCTGAGATTCTATATCAAATTAAAAACAAATACGTTCCTAGACAGGGAAACTCTTAAATGTATGCTGTCATGGGAGCCCACATTCAAGATGTGTCTTGCATGGAGACTGATTGGAATTAGAGCAGCAGTTATACTTTAGTCAAACTGTGGGCCCAGAGACGCCCAAATGATAAACCTGACAATGTCTACAGAACGTTCTGTAGAAGTTCGGCACTTTACTATGAAGAATAGAGAAAACATTCCAGAGTTCTCCCTCGAGATTGACCAAAGCTTCGTGGGGCAGTGAGGGAACTCAGCACGCCTTTACTTCTTAGTTAAAAACATATGGGGTAAGAATTTGGAGAAAAGCTTCTGGTGACAGAGAATGTAGCAAAATGAGAACTGCATCCGAACTCAGAAGACCCAGCATAAGGGAGGTCCTGCCCTTACCAGCTGTTACGAAGTCTCCAAGGCTTGTTTTCCTAGGTGTGCCCTCTGGAAAAGGAGACCTGTCTGGCAGTTTGCTTCTTTTTGGTTATGAAAGAAAATAATGAGGTCTTTCAGAGATGCACTATTAACTAAATACAGTATACAACACGTGCTGCATATTTTTGCTCGTAAACTTCGAGAAGTAACAAAGGGTGGGATTTTCTGTGGGTAATGCTTAGCGTTTACAGATGGAGAGACAGAGATTCAAGAGACTGACTCCACTGCTTGGGGTCACACAGGAGCAGGGGAAATTAAAAACTCAAGTTCCCGGGGAGATCAGCTTCCTATACAACTTAGGGAGAGACGGAAAGAAATCATAAAGATCAGATCAGAAATAAATGAAAAAGAAATGAAGGAAACGATAGCAAAGATCAATAAAACTAAAAGCTGGCTCTTGGAGAAGATAAACAAAATTTATAAACCATTAGCCAGACTCATCAAGAAAAAAAAGGGAGAAGACTCAAATCAATAGAATTAGAAATGAAAAAGGAGACGTAACAACTGACACTGCAGAAATACAAAGGATCATGAGAGATTACTACAAGCAACTATATGCCAATAAAATGGACAACCTGGAAGAAATGGATAAATTCTTAGAAATGCACAACCTGCTGAGACTGAACCAGGAAGAAATAGAAAATATGAACAGACCAATCACAAGGACTGAAATTGAAAGTGTGATTAAAAATCTTCCAACAAACAGAAGTCCAGGACCAGATGGCTTCACAGGTGAATTCTATCAAACATTTAGAGAAGAGCTAACACCTATCCATCACAAACTCTTCCAAAATATAGCAGAGGGAGGAACACTCCCAAACTCTTTCTACAAGGCCACCATCACCCTGATACCAAAACCAGACAAAGATGTCACAAAGAAAGAAAACTACAGGCCAATATCACTCATGTACATAGACACAAAAATACTCAACAAAATACTAGCAAACAGAATCCAACAGCACATTAAAAGGATCATACACCATGATCAAGTGGAGTTTATCCCAGGAATGCAAGGATTCTTCAATATACGCAAATCAATCAATGTGATACACCATATTAACAAATTGAAGGAGAAAAACCATATGGTCATCTCAATAGATGCAGAGAAAACTTTCGACAAAATTCAACACCCATTTATGATAAAAACCCTCCAGAAAGCAGGCAAAGAGGGAACTTTCCTCAACATAATAAAGGCCATAGAAGACAAACCAACAGCCAACATCTCCTCAATGGTGAAAAACTGAAACCATTTCCACTAAGATCAGGAACAAGACAAGGTTGCCTACTCTCACCACTCTTATTCAACATAGTTTTGGAAGTTTTAGCCACAGCAATCAGAGAAGAAAAAGAAATAAAAGGAATTCAAATTGGAAAAGAAGAAGTAAAGCTGTCACTGTTTGCAGATGACATGATACTATACATAGAGAATCCTAAAGATGTCACCAGAAAACTACTAGAGCTAATCAATGAATTTGGTAAAGTAGCAGGATACAAAATTAATGCACAGAAATCTCTTGCATTCCTATATATTAATGATGAAAAATCTGAAAGTGAAATTAAGAAAACACTCCCATTTACCATTACAACAAAAAGATTAAAATATTTAGGAATAAACCTACCTAAGGAGACAAAAGACCTGTATAGAGAAAACTATAAGACACTGATGAAAGAAATTAAAGATGATACAGATAGATGGAGAGATATACCATGTTCTTGGATTGGAAGAATCAACATTGTGAAAATGACTATACTACCCAAAGCAATCTACAGATGCAATGCAACCTCTATCATACGACCAATGGCATTTTTCACAGAACTAGAACAAAAAAATTCACAATTTGTATGGAAACACAAAAGACCTCGAATAGCCAAAGCAATCTTGAGAAAGAAAATTAGAGCTGGAGGAATCAGGCTCCCTGACTTCAGACTATACTACAAAGCTACAGTAATCAAGACAGTATGGTAGTGACACAAAAAGAGAAATGTAGACCAATAAACAGGATAGAAAGTCCAGAGATAAACCCATGCACAAATGGTCACCTTATGTTTGATAAAGGAGGCAAGAATATACAGTGGAGAAAAGAGCCTCTTCAGTAAGTGGTGCTGGGAAAACTGGACAGCTACATGTAAAAGAATGAAATTAGAACACTCCCTAACACCATACACAAAAATAAAACCAAAATGGATTTAAGACCTAAATGTAAGGTCAGACACTATAAAACTCTTAGAGGAAAACATAGGCAGAACACTCTATGACATAAATCACAGCAAGATCCTTTTTGACCCGCCTCCTAGAGAAATGGAAATAAAAACAAAAATAAACAAATGGGACCTAATGAAACTTAAGAGCTTTTGCACAGCGAAGTAAACCTTAAACAAGACGAAAAGACAACCCTCAGAATGGGAGAAAATATTTGTAAACAAAGCAACTGACAAAGGATTAATCTCCAAAATTTACAAGCAGCTCATGCAGCTCAATATCAAAAAAACAAACAACCCAATCCAAAAATGGGCGGAACACCTAAATAGACATTTCTCCAAGAAGATATACAGATTGCCAACAAACACATGAAAAATGTTGAACATCATTAATCATTAGAGAAATGCAAATCAAAATTACAATGAGGTATCATCTCACATCGGTCAGAATGGCCATCATCCAAAAATCTACAAGCAATAAATGCTGGAGAGGGTGTGGAGAAAAGGGAACCCTCTTGCACTGTTGGTGGGAATGTAAATTGATACAGCCACTATGGAGAACAGTATGGAGGTTCCTTAAAAAACTAAAAGTAGAACTACCATACGACCCAGCAATCTCACTACTGGGCATGTACCCTGAGAAAACCATAATTCAAAAAGAGTCATGTGCCAAAATGTTCATTGCAGCTCTGTTCACAATAGCCAGCACGTGGAAGCAACCTAAGTGTCCATCAACAGATGAATGGATGAAGAAGATGTGGCATATATATACAATGGAATATTACTCAGCCATAAAAAGAAATGAAATTGAGTTATTTGTAGTGAGGTGGATGGACCTAGAGTCTGTCATACAGAGTGAAGTAAGTCAGAAAGAGATAAACAAATACCATATGCTAACACATATATATGGAATCTAAAAAAAAAAAATGCTCATGAAGAACCTAGGGGCAAGATGGGAATAAAGATGCAGACCTACTAGAGAATGGACTTGACGACATGGGGAGAGGGAAGGGTAAGCTGGGACGAAGTGTGAGAGTGGCATGGACTTATATACACTACCAAACGTAAAATGGATAGCTAGTGGGAAGCAGCCGCATAGCACAGGGAGATCAGTTCGGTGCTTTGTGACCACCTAGGGGGGTGGGATAGGGAGGGTGGGAGGGAGACGCAAGAGGGAGGGGATATGGGGATATATGTATACGTATAGCTGATTCACTTTGTTATACAGCAGAAACTAACACACCATTGTAAAGCAATTATACTCCAATAAAGATGTTAAAAAAAAAAGTAAAAACCAAAACAAAACAAACTTAACGGAGATCCGAGAGGAGTGTAGGTCAGCATTTGTGAAAACGTGGTCTGTGGAAGAGCTGTCTCAGCATGTGTGTATATTTGTTAAAAATGCAGATTCAGGGCTTCACCGCAGACAGAGTGGGAGTCACTGGCAGTGACTGGTTTTGTCCAAACCCCCTCGGAATCACTGAAAATGGCTCGTTTCCAGAGGCCGTTAGAGAGCAGCCAGAACACTGGCTCTGGTGTGACTGAATCACTGCATGTCCGTCTTGGTTTCTGGATCTTTAAAGGAAGGTTGAAGGTTGCTGCCACTGACCACTCCGTGATGTCACAGTGGTAAAAATGTGGCAATAACGAAATGACACGCAATAAAGACACAAGCGCTCCCTTGATCAATGCCCCCCACATAACAGCGAGTTCACTCAGCAGAAGGCAGAGGGCATCCCTGTCTCTGCTCCTGCTACAGCCCAAGAGCAACAGCGACTGCGATGCCACCCCCTAAGCAGGAGCGAGGGATGCACTGCCTGCAGGGCACTTGTTATTGGATGAAGGAACCACAATGTTTTTAAAAAATCTTATTTATTTTCCAGAAAAAAAAACACTACACTCTTCCTAGGCCTTCTAAAAATTAGGCTTGCCCTTGCAACTGTGCCTATGACCAGGGTGCTGACCCTTTCAGGACCTCTGTCGCAAGCCTGTATTATTACCTCTCCCTGTACCACATGCCACAGTGCACAACAAATCAGTTTGATTGCGTAACTTTTCCCATCAAAGGGTTTTGCGGCAAATGGGAAAGGAAGAATGGAGAAGGGGGAAAAGCCACATACCAGTGGTGACATCAGCTTGGCTTTGCTGTCAGTAAGGACTCAATTCTTATTAAGGACCTGCTGGCTCTATGACCTCGGGAAAGCCACTTTATATTCCTGAATGTCAGTTTTCTTATTAGTTGAATCCGAGACAAAAGCACTGGGTTCAGGTGAGACTGAAATGAGAAAATGCATATAAACGTGCCCGGCACAAAGCAACTTATAAATAAACGTTTCCTTCCTTGCCGAAGACATCCGTCCTTTCCTGCCCTTCACCGCATCCCTCTTATTATTAGGTTCACTTAAATTTAACAAACTTATATTTGGTGCCAACGGTACAAAAACACCTAGGCACTAATATGTCTCTACTCTCCAACAACTGCTGAAGAATTTCACCTGGATCTCACGTAGGGACTCCATCATCAAGGTAATGATAACAGTCACAACTGAGTGAGACACTGTTAGCCTCTTACCTGCAGTTTTAGAAAAGATGCTTCTTCAAGGAAGGAATGATGGCGCTCATTTTACAGATGGAACCATGGTTCAGGGAGGTGAATGGGAGAACCGAGGCCACAGACCTCCTGCACTGGAGAGCTGCGTTTGAACTCAACTCTGTCTCCCTCTAAATGCACATTTCCAGTGGACCACACCAATGCCCAGGCTAAAACCAGACTGGAAACCTTCCTCCCTCAAACCTACTCCTTTCTATTTCCAGTTTCAGAGAAGAGAATCACAATCAACCCAGTCACCCAAAAGGAAATTGGGGAATTTTCCCTGGAACTGCCTGTTTCTTATTTCCTGCTTCTCATCATTAGCTAAGGTTTCTTCACTTTTATTCTTCAAATTTTAAAAATTTGCTCATCCTCAGACACATAAATTCTACCCTTGGAAGTTTAAGGTCTCATGATCTCAAACTTGGGTGGCAAAAATAAATCATTTCTCTTTGTCCAGTGAGAGCCCTCATGATTATCCATGTCAACACTTCTAGAATGATCTTTCTAACACCTAGACTTGAATTTGATCATGTCACTGTGTCCTGTGTGTCCACAGTCCTATGTCCATCCAAGCAGCCTCAGCTCCTGACATTTCCCTTTTATAACGTTTTTCAGCCTCATGTACCATATTCCATTCCTGACTGTTAATGACCCTGTTTTTTGAGCCTGACATGAACGCTCTTCCCTGTTCCCCTGGCAAATACTCACTCAAGTGCCACATCCTCTATGGACACTTTGTTAATCTCCCATTAGACCTGCGCACCCCTCCTCCCTGCCCCACTGTACGGGGTAGGGGTTTGCATCACAGGTGGCTTGTCAAATGTCCCCCCTCCTGGCATACTGTCCCTTCCCTAAAGTCAGGGATGGGGATGTTTTTTGCCTTTGATTTTTGACAGTCAGTTCAATGGGAGCAATTAGTACAGGCACTTAGTAGGTGTTCAGTGAAAGAATAACTACGGGAGTGACTAGTACACCGTTCTGTACTGGCATTGGGTAGGTGAGGGGCCAGCAGCTTCATGCAGGGCTTGTAACGCTCCAAGGATAAGACGAGGTCTCTGAAACAGACAGCCTGTCTACACGACTGAACAACAGGCCAAGTTTAATTGATGAATTAAGCCTTATCTTCCTCTTTTCCTCACTATTACTTTGCGGAAATGTGAGTTTATTTACCTGAATAAACCACATTTGCTTTGATTCTCCCTTTGTGACTGTGAAAATTGTAGATGGTCAGAGCTCTGAAAGGGAACGGAATATTTCTACAAATTCTTTTGTAGATAGATAGAAGACCTTGAGGATATTACCCTGAATGTTTTCCTCACAGAGCTCTGCCTGGAAAACGGAGGTGGATAGCTTACGTACTTATTTAAAGGTTGCTCACCTCACTACTTCAATAAAAAAGGAAAATAAAATGGAATACTGGAGGGCTCTGTCAAATGGCAAAGAAAACGGCTGGTTTAGTTATGACGGTTTTCAGCTGAATGTAAAAGAAACCGACTGCAGGGGCTTAATCCAACAAAGGTTGGTTTTTCTCACATAAGAGAAGCCCTGGAGGGAGACAGGGAGGGCCAGTGAGGCAGTTCCATTAAGTCAGCAGTAACTCAGTTTCCCTTTTCTTCTTTCTGCATCATCATCATCATCGGGGGTTTGTTTCCATGGTAATAAGGTGTGTGCTTTACAGACAGGAAGGAGGCTCAACACCAAAGGAAACAGGTGTGTGGCTTCAAAGGAAACAAAGTGTGTGACTCCAAGGGAAACGAAGTGTGTGGCTTTCTTTCCCCCGCCTCCTTTTCTCTTCTTGGCCCCACCCACTAGACAGTCCTCTCATTGGCTAAATATATCACAGGGCCACACTGTGCAAGGAAATCTGCAAGAAGCTTTGTGGGCCCTTGGCCTCTGAACAAATCATGTTCTTTTACGGAGAAAGAAGGGAGACAGGAAATTGTCACAAATCTATTTTCCAGTTGGGCAACTAACAAGGAAGAGGGAAACCTGACTCTGCTGTGACCTCGTGGCATGTTTGGGTGACAGGTAGGGACACTGGAAGAAGCATGTGACACCCTTTAGGCTGACTGTGCACAGGGCTGGCGTTTCAGGTGCTGGAGGTGCTACACAGTCCCTGGCAAATCCATCTACTCTGTGGCCCCCTCGCTGCAGGTCTGTTCAGGCTGCTATAGATTTTAGCCTGGATTAATGTCTATAAACCCTTACCTAGTCTTCAGTCTCTCTGCTCTGAGGTTTTTCCAACTCCAATACCTTCCCTATACTCCTCTGAGGATAAACACTCTAAAATGCACACTTACTGTGTCACTGCCTGAATCCCTCCTATAAAGTCAGCTTGTTAACCGGGCTCACAGCCGTTTTCATCCCCAGCTCTCCACCACAGCCCCCTTTCTTAGGATGCCGCACCTTGCACTTTAGCAAATCTGGCCAGATTGCACAACTTTCAGACTCAGCGCCTTCTTAGATGTCTTTGTCTCTGGGCCTTCGGTCATGCACTTCCTTTGCTTGGGCCATTCTTCACCCCTCTCCACCTTTCTGAATAGTCCCAGAAAAGATATGACTTTCTGCAGGAAAACCTCTGCTTCCTGGGCTACATGATCTTTCCCTTCTACTGCACACACCACCATAGCATCCTTCCCTATACAAATAACTGCATCTTCCTCTAAAATAAAGATTTGTGAAATCAGAGAAACACATGTCCTTTTTCACAACTGCAATCCCATTGGCTAGTACTGTGGCTAGCACACAATCATTACTCAAACCATATTGGCTTCATGAATCAGTAAACAAATACTAGTTTTCTTTTGTCCAATTTAGTCTCTATCAGGAAAAACTGGGGGAAGTAGTGGTAGGTGGGCCTTGGGAAAAGAGGTGACTATTTCTCCATTCATGCAACAATCACAAAATCCCTCTTTCTTTTCTTGGCCAAAGTAAAGACTTATTGATGTTTTCCCCCATCACTTACATCCTCGTGGCTTCCCTTCTATGATTTTTGTTCACCACGGTTGACCTTGACATTTATTTACATCAACTTGATCTTTAAACAAAGTTTGGTGGAAATAGGGTGGGGATACTGAATGTGACTTCTCCTAGTTGCACGTACCCCACACACAGATACAGGTCTTCCAATGAATTTCCTGCCTCTGGCTAAGAAATTCACCACTACTCAGGGATTTTCCCTGGGAAAGGTCATATTTGTGTGGTCGTACCAGGTAATTTTATATAAAAGAAGAGTACTTTAATTACAGATATTTATGTTTCTGGAAGATGTGTTTATGTAAAATACTTATGCAAAGTTCCTTCTAAATAGAATCGTCCATTATTATTTATGAGCAACAAACTATCTTCTTTTAGGAACTTAGGCAAAACCTTCTCAGACTTGAAAAAGGGATTCCTTCTCTTAGGACATATTAGCTGAAACTTATTTGTTCTTTTTAGAAAGACTACACTGTAAACAAAATTGATTTTACTGTAAATTGTTTGGAGCTTATGGAAGAATGAAAGCAAAAAGATCTACAACAACAGAACCTCTTAGAAACAAGATTCATCCTAGGATTTTGAAATGAGTGAAGTAAAATAAGGAAACATTAGGATTCAACTCACAGCAATTGAAAGAAAGATGAGAGCGAGGACCAGAGTCACATTCAATATTTTTTCTTGGAAACAAATATTAGAAACCGAGTTGAAAAGTCTAAGAAAGGATGGGAATGGATGTAACGTACTGAACACACAGAACTATGGCTGTGCCTCACAAGAGCCAGAACCTCAAACTAAGAAGCCAACAGAGATTCAGGAACCTCTCTACAGCCAGGTAATCTCTTAACCCTGCTTCTTTTCTGAACATCAGACTGTGCATAGGGCCAGCCCTCAGCGGAGTCCTGGTTTCTTGCTGAGATTGTAGAACTGTCTCTTATAAGCTCTGTTTAGGTTCTAATGGGAGAGGATCCAGTTGGCTCAGTTTGGATCAGGTGTCCACCTCTGACCAAACACACCTCTCTTAGTCTGCTTGGGCTGCTAGAACAGAACGCCATAAACTGGGTGGCTTAAACAGTAGACGTTTGTTTCCCACAGGCCTGGAGGCTGGATCCAGCATGGTGGGGTTCTAGTCAATCTCCTCTTGGCTTGCAGATGGCCATCTCCTTGCTGTGTCCTCTCATGGTGGGGAGAGAGACCATCTCTCTTGTGTTTCTTCTCATAAGGGCACTAATCTCATTCATGAGGGCTCTACCGTCATGACCTAATCACCTCCCAAGGGCCCCACCTCCAAATTCCATCACACTGGGGATTGTGGCTTCCCCATATGAATTTGCAGGGGGATACAAACATTCAGTTCATAGCATAGCCTAAGCTTGGTGTTCCAAGCGACACGGTACACACACGACTGCCGGGGCCACACTCGTCATGGTGGGGAAAGGGGACAAAGACCTTCTCAGAGAAAGGGGTTTGGGAGGCATGATAGGGCCTCTCTCACAAAATTGTGCTCATCACAGTGAAGACAGTATAATTTTTGGTTTGCCCCAGTCTGCCACCTCATTTGTAAGACTTTCCTATACTCCTCTCGGCCTAATGAATCATTTCCTTCACTTCCGCCACTCAGCAGGCAGCTTACTGTCTCTTCCAGCTAAATTTTAAGCTACTTTAAAAAGCAGAACCTTACATATGATAGGTACGTAGTTATTTGTTGGTAATGAAAAGAGGAAATGCAGCATCATCCAAATAGCACAGAAGTCTGAGTACGTGGATTTGGGCCCTGTTCTCAGTTCAGCTCTGTACCTAATTAGCAGGACGCACTGAGTTATTTCACCTCCTGTGCTTGGTTTTCTCATCTGCTTAATACACGGTATTACCAATGTCAGTGGATATCAGGTTTGCGTGCCCAGTACCCACTCCTTCTTCTTCTGATGAGAGCAGCCTCATTTCCATTACGACACAACTCCTCTCAGATGCTCGGTCACGTTTTTTGAGTGAGGCGTGATAGCCAAGCCTTGTTGCTCATATGTATCTCTTACGGCACAGGGATCTGTTCCAAGATCAATAAGGACCAACCCAAGCCAATAAAAGCTGATTGTGGGGTATCTGGTAAAACTACTGAAATGTACGAAGAGCTCTCTTATTGCTATACTTGAAACGAAGAGGAGGAAACCTGGAATATCTGTGTTCCCAAACTGACAGAGCCTGCCTGAGTGAAGCCACAGCAGAAAAAAGAGGTGAAATGGAAAGTTAATGATCTCTTAACACCCAAAGCCCACATTATCCAATCATTATCCAGCTACTCGAGTTTGCATCAATGCCCTCAACCCCCCAACACCACTTTGATTTTTTCACTTATCCCAGTTTGAGTTAGTTTGACATCAGTCATAGTGAAAAGAGTCTGGATTAAATGATGACAACAAATGCATTTCCTTCATATATTTTTGGAAGGATTGAAAATTGGTAGAGCCTTTTAAGAAATCCACAGCCTTTACTATGTTCATACTTTTTTTTTTTTTTCACATTTGGAAATCCATCCTAAGGGAATCATCCTAAATATGGAAAGGGCTTTTTGACAAAGAAGATAGCAAGCTCCTTAAAATCAATTTTTGTTTCCTATCAATCATTGTATACACAGCACTTGGCACAATGTTTAACATAAATTACTTGTTAAATCAATCAACCAACTAAATAATGTTAACCATAATTGTTTATCACAATGTATAAAAACCCAAATGTACAATCTGTAGGGAAATGGTTAATATATATAGACACACACACACACACACATACATATATATACACACACACACACTTCACAGTATGTTATACAGTCATTAAGATATTATAAAGCAGCAGTCCCCAACGTTTTGGCACCAGGGACCAGTTTCATGGAAGACAATTTTTCCACAGACTGGGGTGGAGGGGTTGGGGGAATGGCTCAGGCAGTAATGCGAGCGATGGGGAGCGATGGGGAGCGACGGGGAGCAACAGGGAGCGACGGGGAGCAACGGGGAGCGATGGGGAGCGGCAGATGAAGCTTTGCTCGCTCGCCCGCCGCTCACCTCCTGCTGTGTGGCCCAGTTCCTAACAGGCTGCAGACCGGGCCCAGGGGGTTGGGGACCCCTGTTATAAAGGATTTGTAATACCATGGAAAACTGTGACATAACATTAAGAGAAGTAAATTTAGAAGCTTTTATTTAAAGCACAAGCATATCTATTTTATTAAACACGTATTCCAGAGGATAATCCAAAATGACAGTGGAAGAGCGTGAATATTTTCTTTCTCCCACTTTTCCATGACCACCAAAATGTATTAACATGTTTACATATGATGGTTTTAGTATTGAGAAAAAAATAGGCACCTAAAAGTACCCAATTTCAACTGTCTGCTCACAATCTTTTCAATTCTATCACTCTATGATTCCAAGAAGCACTAAATTATCATGGTTTGCACAAACCTCACGGTTTTTGCGAGTGGGGAAAATTTAGTACCAAAATTCAAGGACAAAGCTGACAGAGTTATTAGTCTCAAGGAACTTGCACTTTCTTTGTTTTTGCTTTTTAATGGTTTTTTCTGACTCTGTCCTATACTTGTGAAATCAAACAGAAATGAAGATCGCTACAGAGACAAGGAAGGGTCACGTGCTTTCTTGGATGCGATCCTTTTACTTGATCCAAATGATCAAGCATGGTGCCCACTGTCTTCATGTTCTCTGGCCTGACCAAGAACCCCTCTATGTTTTCCTGGTCAGTTTCCTCTCCCCTTCTTTCTAGCAGCCACCTCTTGCCTATGCTTACCTATCCCACCTTACCGTGCATATCCAACCCCTGCCATGTTGCTCCCCTTGCTCCCCTGACCTCGTGCTAAACACCTGCTCTGTGACACATCCATACGGAACTTCATTCAGTTCCCCCAACCCTCTGTCCTCTTGCTTTCAGAGTATTCTTTCTCTGCCTATGTTTATCTGGCAAAATTCATACCTATTATTCAATTTCCAAGTATAGGATGGCTTTCCCTAAAAACGCCTTCCCTGAGCCCTAAGATGGGGAGTGTTGCCCTTACAATAATTTCTCACAGGTCCTTGGGCTCCCTGTCTGTAGCACTGACCACATGCAACTATGTACTAGCAGGTCCCCCATGAGACTGCAACCAGTTGACCACAGACATCTTCTGTCTATCTTGCACGTAGTCACAGCACTTGGTGCAGAGCTGGCACACATTAATTCCAGTATTTAGTAAAGTTAGAAAGAATGGGTGGATATCACACACTTGTTTAATAGCACAGTCCCAGCTCAGTTCCACTCACAGTGTCACTCTGCCTTCCTTGATTTCTCTAGTGGGCTGGCTGCAACTTTTCAAAGTGAGTCATATAACATTATGCCTTTTTTTTTTTTTAACCACAGACTTCTGGGCTACGCTTCGTTTGTTTCTACAAGTGGATAAGAAGAGAGAGTGGGGAAAAAAAGGACAAAGGGGAAAAGGAAGAAAACAATAAACTAATATGCTCAGAGAGATCATGTCTTCAGAAAATCAGTCTTTCATTTTTGATCATATCTCTGTGGTAGCAGAAGGCTAGGGTACAAAGTCCCTTATATTAACAAAAACTATAATACATAAACATACTTATTATTGACTTGAAATCCCTGGTCAGAAGTTTCAGAGAGGAATTTATGAAAATATTTTGTTTTAAAACCATTTTTGTTATGATGTTAGTAAACTGTGGTCATTTATGAACTTTTGTAGAAAACTCAGTAGTATTCAGAAACTAAAAATAAACAAAAGAAACAGGAAAACTAAAAACTGGAGCTCTTTCATGCTCGTCCTTTTGGTGCCCTTCAGATACACAGATAAGAGCTTCTAGATTGCGGACTCAACTGTCTCAAAAATTAACAAGGGATTCATGATAAACAGCAGAAAACAGGTGACATGAAAACCTCTATAATGATCCAGCATTGAATTATAACAGATGGTAACTCCCCATGAAATTGTAGACTAAAAATAGGAAAAACAAAAGAAACTTGAAAGAGTTTAAGGAAAACTGGCAATCTTTAGACTCCATAATTTTTTTTAAAGTAACAATAATCACTTACACTTCAATCCAATATGAGTTTATTTACAAGAGATTTGATTACCTCAATAAATACCTTATTTTAAAGGTTCACATGAGACATTTGGCTGGATCTCTGCTATAGTATTTGTACTTTAGGGCAAGAAAAAATGGACAAGCTGCAAGATATGATGAAACTATTTCACTTAACATTTACTTTTCAAACAACTTGATGAAAATGATGATAAATTTTACTTCAGGGATTTCTGGTGAGCCGTTATGAGGTTGAGCTCAGCAAATCGAATGGTCTGTAATTGGGCCATGACCCTATGTGCTCTTTGCTTCACTGGAGGAAGCAAAACAAGTTTGAGATCAATATTTACACATAGAGAAAATTTCCTAAATATCTGGGGTTGTTGCAATGGTGAATTTGACCACTCAATGCCTTTTTTATGTTCCGCAATCATAGAAGGAAAATGTATGAATCCTCAGATACTTTTACAGAAACATATGAAATTAAAAACCACCTTTATCTTCAATGACTGATTTAATTGCCCAGATTACACAGTGTATTCACTGTCAATAAATTAATACTAGTCATCACGGAGATTCAGCAGGGTACTGAGTCAGACCTCAAGAGCGTTCCCTGAAGATAATGTCTAGAGAGAAATGGATCACCCTAAAGAACTGGCCAGGAAACCACATGATTTGAAAAACACCAGTTTTAGAGTCAAGTATAAACCATTCTTTGACTTAAATAAAGGATTGTTTTCAATTTTATTGTTTTTAGAAGAACTCAGAAACATTTTTGGAACAAGCTGTATCAGTGGTCAAACTGTTGTAGTCATGTCAGATCCTTTGATGATCCAGTTAACAAGTATTCATAAGCCGTTATTATGTGTTAGGTGCTATGCTAGAAATATTGATAGAAATACAAGACATAGGTTCTGTTCTCAAAGAATGTACACTTTAGGTGAAAACGAAGAAACAGATGAAAAGCTAAATAAGATATGTATTTAACAATAATATAAGCAATTATAACACTTCTGAATTTTCCTGTTACAGATAACACAAAAACTAACTCAATTTAGTTTAAACAATAAAGCGAACTGATTGTATCATGTAACTGGAGGGTTGTAAGTCTTTGGCACTACAATGGCTTAATGATAGAATCAAAGACACTTTCTCCTTCCTTCTTAGTGTTCCACCATCCATGGTGTCAGTTTCATCCTAAGGTGGTCTCCCCTCATGGTGGCAAGAAGGCTGCAGCAGTGCCAGATGTCTCATTTGCTTAACACATCATCCCAAAGGAGAAAGAGCAATGGCTTCTGCAGGCTTGACCGGAAGAACAAGGAACATTCTAGTCCAGAAGACTCTCATATACCGTTGATCTGAATCAAGTCAATTTTATTTGTGAAACAATCACTTTGCCTAGAGTAATACCATGCATTGATTGACTTAGTTGTGGATTTCCTGAGTTCATCTCTGTGGCAAGGGGGTTGCAATCAGCCTAGAGGTAGGAGCAGGCTGAATCCTGTGCCTCACTCCACCCCTAAAGCACATGAGGATTTGCAATGGAGAGGATATTCCAGCAATAACCAACACAATGCCTACTTCTTTTGTCTCTCCAATTCTCCCTCTCTCTCCCTCTCCCTCTCTCTCTCTCTCTCTCTCTCTCTCTCTCTCTCTCTCACACACACACACACACACACAACATCTTATATGCACTTTTCAAAAACCCGTACAACTACAGGGAAATATTTAACTCTTCCCAAGGGATAACGTCAGACATTTTTGTTTGCTGCATGCAGATCCGCATGTGAGATCTCTTGGTGACATGCCACCCTCTTGGTTGCATTAGCTGAAACTTTCTATGGTCCAGTGACCTATGGCTAAGAGATATTTTATCCATCTCTGGTTTTCCAAATATACAATCATGGGGAAAAAATAGGAAATGTCAATGAAAATTCTCATTTGAAAAAGGAGAGAATGGGAAATAACGTATTCTATATTCCATAGCACAGAACATAGGCTGCTGTCCAGATAAAGCAGGGATTCCCCTTTCCTTGAAATGGAGTCAAGTCTTTTGATGAGACAATAGCTACTCAGGAAGCTGCTTTCTGGGAAGGACTTCCTTGTCCATGGTCTTACGTGGCCACATCAGGTGACAATGCCCTTTCCATGCAACGCACCACCTTAGCAGTCCAGTGGAATTATTTCAGGTCTCAGGAGATTGTTTAACAGGATGTTTAGGAGGATGAAGAAATCGCTGACTGGTTTCAGTCAAGTTTGAGGTTTCTTTGGTGAATCCAACTCACTTAACAACATAGCCAGCTTTGGTCTACTTGCTTCTGGTAAAGTCCACACCCTAGAGATTGAGTTGACCACCCGTCTGCGAGCCTGCGATTTCTGTTCTCTGTGAGTATGCTCTGTAGTGACAGGCATCTGTGCACAGCCCATTTCCCCTGGCAGTCCCTTCAACAGACTTAAGCTCATCCTGTAATTTGCCTCAGAACAAATGGAAAAGTAGCCTTTTGTATGGAGGTGCTGGTAATTTTCCACTTTTCCCCATGTTACATCCTAGGCACATCTTCAAGGTGAGATTAAGTTCCACTTTTATCAGTCAAAGAATACTTCATAAAAGGTACCTCAGAGACCCCTGGGGTATCTATCCCAACATCTTCTTTTTTAATGATTCCTACCTCTCCGCCGCTGCCCACAGGGACTCTAGCTTGGGGTAAAGTATTTGGCTTTTACACACTACCAGATTTCAAATGACAAATATTTTAAGGCACTACAGATGATTGCTTGAAAGCAGAGTTCACTTTTTTTTTTTTAAGCAGAGCTGTGTACTTTTTTCCTTCTATGCCTTCAGATTGACCTGTTTTAGATTAATCCTCTTCCTTTCTTCCGTCTTTTTATTGGGAGTCAAAAGAAATAGCTAACACTCCAAAATTCTATTTTTCCCATCAATTCTCTTAATTCCATAGCTAAAAAGCATGTGATCTTAGCCCTGGCATCCCATGGACCACAGTTTACCAAGGCTTCTTTCTCTACCACACAATAGAGTTTAGAACTCCACTGCTTTCCACCTACTTCTTCAAGCAAAAGACATCCTCACGCTAGGACTTGTTACACGGACTAGCTCAATCCAATATTAAGCCATATTTCTAACCTCACACTTAGCCATTTTACAGAGATTTTCTCCTGGAAGAGATAACACAAAAAAAACAGAGAGTGTTTCAAAATCCTACCCCTAGAAGGAACACGTAGAGCTTGTATCCAAGAAAACAGATGTGTGAGAAAATAGAAAGGAGTCATCAAACAAGTCCTTACTGTCCATCTTCAGCCCCGATAAAGTTCTTCTAAGTTGGAGAAAGTGAAGTATGCAGGTGAGAATCAAACAGTGAGTAGACACGGAGTGGAGTGTCCTGTGCACTAATCTTTTTAAGTGTAGGTATCTGAAAACAGAGATCGTGTGCTTATACTGATAACAAAATCCCAGAGTAGCAGGGGTTTGGAATGTCAAGGCCGAGGAGGCTGAGAAAGCTGGACAGAACTCCCAGTGTCCCTGCAGGAATGAAGTTCTGATTTTCCCAAAGTGGCATGAAATAGAACCAAACAAGCCCAGCGCTGGGTTGACAACCGAGCGGTCAGAAAATTCTAGCTTGCACAGATGATTACCCAAACCAGATGAATTCCTCTGGAAAGTAGATGGAACCCTTGATTAAAATATATATATTGTGGGGAAAAGAGGGAGGAACAATTTTGAACCTTTTGGGAGGAGAGGGAAGGACAATTTGACAGATTAAGTTTCTAACTCTTTACCTGAATAGAACCACTTAACAAAATTAGATCTGGTGTAATCAAAAAATTCCTGAAAGCTGAGTTTATGGGCTAAGATCTGTACCTGCTACAAAATAATCATGTGAGAAAATTAGAATTAGAGATGAAAGTTTAGGTGTGCTTAATTGATAGCAAATAAGCCAGCTTAGCTGGAACAGAGTACTTATGTTGAGAAATAGTAAGAATTGATGCTAGAAAGGTAGGTTCCAACTAGGCTAGAGACTCCTTGAGAATCAGACTGAAAAAGATGCTTTTCTGGATGGAATGAATCAGGGTAGGATTATGTTCAAACTAAGAGAACTAACCGTGAACAAGACGATGGAAACATCCTTGTATAGCACAGCCTCCAACTTGTCAAATATTAGAAATTTGATATTTGTAATGAGAAAATTTATTCTTCATGACACATTTATCCAACAGATATTACCTTTATCTATAGATAAGGAAACTGCACCTCAGAGAAACTTGAAAGAGAGAAGGTCACTCAACCCAGAGTCACACAGCTAGTGACAAGAAGAGCTGGAAGTTGAACCCTTAATTTTAGACACCAAGTAAAATATTCTTTTCACCATAACTAAAGGCATGTCTGGCGCCCTGCCCCAACGTCCCTCTAACCTCAAGGATACAGTTCAAGTTAAATTAACAGTGTTTACTTTCAGAGTTTTGAAACCCAATATTTCCTCCAAAGGACATCCTTGTGAGTTAGGTTTTTCTCCTTCTATGCCTCGGTCTCCCATAGTTGGGTTGGTGGCCCCTGTTGCCAGATCATTCTATGATTGTTATTACCTGGATATCTCCACTTTCCTGTTGCTCTTGACTAAGTTTATTATTTTTTTCTTCTGCACTAAGGTAGGGCTGGTGGTATATATATTTCTCATCCTCAAAATTTCAAAAGGACAATACAGAGAAACGTAACGGAAATAACATGGCTTTCAAATGAGATGGGTTTGGATCCGTTCTCTACTGCTTAACAGCTATCTTAAAGGGTAATACATTCAAATTCTAACTGTCTTCCTCTAGAGAACTCCCTGCCTTTCTTTCTCACCACCAGCCCTCATCCACTAAGGGCTGCTGCTATATCTAATCTCGGAAACTCAATCCATTCAAACCATGTATTTAGAGTAAAAGAAACCCTGAAAGACAGCTAATTACATCATAACATTTAAGATATTAAGATATCCAGATTATCTTTTTTTAATACGAAAAATGTAAGTCCCTGTGGTTATTTTATTTTCATTTCTGTACTGCAATGTGACCCAAATCCCTTCCACCCTCTTCTAACACAGACTTTCCCCCTTTGCCCACTAGAACCTCCTTGATCCCCCCCCACCACCAAATCCAACAGTAAACAAATTCTCCATCATCCACATATACTGTCCACTTCTTGGCATTAAGTGAAACCTGGCTGACCTTAAGGATATAGTTTCCGCTATAGTCAGTGAGTGGAAATAATAAGATAAGGGAAAAGGTATTACAGACAGATAGGAGGCCAGCAGAAGAATAGATTTCGGGGGGTACTGGGAATTTGTTAATACGCTTGTTCTTCATCTGAAAAAAGAATTGATAATGATCAAAAACTGCAGTGGGGAGAGAGAAGAATACTAAGCACACCTATGTTTCTCACCTCACTTCCTGGTCCTGAGGTATGTGGCATGTGAGGAAATGAGCAGCAGACACTTAAATTAAATGAACATACAGATAAAAAATAAAGGACAACATGAAAAATAAATATAAATGAAAAAGAAAATTTAAATGAAAGATAAGCATAGTTTTTAAAAAGTCCTAATATCCATCCCACAATCTGTTTCTCCCAACATTAACGGTGTAACAAATTTAACATAAGCAGTGAGCACAGTGTCAGGAAGTAAATAAATTTAAAAAAATAAACAACCTAATGCAATTGTGGCTTTAAATTTGGTAAGGTATGTGCAAATTGCTCTCATGCAGTGATACAATCGATCTTCTTTTGGTGAGTTCTCGGTATATTGTAACACACAGGACCAATTTTTTCGTGAGCTCTACGGAGTTTATAGATATTTAGTGCAGGAACTCTTAACGCTTTGGCACACAGAGTTGGGTCCCACTCATTTCCAGCATCATTAGAACTGGAAATATCAAAATTACATAAATCCTATCAAGGAAGCAAATAATTAAGGCAAAACTTCAGATAAAAGGACTGCAAGTTATTATTGGGTGATATCATTTAGGAGATAAAGAAGAGTTATGAGTCCCTAATTCTGGAGAACAATGGAAGAAAGATTAATATTTGTCAAGAAAGGCATGACTCCAATCTCCCTTAAGTACGGCGTTCACCTCAATGCTGATTACATATCCTTTATAAAAAGTTTCAAAACAAACCCACATCATTTTAAAGTATCTACATAATATCTAGCATATAGAAAGCACCCAACGCACATTGTCTCTTATGGGTTATGGTGTTGGTACCAGTACTAGAATATTTATTTTATTAGAATAGATTAGACCAATTAGAAAAGTGGTCATCAAAAGAAATCTGATCTGAATAGATATAGAGAGACACATAAAGAGCCACGAGCAGGCATAGTAAGACAACGAGGACACGTCTGGTGAGAAGGTAAGTTGCAAGTCAGGCTGGCGAAAAATGAGGGTGGGGTCTTCATCGTTTCATGAGCTTTACACTGGAGAGTGATTCGTGGGGAACCCGGCATTCCTTAAAGGCCAAGGATAGAGTGAACAGTTTCTCCTTAATGACTGTACAATATACTCTAAAGTATATATATGAAAATTAGCCCTGTCCTTGAGGTGTACATTTAGGTTAAGTTATGATAAATAATTTTGGTTAATATTATTTAATTGGTTGATGGACTTAATAAGTAATTTAGGTTCAACATTGTGCTAAACGCTGTATCTACAAAGACCAATAAAAAATAAAAATTGGTTTCAAGGAGTTTGCTATATTGTTTGTCGTAAAGCGTTTTTCATGTTTAGAATGATTCCCTTAGGATGGATTTCCAGATGTGAAAAAAAAATGTATGAACACAGTAGAGTCTCTTGATTTCTTAAAGGGGTATACTAGTTCACAATCCTGTAAAAATATATGAAAGAAATTTATTTTTTCCCATCATTTAATCCAGATTCTTAGTTAATTCAATTGACATTTAGTGAACATTTAGTGCATACTATAGTCCCATTTTGCACAATGAAATAAGAACATAAAAATAAATAAAACACTGCCTTGTCATATCTAGTGGGGAAAACTTACATGGAAACGATTACTCAGTGCCACAGCTGAGCTATTTAGTACCATGAGAACAAGAGGAAGAAATGATTAATTCTATCTGACAGGTCACGGTTCATAAAGCCTACGATATTTTGAGTTTGGTCTTTGGGGACGAGAGGGGGTTTTTCAGAGTTGGCATGGGGAAAGGAATTTCGTGAAAGGGTAGATAAAGTGTGTGAAGTCCAAATTGTGAAAGCTTATGGCATCTTTAAGGGAACTGTGAGTTGTCTGTTTTGGCCAGAGTTCAGGAGGAAAGGAAGAGCAAGAAAATGATAATGAAACCAAAACGTGTCCTGGGACCAGACCATGGCTGAACTTATAAATCTGCTCTGGTAACTGGACTGACAAAGAAGTTTAAGAAAGAGGGTTGATATCATCAGATGTGCACTTAGTAAGAGAATGCTACCTTCAGTGTTGAGGATGGGTTAGAAAGGCCAGGAGAGAGTGGAAGGAGGCAAGGAGCCAAAGCACGAGCAACGAGGATCAAAGCTCAGTAGAAATTCCAGGCGAAGCAGGACTACTGAGCCGCAGGTAATCCCTGAGGTAAACTGCTAGACTCAGGTAACAACTGACAGTGCATAGCGAGAGAGCAGCCACAGGACGCTGCCTCTCTCATCCGGAACCCCAAGCTCCAGCTATGCAGTCACCTTGTTAGGAACAGCACAAGAGCAAAAAATGGTTTCTCACGAGGGGCAATAAGTAGTAAATCCAGTTTTTGATCTGTCGATTTTGAGATGCTAGCAGACATTATATAAGGGAAATTCAAATTCAAATTATGGTCCTGGAAGATATGAGAGAAGGATGGAGCTTGAGATACAAATTTTCAAGCCATCTATGTAGAGGTGACAGTTGAAGTTATTGGAAAAAATGGGCTCATTCACTGAAAGTGAAAGCATGGAATGTGAGGAAAAAAGCCTGAAGCCAGAATCTTGCGACCTTCTCATCTTTAAGCGGCTGAGCGAATGAAGAGAAGGCAACAACGTGTGGGGAAAATCCCACGACAGCCTCAGAGTTGTCAACACCCTCATAGGATGGAGACTTCAGAACGATGTTCCAAGACAGTTTTCAGTAGTAGCTATGTAAACAAGTGTAGAATTATTTTTTGAGTGTGATGAAAAATCAGAATGTTGGATGTAATGGGGGAAGTCCCCATGATGGACATGATTTGAAAGGTCTCCTTATTAAAGGCAGGAGTTACACAAAGTCAACTGGTTGAGATGATAAGGGCAATTCTTTCAGGACCATCTGCCCACGATGAACCTCCAAGGTTCTGTGGCCTCAAATACATCAGCACGGTCTCTGATATGACCTGACTACACTCCCACCCTATAAGAAAGGCTGCCTGTCAGTAAGGATTTGGGGGAAGCTTGGTTCCAAGGCGTTTACCTTCGCTGTGTGATGAATACTCTCATTGTCTGAATGTATCTCCCTTTCAGACTAGTTGGAGGGCTTCGTAGCACCCTGGAGATTGGTGGCTGCCACTCCCTTGACAGCCTTCCCTATCTTATTCCTAAGATTTCCTCGTGAGAATATCTTGGTATGGACTCCTTGGGATAACATCCCTCCTTCCACTTACTAAATATAGGAATGTTGGGAGAGAGCAACATGAATTATAACTGCTTTAAATAAAACTCCATTGCTGTGTATTACACCCTCATTACTCTTCAGCTCATCCAGGAGCTGAACTCCTTCCCTCTTGAAAAGATGGAGAACAGGTAGACACAGAAGAGATCGACCTGGGGAGAGTAGACAATATCATGGAATCCAAGGACTACCATTGCCAAAAATGTCTTTGATTTCAGATGTGAGATTCGTTAAGAGAGGGAGTCGAATTCCTTTTCCCTGGCTGCAGTCATTTGTTTGGCCATGAGAGTGCAGTGGATGTGAAGCTAGGTCATAAGAAGACTTGTGGCTTCTACCCAGGCCTCTCGGAACACTCATTTCTGAACCCCACCTGCCATGCTGTGAGAAAGGTGATAAGGAAGCCTCAGGGGAAGGCAATGATGCCTTTGCCAGACAGCAAAGGATGCAGCCAGCTGCCAGCAGCAACTTGCTAGCCATGTGGCAGAGCTACCCTGGAGGTGGGTCCTTCTGTTCCTGCCAAGGAGCCTCTTCAGGTGATGCTGTGTGGCGCAGAGGTATGCAATCACCTAGCAGCCCTGTCCCAAATGTGCGTTCATGGGGAAAACAAACTATATTCTTGATTTAATTTGCCAATTATGGGGATGGTTTGTTACACGGCAGAATACAACCAAAACACTTGGTCCAAATATTTCTAATCGCATAATAATCTCTCCAAATCCTTAGAAGCCAACAGTTAAAATGATAACTTTCTCAAAGACTAACATAATATATCTAAAACCATAATGAGGACTCAGCAATGAAGATGTAAGGTATGAAATATATTCTACCATTCCTTCCAAATACCTTTTGGGTTATTTCCTCTGAATGAATGTCCTGAGGGAGGACAAATGGAGAGAAGTGCTAGTGATCAACTATTGTTTTTGCTCCTCTTACAAGAAAGGTCAGTTAGAAGAGTGATGCCCAGGAAGGGCAATTGTTAAATGGTCAGAGTAAAGGTGGACATAACTAAAACAAGTCTCTGTAGGTCAACTGAAATTGCATTACTGAATAATTTCCCAAACCTCTCTGCAAGGAATACTTACAGGGAAATGTTTTATGTTAAATACCAGCTCAAACATCACAGGCATGCCTAATGAAGTTAGATAAAAGAAGTATTTTTTTCTATATAACTACAATGAAAATATTTCCACATGTAAATGAGATAAGGGTACACAAGGAATGCAGCTAATAGATAAATTAAAATTAAATTACATGATTAAAAAACATGATTAAAAAACATGATTTAATTGTTCTGGCAAACTTACTCATTATGTTTTTAATGCTTGACATTATTACAGTTCTCTTTTTGTGTTATGTTTGAAACTAAATGATAACAAAAATCATTTTAGGAACTGAAATGCTCAATAGAAAAATAAATGAATATAATTTGGAACACATGAAAGGATATCAGAAAATGGTCTGGATAAAATTTAAGGGATTATCATAAGAAAAAATAACTCTCGATTTAAGGCATGCCATTTCAAGAATCAAGTCATAAGGAGCTAAAGACCTCCAAAGTGACTTAACTGTCTCTTTCACTAATGGATAAAGAGGTATCTCTAAGGTAGCTCATCTAACACATGGAGCCTAAAGCTTGTGAAAGATACAGGATACACAGCAGAGCAGGATATATTTGCAATATGTTCTCATACAAAGGTAGGCATCCTGTGAGCATTTGGTAGATATGAATCAGATTGAAATTTATGCTTCTAATACTGACATGGACAGTTTCTCATCAGTGGAATTCTTTGAGAAACTTTACAGCATAGAGTCCTCATAGGAAATTCCCATAGCGTTGAGCAGATAAGAATGTGTATATTTATGGTATAGCGTTGGGGAAAAGAGTAATATATCTAGTCATGTCAAGTTGGCACTATTTTGAGCACTAACTAGGATTAGTATAGAAAGCTGGGAATGTGTGTGATTTAGAATACATCACACACACACACATTATCATTTTTAATTTGAACATGCGAGGAATATAATATGTTCTGAGAAAATTAAAAGACACCAAATAAAGTAGAATTTAAGGTGTCATACTATATAATGCAGTCCCAAACAATTAACAAAAATATTTGCAACTCTCATAAACACCTTCACCAGTTCGATCTTTGTTCTAACTCTACCCAGATTTTCTGACGCCAATCGACTTTGGGTATTTCTCTGAACACATGCATCTACCTGGACTAAATTCTTAAGTATGTAAGAAGGTCAGTGGGTCTCATCAAACCTGCCAAATTCACAATATAAATAAGATACTGAAGTTGTCAAATTTCTCCAAGACTTTCAGCCTCTGATTCCTTTATCCTTACTCTGCCTGGCCAGGGCGTGGAGGTAGTTCTTTGGCTCCTGTCTGATTCTCCTGAAGCCCTGACCATATGTATTTGCTCATGTGGCTGATGTAATTTATGTCCTGTTCAAAAATGACAAAATTCTAAGGCTTCATGCATATTTATTTAAAACAATTAAAAATGATTAAAGTTTATCATGCCATTTGCAGCCATCCAAACAACATTTTCTAGCCATTACAAAACACAATAAAACCGAGTTTCTAGCTCATCTTTGATATTTATGCTCCTTCTGAAGAGCTAACTTCACAAATATTCTTGGTTCCTGTAATACAGTATTAAGGGACAATTCACATCAGAGAACAGGAACAGTCAACCCTGAGCTGAGAACTGGAATTAAAAGGGATTGTTGATCACAAAGAGCAACAGGTGTGCTTACACATCAGCGTGAGAGAGAGGAGAAAAAAACAACTTTAATCAGAAAAAAAGCAGAGTGAGGGAAAGAGAATTGAAGGAAGTCTCCTGCGGTCAGAAGAACAGATATGGACAAATGTAGAAATGAAAGCCACTGTCAGGAAAGATACCTACTTTATGAATTTTGGAAAAGTGAAGTGGGGAAAGGAACTAACTTTTTCCAAGTGCCGGGTGTGCCTTCAAGCACTTCTGGCACTGAGCTAGATGCTTTAGGTAGATGATTCCATCCTGTCCAGAGTCTCAAAACATCCCTGGGAAGTAGATACACTGTATACGTCTTTGAGGTAAGGAAACAGGCTGTGCTGTGACTTGCTGGCAAGTGACAGAGTCGGGCTTTGATCACGCCTCCCTCCCCCTCCACATGACACTTCCTATAAAGTAAGTCCCTTGATGGAAACAGGGCTAACGGGAATATATTTAATTCAGTCCGATTGTTACAGGGTGAATGAATTTTAGATGTTTTAGGCTTGTAAAGTTAGCTATATCTTATCAATTTCTAATACATATATATAATTCCTAAAGTAGATACGCATATAGATATAGATAGGTACCCACACATATATTTCCCAGTATCTTTTTAACTTTTACTGTTCAGAAACGGTAAACATTTAAAATATGTGTCTGATTCAAACAGATTATTTCAAAATGAAAAATAAATCATAAAGAAAAACATATTTTTCCAAATATCTCATTTCTACTAGTCTTTTCTATAAAATAAGCTCAGGTCAGAATTACATCTCTGGGTAAAATAAAATAAATATTCCATAACCCTGAGAACAAGTTGAATGAAGGAAAAAATACCAAATAATACTCCTCAGAAATCTCTGACATTCGTCCTTATATTATGCTGTGCGTGTTTCTTTTTCTCGCGCTTTAATATAATTTATTAGAAAGGTGGGTGTGTGTTTATGTGTGCATGCCTGTGTGCTTACGTATTTCTTAAGAAAAGTAAATCACATGAATGAAAAAAATGTAGCTATAGTCTCATACCTATCTATGTCTATCAATGGATATCAAGAGTATTTTAATTATGGAGTTTAAAACTGAGAGAAAACGTTGTTTCCCATAGAAAATTAACTGACAGGACTTTAGTCTGATTTAATAAAAATGATTGAATTAATTAGGATCCCTAGCTTATATGAAGGTTGGTTTAGTCTCATTCTTGCCGATGGCTATAGCAACACTATCCAATAGATACATAATGCAAGGCACAGACGAAGGTTGAAATTCTAGTAGCCACATTAAAAAAAACTATAAAAACTAAGTGAAATTAATTTAATAATATATCCCAATTTTCCCAATATATCCAAACCATAATCACTTTAACATATAATCAATATTAAAATGTTGATGAGGGCTTCCCTGGTGGTGCAGTGGTTGAGAGTCCGCCTGCCGATGCAGGAGATACGGGTTCGTGCCCCGGTCCGGGAAGATCCCACATGCCGCGGAGCGGCTGGGCCCGTGAGCCATGGCCGTTGAGCCTGCGCGTCCAGAGCCTGTGCTCCGCAACGGGAGAGGCCACAACAGTGTACGCTGATGAGATATTTTACACACTTTTTTGTGTGTCTTCAAAATCTGGTGGGTATTTTACACTTACAGCACGTCTCAATTCAGACTAGCCACATTTCAAGTGCTCAAATGTTCGTTTCAAGTGTATCTAGTGACTACCATGTTGGACAACGTTGATCTAAAAGTGGACCCTTCGTGTAAACCTGGGGCTTGGGAGACCAGTGAGCCTAGATGCCTCAGAACATAGAGCACCAACTCTACTAGCTCGTAACCACTTTTATTATGCCAACTGAGACTACACAGCTAACAGCTGAGACCTGCCACCTGCCACCTCCAGGAATATAAATATTTTGCCATGTCTAACTCAAATGAAAAGAATGTGGAGAAGAGGAAGGAAGGAAGGAAGGAAGGAAGGAAGGAAGGAAGGAAGGAAGGAAGGAAGGAAGGAAGGAAGGAAGGAAGGAAGGAAGGAAGGAAATTGTAAAACACACCATTATGGTATTTTGCATTCATTCTCAAAGTGTGGTCCACAGACCGCCCCCCTCAGAATCCCCAAGACCCTTTCAGGGGGTCTTCGAAGTCAAAGCTTTTAAAATCAATCAGAAGGAAGAGGAGAAGGAGAAAATCTTTTCACCGTGTTGACATTTGCACTAAATGGTACAGAAGAAATGTCAGGGAAAACTGCTGGTGCATTAGTACAAAATAAAGGCAGTGGCACCAACATGTGTGAGTTGATCATTGTATTCTTCACTACCAAACACATCAAAAGGAAAGAAAAGCCAGTTTCACCTAAGGATGTCCACTTTTATAAAGCAGTAGAAATGGTTATTTTTATTGAATCAACTCATGATATGTGTTTTTTTAATGGTCTATTTGGAATTACATGTAAAGCACTTTTGCTGCATGTTGAAGTAGAGTATTTGTCTCTAGAAAAGCCCTTGATACGATTATTGAGATGTGAGCTGAACTATTCACTGTTTTCATGAAAGACCATTTTTACTTAGAAAAAATGACTGAGAGACATGCTACTCAGAATTGAGTATCAGACACATATTTTCTTGAAAAATGCCAGTGACGAAAAACAATAGATAGCATATGTCAATAGGGAAAATTGAACTTTCAGGTGAAAATGAGAATGTTAGAAGACTTGTAACTATCATCCTGAGTTTGACAGCTTCCTAGCATTCGAAGACTTTTTCTGATGTCATTGGTAATAATACTTTTAAATGTCTTTAAAAAATTATATAAAGAAATGTGCCAACATTTGCAGGATCTATCTGAATAATTCATTGAAGTAATATTTTCGTAAAGCCCGTTGAACAGTATTTTATCAAGTACTTATGGGGTGAAAGAGTCATTCATCAAAGTGAAAGACAGACCAATGGATTTTGATGTAGTAGAGTACATAAAGTTTAATGATGTAATTTCAGAGATCACAGTGCAACTGTTAGAATATACCATTTGTAGAGTGTGATCTAGTATCCTAGAAGAATATTTACAATTATCTGAAAATGTTAAAATACTCTTCCCTTTTCCTACTACATAACCATGTGAGGCCATAATTTCTTTATATACCTCAACTTAAACAACAGATTGAATATAGAAACACATCTGAGATTACACCTGTCTTCTATTAAGCCAGATATTTGCAAAAATGTAAAACAATGCCATTCCTCTATGTGTTTCTTTCGTTTTGGAAAATATAGGTTTTTTCATAAAATATTTTATTCATGTTAATACGCATGGGTTTAACATTCTTATTTTAAAATGATTTAATACACAAAATACTTCTTAAGTTCTCATTTTTAATTCCTAACATAATTTTGATAGATGTACCCCACATAAACAGAAGCTCTTTGGATTTCACAATAATTTTTAAAAGTGTAATGGAGACCTGAGACTTTAAAAACTACTAGTGAGTGGGATAAGTACACAGGTTTTAGAATCATAAAGACATACTTTTGTATCTTGGTTCACGCCATACACTTGACAAGTAACCTTGGTCACTTACTGGACTGGTAACCTTGGTCAAATTATTGATTAGGAATTATGAACATAAAGGGTATGGGTCTAGAACATTACTTAACACAAAGAAGACCTCTGATAAATGTTGGCAATTATTATAATTATCACCATAGCCCTGTTAAGATCATCTTCCTACAACTATTGTGCTATCTGACTACAAGTATCCACAATTACTTGAGAATAGACTATAATTTCCTATGAGGAAGGTCATTCCTTTTGATATGAAGAGCCCACTGTTTTTGGTTCTGGTCTTCTGGCCTGATAGGTTACCAACTTACTACTCATTGTGGTGTACAGTACGTGCAGAAATACCCAAATCCACTTGTTATGCAGATGTATTTACATTAATGAACTGGACAGACTGTCACAGCATCTATAAAGTTCCATTGGGTTGATTAAGAGTATTTTTGTTTTCTGCTGCTCTGTGTTGGCTCATAATGTTGTGAAGCTGGCAGGCTGAACCCTCACACAGTCCTCCTCTTTGGGGTGTCAGGAGACATACTCTCCAGTTTAGAGTCTTGGAGGTACAGCTAATGATGGGTGTGAGAAGAGCTCTCTGGCCTTCCCATCTGTTTATCTCTTTGAGGCCCTGAGCACTTACTCCGTGAGGAGTGGAAGTATTTTGTCACAGGCTGGGGAAGAGTGAAGAAGGGCTACGGGAAAGGGTAGTCTTACTGCGGGTGACACTTGGGAAGGAGATACTCTTCACGTGCAGGTATGAGAGAGCTTGCGTGTGGAGAGCTGAGGAATTCTGATGCTAATTCTGCACTGAAACGCTTTCCAACTTGGAAGGATATTTATATGGGGCTGGTTAGGAAGTACCATGCTTCTTTTATTCAAATTTGAAGTAATTCCTCATATTTCCTTCATGCAATTATTACATATTGCATGGATGGGTTAGAAATTTCTGTGTGGATAAAAATGTATCCATAACCCCAAAGTCACAGAGTTAAGTACAAGTATATAATGGAGACTCTCTTTTTATTTTGTACCAGTTAAGCTAAGAAGTCAGGAAATCACTTTCTACAGTAAAAAGAAACATGGATTTGGACTTCACCTTCTATTAAGTCCTTGGCCATGGTAATGAATAACAAAGAAGATTTTTTTTCTCCTTAATATATTTCTTAATATGTAAACTAAAACATATTACGCATTTACCAGAATGAAAGACCCTCTAGTGCGTATATTGTTAATGTAGCTCAGTAGGAGATAATATGAGGCTAAAAGTAAAAAAAAAAAAAAAAAAAAATAGAGGATAGGTCATGGAAAAGAATTTTAATTCACCGAATGATTTCCTCTTCAATTAGGAATGTTCCAGAAACATGAGGATTGTTGCATATCTTAAAATTTTTGGAACATGGTAATGGAAGAAAGATCTTGTTTTATGTTGGAAGTTGTTAATATCTTTGTAAGTCTCCAGTAGAATTTTATCAGTTTTCATAAATATCTAGTTATGAAACTATAAATCACTTTCCGACCCTCTTTAGGGATGTGCAAAAAAGACAACAAGTATTCATTTTTCAACTTGCAACCTATGCAAGAGATAGGAACTTGGTGTTGATTATCCAGCTGTTTGTAATTCTAAAAATGAATCTCCTCAGTTACTTCCCCTTTAAGTAAAAAGGAAAACGGAAATATTTAGTAACTCTTATCAATCACATTTTTCAAGCATGAAGAGGTGTGGAAAATATTTTTTTTGATAAAAACTTCACATTTCTAAATTATTATTCCAAAGTTATGCAATTATTCCAATTTTATGAAAAGTAAATGTGATAACTATACAGGACTCTCCTACTACACATATTAACTTGCCAATGCAATAAACAATGGCCCAAAGCTAGTATTTGGTATAAAATTTTAACTCATGTCACACTTTTAGACTAAAAGCGATTTTACATACCCTTCTTTGGAAGATCCTTTTTCTAGGAGCTGGACCTGCCTCATTACTATAGATTGTCTGTTGTCCTACTATTAGAACTGACTCACACTAATTTCCTATCCTTGTATATTTTTCAAAAATTATGGCAGCTGGCTGAGTGCCAGATGTCTGTTAGTGGAAAAACCCTTAAGGATTAATTGCTTGCATTCTCACAGGTGTCCATGACCTGTGAACAGACAATGTCGGAACTTGTCCCTTGATGAGTATATTTGTAAGCATGTAGGTCGTGGCCTCCTACCTTCTTGGGACAGTGTTCATTTACCTGAACGGTGAGGATCTGCATGCTTCCCCCAAGTGGTTTGAGTCCTGTTGCATTGTCATTTTAAAAATTAATGTCATCCAGCTGAGGTTCTTCATGTCACTGAGAAATTATTGTCTGTTTTTCTAAGCTATGTCTTTCTTCCGTATCCCACAACTATTTTAAACCTAAACTACATTTCTACAGCTTTCTACTAATTTCTAACACACTCCTCCAACCATTGTGTCCCCCCTGATTTTGCCATAAAAAACAGAGTCCAACAGGAATGAACCCCTTTAATTTTCCACACCCCCAGCTACAACTGTATTTACATCTGCTTTACAGTATTATTTTCTTATTATTAGTTTTATAAGCAAAGATGTTCCTCCTTTTTTCCCCAAAGGGAATGTTTGTCCCTTATGCACTTATCTCCTGCCACCTACTCATGGACGCTTCTCATTTGTCAAGCAATTATTATTATTAATTAAACAACCATTTCCAGTGCATATTGTGTGCAAGACATCAAACCAGAGGTTATGAATACAAAGATGAAAACCATTTAGATGGACAAGAGACAAGCTGACAGTTGATTATAAGAAACTTTGGTTGCTTCTATGCTGAGGAGGATGTATCAGGTACTGTGGAAGCTCAGGCTGCAGAAATGTTCCAGGCAAGTTGGGAAACGTTTAAGAAGTTAATATATAAGTTGAGACTTAAAATGTCAGTAAGAATTTGCCTGTTGGACAGGCAAGAATAGGCTACATTTGTCCTTCCCTAGAAGTCCTTCAGTAAATTAACCGATTAGCTTTTAAAAATCAAACATTTTCCAACTTTATTTGAGCAGACAGCAGTGATGAGTCAACAGAGAGGCACATGGAGAGATGATAGCTCTGCTGGGTGAGCCCAGAGGCTCCTCCTAAGAGTTCTTACGAGAACCATACCAATGCTAGTATGAAACTTCTGCTTCTAAACTATGTGTTGTACTCAAAATATTGTTACTTTTCAATTTTTAAAATTCATTAAAAAATTTTTACTTCGCAGTCCTTTTGTTCTCAGAGGAGGTTCATATAGGGCTCTGATATATACAGATGCTTAGAGCTCAAGTCCTAGCCCAGATTGCTAGTTCTTCCTGGACCATGGTTCAGTTCATTTTTAGTTGCCAAAACCAAAGGAATCAAGCTCAACTTCCTTAAGCAATATAAAATTATTCTTGACATGATAATTTGATATATATTTTTTTCTTTTTTTATTGAAGTTTAGTTGATTTATAATATTGTGTTTTCAGGTGTACAGCACAGTGATTCAGTTATTTTTTCTGATTATATTCTATTATAGACTATTATAAAATACTGAATATAATTTCCTGTGCTCTACAGTAAATCCTTGTTGCTTCTCTATTTTATGTGAAGTAGTGTGTATCTGTTAATCCCCTCCCCTGATATATTTTTATTTTTTTGTTGCATTTTATTTCTTTCCCTATTCTATTCAAATATTTAAGATCCTTTTATTCCTTTATCTCAGAAGCATTTGCAAAAGCTACTCCAAGGCCACTGTTCTTGCACTGGGTGTAAATAGGGTCTCCCAGAGAGAAGCACAGAAAGAAGAAAGCCTTGAAAACAGGTGAAGAGATGATTTCTCCCAGACATGAGGAGGTCTGAAGTGAGTAGGGTTCACCTATTGGTCTATGGCAGATGCAAAATGGGAGAAGGAAAAATGATTGGAGAGGGCTCTGTGTTGCACCCAGGAGAACTGGACCCTGGTCAGTAGGTCTTTGGGCCCTTTCAGAGATTCAAGTGCCCCAAGTGGGTCACACAAGTAGCTATAGCCACCTGGCTGCAAGGCCCCTCAACACCAGTTATAAGATGGCTGTAATTTATTTTGAGATACTTCTTAGTAGACAGTATAATACACGTAAGTGTGTTAAAGTTCTGATGTTTTCAGAAAGCTGTGAGGCTGGTGTGGAGGCCCCCAAATTGCCGGCTCCCTGAGTGCAACTTCTTCCTGTCATTTACACATTAGTCTAGGTACGGCCGTGAAGGGAGTCTACAGGTGTAATTGTTTCCAAATCAGCTGACTGTCTAATAGAGAGATTACACAGGAGGGCCTATAAAAAATAGGTTAGGAGGTTATAATTTAGTTCTCTTTGCCTCAAAACATTAGCATCAAAGATCTTCTAGGGCTTCCCTGGTGGCGCAGTGGTTGAGAGTCCGCCTGCCGATGCAGGGGACACGGGTTCGTGCCCCGGTCCGGGAAGATCCCACATGCCGCGGAGCGGCTGGGCCCGTGAGCCATGGCCGCTGAGCCTGCGCGTCCGGAGCCTGTGCTCCGCAACGGGAGAGGCCGCAGCGGTGAGAGGCCCGCGTACCGCAAAAAAAAAAAAAAAAAAAGATCTTCTAATGATAGACTTCCAAGAGATTCTGGAGATTGACCCAGTATTAAATACCGGATTAATTATAGCAACTATTTATTTACTCACTGATCCAATAACTTACTTTAACGTCTAGAACCAAATAAAAATTAAAATAAATAATAAAATACAGTGAATTCATAAGAAATACGTAATTCTATGTTAACCTCTGGCACTGTTATAGAATGAGGTTGCTTCTTTATCGTTCACTGACTACATGATTTAAAAGAGGGTAAAATACCTCAGTAAAATCCAGGAAGTTACATTTAATACAATTGTGATTTACATAAATAATTGCTTCCATGACTCCTGACTGTCCGGAGCCATTAGCCTCTTGTGTTTCTGCACATTTTACAAGCAAGGTACTAACTGCGCTTTTGTCCCAGATCGTCTTTTCTAAGATGTGTGTATTGTGAACAGCCTTGAAAAAGACCGTGTTTGCTCCATTTGGAGCAAAGGACAGATTTTCTTTCCGTTCAGTGTAATAAAGATAACGTCTTCTTCCAGAAGAAAGGCCAGGTTTGCTTTTGCCCGTTAGAAAAAGATTCAGGTTCTGTGTGTAACTCCTCAGCTGTGATGCACCCCTACTGCATGTGTGGCATCCACATGGATCTGCCTACATCACACCTGTGTAACTTAGGGAAATAGGAGAACCAACACAAATATGCCATGTTCATGCTGTTTTCTGTAATGTGAATAGTACTTCATCTCAAATCCAGGGGTCTCCTGTCTTCTGCTAGCATCAGTGAAACTGGCAGAATAACTGGTTAGCTGCAATTAGTTTAAAATCATATCCTTCAAAGTTCTTGATCCTGATTAGCTTATAAACACAACTGATTCTTCTTGGCACACTTTGTTTCCTATTTTATAAAGCAAGAGTTTTGATAAAAAGTAACCAATGTATTTTTCCTCACTGATTTGTATAAAATAGGTAATGAGATTACTTTTCTACATCAACTTCTAAATGTGTGATTCATTTAAAAATATTAAAATGGACTCTTTCATAATCTTCAAAACCTTAACAAAACATTATCTTCCTAAGTCACTTGGGGAATTTGGCTTCAATCACTTCTCCTGCCTTTATCAACAAAAAAATAATAATGAAGGAATGTTCTTTGCTTATTTATTTGTAGTTGCCAAAATTTGGGGGTGGAAAAAGAAATACTTTCTAAGAATGTACCTTTTTTGGTTAATTATAGAAAGAAAATATTCTCATTAATTCTCCTTTCTAAATGTTCTATCAAATTCCTTGCAAGAATACTATTAATTTCCTTCAGTATTTACTGCAGGAAAGTTGTTGCAGAACATTAATGAAAGTGAGATTATGATACAAACTGTGACTTTAAGCACTTTATTCTATTAAATAGTTCCATTCAGCCATAAACTAATTTTGTAAATGGAAACTTTTATTTTACATTTAAATTTTAAAAACTCTTAAGCCAGAAATAGATTGTGTAAAGCAAAGCTGAGGGCTCTGTATACATAATCTCTTTGGACCTGTTTACTGAATTAAGCGTGTAACGTGTGGTCAGCTAACTGTGTGTGTAAAGACAGCCGGTCTTTCTCTGGAACCAATTAACACCGTTAAAAAGCCAGAGAAGGGCTTTAACTGTCTGCTCTGTAACACATCCTAAAGTGTTATATAACTGGCCAGTCGTTTTGTTTTGGTTTGCTTTGATTTCGCCTTCTGAATGGTTCATTACTGAGTCCTATAGCATCTCTACAACATAATGGTCTGGAGAAGTTTTTAAGAACAAGAAAACACAAAAGCATTTCCAACTTGTCAACTAAGTCGAAAAACATCGTAATAGTTCAGTGTAGGTTGTATGGTATATTCCATAGCCTGTGTAGTCACAACAGCTTTGTTGCTTGTTTGTTTTTCAGGAGATGCTATTCTGCAGGAAAGAAAGTAGAGAAACTGAAGACAAAGACAGAGACAGAGAGGGAAAACGAGAGAGAGACAGAGAGAGAGAAAGTAAGAGAGAAGATATACACTTTCTGGAAAGCAAGCATTATCACCTTCCACAATCATGATAAGAGGCTTTATCTCAAAGCAGACACTTAGTCACCATGACAGGTGATTCTACTTGCTAGAGAAGATTGATTGTACCCCTTGAAATCTGGGGTCCTGTGACCTCACCATTGCCGATACATCTTACTTGCACTGTCAGCATTCCATACATCAGTCATAGAGTAAGCTTAGGAAGCTCATAATGAAACAATACTTTTCTTTCACATCTTTGATAATCCCTAGAAGACCCTGGATTGTGGAGAACTGCTCAAATATTGAATAAAATAGTGAATTGGCTTTAAATTCTCTAGAAACTATGAAGAGCCAATTCTCCCACAGCCTGAAGAAGATGCAGATTATAAGCCATAAATCTACAAGGAAATGGGTGCTCTTTTGGGACTAGAGTTTGAAGAAGGAGGAGAAGGTTTGCCAGCTGTAAAGACTTCAAATCCTTCTATGTCTCTTTTTTCAACTGGAGGAGGTGATGAGTTAAATGAACTATCAGCCCACGAGATGTATCACTCTATCTTCTGCAGCTCTGAGGCGTCTGACCCTTCATCTCTTGCATTATTCCACCCTTCTTTTACTCCTGCAGCAAGGAGGAGAAGGGAGATTTTGTAGCTAAGCTACCAGAGCATTTGTTTTGTAGGAACTCCAAAACATGAATCTCAATCAATCACTTGGTGGGTGGTGCTAATGAGGTCAAGTTTACAAACTGAGACTCCACCTAAGCCAGCTATTCGGCAACAACTCATTACTGTGGGGTGATAGAGGTCTGGATTTGATTTTAAGTTCAATAAGAAGATGGTGATGGCTTTCAAGCAGAGGACAGGTAAAATCCATTTTGCCCTGTAAGTAGATCACTGTAGATGCTACAAGAATGCGGCCTAAGAGTGGAAATCGGAAGTCAGATAGAGGATTGTGGTGGATATATTTTTATTGACCCCGATAGATCCACTCTCCACCTTTCTTTATACTCTCCTTCTCCAGCCCCCCTCCACCCCAGGATGCTGACTACAAGAATCGACACCCCAGCAGCATCCTTTTCCTGGTGGCTTCCAGCTCTGCTCGGCCAGTGCGGATCATGGGCAGGAAATGAGGGAGAGGCAGAAAGTAAGATCGAGGCGTTTCTTCACCAGGCTCATTCTCTGCTAGGTCGCCTCACCAGGCTGTGTCCCTCTATTGGAAGCTGAAGTGACTGCCCTAAGGTCCTCATCACTCAGCTCTCTGCCCAGCTGCTGATAACCCTTTCTCAACCTTTGCTCCCTTGTGACTATTTTTGGAGTACTCTACTACCCCTCATTGTCTTTGTATAAACCCTGCCAATAGCTTTGGAAATAACCCCTTTATAAAACCTTCAATTACTAAGCTCGGATGTCCCATGTGTTTCTAACCCGGAACCTGCATCCAGAGGCTATCTTAGTATTTCAGCCAAGAGATAATGATGATATGATCTAGGGGAGTGGTTGTGAAGATAGATAGAATTAGACTGGCTTGAGGTGTATTATTGAGTTGGAATCACAGGATTTGTTGAAAGATATGATGTGGGATTTAAGAAAAAGGAGGACAAATCCAGGATGATTCCAACCAAAACAAGTGGTTCAATGGAAGGTAATACCTCTTATTTATAAGGGAAAAGTGGAAATGGAATAGAGTTGGAAGATAGGAAAAGGGCAAGAAAACGTCATTGTAAGGTGCTTGGGAGACAGCCAAGTGGGAATACCAAGAAGTAGTTAAATAACTAATTATGGATTTCAAGGGAGGTCAAGATGGTAAGTTTGTTATTCTTCACTTCGTCGGTGGTATCTGAACGTCATGACTGACTGCCATCACCCAGGACGTGGGCACAATTAGAAAGAAGTCTGAGGTCTGATCTCTGGTCAAGGAGAAAAGGTGATGCCTGAAGTTGAGTGAGAAAGAGTAGTGAGTGAGGTAGAAGGCAACCTAGGAGAAAGGCATCATGAAAGCTCAAAAAAAGGATGTTAGAAGAGGAACGTAAAACACATCTTAGAATTGGCCAACAGTTGCGGAGGGTTTGAATGGGATGAGAATGGATAGGTATTCGTTGAATTTTCCTGGCAATTTCGACAATATTAGTTTCTGTGCATATTTTGACCAAACCAGACTAATTGGAAGAATGGCTGGGAGAGAAGCAAGTAGAAACATCATTTGTAAGTAATGCTTTTAGTAGTAAATTTATTTATGAAAGAAATTTCCTTTCTCTCCAGGAAAGAAATGGAGATATGGGTGGTATGTGAGAAGAAAGGAAGACTGTTTTTGTTGTTTTTACGATGGGATAAGTTTGAATGAGAATGATCGAATAGATAAGGAGTAACTAATGCTGATAAGCAGAGAGGCAGAGATAAGTAGCAACTTCTTCTTAAAGGTGAGAGAGATCCACAGCAGGAGAACGCAGAATGACCTCTTTTTTTTTTTTTTTTAAGTTTATGCAATTTAAAAAAAAATCTGATTGACTTTGTCCAAAGAATGGAGGGCAACTTTCAGACATTATAATGAAGAGAATAAAATAGTATATGTTTTAAAGCAATCATTATTGTATCAGTTAGAATATTATAATACAAACAATGAAGAATACACGGGAGTAATGTTAAAAAGATATTTCCCTCTTCTGCAAGCACGGCATGACCTCAGAATGGATATACAGCATTAAAAGAGCCTTATTGGTTGTTCCATGCCCTTCTCTAAGTCGTAAAACAAATAACAGTAATTTTCCTCAGTGTTCCAGGGCACATGGAAAACATTACACATTTTCAATAATTGTGTGTCCCTCATCCAAACTTGCACTATTTCATTTTTCTGTCTGCACCGGTTAGTTGTTTTGTATTTATCTCTTAGAGCACATTTTAATTTTATTGTTAAATGTTTTCCATAATGTGAATATTGTGTATAACTACTATCTGTTTCAAAAGAAAAAAATCAGAAAGCTTTACTTGATATAAATATTTTGGTCAAAAAACAAACTGTTTTCGAACAGAGACACTTCAAACCCAAAAGTGGTGTGAGGCTCAGAGGCGGACGCTCCAGAACGGCGTATGAAGAGAGAATGAGGAAGCTTGTTCAACTTTTACAACGATTGGTGGTTATTATAATGGGAGTTTCCAGACAGCAAGGAATTGGTTAACAGTGATTATCTTATACTATTTTAGGAGGACAACTTAAGTTTTGTTTATGATCATTAGAAGCATTTACAAGAAATTACCTAAGTTAAATTTTACTTACATTCATGAACTAAGCTAAATTAAGTTTGGCTTACATGGCTTAACTGGTTTTGTCTGGTTGGGGAATTTTCAAGTCTGGTCTCTATGCGACTGAATTTTAACACAAGAAATCTGACAGAAAATACCCATAGACACATCTTTATTGATTTCAGTATTTATAAATTAAAGCTTATTAACATGACTCTAATTGCTTACTCTTTCTAGTGGCTATTTTGCTAGAAAACTGAATTCAAATTTTGTTTCCCAAATGTTTGTTTCCTACAGTATGAATTATTTTGGATCTTATCTTTGGAAAAAATATAAAATATCCACTAGATTGTATAAAATAATCCCAATAAATGTGTTTATATAATGAAAATTAACTAAATTTTCATTTAAGGTGATGGTGATATACAGATGCAGCTAGATTATACCCTTTGACAAAATAATATATCACAAAATTATCTGAAATCTTTGACAAATATTTTCTGAAGTCATTTTCCAGACGCATAGCCTAGGAGTGAGAACACAGGCCTGGAGACAGGTGGATTTGGCTCTAAATACCAGTTGTCACATCTATGAGTCATATGATAATAGATCAATGGAAATATTCAAATCAAAATATTGCTTAAAGTACTGAGGAAATCATGTAACAATAAAAAACAGCACAGTTTTACCTTCCTTTTCTTCACCCTCTATTTCCATATTTCTAGGTTTTTAATTACTTTGTTATTCCGATAAAAAACACACAACATGAAATTTGTCATTTTAATCATTTTTAAGTGTACAGCTAAGCAGAGTTAAGTACATTCACATCATTATGAAACAGATCTCCAGAACGTTTTCATCCTGCAAATTTGAAACACTACACCCATTAAAAAATAATTGCCCTCTGCCAACCCCTTCTACACACTCCCAGGTAACCACCATTCCACTTCCTGTGTCTACAAATTTGATTACTTTAGATATCTCATGTAAGTGGAATCACACAGTATTTATCTTTTTTTTCTCAAGCCTCCCAGTTTTTATTTCAATAATGTCAATTAAAAACCCTCCCCAGATATCCCTACACACAATTCATCATTTTCTTTTTTTTTTTTTTCCTATTTTTCACTCTATTTTTTTTTTTTTTTTTTAAATTTTTGGCTGTGTTGGGTCTTCGTTGCTGTGCGTGGGCTTTCTCTAGTTGTGGCGAGCGGGGGCTACTCTTCATTGTGATGCATGGGTTTCTCATTGCAGTGGCTTCTCTTCTGGCGGAGCATGGACTCTAGGCCCGTGGGCTTCAGTAGTACACAGTATTTATCTTTTTGTGACTGATTTATTTTACTTAGCCTAATGTGTTCAAAATTCATCCATGTTATAGCATGTTAGAGGATTGCCTCCCTTCTTAAGGCTGAATAATATTCCATTGTATGCAAACCCACAGCCAACATCATTCTCAATGGTGAAAAACTGAAACCATTTTCTCTAAGATCAGGAAAAAGACAAGGTTGTCCACTCTCACCACTATTAATGAATATAGTCTTGGAAGTTTTAGCCATAGCAATGAGAGAAGAAAAAGAAATAAAAGGAATCCAAATTGAAAAAGAAGAAGTAAAGCTGTCACTGTTTGCAGATGACATGATACTATACATAGAGAATCCTAAAGATGCTACCAGAAACCTACTAGAGCTAATCAATGAATCTGGTAAAGTAGCAGGATACAAAATTAATGCACAGAAATCTCTTGCATTCCTATATGCTAGTGATGAAAAATCTGAAAGAGAAATTAAGGGAACACTCCCATTTACCATTGCAACAAAATGAATAAAATACCTAGGAATAAACCTACATAAGGAGGCAAAACATCTCTATGCAGAAAACTATAAGACACTGATGAAAGAAATTAAAGACGATACAAACAGATGGAGAGATATACCATGTTCTTGGATTGGAAGAATCAACATTGTGAAAATGACTATACTACCCAAAGCAATCTACAGATTCAATGCAATCCCTATCAACTACCAATGGTATTTCTCATAGAACTAGAACAAAAAATTGCATCATTTGTATGGAAACACAAAAGACCCCGAATAGCCAAAGCAATCTTGAGAAAGAAAAACGGAGCTGGAAGAATCAGGCTCCAGGACTTCACACTATACTACAAAGCTACAGTAATCAAGACAGGATGCTACTGGCACAGTAACAGAAATATAGATCAATGGAACAGGATAGAAAGCCCAGAGATAAACCCATGCACATATGGTCACCTTATCTTTGATAAAGGAGGCAAGATATACAAAGGAGAAAAGAAAGCCTCTTCAATAAGTGGTGCTGGGAAAACTGGACAGCTACATGTAAAAGAATGAAATTAGAACACTCCCTAACATCATAGATAAAAATAAACTCATGATGGATTTAAGCCCTAAATGTAAGGCCAGACACTCTAAAACTCTTAGAGGAAAACATAGGCAGAACAATCTATGACATACATCACAGAAAGATCCTTTTTGACCCACCTCCTAGAGAAATGGAAAAAAAAAAAACCAAAAATAAACAAATGGGACCTAATGAAACTTAAAAGTTTTTGCACAGCAAAGGAAACCATAAACAAGACGAAAAGACAACTCTCAGAATGGGAGAAAATATTTGCAAACAAAGCAGTTGACAAAGGATTAATCTCCAAAATTTACAAGCAGCTCATGCAGTTCAATATCAAAAAAACAAACAATGCAATCCAAAAATGGGCAGAAGCCCTAAAGAGACATTTCTCCAAAGAAGATACACAGATTGCCAACAAACACATGAAAGGATGCTCAACGTCACTAATCATTAGAGAAATGCAAATCAAAACTACAATGAGGTATCACCTCACACGAGTCAGAATGGCCATCATCAAAACATCTACAGACAATAAATGCTGGAGAGGGTGTGAAGAAAAGGGAACCCTCTTGCACTGTTGGTGGGAATGTAAATTGATACAGCCACTATGGAGAACAGTATGGAGGTTCCTTAAGAAACTAAAAATAGAACTACCATATGATCCAGCAATCCCACTACTGGGCATATACCCTGAGAAAACCATCATTCAAAAAGAGTCATGTACCACAATGTTCACTGCAGTCTATTTACAATAGCCAGAACATGGAAGCAACCTAAGTGTCCATGGACAGATGAATGGATAAAGAAGATGTGGCACATATATACAATGGAATATTACTGAGCCATAAAAAGAAACGAAATTGAGTTATTTGTAGTGAGGTGGATGGACCTAGAGCCTGTCATACAGAGTGAAGTAAGTCAGAAAGAGAAAAAAAAATACCGTATGCTAAAACATATATATGGAATCTAAAAAAAAAAAAAATCGTTCTGATGAACCTAGGGGCAGGACAGGAATAAAGATGCAGATGTAGAGAATGGACTTGAGAACACGGGGAGGGGGAAGGGTAAGGTAGGACGAAGTGAGAGAGTGGCATGGACATATATACACTACCAAATGTAAAATAGCTAGCTAGTGGGAAGCAGTGCATAGCACAGGGAGATCAGCTCGGTGCTCTGTGACCACCTAGAGAGGTGGGATACGGAGGGTGGGAGGAAGATGCAAGAGGGAGGGGATATGGGGATATATGTATATGCATAGCTGATTCAAAACTAACACACCACTGTAAAGCAATTATACTCTAATAGAGATGTTAAAAAAATATTCCATTGTATGTATATACTCCAATTTGTTTATCCATTCCTCCATCATTGGATATTTTAGTTGCTTCCATCTCTTGGCTATTATGAACACTGATGTGCAACTACCTTTGGGGACCCTGCTTTCAATTCTTATGAATATATACACAGAAGTAAGAATGCTGGATCATATGATAGTTCTATTTAAAATTTTTTGAGGAAACTTTGTATCATTTTCCATTGCTGTTGGACCATTTTAAAATCGCAACAACAGTGCACAAGGATTCTAATTTCTCCCACATCCTCAAAAACAGCTGTTGTTTTCTGGGCGGTTTTCTGGTTGTTTTGTTTTTTGTTTTGTGTTATAATAGCCATCCTAATGGGTGCCAGCTGACATCTCACTGCGGTTTCCATTTGTATATTTCTGATTATCAGTGATGTTGAATGTCTTCTCATATGCTTCTTGGCCATTCATTTTCCATCATTAGAGAAATGTCCATTCAAGTCCTTTGCCCATTTTTTAATTGGTTTATTTGATTTTTTATTCTTGAGTTTTAGTACTTCTTTACATATTCTGGATAGTAATGTCTTATCAGATACATGATTTGCAAATATTTTCTCCCATTCCATAGGTTGCCTTTCACTCTATGGATTATATCCTTTGATGCACAGAAGTTCTTACCAATTACTCTATTTTTGCTTTTTTTGCCTGAGGTTTTGATGTTATATCCAAGAAATCACTGCCAAATCCAATGTCATGAAGTTTTCCCCCTATGTTTTCTTTGAGGAATTTTAGAGTTGTAGGTCTCCTATTTCAGCCTTTAATCCATTTTGAGTTAATTTTTGTGGATGGTATAAGATAAGGGTCTACCTGCAGTCTTTTGCATGTGGATATCCCATTTTCTCAACACAGTTTGTGGAGAAGACTCTCCTTTCCCCACTGAGTGCTCTTGGCACCCATGTCAAATGTCATTTAATCATTACACAAAGATTTATTTCTGGGCTTTCTATTCTTTGCATCAGTCTATTTGTCTTTATGTCAATACAACACTGTTTTGATCACTGTAGCTTTGTAATGTGTTGAAATCTGAAAGTGTGAGTCCTCTAAATTTGTTTCTCTTTTTAAAAATAGTTTTGACTATTTGAAATCCCTTGATATTCCATATGAATTTTAGGATGAATTTTTCCAAATCTCCCAAAAATGCTATTGGGATCTTGATAGGGATTGCACTGAATCTGCAGACTGTTTTGGGTACTACAGACATTTCAACAACACGTTAAGTCTTCGAATCCATGAAAATGGGATTTTTTTTCCCATTTATTGTTTCTTTTAAAATTTCTTTCAACAATGTTTGCAGTTTTCAGAGTACAAGTCTTTCACTTCCTTGGTTAAATTTATTCCTAAGTATTTTATTCTTGTTGATGCTGTTGTAAACGGAATTGTTTTCTTAATTTCTTTCTGGGACAGTTTATCATTAGCATATAGAAATAGAACTCTTTTTTGTGTGTTGATTTTGTATCCTGCTTCTTTGCTGACTTTGTGAATTAGTTCTAAAGGTTTTGTATGTGTGTGTATATGTAATCTTTAGGGTTTTCTACATATAATATAATGTCATCTGAAAACACAGATAATTTTATTTCTTTATCTCCCACTTGGATTCCTTTTATTTCTTTTTCTTATCTTACTGCTCTGGCAAGGACTTTCAATATGATATTGAACAGAAGTGGCAAGAGTGGACATCCTTGCCTTGATTTTTGAGGAAAACCCTTCAGTCTATCATCACTGAGTATGATGTTAGCTGTGGGCTTTTAATAAATGGTCGTTATTATATTGAGGTATTTTTCTTCTGTTCCTAGTTTGTGTTTTTATCACGAAAGGGTGTTGACCCTGTCAAATGCTTTTTCTCTGTCAATTGAGATGATCATATGATTTTCTCTTCATTCTATTTATATATCACATTGATTGATTTTCATATGGTGAAGCATCCTTGCATTCCAAGAATAAATTCCACTTGGTAATGGTGCATAATCCTTTTAATGGTCTGTTGAATTCTATTTGTTAGTATTTTGTTGAGAATTTTGCATTAATATTCAACAGGAATAGTTGTCTGTAGTTTTCTTTTCCTGTAGTATCTTTGTGTAACTTTGGTAATACGCTAATACTGGCCTCATAGAGTGAGTTTGGAAATGTCCCTTCCTCTTCAAGTTCTTGGAAAAGTTTCAGGAGGAATGGTGTTAATTCTTCTTTAAGTGTTTAGCATAGAATTCTCCAGTGAAACCATGTGATTCAGGACTTTTCTTTGTGGGTAGGCTTTTGATTACTGATTCAATCTTTTGTTATTTGTTCAGATTTTCTAATTTTTCATGATTCAGTCTTGGTAGATTATGTGTTTTCAGGAATTTGTCCATTTCTTCTAGGTTATTGAATTTGTTGGAGTACATTTATTCATAATAGTCTCATAATCCTTTTTATTTCTGTGGCATCATTTGTAATTTCCCATCTTTCATTTATGATTTTAGTTATTTGAGTCTTCTCTCTTTTTTTCTTAGTTGGTCTAGCTAAGGGTTTGTCAATTTTGTTTCTCTTAAAAAAAAAAACTTGTTTTTTTAAATTTTTTTCTATTCTCTATTTTATTTATCTCTGCTGTAGTCTTCACTATTTCCTACCTTCTGCTAACTTTGAGTTTAATTTTTTCTTTCTTCTAATTTCTTGAGATGTAAAGCTAGGGTCTTGTTTCAAGATCTTCTTTTTTAATGTATGCATTCACAGTTATAAACTTCCATTTTAGCAATGCTTTCACTGAAACCCATAAGTTTCAGTATATTGTGCTTTCAATTACTTTGTCTCAAGGTATTTTCTAATTACTCTTGTGACTTCTTTGACTTACTGGTTGTTTAATTTCCACATATTTGCAAATTTTCGTTTTCCATTTCTTTGTCTTTTGTAAAATTTTTTGATTTGAGGTCTAATTTGTCTTATATTAGCATAGCCACCCTTGCTCTCCTTTGGTTAACACTTGTATGAAATATCTTCTTCCATCTCTCCACTTTCTGTCTAGATCTAAAGTGAGTCTCTTGTAAATAATATATAGTTGAATTCCTTTTTTTTTAAAAATCCACTCAGCCAATCCAAGTCTTTTGATTGGTATGTTAATCTATTTACACTTAAAGTAATTACTGATAGGGAAGGACTTACTATTGGCAATTTGTTAACTGTCTTCTGCATTTCTTGTAGCTATTTGGTCCCTCCTGTCTACACTACTGCCCTACTTCGTGTTTCATTGATTTTCTTCTCATTTTCTGTTGTGTATATTCTATAGATACTTTCCTTGTGGTTACATTGCAGCTACATAAAACATCTTGAAGTTATAACACTCTTCTTTTTTTTCTTTGTCCATGCAACTTGCAGGATCTCAGTTCCCTGACCAGGGATTGAACCGAGGTCACAGCAACGAAAGTGCCAAATCCTAACCACTAGACCACCAGGGAACTCCCCAATATAGCATTCTATTTTAGATTAATAACAATTAACTTCAATCACACACAAAAACTATCCCTTTACAGTTCCACCCACCTGCACAGTTTATAGTCTTGATATCAAATTCTGTCTGTATATAATTAACATGGATTTATATATTAAAAAAATTTTATCATTTAAATTCTATGCATCAAAGTTACAATAGTATGGGTTGCTGTATTTGTCCCTATTTACCTTTACTGGAGAACCTTATGTTTATGTACAGCTTCTTGTTGCTGTCTACCATCTTTCTATTTTAATTTGATGAAATCACTTTAGCATTCCTTGTAGAATAGGCCTAATGGTAATGAAATCCCTCAGCTTTTGTTTATCTGAGAAAGTCTTAATTTTTCCTTCATTTTTAAAGGACAGTTTGCCCTATAGAGTATTCTTGGTTGACAGTTTTTTGTTTTTTTCCTTTCAACACTTTGAATATATCATCCCAATACCTTCTGGTTTGCAAAGTTTCTGCTGAGAAAGCCTCTGATAATTTTTTGGAGGCTCCTTTGTATGTGTAAACTTATTCAGAGTACTAATATTTGTGACTTAATAACTCTAGTTCTGATGAATCAGAACAGCAGGCCTCCTGCTTTGAGGGAATAAGTAATAGAAGGCTAGGAAAGAATCACTGGAGGTCTTTTAACTTTTAGAAATAAAGATAGAATATGGGAAAGAAATATTTTCTTCTCCCCTTAAATCTGTTTATTTTAAACAGGTTTAGTATATATTTTTCAGAAACCATGGTTACTTGGTTTATTGAGGGCTAGTTAACTCATTCATAACGGAAGCTTATACTAATGAAAAGGTATTTAAGCAAGGAATAAATTTTCTACTACTCATTTAGGTCACTATATTAATAAGCCTATAGTTAATTTATATGGCCACCACAGGGAAGTGCAGGCAAAGAAGTTTTAAATTTTACAGATATTAAAATTCCTGAAATTTACCCTGAGTCTATAAAAAATTGACAGCTATAGCTCTCTTCTCAAGACCATCAATGCCCCCATTATCATCATGTTTTATGTTACTAGGTATAAATAACGCAAGGTAGAAAAATATTAAATAGCAACCTAATTAGGAGTTACTATTTAACTTTAATCAATCAGTTCTAATATATTGTTTAGAAATAACAGAACTGAACGTTTTTCTTCAGCTTTTGGATTACAAATATGGTTTCATGCTAACAGAATTTTTTTATGCATCCCTTTGTCTGAAATAATTAACAAAGTCATCTCCTCAATGTTAATATGCCAACAGTATGACCACATGGGGGAAATTTACTGTCTTACATTATTTTATCATAAACAACATATTTGCTCATGATTGTAGATATTGTTGAATTTACAAATCCCTTAGCAACAGCCAAGCCAATTGTTTTTATAAAGCTTTGGAAAAAATCTTAACCAAAAGTGAGTTTACATTAATTAGAAATATATTGTGTTCTCCCCCTTCTAAGATCACTTCTGTCTACCCAAGATTTAGCTCCAGAAAATTTTATGTTTAATTTTTAGTCATGTTTTGGCCAAACAGAGACACTCACATGGTTGCCAAATTGGGCCAGATGGAAAAGTTGATATGATGGCACTGCAGTTTCAATATCTTCATTTCCAAGTGTTTTCTCTCCTTTCCTATGTCCCAACCTACTCATTCTCAGCAAACAAAGTCACACCAAAATGTGTGTCCCTCTGCAAGAAGGACCCTCAAGTTGTAAGAATGCAATCTCCATGTGTCAATGGAGCTTTGTTGCTGAATGTCCTCATATAATTAAATACAGGAATTAGTTTTTGAAACAGAAACGAAAAAAGCATGAAAATAATTCACACCATTTATATGTCCTGGTGGAGATAAAGAAATACTAAAAACACATTTCAGTAAAATGTTTACCTTTCATTGATTGCTGTCATTTGATAGCTACAACTCACATATCTATAAAGCTTGAAGTCTCAATTTTGTTTCTGTAATGAAAATAAACTGTGTGAGATTTATAATGAATTTTAATAAGTATTGAAGTAAAAGAAAAACACTTCAGCTGAGTACTACCATTAAATCACATAAACATATCTGTAGAATTTTTGCCAAAATTCCTGAGAAAATGTATTGAATAATACTTATTACTATTTTTAGTAAAACAAACTATAAGAAACATAATTTTCCAATAGTAAAAATTTCCTTTCCTCTGAAATCTTGGAAAGTTTTAAAAAAGTGATTATTCACAGGCACACTTTAAGGATACATCTTTAAAAATCCAGTTTTGCTAGCTAATTCCCCCAAAGACTATGTGGACTTTAAAGATTTTCTGAGCACTTGTATTGAAAATGTGTGCCATTGCAGTAGGTATGAATTTAAAAGTTAACACAACTTCGGAATCTTATGCTAAATTAATTTTATAAAATTTCTTTTTAATTTTTCTAGTTAAGAGGCACGTCTTCAGTTTTTACTTTTTTTTTTCCATTTTCATTATTATTATTATTATTATTTTTTTAACATCTTTATTGGAGTATAATTGCTTTACAATGGTATGTTAGTTTCAGCTTCACAACAAAATGAATCAGTTATATATATACATATATTCCCATATCTCTTCCCGTTTGCGTCTCCCTCCCTCCCACCCTCCCTATCCCACCCCTCCAGGCGGTCACAAAGCACCGAGCTGATCTCCCTGTGCTATGCGGCTGCTTCCCACTAGCTAACTACCTTACTTTTGGTAGTGTATATATGTCCATGCCTCTTTATCGCTTTGTCACCGTTTACCCTTCCCCCTCCCCATAGCCTCAAATCCATTCTCTAGTACGTCTGTGTCTTTATTCCTGTTTCACCCCTAGGTTTTTCATGACATTTTTTTTTAAAAATTCCATATATATGTGTTAGCATACGGTATTTGTCTCTCTCTTTCTGACTTACTTCACTCTGTATGACAGACTCTAAGTCTATCCACCTCATTACAAATAGCTCAATTTCGTCTCTTTTTATGGCTGAGTAATATTCCATTGTATATTATTAGTAAAAATACCAAACTGGTGACTGTCAGAATCCATTCCGCTCTTGTTATCAAAGCTTTAAGATTTTATCTAAAACTGTCACCACTTCAGGTTCTTTTGTAGTAGGTGATCAAACTATTTAAGATAAGACAAATCTTTTTTCAGAAACAATTGTTTCCAATCTTAGGATTTCTCCTATATAGATCTGATAGAGTAAAGATTTCTCTGATTCTAATTCCTTGAAAAATAGAGTGTATTCAGGATTAGTCAAAATAATGTTTGTTTTCTGTTCCTTCAATAGAATGTCTGGCCTCCCATGGGTAACAAACTACACCTAGCCCACCAATGAGATTTTAATGACTTATTCATAGACTATGGTAACTGTTCATTTTCAAAGGTTTCTTTGTTCTTGTCTTTATTTTTCTATTCATCTAATCTTACTGTAAATTCAATTAAAATAATATATGTAGAAGTATACATAGGAATGAAGAGTATGAGACAGTATATCAGATTGGAAGCCACGCTAAACCAGCTTTAGCAGGAGAGTCTCTAAAAATGTTCTCAAGAGTGGAACATAGGAAATAGTGCAGCACTAAATATTTTAGTATTAATACATCAGGGTAAATTTATTGTGGACAAAATTTTTCTAAGTGAGAGATTCTAAGTTCAATTTATAAAGAAGTGAATGAGACCACAGAAGAAACATTTTAAATAATTAAAATTATCAAAGTGTATTTATGACCTACATATACCTGAATATAAAATTAATATATCTTGTGCTTCATACTGAAACAATCACTGTAGACTGAAAATACTGTAAGTTTACAAACTGTTCCACAATCATGCATGGTAATTTATTCCTTCTTATCTTTCTTCAGGATGTTAACCTCCATCTACAATGTCTTAGACCTCACCTTAAATGTTTAAGTCCAAGGTTGGCCTCAAATTTTCCTTCTTCAGCCGCACGAACTACTCCATTCTGTAATAATTTTTTCCCCGCATTACCCAATTAACTTTATCTCTACTGTACCATTGTTAGACTTCGGCGGTAGGATATCTTGCATATGTCTTGTTTAGCTAAAATTATTTCCATTTCATTGTTTTAGAGCCTGTATAGTACACTTCTGATTGTCACACAGTACAAGTTTTTACTGTAGCTAGCACAAGCTTGGCACTCACTGTAGGAAGACATTTAGAAATATATCATGATTTCTATTACTTAAATTGATGGAGAAAAATTTTTCTTTGGAAAAGAGCAACTCTATGTTGTGTAAATATCCTAACGACAATTTATGATTGTGAAATATTGGTCTTCCCTGTGTTCCTCCTCCCCAAGACACTGCAGATGAAAAATGAAAGAGAAAATGAAAATGTTATGTGGGAATTATTACAGATTAAAACCAATCAGCTCAAGGAAGAAGGGTTTAAGTTTAAGTACACCAAGCAAAGAGTCAGATGGAGAAGTGCCTATAGAAACCATCTCGGCCTGAAGACAGTGGACAGGTGTTCCTACCTGTACTGTAAACAGCTGATTAGTTACCTTTTTTTTTTTAACATCTTTATTGGAGTATAATTGCTTTACAATCGTGTGACAGTTTCTGCTGTATAACAAAGTGAATCAGTTATACATATACATATATCCCCATATCTCCTCCCTCTAACGTCTCCCTCCAACCCTCCCTATCCCACCCCTCTAGGTGGACACAAAGCACTGAGCTGATCTCCCTGTGCTATGTGGCTGCTTCCCACTAGCTAGCTATTTTACATTTGGTAGTGTATATATGTCCATGCCACTCTCTCACTTCATCCTACCTTACCCTTCCACCTCCCCGTGTCCTCAAGTCCATTCTCTACGTCTGCATCTTTATTCCTGTCCTGCCACTAGGTTCATCAGAACCAATTTTTTTTTTTTTTAGATTCCATATATATGTGTTAGCATATGGTATTTGTTTTTCTCTTTCTGACTTCACTCTGTATGACAGTCTCTAAGTCCATCCATCTTACTACAAATAACTCAATTTCGTTTCTTTTTATGGCTCAGTAATATTCCATTGTATATATGTGCCACATCTTCTTTATCCATTCATCTGTCGATGGACACTTAGGTTGCTTCCATGTCCTGGCTATTGTAAATAGAGCTGCAATGAACACTGTGGTACAAGACTCTTTTTGAATTATGGTTTTCTAAGGGTATATGCCCAGTAGTGGGATAATATGGTAGTTCTATTTTTAGTTTTTTTAGGAAGCTCCATACTGTTCTCCCTAGTGGCTGTGTCAATTTACATTCTCACCAACAGTGCAAGAAGGTTGCCTGTTGTCCACACCCTCTCCAGCATTTATTGTCTGTAGATGTTTTGATGATGGCCATTCTAACGAGTGTGAGGTGATACCTCATTGTAGTTTTGATTTGCATTTCTCTAATGATTAATGATGTTGAGCATCCTTTCATGTGTTTGTTGGCAATCTGTATATCTTCTTTGGAGAAATGTCTCTTTAGGGCTTCTGCCCATTTTTGGATTGGGCTGTTTGTTTTTTTGATATGGAGCTGCATAAGCTGCTTGTATGTTTTGGAGATGAATCCTTTGTCAATTGCTTCATTTGCAAATATTTTCTCCCATTCTGAAGGTTGCCTTTTCGTCTTGTTTATGGTTTCCCTTGCTGTGCAAAAGCTTTTAACTTTCATTAGGTCCCATTTGTTTATTTTTGTTTTTATTTCCATTTCTCTAGGAGGTGGGTCAAAAAGGATCTTTCTGTGATGTATGTCATAGAGTGTTCTGCCTATGTTTTCCTCTAAGAGTTTTAGAGTGTCTGGCCTTACATTTAGGGCTTAAATCCATTATGAGTTTATTTTTGTGTATGGTGCTAGGGAGTGTTCTAATTTCATTCTTTTACACATAGCTGCCCAGTTTTCCCAGCACCACTTATTGAAGAGGCTGTCTTTCCTCCATTGTGTATTCTTGCCTCCTTTATCAAAGATAAGGTGACCATCGGTGCTTGGGTTTATCTCTGGGCTTTCTATCCTGTTCCATTGATCTATATTTCTGTTACTGTGCCAGTAGCATCCTGTCTTGATTACTGTAGCTTTGTAGTATAGTCTGAAGTCAGGGAGCCTAATTCCTCCAGCTCCATTTTTCTTTCTCAGGATTGCTTTGGCTATTCGGGGTCTTTTGTGTTTCCATACAAATTGTGAATTTTTTTGTTCTAGTTCTGTGAAAAATGCCAGTGGTAGTTTGATAGGGATTGCACTGAAATTGTAGATTGCTTTGGGTAGTATAGTTATTTTCACAATGTTGATTCTTCCAATACAAGAGCATGGTATATCTCTCCATCTGTTTGTATCATCTTTAATTTCTTTCATCAGTATCTTATAGTTTTCTGCACACAGGTCTTTTGTCTCCTTAGGTAGGTTTATTCCTAGGTATTTTATTCTTTTTGTTGCAATGGTAAATGGGAGTGTTTCCTTAATTTCTCTTTCAGATTTTTCATCATTAGTGTATAGGAATGCAAGAGATTTCTGTGCATTAATTTTGCATCCTGCTACTTTACCAAAGTCATTGATTAGCTCTAGTATTTTTCTGGTAGTATCTTTAGGATTCTCTATGGATAGTATCATGTCATCTGCAAACAGTGACAGTTTTACTTCTTTTCTCATTTGGATTCCTTTTATTTCTTTTGCTTCTCTCATTGCTGTGGCAAAAACTTCCAAAACTATGTTGAATAATAGTTGTGAGAGTGGACAACCTTGTCTTGTTCCTGATCTTAGTGGAAATGGTTTCAGTTTTTCACCATTGAGGACGATGTTGGCTGTGGGTTTGTCATATATGACCTTTATTATGTTGAGGTAAGTTCCCACTACGCCTACTTTCTGGAGGGTTTTTATCATAAATTGGTAAATTTTGTCAAAAGCTTTTTCTGCATCTATTGAGATGATCATATGGTTTTCCTCCTTCAATTTGTTAATATGGTTTGTCACATTTATTGTTTTGCGTATATTGAAGAATTCTTGCATTCCTGCGATAAACTCAACTTGATCATGCTTTATGATCCTCTTAATGTGCCGTTGGATTCTGTTTGCTAGTATTTTGTTGAGGATTTTTGCATCCATATTCATCGGTGTTATTGGCCTGTAGTTTTCTTTCTTTGTGACGTCTTTGTCTGGTTTTGGTATCAGGGCGATGGTGGCCTTGTAGAATGAGTTTGGGAGTGTTCCTCCCTCTGCTATATTTTGGAAGAGTTTGAGATGGATAGGTGTTAGCTCTTCTCTAAATGTTTGATAGAATGCACCTGTGAAGCCATTTGGTCCTGGACTTTTGTTTGTTGGGCGATTTTTAATCACAGTCTCAATTTTAGTCCTTGGGAGTAGTCTGTTTATGTTTTCTATTTCTTCCTTGTTCAGTGTCAGAAGGTTGTGCTTTTCTAAAAATTTGTCCACTTCTTCCAGGTTGTCCATTTTATTGGCACAGAGTTGCTTATAGTATTCTCTCATGATCCTTTGTATTTCTGCAGTGTCAGTTGTTACCTCTTCTTTTTCATTTCTAATTCTATTGATTTGAGTCTTCACCCTTTTTTTCTCGATGAGTTTGGCTAATGGTTTATCAATTTTATCTTCTCAAAGAACCAGCTTTTAGTTTTACTGATCTTTGCTATTGTTCCCTTCATTTCTTTTTCATTTATTTCTGATCTGATCATTATGATTCTTTCCTTCTGTTAACTTTGGGGTTCTTTTGTTCTTCTTTCTCTAATTGCTTTAGGTGTAAGGTTAGGTTGTTTATTTGAGATGTTTCTTGTTTCTTGAGGTAGGATTTTATTGCTTTAAACTTCCCTCTTAGAACTGCTTTTGCTCCATCCCATAGGTTTTGGAGGGTTGTATTTTCATTGTCATTTGTTTCTAGGTAGTTTTTGATTTCCTTTTGATTTCTTCAGTGATCTCTTGTTTATTTAGTAGTGTATTGTTTAGTCTCCATGTGTTTTTATTTTTACAGACTTTTTCCTATAATTGATATCTAGTCTCCTAGCATTGGGGTCAGAAAAGATACTTGATACGATTTCAATTTTCTAATATTTACCAAGGTTTAATTTGTGACCCAAGATATGATCTATGCTGGAGAATGTTCCATGAGTACTTGAGAAGAAAGTGTATTCTGTTGTTTTTGGATGGAGTGTCCTATAAATATCAATTAAGTCCATCTTGTTTAATGTGTCACTTAAAGCTTGTGTTTCCTTACTTATTTTCATTTAGGATGATTGGTCCATTGGTGAAAGTGGGGTGTTAAAGTCCCCTACTATTATTGTGTTACTGTTGATTTCCCCTTTTATGGCTCTTAGCGTTGCCTTATGTATTAAGGTGCTCCTATGTTGGGTGCAAAATATTTACAACTTTTTATCTTCTTCTTGGATTGATCCCTTGATCATTATGTAATGTCCGTTTTTGTCTCTTATAATAGTCTTTATTTTAAAGTCTATTTTGTCTGATATGAGAATTGCTACTCCAACTTTCTTTTGATTTCCATTTGCATGGAATACCTTTTTCCATCCTCTCACTTTCAGTCTGTATGTGTCCCTAAGTCTGAAATGGGTCTCTTGTAGACAGGCTATGTACGGGTCTTGTTTTTGTATCCATTCAGCCAGTCTTTTTCTTTGGTTGGAGCATTGAAACCATTTACATTTAAGGTAGTTATTGATATGTATGTTCCTATTACCATTTTCTTAATTGTTTTGGGTTTATTATTGTAAGTCTTTTCCTTCTCTTGTGTTTTCTGCCTAGAGAAGTTGTTTTAGCATTTGTTGTAGAGCTGGTTTGGTGGTACTGAATTCTCTTAGCTTTTGCTTGTCTGTAAAGGTTTTAATTTCTGCATCGAATCTAAATGAGATCCTTGCTGGGTAGAGTAATCTTGGTTGCAGGTTTTTCTCCTTCATCACTTTAAATATGTCCTGCCACTCCCTTCCAGCTTGCAGAGTTTCTGTTGAAATATCAGCTGTTAACCTTATGGGGATTCCCTTGTATGTTAATTGTTGCTCTTCCTTTGCTGCTTTTAATATTTTTTCTTTGTATTTAATTTTTGATAGTTTGATTAATACGTGTCTTGACATGTTTCTCCTTGGATTTATCCTGTATGGGACTCTCTACGCTTCATGGATTTGATTATTTCCTTTCCCATATTAGGGAAGTTTTCAACTATAATCTCTTCAAATATTTTCTCAGTCCCTTTCTTTTTCTCTTCCTCTCTGGGACCCCTATAATTCGAACGTTGGTGTGTTTAATGTTGTCTCAGAGGTCTCTGAGACTGTCCTCAATTCTTTTCATTCTTTTTTCTTTATTCTGCTCTGTGGTAGTTATTTCCACTATTTTATCTTCTAGGTCACTTATCCGTTCTTCTGCCTCAGTTATTCTGCTATTGATTCTTTCTAGAGAATTTTAAATTTCATTTATTTGTTGTTAGTCATTGTTTGTTTGGTCTTTATTTCTTCTAGGTCCTTGTTAAACGCTTCTTGTATTTTCTCCTTTGTATTTCCAAGATTTTGGATCATGTTTACTATCACTACTCTGAATTCTTTTTCAGGTAGACTGCCTGTTTCCTCTTCATTTGTTTGCTCTGTGGGGTTTTTACCTTGCTCCTTCATCTGCTGTGTGTTTCTCTGTCTTCTCATTTTGCCTAACTTACTGTGTTTGGGGTCTCCATTTTGCAGGCTGCAGGTTTGTAGTTCCCGCTGTTTTTGGTGTCTTCCTCCGGTGGGGAAGGTTGGTTCAATGGATTGTGTAGGCTTCCTGATTGGGGGGGGACTGGTGACTGTATTTTGGTGGATGAGGCTGGATCTTGTCTTTCTGGTGGGCAGAACTGTGTCTGGTGGTGTGTTTTGGGGTGTCTGTGACCTTATTATGATTTTAGGCAGCCTCTCTGCTGATGGGTGGGTTTGTGTGCCTGTCTTCCTAGTTTTTTGGCATAGGGTGTCCAGCACTGTAGCTTCCTGGTCGTTGAGTGGAGCTGGGTCTTAGTGTTGAGGTGGAGATATCTGGGAGAGCTTTCGCTGCTTGATATTACATGGGGCCAGGAGGTCTCTGGTGGACTAATGTCCTGAACTCGGCTCTCCCACCTCAGAGGCTCAGGCCTGACACCCGGACAGAGCACCAAGACCCTGTCAGCCACACAGTTTTCAACTATTTGGGGAATCTTCCAGGTGTTCATCAAAGAAGAAGGAAGCCGCTGTCTCTGAGATGCATCCCTACTTGTTCCTATGGTGTCTTTTAGTCACTGGGACAGCCTTGACTTTTACTTTTGTGTCCAATGACCCATATGATAAATGCCACCTCTTTGGCATATATTATAATTCCCCAGAGGTGAAGTCACAAAGCTCGGTCTTGCAGCTCATCAGCTTGTCCAGATGCATATTTCTGTTCTACCGAGGAATAAGCATAAGTTGGCAGGCAGTGCTGAGCAGGGCAGAAACAGGCAGGATCCCCAGAACAAATGGTTTTGGCAGCTGCTAGAAACGTCCCCCCAGAACTCCCTCCTGGGCACAGCGAGCAAGGAGCAGCGGCTCCTCAGAGCCACCCCTGTGAGCTTTCATGGCCGTGGCTCTGCTTTTGATTAGTTACCTTTTACTCTTGGTTTCTGAAACCAGCATATTTCTCACTAAATCCACAACTGCATAAACACAATCCTACAGCCCTGTTTTCTTCATGGAGTTGGGGGTACTTGACAATCAATACCATCTATGAACCTGCCAGTCTATAGATATGACACTGAAATGAGGGAAAATTAATCAGACAAGCTTTACTTTCTTAGGAAAACTAAAATCCTTCAGTTTGTCAGGAAAGACAGACAGCAGCGGCAGAAAATCAAAGAAACATTCGGTGAGTTCATTTCCTGTAAATCTTAGCTAATGTTTTGATGTTATAGAGACACATGTCTAGTAAAAGCATGTTTGATAATTTTATCCACTCAACAAGTATTTAATAACAGCGTATTTTGTGCCAGGCTTACGAAGTTTGTTTTTAAAAAATTTATGTCTCGCTTATTTCCAAAAAGGTATTCGAAGTGACTTTTACCACCCATTACAATTAATCACGATCTTATGAAATCCATACAGTTAAGTTAGTCTACTGGTGGCTCCCTTTCTTTCAAAGGACTTTGTTCTCCAGGAATGTAGTATGTGTCAAATGTTCTAGTAGGTAAGTTAAGAAAATAATCTTGCTCACAAATCAACTAATATTTGCTGAGGGCCATATTTTTTTTTACTGATTATTTTATTATTGTATGCTAAAAAAAAATAACAAAAGAATAAAAACTGTTGTCCTGCTCCTACTATAACTTCTTGCCGGAAGATACACAAACAAGCAGAGAACAAATTTCTGCCCTTGGGGACATGACGTTCTCAAGCAACAGGACAGCTGTTCCTGGAACAACTAAACAGCAACGTAAGACTGTATAGAGCAATGCTTATGAGATGTTAATGTGGTTAGAATCACCTTGGGATCTTGTTAAAATGCAGACTCAGGTTGAGTAGATCTGGGGTGGAAACTGGGCTTCCACGTTTTTAACAACTTCCCAGGTGATGGTGGAGGCTACCGGTTCCTGCACCCCCACTCTGAACTAGGCTGTGCTACTGGCCAGTTGAGCTAGTCACTTCATCTTCTGAAACTTCATCTATTACATGTGGAAGAGTTTAATGCATAAAATAAACAGATCTCTAATGTTCCTTGCTGCTCTAACACTTTGATCCTGTGTGTATTTTTTTTTCTCTTTTCTCTTTCAACACTTATTTTCTCATTCCAAGATTCATGACCAGATTCTTTAATAGCAGAAGAGGCAGATGAGATAGTTTGCCATCTTGCTTTCTAAATTAATGGCTCCTCTGTTTCCCCAATTTACCCATCTTTTAATTAATTATTAGGTGATTTCATAATCTTCTTCTTCCAACAGTTCATGTATTCTACACAACTTGTCTTTTGAGTTCTCTAATTTTATAGTCTCATTTTTTTCTACTCCATCAAATTTTTTGCAATAAAAATATAAAACTTTGAACGTTTTTATCTGTCACATAGTCCTCTAATATCTTGTCCTTGTTTTAAATGGGAAGTGGCATTCCACAAGGTGCCTAAAACACAATGCAGTTTTGAACTCAAAGACAAACGTTTTTAATTTAATATTTTACTAGAATTACTGTCACATAGTCCTGTGTTGAGAATTCTTGGCCACTGAGGTAGGAATACGTCACTTAAGAAGCTCACAAAGATGTTCCCTTCAATGTCCTCTCCTCTTGGCCCTTCCTGACTGCCACCAGTAAGCATCTGTGGACTAGAATGCATTGAGAATACACTGAGCAAAGGAAAGCATGGCCATCTAAGTTTTGCACACTAATTAAGAGTTGCAAATGTCTTAACAAACTTCAGTTATAAATGAGAAATTGCCTTTTTCATCTGTTTATATAAATAAAACAGCTAGAGTTGGAAATTTTTAGATTGCCTAATAAAAAGATAAGGGCTTTTTTAAAAAAGAGTTGATCCTCCTAAAATATTTAAAGCCCTGTCCTTTAAGACCTTTAAAATCTTTTGTTTTTCTGTAAAAGACTATACAGAGATAGAAAGAGCATTATTATCTCCAAGAGCCATACTTACATTGGCATCAGAAATTGAATGTTCCTTGAATTTTCTACCAGGAATATTGATATGTTTATCCTTGAAGCACTCTTTAAAATAAAAATACTAGCTACGTAAAGAACTCTGAATAAATGGTACTGGTTGCTGGCTTACTGGGAAAGAACAATTGGCTATTAGGTAAAATGTCTCACTTACAGAATTAACTCTTCTCCTGGATCTGGCCTTCAACATTGTAAAACCAGACATCTAAATATCAGTACTCAATAGCAGATTTGCTTCTAGAGCAGAGATCTGTTTTCAAAGCTTACAGGAACTCAAGAATATGATTATCCAAAAGAATGAAATACTCAAACATAACTATAACTAGTACATTGTCTCTTTCAAGGAAGCCATTTGGAAAAAGTCTCATCATGATTGGAAAGTTACTCAGTGAGCAGAGAATCAGAGCAAGGGGAATTAAGGAATTACTAAATAGATACTGTCTTTTGCTGTTATATCTTTTTTTTTTAACCTTTATTGGAGTATAATTGCTTTACAATGGTGTGACAGTTTCTGCTGTATAACAAAGTGAATCAGCTATGTGTATACATATATCCCCATATCTCTTCCCTCTTGCGTCTCCCTCCCACCCTCCCTATTCCACCCCTCTAGGTAGTCACAAAGCACCGAGCTGATCTCCCTGTGCTATGCGGCTGCTTCCCACTAGCTATCTATTTTACATTTGGTAGTGTATATATGTCCATGCCACTCTCTCACTTTGTCCCAGCTTACCCTTCCCCATCCGCATGTCCTCAAGTCCATTCTCTATGTTTGTGTCTTTATTCGCGTCCTGCCCCTACAGCCACTATGGAGAACAGTATGGAGGTTCCTTAAAAAACTAAAAATAGAACTACCATACGACCCAGCAATCCCACTACTGGGCATATACCCTGAGAAAACCATAATTCAAAAAGAGTCATGCTATTATATCTTGATGGCTCTATCACCATAGTATTAGAAAAGGACAAAGGAATAGGAACCACTCTATTGAATAGATATAATCTAATGCATGATCACATAGGTAGTAGAAAAGACTGACAGTGTAAACAACAGTGGGAAGTTATTACCTTTCTTAGAATAGAGGGGGACAAAAGGAGAAAGCTGGTTTATAGAGCCTACGGGGTCAGCTGGCCAAAACTGGAACCACAATACAATACCCACGTTCCCTCTTCCTTTCATTTCCAGTCTCTTGGCAATGCCTCTCGCTGGCTGAACCAACCCACAAGACAGCTTTAGAAAAGATTCTCATTCTATTTTTTCTTTACTTCTTTGGAAGGTATTCAACTCTATTTCTATGCTTTTCGTGGTTTCTCTAGAAATTTTAACATGCATACTTATCTAAATTGAAAATCAATATCTTTATCCTTTTCCGAACAACACAATTATATTCACCACTCCTGGCTTTATGGCTATAATTTTAAGATCTTTTAAACCTCATACAACATTGCCATTACTGTTTTATACAGTAGTAATAATAATCATAACACATGCTGACTGCGTTTCAGGTGTTTTTCCAAATACTCTTTTCATATCCTCCTGGTAATAACCCATAAGGGAAGTAGTATTATTATCACCAATTTACAAAGGAGAAGAAAAGGGCAGACGGAGGTTAATTAATATTTGCATGATCACATCAATTAAATGACAGTCAGCTTTTCAATGCACATTGTTGGCTTCAGAGTCTAAGCTCATAATCACTCTTCAGAGCCTCTGCCTGTGAATGCTGGCTTTGATTTCCCCACATATTCCTACATTTCTTAGCTTTGTAATAGCTAACATCTCAGCCCATCTATCTGGAAACATTATTTTTTTCTGTCTACAATTTATTTAATATGGATTTATTTGATTATTTGCAATTGTCTTTATTTTTCCTTCTTTCCTAAAAAAGACTATTTTTATTGGCTACAGAGTGCTAGGTCAACATCTATCTTCATTTAGCATACTGAAGATACTATTCCATTTTGTCTAAGCTTTCATTTTTTATGTAAAGCCAGATGTCAGTCTAATTATTGCTCTATTTCAATAATCAGAATTTCTCTTCAGCTGCTTTAAGTATTTGGCCTTTGCTTTAGGTGTTTTTAATTTCACTATTATGTGTTTTAGGTAGATTTCTTTTATTTATTTGTTTTTTTAGTTATTTGTTTTTATATTATATTTGTTTTCATTTATAAATCATTGAGGTTCTTGAATTAATACAACTTGGTGTCTTTCAAATTCTGGGAAGTTCTCAGCCAGTATACCCTTAGATAATACTTCTGCCTTATTCTCTCCCTCCTTTCCACTGGGAACTATTAGGTTTTTTAACTTCTCTAGGTCTTTAATCTTTTCATTATACTTTCTAATTCTTTTATTATTCTGGGCCAAACTCTGGATATTTTCTTCAGCTTTTATTTGATAATCCAATTTAAAACTTAAAGTGTTTTATTTATTTATTCATTTTAATTTCCAGGCATTCTTTTGATTCTCCCCCCCCCCCAATCCTCTGGTTCTTTAGGATTGTTTTAAAGTTCCTTCTGCTTTTATAAAGTGCTTATAATTCCCTTGAATGGTCTCTTTGCAGGTCCTAGATTTTGCTGCTGTAATTTCTTCTGGTGTTTAGAGTGCCTTGTTTCTTTATATATTTTTGTGATTTTATTTTACTGTGAGGTGTTCAATTCGCCTTGAAACTTTATATGTGGAAGTACTTTGAAGCCTGGGATGTTTTTCTCCAGAACAGACTGGTATTTGCTTCTGTAGGTACAGTCCAGACTCCCTAAGCCAAATTTATAGATTTAGTTTGTGTGTGTGTCACTCAGGTGGTGTGAATTCAGGCTGTCATCTTCTGAGAAGACAGGTTTATCACTACATGTTCTCAAGGGAACATTCTTTTCCCCTTGCTCAGGAGAAGTATGACAATGCAGGCATTTTCCTTGACGTCCTTTGTGGTAGAATGGAATTATCTCTAATTCTCCCTCATCCTCAGGTTATATGGCCCTTTTGGAGTTTGAGAATTATTGAGGTGCGGGAGTCTGATGACTTCTATCATAAAACTCTGCAAAGTGTGTAAAAACTTGTGTTCAAGTTCACTTGTGTCAGAAAAAGAAATAATTTCAAAGCCTCTCAGCGTTCCCACTTTCACTCCGGCCCTGGCCTTAGTACTCCTGACTTTGTCAACATACAGATACATTAAAAAGATACTTTTTCATATTTTATATAAAATTTTTAGTTGCTTTTACCAGAAGCATAAGTTTGCCAATGTATTCCACATATTTACGAAAACAGAAGCAGATCATACTTCCCTTAGATGCTAATGTCAGTTGCATTATAGCCAAAGGAACCGTAAACCAATCTGTACCTCAAAGACAATTGTTTCTATTTTGTGAGACACCCATTATGAACTGACTTTTAGAGTTTCTCAAATAATTCCTACTTTTGCCTTTATTTCCAAGGCATTGGAAGAACTCTTTATTCCTCCATCCTCTTCATCTCCCAGTTTGTCCATCTTAAAGAAAATCAGACACCATCCATACTCAATACATTTGGACGAAATACACAACCAAAAACAAGCATGCCCTTGGCCAATTTAAAACTATGGATTAATGTTATACTAAGGTAAAAAAAAAAAATGCAACCTCCACATTTAGCTTTTCTAATAGGCTTCCGTCATTTATAAGCACTAAATAGTCTGCAAATCTACCAGCTGAAGGATGCTACCAATATGGAGTTTTGACAGATACTGATTTCTTCTCAAATCACATTTCTGTTAAGAATTAGATAATTCCTGTACCTATCTTTGTGTAACACAATGGGTTTATCAACTTGTACTAAGTGTTCACTCTTAATGAAAATATTTGTTGTTGTTATTTACAGATAAAATATATTGGGTTGGCCCAAAAGTTTGTTCAGTTAGTGAATACGTTGTTCAATAAATTTCTTCGCGAAATGAAAAATGTGTCTTTTATCTTTACTGAAAACCGAACGAACTTTTGTGGCCACAACCCGGTATCACGGGGCTTCATTTTCTGGCAAGTCATGCTGGTCAAGGTCGACTTTTAGGCTGAATCGAATACCACGAAATGTCATTAAATGTACATCCAGACTGGAAAACAGGAGATCAAAAATTATAAGAAAGTATAATTCACAAAAGCTCCCATGCTCTGAAGCCAATAATTGCCCTGAGGACATCTGCCCGTTGCTTGTAACTTGGAGGTTTTGAGTTTAAACACACAGAGGACTGGAGACAAAACCTAGGGCCAGCACAAGTTTGAAGTCTGATTAAGCTCCAAATAGTCATGGCTCTAAAAGGCAGCATTCAGTAAAATGATGAACTGAGAAAAAACTCTACCTGCCACACCCCTCCCCCTTGCCCACCAGGACCACTGTTTAATAGCCTACAGTATTCTAAGGATCTCAAAAGCCCTCTTCTCCATTTGCTTTCAAATGGGACCAAAGCTCAAATATTGCCTGGGTTCGAATTCTACTGTACTATTATTTAAGCAAGTTACTCAAACTTTGAACCAGTTACTTCAACTTTCTGGGCCTCAGTTAATTTTCATCTGTACAAAGAGTATGATTATAATACTGCCCGTCTTATAGGACTGTTAGATGAAGTCCATTCCCATATACGCACATTACTCAAAAGCGTGCCTGGCAATGGTATATAAGTAAGTGACAGATGTTATGCCCACTGAGGCACTGTGCTAATTAGCTAAGAGCACAGGCTACACGTTCTCATGGCCACGGTTACTTCATTGAGGGATGGGCACGTGACCTAAGCTGGTGCATCTGAGTCTTTCTTTGGGTTTGCTGGGCATGAATCCATCCCTCTGCGGTGGAGCCTTCATGTATCTGAGGTTGACAAGTGGTGGAACCAATGTTTCCTGTCATTCTCTAGAAGCTGCACTGCAGCAGCAAAGCATAAAGCCGATTTAAGAGATGATAAGAGAATTTTTCTTTGTTCTTATAGCTCCTGACATCCAGCTGTAAGTTTACACTCCCTTCAATCACATGAGTGATCTTAACCTGCACACAATACCTCCTTTTCACCTAAACTATTTCAGATTACTTGGCTGTCACACTAATGTTACATATGACTGTCACACTCAGCCACGGCACACAGTACTGAAATCTTTTGTGCTACGATGTGAAGAGCAGAATTTATCTTTCAGCTTTGACTTACCCAGGATAGCATTCTTTTAAACACAGGGTTAACAGCAGATGTTCTCAAACAATGTGCTAAGATAGCAATTCCTGGTTGCATCACAGTTTTCTCAGTTATCTAAATTTTAAGATGTTTTAACCATTAATAAAGTTCAGAGATAAAACTCTGGAACAGAGTCACTAGGCCTTGCATGGTTAGGATTTTTTTCTACTAGAAGGTTAGTCTATTTTAATATAGAGTTAGGACAGCAGTTAGTGTGTGACTTTTGCATGAGAGAACAGCAAGATGAGGTAACCAACAGGTGAGTATATTATATTCATGATAATTACACATGAAAATATATTATTAAAATATATAAATATCATTCAGAGACTCACACTTTGCTGATTTATTTATAAATCACAATAGATGGTAAAATTCCCTAGAAAGGGAAAAACTAGTGTAATACCTGCCATTCAGAAAAGTATGTTGAACCAAAGATGTTTCCCCCAGACATGCACGCATCTGTTTCTAAGTTACTAGTTCTCTAGCATCCTCATGAATGAACATGGTGGCTATATATGATTCCAGTAACTGTACTGCCCCTGAATTTGACAGATGTTCAGTTTGGGGAGACTAAAATGATCCTTTTTTCTTTTTTCAGCTAGAATCTGCATTCATTTCAGTAGTGGCATTTCTCTTGGATGAGAAAGCTACCATGAAATAAACAAGAGTTTAGAATATTCCTGCAATAATCTCAGCTTCCCCTTGGGGTAACAACATAAATCACCATTTTTAAACTTAAAAATTGAGGCGGTTTAAGCTATGCAAAAGTAATCTCAATCAAGTTTACAATAAAAATAGTGGTAATACTTTATCATGTTTTGCTATAAAGCTACTCATAATAAATTCTCTGCTTTCTTCTTCAAGTTGATTTTGAGACCAAAGAAATCTAGGCGGTTCAGAGAGGAGGTTCAGTGTGGGAGTTTCACAAATACACACATGAGCCCTGAGACTTGGGTAACATCGCTTTCACTCAGGCCAAAGAAAGGCATTGGGAGAGGAAGCAGTATGTGAGGGGTAAGTAAAAACTGGTAGGAGGCAGAGTTTGTCCTTTTAAATTCGAACTCTGTCCCTGACTAGCTGAGTGACTGAGTAATTATTTAAACTTACAAGTTTAAGCCTCATTCTTCACAACTATGTGGTGTGTAATAGTGCCTGCACATGAGATCGTTGTGGAATTAAAGGAAAAAAACATTTTTTAAGCACTTAACCCTATGCCTAGTATATACAAAGTTCTCAATAAATGTTAGTAGAATCCAGAAGTGATCAAAATAACTTGGGAAACAATTAATAAAAGTGAAAACAGGAAGAGAAAAGAGGAAGACTGAACGATGAGAGGTACAGCTGGTTACAGAAATTCCTGTGCAGGGTTATTTTTTAATATACTTTAATGATACAAAAACATGAATGAGGAAAATTTGTAATGGAAAATCTGCTGCCTACAACATGTTGGCAATTGTCTTACTATTATTTTAAGACAATTAAGCCTAAAATCAGAGGTCTAGTGATTTTATTTACAACGTCTATACATTCTTCCTTTAGGGATATTCATCCAAATGCGCAAAGTCTTTTCTTTGCCGCCTAAAAATAATTAGGGAACACAGACAAAGCTCACGGGAATTGCATTCTCTGATGTTCTTTTCACAACTACTAGAAAATTCCTTGGCTTGTCTCTTCCTGTATTTCTTTCACTGTGGTGTTTTCTATCAGCTATTCCTCTGGGTTAAACACACTGAGCTACAATGCTCTTCAAGGTTAATTATAAGAACCAGGTTCAATGTAAGCAATGCTTGCCTAGTTGTCTGGTGAATTCATTTTCTTTTCTGATTATACTTAGAAGTGATTCTCAGCCCTTCCTGGTGCCATGACTGGGAGTCAGCTTTGGACATTATTTTCATAAAGTCTCTTCAGATTCCACAATATATTAAAACCATGAATTGATAGAAGACGTTGTAGAGCTAATGTGATATGGTTAGCCCTTTGAATAAACACTTTAAGTTAATCTTTAAAAAAATAACCCTTAGCCCCACCTTTCCTCTAATTCTCTGCTTTGCAAAACGGGAGCCACAGCAATAATGAGTTGGAAGGGTGATTACAATTAGAAAAGAAAGGGCAAGCTACAGCTATCAGCATGTTTTATTAAACTTCCATACACTAGAGTGAGATAGGATTTTTAAACTGTTTGTAGCTATGTTTGCCAAAAGCTAATTAACAGGATTAAGCTTCAGAGTTTCTCTTTTCCCACTGGGCAAACTAAAACAACATTAAGAAAGATACCCCATATCTAATCTGAAATGAGTCTTGTGCTACTATGTTTGTGTCTAAACTTTAGAGTGGGTTTAGAATTCATCAACAGAGTTAAATCTATGACATTCCCCTAAATGACTATTCTAGATTGATAACAAAATAATGAAATGGCAAATAACTTTACTTTGAAAGTAACAGAACTAAATACAGGACATTTCTAAAGGTTCAGATTGTCTTAAGAATAGAAATTTTAAAAATTTACTATGAGAAATAATGTCTGAATTTATCCACTATAACTGAATTTATCATCTTCATAAAAATATTTACTACGTCGATCCTGTGAAATGGTTTTTCTGCTAACAATATAGTTTTTAAAGTAGTAGAAAGATACCAAAATATTATACAATACACTGTAAATTTTTATTCTATTTATTATGCTATAATTTTCCTGAGACTTGCTTTGTTCTTTCCATGGAACAATTTGCTGAGAAACTAATAATGAAAACAATAGGGTTTGAGAGATACCTATTGAGAGAAGGGCTGGGGAACCCAGAGGGGGCGTTTCACATTAAGATTTCCATTGTTTTAAATATTTTAGGACATTATCATCATTTAAATTACTAAAAAATGTCATCAGGGCCCCTAGCTTTGTAATAATGTAACTGCTAACTGGAAACATTTTTAGGAGTTATTCTAAGTCTCCTTAGGAGTTACTCTTATTTGGAATGAAAAAATCTTTTTTATCTTCAAAAGGTGCCATAATATTGCATTACTTGAAATGAGTGGACTCCCTAAAGTAGCTTAAATTGTGAATTTTCACTTTATTCTATCGCTAAGAAACAAAATTAACTTAGTATGTACTGGGGTTTTTTTCCTGCATTTAAAATAAATTTTTTTCTTCATTAGTTCATTTCTACTTGTTTCTTTACCATTCAACGCAATAAAATAAATAAACAAACAAACAAGTAAATAAATAAATAATTTCCGTCAGGGTTTCTCATCTTTGGCACTACTGACATTTGAACTGGATAATTCCTTGCTTGGTGGCAGAGGGAGTGTCTGTGCTGTGTATCATTGGATATTTAGTAGCATTCTGGCCTCTACCCATTAGATTAGTAGTACCCTCCCAGCTGTGACAACCCGAAATGTCTGCAGACCTTGCCAGGTGTCCCCTGGAAGGAGAGGGGCAAAGCCACACTCCACTCTTGGTTGAGAACAACTAATTTATATGTATAACTGAGGTTATAAAAAGATTGAAAAATTCCAGTGTGCCCTAATTATAAGTAACTTTAATTTACCAACATTTATGTAAAATTAAATTTTTTAAGGAGAAAAAGTAGAAAGTATCAAAGAGCAGGTATAGGAAAAATGTATTACACGTCAACATTTTCATTTTGAAATTTAACATAGTATAAAAAATACTGAATAAAGATTATCCAAATTGATATATAATTATATATGAAAATTGATATAATTTTATCGTAATTTATATTGGAATATAAAATACAATAAACTTTACATATTTAAGTTGCACAATTTGATCATTTTTGACATATATATACCTATAAAACCATCATCACAATCAAAATACTGAACATTTTAATTACACTAGAAAATTTCCTTTTTCCCCTCTGTAATCCATCTCTCTCTCCATTCCTAACCACAGGCAATCATCCCTGATCTGCTTTCTGTCACCGTAGGTTAGTTAGAATTTTCTAAAACTTTATATATATATGGAATCATACAGAATGCACTCTTTCTGCCTTACTTTTTCATGCAGAATAATGATTTTGAAATGTATCCATATTGTTGCGTACATCAATAATCATTTCTTTTTTTTTTTTTTAAAGATGTTGGGGGTAGGAGTTTATTAATTAATTAATTAATTTTTGTTGTGTTGGGTCTTCGTTTCTGTGCGAGGGCTCTCTCTAGTTGTGGCGAGCGGGGGCCACTCTTTATCGCGGTGCGCGGGCCTCTCGCTGTCGCGGCCTCTCTTGTTGCGGAGCACAGGCTCCAGACGCGCAGGCTCAGTAGTTGTGGCTCACGGGCCTAGTTGCTCCGCGGCATGTGGGATCCTCCCAGACCAGGGCTCAAACCCGTGTCCCCTGCATTAGCAGGCAGATTCTCAACCACTGCGCCACCAGGGAAGCCCCCAATAATCATTTCTTTTTATTGCTGGTGAGTATTCCTTGGTGTGGATATGCCACAATTTGTTTATCTATTCCCCCAATATAAGTATATACTTGGGTGATCTCCAGTTTGGGATTTTACAAATACAGCTACTCTGAATATTTGTACACAAATCTTTGGACTGGAGTTTTGTGTCTCTTGGATAAATACCTAAGAGTGGAATGGGTGTATCAGGGGTATGTGTTGAACTTTCTAAGAAACTGTTGGTTGTCCACTGTGATTGTACCTGTTTACATTACCTCTGGGAGTATATGGGAATTTCAGTTGCTCTACATTTTGTAGGGTCACACATACAAACACTTAACGAACTCATCACTGACAGCTCTTCACTAGAAGAAATGTTAAAGGAAGCCCTTCTTGAAGTAGAAGGAAATTATACCAGGTAGATATAGGGAATTACACAAAGGAATAAAGCGCACCGGAAACAGTAACAACGCCGTGATCATAATTATTCTGAAGTCCTTGTCAGGTAGCACCCATATCTCAATGATCTGTGAGCCTGTTTCTATGTTATTTATTTTATTTTATTTTATTTTTGGTCTGATATTAGTTTTGTGCTTTAGCAATTTTTATTAAAGGCAAGTTTTTCTATTGTAAAACAATTAAGAGGCTTACAGTGATAATATATTCCTCCAGACAGTATTTACCTTTGCTACTGTGCTAAAACAACAGAGGCTTAGTTAGAACTGCTCTGAATCACGGCTGCACTGCAGCCCCACTGAAGCTTATTCTACTCGAGTTTGATCCGGACTCAACCAAGAGCTCTGGGTATTCTCCAAGGCCCCTCTCCATTTCAGGGAGTAATTTTTGTCTTATAAGACTGGTGATAGCTCTGATATGCTTTTCAGAGGTTTCCCACCTAGCTTTTACATCTCCTGCCCCATGGAGCCCAGAATTCGGCAATATTTTCAGGGGAAAATTAACCACATGCTTGGAGTTGCCAAATTCTATCATAACCCCAGGGTTTCCTCTGTCTCCGGGCAGCAGCCTCTGGGGGATCAGAGCTGAGCTTCTGAGTCCCCAGCTCTCGCCCAGATCCATCCGCCCCAGGGTAGAAGGCGAGGCAGAAATTATTTCACCTCTGAGGAGTCTGGCTCCTGATTCAAAGCCTCTGTGTGCTTTCTCGTGCCTGACCATAGGCAATTACGGAGGCTTTCCCTGACACACCTCGAATTTGGGGCACAGCCAGTGGACAGCCAAGTCAGGACTTGGGCTCCTCTGACGGGCCATGCATTTCACGTATTTAAATACTGAGCCGCAGTGCCTTCATTCCTAAATCTCTTTATCTGAGGCCTTGCCAAGGTCTCCTTATGAAGTAGGGGGGCGCTATTTTTCCCCAGCCTGACTCAGCATCTACTACATTCCACCCCCGCCCTTCCGTTTCACACACCCCCCCACCCCCCCGAACTCCATGGTCCACACAATTGCAGGAGCCTTCGGGGCCCCTTCCGCTGCGGCACATGCCCGCACCTGCATTGATCCACCGACCTTCAACGGTGCCCATTCCACGGGGGAAAATGGAATCGGGGGAGTTGGTGTTTCTCTGGTTTTAGTCTCTTGCTTACACCGCCTCAGGAAGCCATGAAAGGCTTAACCCTTTCCTTTTGGGCTTGTTGCTCTAATCAGCCAGGCGATCCCTGACAGCTCTGCTTTCTCCCTCCCAGCTCAGCTGAGCTCTGGAACACCTTCAGCTCTCCTACCTCACTTCTTGTCTCTCGACTGCCATTAAACATTTTGCTTGTGTATTTTATCTGGATTTCAATTATTTTCTGCAGAAGTGCTGTTCTATTCCTATGTAATCTATCCTACCCCAAGTGTAATTTCCACCCACTGCCTTTTTTTAAAAAACACATCATTGGAGTATAATTGCTTCACAATGCTGTTAGTTTTTGTTGTACAACAAAGTGAATCAGCTATATGTATACATACATCCCCATATCCCTTCCCTCTTGTGTCGTCCTCCCACCCTCCCTCCCTATCCTACCCCTCTAGGTGGTCACAAAGCACTGAGCTGATCTCCCTGTGCTATGTGGCTGCTTCCTACTAGCTATCCATTTTACATTTGGTAGTGTATATATGTCCATGCCACTCTCTCACTGCGTCCCAGCTTACCCCTCCGCCTCCCCGTGTCCTCAAGTCCATTCTCTGTGTCTGCGTCTTTATTCCTGCTCTGCCACAAGGTTCATCAGTACCATTTTGTTTTGAAAGTACCGTATAATACTTTTGATTCCGCTTCATTAACTGCACTTAGTTACATGGTTAAAAGTGGCTTCAAGTGTGTCTGGGGAATACATAGTCCTATGATTGAGAACATTGTCATCCTAGGTCCTGTTTGTAAGGATGAGGGGGAAACGGTTATATTAAGGCAGCTCCAGTCTCTAACACATCTTCCCCTTTTGGCCCTGGTGCCAAGCTGCTTTTTCCACCTGCCCCTCTCCACGCTCTCTTGTGCGTCTAATACTGTCTGACTTGACTGCATAAAATATGTTGAGTTTCCGTTCACAGGAGGTGCCTGAAGTCGGTGGCATGGTCAGAGACGAGGCAGGTGAGGAATTATCAACACTGGTGGGATCTGGGGCGGCTAAAGACTAAGAACATGTTCACGCTGAAGGGAAGGTATATGCCTTGCAAACTGGAAGTACATTGGACTAATGTGTGGCTTAATTCCCAATGGTTATTGTGTCCCTGAAAATGGTATAATTTTGACGTTTTAGTTTGGCTTTTCTTTATATGTGTACACTGTTCTAAAAAAAGATAAAAATTAAGTGTGATAGTACAGACATCTTAATTTCAGATAGTTATCTTTTGATCATTTTAACTTCATATGTACTTATTTATATGCCTTGGTTGCTGACAGAGAAGAAAATAATTAACGTTATACAAATGACTAATGCTTCTCAATGTTTATGAACAAAATATACAGAATGATTTGTAGGTTTTACAACTGTATATTTAAATGTGACTTGTATTTCTGATAATACCTATACCTAATAGATTCGATGGATAAGTTGGTTAGCAAAGTCATCTTATCTATAGTACCCTTTTAATTTTAGTTAATACTCTTAAAAGATATACTATAAATAACTTCCAAATCATGTGTCTAGGAGCCTCTGTCCCAAGCGTCATTCCCTTAAAATATGTAAAATATTTGCTGACAGTTATATGTCATACGTAGGTATTATATAGGTTATTATATAGGTTGTATGTAGGTGTTACAATAGCTCCTCTTCAATAAATGGTGGGGTTTCTGCTCTTACATGAGAGCGCCATGCATCATGCCAGTGTTGAGTCAAGGGACAGAAAGGGCAGCATTCCCTTTTCCTAGGAATAATGTAACACAGAGGATTATCAACCAGATGTTGAAGAAGAGAAGTGGCAATAAAGGGAATACTAGAGTACCACAGAGGTAATAACTCCAGGAAGCAGCTACCAGCAGCCATCACTAGGACTGGAGAATAGAGGGAAGAGTCTGGAAACTTAGAAATCTGCAGGAGCTTAGATCTCCACGGTGGTCACCACTGGGCTGGCGTGCGGGTCTCAGAAGCTTAGGGAGGAGGCCTGTGGAGCTGGGATTAGATCTAAGAGGAGGGCGAGCCAGCCAGCAGGGGCTGATGCTCCTTAAGGAGCACCTTGAGGTTGATTCTCAAAGCGTTGGGAAATCTGCCAATTAGCCATAGCCAGGGGATGGGGCATCGCCGGGTGACTCTGACAGGACAGAGGGGAGGACAGGAATGAAGAGTTGCCATCTTCTCCAGCCTAGCACTGTCTCTCGACACCTGGCACAGCCGGAACCATCTGGCAAAAGGGAAATGTGTCTTGTAGGGAGCCAAGCAGAGCAGAGGGGGCAGGATTTGAAACGGAGAGAAAATAGCTTTGGGGCTTCCCTGGCGGTCCAATGGGTAGGGCTCCGTGCTCCCAGTGCAGGGGGCCCAGGTTCCATCCCTGGTCAGGGAGCTAGATCCCGTGTGCAGGCCGCAACTAAGACCCGGCGCAGCCTAAATAAATAATAAATAAATAAAAATAAACCTTTAAAAAGAAGATTAAAAAAAGAAAATAGCTTAATAACTAGCACAAAGATCTTACATATGTTACTAAATGAGACACTGGACTATATACATTGTTGAATTGATGGTTCGATGTTCACTCTGTAGGATTTTATTTGGTGAAGGATACTATTAACTTACTTAAATGTGGACAAAATAAAACAAACTTGAAATCATGTCCCTAAATTTCAAGTGGAAATCTATTCTTATTATGAATAACTGAATAAAAAAAGAGAAAAGCCAAAGTAGGTTTAAACTACAATAAGAGCCGTTTGTGAACACATATATTCTGTTTTCTGAGACAGTCTTAATTTCAAAAATGAAGCGAGAGCTTGAAATTATTTTTCTTGTAAATATATGTGTGTTCACAGGTAAGGGTACATGCTCTGTGTGTGTGTGTGTTTGTGTGTGTGAGAAGAGTTTTTCATACATATCTAGAAAAGTAACATAATCTTTTTTTTTTTTTTTTTTGCGGTACGCGGGCCTCTCACTGTTGTGGCCTCTCCCGTTGCGGAGCACAGGCTCCAGACGCGCAGGTCCAGACGCCATGGCTCACGGGCCCAGCTGCTCCGCGGCACGTGGGATCTTCCCGGACCGGGGCACGAACCCGTGTCCCCTGCATTGGCAGGCGGACTCTCAACCGCTGCGCCACCAGGGAAGCCCCGAAAAGTAACAGAATCTTGATTGAGAGATTGGGGTTGAGAAGCGATCACCTTACCTGAGACTCTAGCTTAAATTTTCTCTGGTCTCTGGCACAGAGTCTTAAAAAGTGAACCACAGTTTTTAGTGGAGAAAAGTGAGGATGACATCTGGCTGATGCAGGAATATATTTTGGTTACATTCCACCTCATTCCGGAAGAAAAAAAGAATGTCTGAGCAAATAATATAAATGAACTAAATATATAACTTCAGTTGTCATAGGCAACTTTTTCCTTCCAAGGGGAAGAAAGAATAAGGATAAGAAACATATGGGAAAACGGACACATGATCTGAAAGTATGCACAAGAGAAATCTCAGAATAACATGAACACATATGCTCTATGCAACTAATCAAGCAAATGACCAGCCAGAAAAGCTCAGTGTCCCCCATGAATACTCATTTACTTCTAAGAGTTCTTTCTGCAGACCCATTTACCCTCCAGCTGGCATTGAACAAGTAAAGTAAAAACTGTTAGGAACAAAGGATAAGAAGAGTAATTTTGAGTAATTACAGGGAGGCATCAGCAGTGTTAATCATTCCTCTTGAGTTCCGCTTAAAAACTATTTTGTCACAGGAAAGAAAACTTTTGTTGACTAAGTCATAGAATATATGTTAGCAATTATCATGGAAATTGTATATTATACTCACAAAATGTTTTGTTCTAATTTGTCACCCTCTGTAGAATCTGAGATTGACATTGTATACTTATTGATTTTATAAATGTATTTTTGTAAATTCTCCCATGTCCCCATTATTGGTTTCAATGATAAATATCCACTGACGTTCTACGTATATTGCTACTTAACTCTCTTAAGTAATTGCTTTAACTCAAGTTTTTGCTTTGTTTTGTTTGATTTTTCTATTCCTTTTCTTTGTTTTGATGTTAGAAACATAAGAAGTCCAAACTCAGAGGTTTGCAATGCAAAACCTAGACGAGACCATTTTAATGATAATATAAGCTCCTAAATGCCTATTCTACTATTTTAAAATGAAGATCAATAAGAGACTGAAAGAGGGAGACTTTGGGGGGGTTAATGGGTAGTAAAGTAACAAAGCAAACAATACACAAATGACAGAAGGACAGACAAAAATTCTCAAGATTTATGAAGAAAATGTGATAATAGTAAAACAGCAATTTAAAAAAAAACAGAGAAAACAAAAATAAGGCAGCTGACTCTGATGGTTATTGCTGCATAGTATTTTCCTTCAGATCTGAGAGCTGAAAAGGCAAAACTATTTTTCTGTTCATTATTAACTTCTGACTTGTAAAATCACATACTATATGATAATCTATTCATTGAAATTTGAGACTCTTTCTGGCTTAGTATTGATCAATTTTTATAAATGTTCTAAGAGTTACAGGGAAAACATATTTAAAAAATTATTGGCTCTAGAACTCTATGTATCCAGGGGTCACTCTTGTTAACTGTATTTTTTAGATATTCTATTTTTTGTTTACCTGTCAATAATTACTAAGAAAAATGTTTTAATTATGAGCTCTTAGGAATTTCCTCCTGTAGTTCCACCAACTTTTGCCTCATCTATTTCCAAGCTGTTTTAGATGCATAATCTTTAACATTCCTATATCCTCTTAGTTAATAGAATGTATTATCATTAGATAATGAGTCTCCCTACTCCTCATGTTCTGTTTTTGTTTGTTTATTTTACCTGGCCTTAACACATTACAGTAATGTTCTTTGGTTTGGTACTTTCCTGATATGTCTTTTTACACTCTTTGTCAGTGGCTTCATTTGCAAATATTTTCTCCTATTCTAGGGTTGTATTTTGTCTTGTTTATGGTTTCCTTTGCTGTGTAAAAGCTTTTAAGTTTCATTAGGTCCCATACGTTTTTGTTTTTATTTCCATTACTCTAGGAGGTGGGTCAAAAAGGATCTTGCAGTGATGTATGTCATAGACTGTTCTGCCTATGTTTTCCTCTAAGAGTTTTATAGTTTTGGGCCTTAAATTTAGGTCTTTAATCCATTTTGAGATTATTCTTGTGTATGGGGTTAGGGAGTGTTCTAATTTTATTCTTTTACATGTAGCTGTCCAGTTTTCCCAGCACCACTTATTGAGGAGACTGTCTTTTCTCCATTGTATATTCTTGCCTCCTTTATCAAAAATAAGGTGACCATATGTGCGTGGGTTTATCTCTGGGCTTTCTAACCTGTTCCATTGATCTATATTTCTGTTTTTGTGCCAGTACCATACTGTCTTGATTACTGTAGCTTTGTAGTATAGTCTGAAGTCCAGGAGCCTGATTCTTCCAGCTCCGTTTTTCTTCCTCAAGATTGCTTTGGCTATTCGGGGTCTTTTGTGATTCCATACAAATTGTGAAATCTTTTGTACCTAGTTCTGTGAATAATGCCATTGGTAGTTTGATAGGAATTGCACTGAATCTGTAGATTGCTTTGGGTAGTAGAGTCATTTTCACAATGTTGATTCTTCCAGTCCAAGAACATGGTATATCTCTCCATCTGTTTGTATCATCTTTAATTTCTTTCATCAGTGTCTCATAGTTTTCTGCATATACGTCTTTTGTCTCCTTTGGTAGGTTTATTCCTAAGTATTTTATTCTTTTTGCTGCAATGGTAAATGGGAGTGTTTCCTTAATTTCTCTTTCAGATTTTTCAACATTAGTGTATAGGAATGCAAGAGATTTCTGTGCATTAATTTTGTATCCTGCTACTTTACCAAATTCATTGATTAGTTCTAGTAGTTTTCTGGTAGCATCTTTAGGATTTTCTATGTATAGTATCATGTCATCTGCAAACAGTAACAGCTTTACTTCTTCTTTTCCAACTTGGATTCCTTTTATTTCTTTTTCTTCTCTGATTGCTGTGGCTAAAACTTCCAAAACTATGTTGAATAATAGTTGTGAGAGTGGACAGCCTTGTCTTGTTTTTGATATTAGAGGAAATGGTTTCAGTTTTTCACCATTGACAATGATGTTGGTGGGTTTGTCATATATGGCCTTCATTATGTTGAGGTAAATTCCCTCTATGCTTACTTTCTGGAGGGTGTTTTATCGTAAATTGGTGTTGAATTTTGTCGAAAGATTTTCTACATCTATTGAGATGATCATATGGTTTTTATCCTTCAGTTTGTTGATATGGTGTATCACTTTGATTGATTTGCATATATTGAAGAATCCTTGCATTCCTGGGATAAACCCCACCTGATCATGGCGTATGATCCTTTTAATGTGCTGTTGGATTCTGTTTCCTAGTATTTTGTTGAGGATTTTTGCATCTATGTTCATCAGTGATATTGTCCTGTAGTTTTTTTTTCTTTGTGACTTCTTTGTCTGGTTCTGGTATGATGATCAGGTGATGGTGGCCTCGTAGAATGAGTTTGGGAGAGTTCCTCCCTCTGCTACATTTTGGAAGAGTTTGAGAAGGATAGGTGTTAGCTCTTCTCTAAATGTCTGATAGAATTCACCTGTGAAGCCATTTGGTCCTGGACTTTTGTTTGTTGGAAGATTTTTAATCACAGCCTCAATTTCAGTGCTTGTGATTGGTCTGTTTATATTTTCTATTTCTTCCTTGTTCAGACTCAGAAGGTTGTGCTTTTCTAAGAATTTTCCATTTCTTCCAGGTTGTCCATTTTATTGGCATAGAGTTGCTTGTAGTATTCTCTCATGATCCTTTGTATTTCTGCAGTGTCAGTTGTTACTTCTCCTTTTTCATTTCTAATTCTATTGATTTGAGTCTTCTCCCTTTTTTTCTTGATGAGTCTGGCTAATGGTTTATCCATTTTGCTTATCTCCTCAAAAACCAGCTCTTAGATTTATTGATCTTTGCTATTGTTTCCCTCATTTCTTTTTCATTTTTTCCTGAGCTGATCTTTATGATTTCTTTCCTTCTGCTAACTTTGGGGTTCTTTTGTTCTTCTTTCTCTAATTGCTTTAGGTGTAAGTTTAGGTTGTTTATTTGAGATGTCTGTTATTTTCTGAGGTAGGATTTTATTGCTATAAACTTCCCTCTTAGAACTGCTTTTGCTGCAGCCCATAGGTTTGGGTGGATGTATTTTCACTGTCTTTTTTTTCTAGGTATTTTTTGATTTCCTCTTTCATGTCTTCAGTGATCTCTTGGTTATTTAGTAGTGTATTGTTTAGCCTCCATGTGTTTGTATTTTTTACAGATTTTTTCCTGTAATTGATATCTAGTCTCATAGCATTGTGTTTGGAATGGAACTTGATGGAAAGATACTTGATATGATTTCAATTTTCTTAAATTTACCAAGGCTTGATTTGTGCTCCAAGATATGATCTATCCTGGAGAACATTCCAAGAGCACTTGAGAAGAAAGTCCATTCTGTTGTTTTTGAATGGAATGTTCTATAAATATCAATTAAGTCCATCTTGTTTAATGTCTCATTTAAAGCTTGTGTTTCCCTATTTACTTTCATTTGTGACAATCTGTCCATTGGTGAAAGTGGGGTGTTAAAGTCCCCTACTATGATTGTGTAACTGTTGATTTCCCCTTTTATGGCTATTAGCATTTGCCTTATGTATTGAGGTGCTCCTATGTTGGGTGCATAAATATTTAAAATTGTTATATCTTCTTGAATTGATCCCTTGATCATTATGTAGTGTCCTTAAAGTCTATTTTGTCTGATATGAGAATTGCTACTGCAGCTTTCTTGTGATTTCCATTTGCATGGAATATCTTTTTCCATCCCCTCACTTTCAGTCTATATGTGTCCCTAGGTCTGAAGTGGGTCTCTTTTACACAGCATATATACCGGTCTTGTTTTTGTATCCATTCAGCCAGTGTATGTCTTTTGGTTTGAGCATTTAATCCATTTACATTTAAGGTAGTTATCAATATGTATGTTCCTATTACCATTTTCTTAATTGTTTTGGGTTTGTTATTGTAGGTCTTTTCCTTCTCTTGTGTTTCCTGCCTAGAGAAGTTCCTTTAGCATTTGTTATAAAGCTGGTTTGGTGGTGCTGAGTTCTCTTAGCTTTTGCTTATCTGTAAAGGTTTTAATTTCTCCATTGAATCTGAATGAGATCCTTGCTGGGTAGAGTAATCTTGGTTGTAGGTTTTTCTCTTTCATCACTTTAAATATGTCCTGCCACTCCCTTCAGGCTTGCAGAGTTTCTGCTGAAAGATCAGCTGTTAATCTTATGGGGATTCCCTTGTATGTTAATTGTTGCTTTTCCTTTGCTGCTTTTAATATTTTTTTCTTTGTATTTAATTTTTGATAGTTTGATTAATATGTGTCTTGGCATGTTTCTCCTTGGATTTATCCTGTATGGGACTCTCTGCGTTTCATGGATTTGATTGACTATTTCCTTACCCATATTAGGGAAGTTTTCAACTGTAATCATCTCTTCAAATATTTTCTCAGTCCCTTTTTCTTGTCTTCTTCTGGGACCCCTATAATTCGAATGTTGGTGCATTTAATGTTGTTCCAGAGTCTCTGAGACTGTTCTCAATTCCTTTCATTCTTTTTTCTTTATTCTGCTCTGTGGTAGTTATTTCCACTATTTTATCTTCCAGGTCACTTATCCATTCTTCTGCCTCAGTTATTCTGCTACTGATTCCTTCCAGAGAATTTTAAATTTCATTTACTGTGCTGTTCATCATTGTTTGTTTGCTCTTTAGTTCTTCTAGGTCCTTGTTAAACCTTTCTTGTATTTTCTCCATTCTATTTCCAAGATTTTGAATCATCTTTACTATCATTATTCTGAATTCTTTTTCTGGTAGACTGCCTATTTCCTCTTCATTTGTTTGCTCTGGTGGATTTTTACGTTGCTTCTTCATCTGCTGTGTTTTTCTCTGTGTTCTCATTTTGCTTAACTTAACTGTGTTTGGGGTCTCCTTTTCGCAGGCTGCATGTTTGTAGTTCCCGCTGTTTTTGGTGTCTGCCCCCAGTGGCTAAGGTTGGTTCAGTGGATTGTCTAGGCCTCCTGGTGGAGGGGACTGGTGCCTGTGTTCTGGTGGATGAGGCTGGATCTTGTCTTTCTGGTGGGCAGGACCATGTCTGGTAGTTTGTTTTGGGGTGTCTATGACCTTATTATGATTTTAGGCAGCCTCTCTGCTAATGGGTGGGGTTTTGTTCCTGTCTTGCTAGTGCTGTTGCATAGGGTGTCCAGCACTGTACCTTGCTGGTTGTTGAGTGGAGCTGGGTCTTAGCATTGAGATGGAGATCTCTGGGAGTGCCTTCGCCGTTTGATATTATGTGGAACCGGGAGGTCTCTGGTGGACCAGTGTCCTGAACTCGGCTCTCCCATCTCAGAGCCACAGGCCTGACACATGGCCGGAGCACCAAGACCCTTTTGGGAAGTCTGAGGTCTTCTGCCAGCGTTCAGTAGGTGTTCTCTAGGAGTTGTTCCACATGTAGATGTATTCTCGATGGATTTGTGGGGAGGAAGGTGATCTCCACATCTTAATCCTCTGCCATCTTGAAGGTCTCCTCTACTCTTTATTTTTCTTCCATATTCTATTCTAACACGCTGTCAAGCATATTAATACTAATGTGAAAAAGCACTTTTTTTCCATATTTCCTTTGAAACCAGTTTCCCTTATCTCACCAAAAAGTACTATCTTATTCACACTTGGATCAGATGGAGAACAGCAGCCACCCAGATATGCTGGGAAGGAGCTGACCTCAAAGGTGGAAGAGGCAGGACCAGAAACACATTCTTTCACTGACAGAGGAGTGAGCAATAATGATGTCTCCTAATATATATTTTAAAATAATATTCCTTATATATTTTTTATCAGAATCATTTATTTATTATAGTATATTGGGAAAATACACAAAAGCCCAAGGAAAAAAGTAGTCCCCTGTAATCTCATCAAAGTTATAAGCATTATTAAAAGTTGGTATATATATCTTCTAGGAAATTTGTCTGCTTCTAATATATCCATAAATTTGATTTTAAAACTTAGGTTATACTGTAGACATACTTTTATAATTTGATTTAATAATTAATGTACTGTGAAAACATTTAAATATCATTGAATATTCTCCGCTGAAATTATATAAATTTATAGCTGCATAGTATTCCATTATGTATATAAGCAAAAATTAATTTCATAATTTAAAAAAATGTTCATAATGGACATTTGAGATGTTTCTAATATTTGGCCATTATACGTCACCAATAAAACCATCCTTTTTACATAAATTAGTTTGCATATTTTTAGTTGTATATTGAGCATGTATTCCTAAATATTGCAGAGCTGCATGCTGGGTGAATTTTTTTACCTCTTTTTCAATGAATTTTTACATATGTGTGTGTCCTTGTGAAACCAACACATATTTCCAGTTGGGTCAGAAAAACATATCAGTTTAAAGTTTCTTTGTGCCTTTTTTTTTCCTCTGCATTGTCCCCAACCTTTGTACTTTTCTGCTCAAATTCCACAATTTTGATACCCAAATTTGTAAATAATTATTATGGTTACTGTTTGTATAGCAACTGCACTTTAAAGTTACCTCTTCCCTAGAGAAAAAAAAAATTGTATGGTTTATCACAATGTTACCTCTCTACTGGTGATAGCTTAAGAATGTGTCCAAATTTTGGGGGGATAGGTTTTGTTAGAATCAATCCTCTAGGGCTGAGTCCTTTCAGATGGAAAAAAAAGGACTGAAAATTCTGGAAATGCTTCCTAAAACATCAAGTAAAGTGATTTGCTGGCAACTAAATTTGTGAATGTGAAAATATTAACAACTTTCATCCTTCCTAACAAAACTATTACAGTTTTGCATACCATTTAAAATTATTTGTGGCTAATATTCTGTCATTTTTACAACTGCTGAAAGAATAAATCAAAGAAAAAGAAACACAAGAAAAGAGGCAGCAGCAAGGCCAACACTTGAAAGTGCAGAACGAAGTCACTGCCAAAAATTCAACACAATTATCTCCACGAGGCAGTGTTAATTCCCGTCCTTCAAGTATATTAAGTTCTGAAGAGCAACATGAATGGCCATGGAAACAAAATTCTATTTGACTCTATAGTTGAGGAGTAGCTGCATAAAAAAACTAAAAGCCCAGTACATTTTTTAGAGCCCAAGGAAGTGATATTATGAGAGCAAATCACATATACATATGTTCATGTGTATAAAAATTCCAAAGAATACTCGGTCTTGCAAAAGCTCATCTAAATGACAATTCACAAAAAGAGAAGCCCAAGAATACTTGATGAGTAACGATTTTAAAAGGTAAAATGAGATGAGAACATCTGAAAAAGGGAAATCAGAGGTCTAAAGAAGTTACCTATCAAATTCAATCAAGATTCTTAGTCTCTTGGTTTATTCCATTTGCATAAGAAAAGAAATGGAAAAATAGTGCCTTGGGTCTCTGTAACGTGTACCCAGCACCTTTTTCCCAGATTGTTTTGTTTGCCACTGTGAGCAGGAAGCTGTCCTTGACTTTCTTTACTGCGTCAGAGCTGATGTCTATGGGAGTTAGAGGTTGAAGACAATGTCTCCGCACATGAGACTGTAAACACAGAAACAATTGAGTTGCTGTTTGAATGAAGTTTAGCTTCCTGAACCCCAAAAGAAAAGTCACTCTCTTTCTGAAACCTCAGCCACTTTGGAGATTTGATGTGATGGAGTCACAGTGAAATGAATCTCGCCAAAGTCATTTTGGAAACTGGCTATCAGTTCCTTCATTTCCACACAAAAACACTTTTTGTACCTTTTCATTCAAAAAGCGGACTTGGTGCTACAAGCTTCCAGTAAACAGTCTACTTGTTTTATTTTTCAAGATAGCATTAAGTGTAAGTTTGGCAATATATTTCAAATGTGTCTACAAAAAGCAGGGCTTTTAAGAGAAGTGTCCTGGAATCCTCTGGAAACCTCAGGAAACACTAGAGTTGTTTCTTTTACTTGTTTGTCAAGTTGTAAAGTCAAGTCTGGACGTTTTGCCATTGGCTTTAGTGCCACCAGTGGTAGAAAGAGGTATTTGGGGCTCTTTCTTTCAGAGGTGTGTTTAACACTCTCCAGAGGACAGCCTGCCACGGGAAGTGCTCAGTTAATCACCAGGGATGGGAAAGACTTTAGTGACAAGAGCTAATCGCATACTTGTCAGAAGCTAGAAGAGTTGCTGCAATGTCATTTCCCACAAAACTCCAACAGTCACTCACTTGGGCTTTGTATTATCATCCTTAGTCTTTATTTCATGATATCTTACCATGAATATGCTGACACTCCTGCAGGGAGACCAGAGATCACCAGAAGGCAGAAAGTTATAGGAAAATTGAAATACATTTAGAGACATATTGGTGGAAGGTTACTAATACAACCGTTATTGCTTTACTCAGGTGATTCTTGGAATATGTGCGGAATTCTTGTGGCTAAACAGAAAGGCCAAGGAGAAAATACTGTTGAGCGTTTGAATCTTTAATTTTGCCTAGATATTCTAGCTCTGATTACATACTATCTAGGTACTCATTGCAGTAGTTAATTTTTAATCTAAATTTTGGAGACACTGAATGGATAAACCAATTATTTCTCTGTTAGAAAAAGCAAGCATTATACTTAAACTTTGGAGAAATATTGGAGAAATCAATCCAAATCTATTTCTGAATCTCATGAAGAAACTACAGAGCCTTATGCTCAGGTATCATATTTCAAACAATCTTATTTGAAGTATAATAAACAAATGCCCTTATTATTTTACAAGGGGTATACATAATTCAGTGTTCATTAAGTCGTTTCATTTATTTCGTAGGATTTAAGTAAAAAGAAATAGCATTGGACAGGAGAGGACAGTCCTTGTCCTTGTATTTAGGTCAGTGAAATGTGACACTTGTTAAATTATTTTCAGAAAGTTAAATAAACCAGTTCAGTGAAGTGTGCTTTTTTGTCTACAGGAAATTGGAGAAACACATACTTCAGACTAATGTATAATGACAACGTTAACTGCAATTAGCACCCTAAACATATTATTGTCCAAACAACAAAAGTGGTAACTGTTGACCTTAAACAGAGCATTTGTTTGCTTTCCTGTCCTCTTTTTTTGAGAATGTCAATTAATGTAACATAAATGCTGGAAACAATAAAAGTAGAAAGCCCTTTACTCTGGTATTCAAATTCAAATACAATTTTTGCCAAGTATAAGCACAATGCTGGAATGTAATTAAGACACACATATAAAAGTTCCCTAATCACATAATTGGCCTCCTCTTTTAAAATTTCCATTTAATAATAATGATTTTCTAATAAGATTACCAGTAAGAATATTATTACCCCCACCATATATTGGGTAGAAAGCAACTGCTTGAAGATTTCACCTTAATACAACATGTAACCCATGTTTAAGCAGCCATGAAACAGGCTGACAGTTTTAGCAACACTGCTTTATTGGGGTAGGTGTGGTATGACAAGAAAATACCATACACAATAGCACAGAAAATAGAAGGGTATTTATTTTAGAAGGAATTCTCACTTGTGGTGGGTGACAGGCATAAGCATATGACCAACTTCCAGAATAAAACAAAAGAAAATATGGTGACCCAGAATGAAAAGAATTTTCTTTCATTTTCCCTTGGTTGAGGAAATGGCTGTGCCAGTGCAAAAACTGCAGAGCAATCAACGAAGCTCTACTTATAGCTGAAGACATGCCAGATAGGGCAACCCATGGGTCTTGAACGGGGGCAGAAGATGCAAACAATCTAGGCCTTGGAAACGTGTCTTGTTGTTCGATTCTGTCTGCTTCTGTTGTTCTGGCTCCATCCTTGGGACCATCTGTACGATTTTGATTTGATGTTCATTCTCTCTACTCTAGAAATTTAATCATCTGTCTCAGAGTTTTATTCTTTTTGGCCTTTTATTTTTATGCCGGATGATTTTTTCTCTGGTTTATCCTACCACAATCTGTTTCTTTAAGTTTTCTCTAGTCACATGTTCACTCTTTAATGCACTCCAACATGGATCTTGATTGTCTTGTGTTTTTTTCCTTCTTGATTGTTTTTGTATTTTGACCACTGTCTCTGCCTTCCTTCCAGGCTGTTCTCAAATTGATACTTTGCTTCTCTATTTTAGAACATATGTATCCTTGTATCTTCTTTAAAGGACAACACTCAAATGTTTTCTAATACATTCTCCTAATTTTTAAGCCAAAATATGATCACAGATTAGCTTTTTTGATACCAAGCATTCATTCATCTGTGAAAGACATCAGCTAAGAGGTATGGGTCCTCTGGAGGAGACCTTCCATGTGTTTTATGCAATGCAGTAACTGAAAGAACATATCCAGTGAGCTCTCTGCTGTTACAGCTTTACAGTTTCTGTCTCTGTGTATCACACTGATTGTTAACTACACATCCAAAGGTGGCACGTGTTTCCACCCATCTCTTTCTTTTCCCATCTATGCTGTACTGAAATTTAACTCTAAATGGGTTTAGAAATATACATATATATATTTCTTTTTTGACAAAGGATGAGACATCAATTTTATGCTGTTCTTGTTCATATAAAAGGCAGCTGCCTGTCTTTTTGGCAAGCACTCCCCCTGGTTCATAGAAGTAGCAGCATACAAAGAGTGAGTCCATGATTGTCACATCTTCTTGGAGGATCTCAGTAATGTTCTATTTGAGACGGTAGAGATTTGAGTGGTTATTCCAAAACTGTTGCTTTAACTACATTCATCTCTGTTGAATCCAGTCAATGAAGAGTCAAACGCGAAATTTCTTTTTTACTAGTATTTCCAGTTTTTATCCTTTTGTGAGTTTCCATACACATCTCATTGGAACACTGGAAACAAAAGACCAGGTATTTCTAATCTGCTACTGTATTTACCAGACAGAGAGTTTTCAGTAATTTTGTCAAAATGATTGTTCCACATTTTTACTCGTGGTCTTCAAGACTGTGCCTTCCCAATTTGCCAACCCATATACTTATGCATGTGTTGAAAATGTGATTTGTTAAAGTGACCAAAGGTCTGCATTATTTGCTAAAGGGTCCAAATATTGTGTTAGACACGTGTCTCCTAGCAAAAGCCACTGTTTTTTGGATTGCGTTCACCAGTTTCAATTAGGGTGAAGGCAAAAAATAAGTGGCGACTCAAGACAAAACCAATTTACTGCATGTACTCCATGAAGGCAAATGAATGTGTAGAGTTTCCTGGGATAAACAAACCCTCCAAAATAAGAACATACAGATTGCCTGTTTGAGACTCCCAATGGAGTCATATATTTAGGGAAGATACTGATTCACTGGAGTCAGCACCTGATAAAATTGGAGAGTTAAGCTTCAAAATACAGATGCTAGGTGTTTTAGTTTCCTTTTGCTGCTGTAACAAATTACTACAAAACTAATGGCTTCAAGCAATGCAAATATATTGTCTTATAGTTCTGGAGATCAGAAGCCTGAATGGGTTTCATTAGGCTAAAATAAAGTTGTCGACAGGGCCCATTCTGGAGGCTCTTAGGGAGAATCTGTTTTTCTGCCTTTCCAGCATCTCAAGGCTGCCGCAGTGCTAGGCTCGTAGCTCTGCATCCCTCCAACACCTGCCTCCACTGTTCTGCATCCTTCTTTCCCTCATCATCACATCACCTTCTCTGACTCTGACCCTCCTGTCTACCTCTTATTACAAGACTCTTGTGATCATATTGGGCCCATCTAGAGAATCCAAGATAATCCCCTGATTTCAAGATCCTCAGTCACATCTACAAAGTCCCTTTTGTCATGTAAGGTAACACATTCACAGCTTCTAGAGATTAGGATGGGATGTGGACATCTTCTGAGGGACTGTTATTCATCCTACCATGCTAGGAAAATTAGACAACCCTTGAGGAAGCAGGAAGAACAACTCCATGATAATATTAAAGTTTCAAAAGTTCCAGAAATATCCTTATTACTTTGTACATTGGGCTGACCACCGATACCTGTAGGCATTGTATACTAACACTGATATCCATGAGGGTGTGTGTGTGTGTGTGTGTGTGTGTGTGTGTGTGTGTGTGTGTGTGTGTGTGTGTGTGTGAAAGAAAGAGAGAACATATGTGGTGGAAATAACTAACGGGTAATCTTTATATGACCATCCATACTTTGTTGGAATCAATAAATATTTCAGTCACTAAAAGATGTAGGGTAGATTTATATCAACTCTCTCTTTTTCTAAAAATTAGAACTATTCTTTTACCGTTTGCAAGACAACTTGCACAGATCCTTCTAGGTTACTTTGGAGACATGATAATTATAATAGGAGACTTTTGCCATCACAAAATTATCAGAGATCTTCACTGTTCATCACATTCTTTAGAGAGAGAATCTGAATTCAGCTACCATCTGGTAAGTTAGTGGCAGAACAGAACAGGAATCAAACTTCTAGTTTCAAATTTAGTGTTTCATTATAAAAACAGGACTGATTTACCCCTAGGCCAGATCTAAACTATATTTAGTATCTTTGCCTGGTTTTGGTATCAGGGTGATGGTGGCCTCATAGAATAAGTTTGACAGCGTTCCTTCCTCTGTAATTTTTTTTTTGGAAGAGTTTGAGAAGGATGGGTGTTAGCTCTTCTCTAAATGTTTGATAAAATTCACCTGTGAAGCCCTCTGGTACTGAACTTTTGTTTGTTGGAAGATTTTTTTTTTTTTTGCAGTACGCGGGCCTCTCACTGTTGTGGCCTCTCCTGTTGCGGAGCACAGGCTCCGGACGCGCAGGCTCAGCGGCCATGGCTCACGGGCCCAGATGCTCTGTGGCATGTGGGATCTTCCCGGGCCGGGGCACGAACCCGTGTCCCCTGCATCGGCAGGCGGACTCTCAACCACTGCACCACCAGGGAAGCCCTGTTGGAAGATTTTTAATCACAGTTTCAATTTCATTACTTGTGATTGGTCTGCTCATACTTTCTATTTCTTCCTGGTTCAGTCTTAGAAGGTTATATACCTTGCTAAGGATTTGTCCATTTCTTCCAGGTTGTCCATTTTATTGGCATAGAGTTGCTTGCAGTAGTCTCTCAGGATGCTTTGTATTTCTGCAGTGTCCGTTGTAACTTCTCCTTTTTCATTTCTAATTTTATTTATTTGAGTCCTCTCCCTCTTTTTCTTGATGAGTCTGGCTAGAGGTTTATAAATTTTGTTTATCTTCTCAAAGAACCAGCTTTTGGTTTTGTTGATCTTTATTATTGTTTTCTTTGTTTCTATTTCATTTGTGCTCTGATCTTTATGATTTCTTTCCTTCTACTAACTTTGGGTTTTGTTTGTTCTTCTTTCTCTCATTCCTTTACGTGTAAAGTTAGATTCTTTATTTGATATTTTTCTTGTTTCTTAAGGTAGAATTGTATTACTATTAGCTTCCCCCTTAGAATTTCTTTTGCTGCATCCCATAGGTTTTGGATAGTCGTGTTTTCATTGTCATTTGTCTCTAGGTATTTTTTGATTTCCTCTTTGATTTCTTCAGTGATCTCTTGGTTATTTAGCAACATATTGTTTAGCCTCCAAGTATTTGTGATTTTTACATTTTTTTCCCTGTAATTTATTCCCGATCTCACACTGTTGTGGTCAGAAAAGCTGCTTGATATGATTTTAATTTTCTTAAATTTACTGAGGCTTGATTTGTGACCCAAGAGGTGATCTATCCTGGAGAATGTTCCATGTGCACTTGAGAAGAAAGTATAATCTGCTGTTTTCAGATGGACTGCCCTATAAATATTGTTTAAACTTTTCTGGTCTATGGACAAACATCAGTGATAACTGTGATTAAAAATCCTCCAACAAACAAAAGCCCAGGACCAGATGGCTTCACAGGTGAATTCTAACAAACATTTAGAGAAGAGCTCACACCTATCCTTCTCAAACTCTTGCAAAATATAGCAGAGGGATGAACACTCCCAAACTCATTATACGAGGCCGCCATCACCCTGATACCAAAACCAGACAAAAATGTTACAAAGAAAGAAAACTACAGGCCAATATCATTGATGAACATAGATGCAAAAATCCTCAACAAAATACTAGCAAACAGAATCCAGCAGCACATTAAAAGGATCATACACCATGATCAGGTGGGGTTTATTCCAGGAATGCAAGGATTCTTCAATATACACAAATCAATCAATGTGATACACCATATTAACAAATTGAAGGAGAAACACCATATGATCATCTCAATAGATGCAGAGAAGGCTTCTGACACACTTCAACACCCATTTATGATAAAAACCCTCCAGAAAGTAGGCATAGAGTGAACTTACCTCAACATAATAAACGCCGTATATGACAAACCCACCGCCAACATCATTCTCAATTGTTGAAAACTGAAACCATTTCCTATAAGATCAGGAACAAGACAAGGTTGCCCACTCTCACCACTATTATTCGCCATAGTTTTGGAAGTTTTAGCCACAGCAATCAGAGAAGAGAAAGAAATAAAAGAATACAAATTGGAAAAGAAGAAGTAAAACTGTCACTGTTTGCAGATGACATGATATTATACATAGAGAATCCTAAAGATGCCACCAGAAAACTACTAGTGCTAATCAATGAATTTGGTAAAGTTGCAGGATACAAAATTAATGTACAGAACTCTCTTGCATTCCTATACACTAACAACAAAAGATCAGAAAGAGAAATTAAGGAAACAATCCCATTCACCACTGTAACAAAAAGAATAAAACACCTAGGAATAAACCTACCAAGGGAGGTAAAAGACCTGTACTCAGAAAACTATAAGACATTGATGAAAGAAATCAAAGGTGACACAAACAGATGGAGAGATATACCATGTTCTTGGATTGGAAGAATCAATATTGTGAAAATGACTATACTACCCAAAGCAATCTACAGATTCAATGCAATCCCTATCAAATTACCAATGGCATTTTTTACAGAACTAGAACAAAAAATCTTAAAATTCGTATGAAGACACAAAAGACCCTGAATAGCCAAAGCAATCTTGAGAAAGAAAAACGAAGCTGAAGGAATTAGACTCCCTGACTTCAGACAATACTACAAAGCCACAGTAATCAAGATGGTACTGGCATCAAAAACAGAAATGTAGATCAATTGAACAGGATAGAAAGCCTAGAGGTAAACCCACACACCTATCGTCAACTAATCTATGACAAAGGAGGCAAGGATATACAATGGAGAAAAGACAGTCTCTTCAATAAGTGGTGCTGGGAAAACTGGACAGCTACATGTAAAAGAATGCAATTAGAACACTCCATAACACCATACACAAAAATAAACTCAAAATAGATTAAAGACCTAAATGTAAGACCAGACACTATAAAACTCTTAGAGGAAAACATAGGAAGAACACTCTTTGACATAAATCACAGCAAGATCTTTTTGACCCACCTCCCAGAGTAATGGAAAAAAAATAAATAAATAAGACCTAATGAAATTTAAAAGCTTTTGCACAGCAAAGGAAACTATAAACAAGATGAAAAGACAACCCTCAGAATGGGAGAAAATATTTGCAAACAAATCAATGGACAAAGGATTAAACTCCAAAATATATAAACAGCTCATGCAGCTCAATATTAAAAAAACAAACAACCCAGTCAAAAAATGGGCAGAAGATCTAAATAGACATTTCTCCAAAGAAGACATACAGATGGCCAAGAGGCACATGAAAAGTTGCTCAGCATTACTAATTATTAGAGAAATGCAAATTAAAACTACAATGAGGTATCACCTTACACCAGTTAGAACGGGCATCATCAGAAAATCTACAAACAAATGCTGGAGAGGGTTTGGAGAAAAGGGCACCCTCTTGCACTGTTGGTGGGAATGTAAATTGATACAGCCACTATGGAAAACCCTTGGAGGTTCCTTAAAAAACTAAAACTAGGGCTTCCCTGGTGGCACAGTGGTTGAGAGTCCGCCTGCTGATGCAGGGGACACAGGTTCGTGCCCGGGTCCAGGAAGATCCCACATGCCGCAGAGTGGCTGGACCCATGAGCCATGGCTGCTAAGCCTCTGCGTCCAGAGACTGTGCTCCGCAACAGGAGAGGCCACAACCGTGAGAGGCCCACGTACCACGAAACAAAAAAACTAAAACTAGAATCACCACATGACCCAGCAATCCCACTACTGGGTATATACTCAGAGAAAACCATAATTCAAAAAGACACATGCACCCCAGTGTTCATTGCAGCACTATTTACAATAGCCAGGTCATGGAAGCAACCTAAGTGTTCATCAACAGACGAATGGATAAAGAAGATGTGGTACATATATACAATGGAATAATGGTCAGCCATAAAAAGGAATGAAATTGGGTCATTTGTAGAGACATGGATGGACCTAGAGACTGTCATACAGAGTGAAGTAAGTCAGAAAGAGAAAAACAATTATCGTATATCAACGCATATACGTGGAATCTAGAAAAATGGTACAGAAGAACTAGTTTGCAAGGCAGAAATACAGACACAGATGTAGAGAACAAACGTATGGACACCAAGGGGGGAAAACCTGTGTGGGGATGGTGGTGAGATGAATTGGGAGATTGGGATTGACATGTATACACTAATATGTGTAAAATAGATAACTCATAAAAACCTGCAATATTAAAAAACATTAAATAAAACTTTTTTAAAAAGTTAAGAAAAACCAACTATATTTAGCTGCAAACATCTAACAGATGCCAAAATGTATAATCTTATTTGACCATTTGGTTTGCAGTATGTGTTGACAGATTTAATTAAAAGTGAGTTATGTCCTTGAGAACTCTATCTAGCTAAGTTTAAGTACTAGTAATATAAATTACACTATAAAGTTACAGTTATACCCCAAGATTATAGAAAGTAATAACCTTGTTGAGGGTAAAGAAAACAGAAATAACCACTATTGCTACTAATAGGGACAGACAGATCCATCTATTTTAAATAGAGGAGATGCCAGTAAAGTTATATGAATTACAGAATCAGAAGGGCAGAGATTGTTACTTCATGCTATTAACAAATAGATATTCAGATATGTTGGGGCACTACCATTTAAGGAAGATATTCAAGATTTCAAATGTTTGAAGAACTTTCACAGATTATATAGATTATAATGTTAAAACCTCATCTTATTTTGTTGCATTATTAGACATGGTAAGCATAGAAAGTACATAGAAAGATACATACAAAAACCTTAGTCTTTACCTCTTGGGTGTAGCAATAGAGAATCTTTTTCTTTTGTATTATTCAGAATTTTCATAATTTTATGCATTAATATTTTTATACTGAGAAAATTAAAAATGATGGTTAGGGCTTCCCTGGTGACACAGTGGTTGAGAGTCCACCTGCCAATGCAGGGGACACGGGTTCTTGCCCCGGTCTGGGAGGATCCCACATGCCGCGGAGCGGCTGGGCCCGTGAGCCATGGCCGCTGAGCCTGTGCGGGAGAGGCCACGACAGTGAGAGGCCCGCGTACCGCAAAAAAAAAAAAAAAGTTAAAGTAGCTTATAAGGAGTGAACTAGGTGTTACAAAACACCAGGTGTTACAAAACACTTTTTAAAAATAACTATGTGATTATTATTAAATTTATTTATATTATTTATTTATTTTTGGCTGCATTGGGTCTTCATTGCTACACGCGGGCTTTCTCTAGTTGCAGTGAGCGGGGGTTACTCTTCGTTGCTGTGCACGGGCTTCTCATTGCGGTGGCTTGTCTTATTGCAGAGCATGGGCTCTTGGCACACGGGCTTCAGTAGCTGTGGCACGTGGGCTCAGTAGTTGTGGCTTGTGGGCTCTAGAGCACAGGCTCAGTAATTGTGGCGCACGGGCTCAGTCGTTCTGTGGCATGTGGGATCTTCCCAGACCAGGGCTCGAACCCATGTCCCCTGCATTGGCAGGCAGATTCTTTACCAATGTGCCACCAGGGAAGCCCCCTATGTTATTTTGAATTTGAAAAGATACATGCACCCCAATGTTCATAGAAGCATTATTTACAATTGCCAAGATATAGAAGCAACTTAAGTGTCCTTATCTAGATGACTGGATAAAAAAGATATGGTATATGTGTGTATATATATACATACATATATATATATATATATATATATATATATATATATATATATATATATATATATATACACACAATAGAATAGTTACTACTCAGCCATAAAAAGGAACAAAATTTTGCCATTTGCAGCAACCTGGATGGACTTGGAGGGATTATGCTAAGTGAAATAAGTCAGACAGAGAAAGACAAATTCTACATGATATCACTTATATGTGGAATCTAAAAAATACAACAAATTAGTGAATATAACCAAAAAGGAAGCAGACTCACAGATACAGAGAATAAGCTAGTGGTTACCAGTGGGTGGGGAGGGGCAATATAGGGGTGGGAGAGTGGGAGGTACAAACTATTGGGTGTAAGATAGGCTACAAGGATGTATTGTACAGTACAAGGAATAGAGCTACTATTTTGTAATAACTGTAGAGTGTAACCTTTAAAAATTGTATAAAACTTTAAAAATTTAAAAAAAAAGAACAGAAAACCCTACATGTAAAAGCCCCTAATATTGGGTATTGTAATACTAATTATATATCGCTTATAGATCAAGACTATTTGGTGTTTGTGGTCAATATATAAGCTCTGATAACCAGAATTTAGAATCTACAGGACTGAAAATAAAGAGAAAGCCTGAAATAAGGCAAACACACATGTGAACCATTGAGGTTATTCCTGAAACCTTAGCAACATGCAATGGTAATTTATTTTAGAGCACATGGCATAGATATAGAGTAGATTATAAACAAACAAACAAATACACACATATCATGTGTATAGTTGGTAAACTACAAAGTATACTGTTTATTTTATAATGTGAGTTTCACTTTCAGAGGAAAGTGTTGCTTATATCAACACCAAATTTCAAAGAAGGACCTCAGGTCTTTAGGTATTGCTAATGACGAGCAGCTACACCACTACTGCAGTCAAAGCTGAAAGAAAGTAGACCATGTAGACACCTCATCCTCAAATGAGGAGCATCCCAATACGTATTTTACTTTGCATGTTCTATCCCCCAAACTGAAAAATGGATGGAAAAAAAGCATGATTTAAAATTAAGTAATACATTTCGCCGTTGCCATTGTTTTGGTGCAACCCTTGCCAATCAGCCACATGAAAAGAATCAAATAAAGAATTCTTTAATTCCCAAATAATATTCATAGGAGACATTCATTAACTTTATCAAATACCTGAGTCCTCCATTTCTCCTACTGCATCCAAATTTCATCTATCTCCTCACCTTTTCCTTTGCTATTGTTGAACTGAAAGATTTATGGCGATAGCAATTGACTGAAACAAAACTGGCGTTAATAAACTTACTGTAAATCTACTCTTTGTCCTTCACGAGAGATTTTGTTAAAAAAAAATAAGTAAGCATCACCTTTTAATGATTCTAGAAGAGCTGGACTATATTTTCAATTTAATCCCTCAAAATCAGAGAACATTTTTCTAGTTTATTGAGGGATGGTTTTACTTTCCTATTATTTTTTGGTCAGTCTTCGAACTTTCACTAAACTATCACCTATTCTAACCTCTATAATGGCTTTTCCTCTTTTATTTACATTTAAAAAGTTAATCTTTATCAGAATTTACCCAGAATTTAGTGGATTTCTAAATGTTTAGATAATCCACTCCAGGTTTCATTTGCAAACAATGAAAAGCCACTTCAACTAAGTAGTTCTGTCAGACATAGACAATGACTGTCCTCTTATAAACTAAACAAAAAATGTTTATTATGATGCATGTCTGTCACTCCACATTTATTCTTCAAACTCATCTAAATTATTTACATTTTTCTAAGACTGTTTTGAACAGACAAAGAATGTGAATATTGCTTGGTATTTTAAGTGTTTTTACATTTCACAAGGCACAGACCCTTTTACAATGGGTCAGGAATGGAATGGTAATCTGGAATGGAGCCAGGGGCAGTACCGAGATGGCCAAGTCTGGGGAAGGGGATTTGAAGCCAAAACATGGATTAACAGCAGTGTTGCCTCTTGCATCCATTACTCCACAACAAGAAGCAGTGAAAATCCTAAGGGGGCAAAAAAAGTCTGGGATAGGGTACAGGTCACAGACTGTACAGAGGTGTCAGGAGTGTACAACTGCCTGTACGTTTTTCGAAAGCCGAAAATATAGTTTATTTGTTGACTATGACAAATGGTCCTCAGCACCAGTATGGGGTATGGCAGTACCAAAATGTTGTGTGACGTATATTAATATTACTTCATTTAAACGGGATAGGAGTTTTATGTGGTTTTAATATCATGATTGAATTGATTACGTATTGTTGATTGAAATGTAGAAATTTTCTGTTAAGAAATCCCCCCCAAAAGGAATGTCAAATATATTGGTAACCAGGGAATTCTTCAGAATGAAAACAAGCGGACGAGAGGGAGAGAAAATAATCAAGTAATTCAAGGATTTTAAACTAGATTTCTCAGTACTTCTTGGAGGCCTATAGCTGGGTTCTAGATCACAAAGTAGTGTAAGCAGAATGATACCTTCCTCTCTAAAATATGTCCATGTCCCAATCCCAGGAAGCTGTGCATATGTTATATTCCATTGCAAAAGGGACTTTGCAGTTGTAATTAAGGGTGTGGATCTCGCAATGTCGAGATTCCTCTAGATTATTCAAGTGAGGAATTCCTGCAAGGACCAGAAAGAGGACCACAGGAAATGAAGGCATCCCCAGGTGACAGGAAACAGAGATTTCAGTCCTATCATCTCATGGGACTGAGTACTGCCAACACCTGAATGAGTGTAGGTCCCTGCAGGGTCTATAGAAAAGAACACAGCTCTGCTCACATCTTGGTTTTAGTCCAGTGAGATCTGTACTGGATTTCTACCCCCAGAGCTGTAAAATAATAAATTTGTATTGCTTTAAGTCACTAAATTTGTGGTAATTTGTTTTGGAAGGAACAGAAGACCAATACACAAGGGTTTCCTAAACTTGTATGCAATATTTGGTATATTTGTGTGTGGCCATTTTTCTGATGAAAGAAGCTGTATATTTCATCAGTCTTTTAAGAGTCAATGAGATAAACAACAAGGACCTACTGTATAGCATAGGGAACTGTATTCGATATCTTGTAATAACCTATAATGGCAAAGAATCTGAAAAAGAAATATATATATGTATACTGTATACATATATATATATATATATTTACTGAATAACTTTGCTGCACAGCTGAAACACTGTAAATCAATTATACTTCAATTTAATAAAAAGAGTCAATGACACACCATAAAAAAAGCAAGAACGATTGAACTCTATCATCCTTTCCCATACTGCAGCAGTAAAAACATCCTCATTCACTGTGAAAGCAGAACATTTCTCATTTTACATATTCAACTGAGAAACTTGTGTTTTGCGACAAACAACACAAGAGCGCACTCTCCCCTCGCCTCCCCTCTCCTCTCTTCTCTTTTCTTCTGCCTTGCCTTCCATACCTCCAAACCAAGCAACATTTGGTACTTATTTATTACGTCTCCTGTGAACTGTGAGATATTGTGGATACTCAGGGGTGGATTGTGAGTTCCTACAGAACAGCATCTTTTTGTTTTGTTCTGTTTTTTTCTTTCAACTCTCTACTGTGTCTAGCAGTGGTAAATTCTATTAAACTATTCACATGATTGAATCAAAACATAAGGTCCTATATCAAGACACTGACCTGGACTACATACCACGTGTAATTCTGTCCACACCATTGATGCAGTCTATGTATTTGTTTATTCTTTATATATCTAACTCATTATTTTCTGCAAAAAAAATAGGAGAGTTCCCAGATTTCTACGGGAAAAATATCTCAGTGCCCTCAGATTAATTTCCAAGATAAGAGTCTGGATGGATCGTGGGGAAATAATGGTATAGGAGCTTTGATATTTCCCGCTGATCACCTTGACTCTCTCTGCGATGTTTTCTATTTCCCTAAGGCCTAAATCCACCCAGGCTCCAGTGGAATATAGTTAATGTTCAGATATGTAAGCAGAAGCTTAGTGATATTTATTAAACAGACATTATAGACCAAACTCTATTTGGATAAACCACAAGATTCACAGATAGAAAGAAACCCTAGGGGTAAATGAATACATTAAAAGTTAAATGGGGGGCTTCCCTGGTGGCACAGTGGTTAAGACTCCACCTGCCAATGCAGGGAATATGGGTTCAAGCCCTGGTCCGGGAAGATCCCACATGCCGCAGAGCAACTAAGCCCATGCACCACAACTACTGAGCCTGCGCTCTAGAGCCCGAGAGCCACAACCACTGAACCCACGTGCCACAAAGACTGAAGCCTGCACGCCTAGAGCCCATGCTCCGCAACAAGAGAAGGCACGGCAATGAGAAGCCTGTGCACCACAACAAAGATTAGCCCCTGCTCGCCGTAGCTAAAGAAAGCCCGCGTGCAGCCCAACGCAGCCAAAAATAAATAAACCCAACGCAGCCAAAAATAAATAAAATAAATAAATTTTAAAAAAATTAAATGGGGGAGGTTAGATGAGAATTTGATAGTCTCATTTTCTAACTAGGTTATTTCAGAATGACTTGAAATTATGTAGTGAATGAGAGAGGATGATGGCTGACAATGACTTTGCACGCAGTAATCTGCTTCCTATTCAATCTTATTTAAATATTTTCACAGGATATCTGGAATTGATAAAGTTTTAATAACACGTGCAGAAATTTCTCCATAAAGTGTGCAGAGGTGTGCTGAGCACCCATACAAATGGAAAATGAGAGGAAAAAAGCCTAGAGAAGTTGGAAATATGGTGAAAATTTTTAAAAATGAGATTCAACTTCAAATAATGTGAGGAAGCGTGTCTGCAGAAAAATAATCAGAAACAGGCATTCAGTGGGAGACAACTGGAAAGCTGTCAAACCGAACAGGACAGAGGGGAGAGGACACCAGATGATAAATTAGATAGCACTGAAACACTGTGACAATTTGGAGAAAAAAACTAAAAATCACCTTGGTGGCCACAGGATGTTTCCAAACAAGAAAGTACACCTGAACTAGAATTCACTTTGAGATGGTATTTTCTCTTTTTCAATGTTGAAGAAATCAGAGGAACTGGAAGGCATTCAAAAAAGGACAGCAAATACAATTAAGAGTCTAAAGGGTTTGATTTATATAGTGAGAGGGAAGAAATAAAATGTGCAATCCTTGGCTAGGGACTTCTAGAGAGAACATAATTGTCCAGCGTCCTTAAAGAATTTACGTGCTGAGTCAATAGAGAGTGATTTAGTTCAATAAAAGGGAATCTAGGCAGAAGCACAGGGAGATGAATATAAACTCTAACGCTGAAAACATTTTTCGAATTTTGTTAATACTGAAAACGAAAGTGTTTCAACTGGTGCTGACTCAGAGATCTGCTGTTGGTTTGTGTTTTTTTTTTTTTTTTTTTTGCGGTACGCGGGCCTCTCACTGTTGCGGCCCCTCCCGTTGTGGAGCACAGGCTCCGGATGCGCAGGCTCAGCGGCCATGGCTCACGGGCCCAGCCGCTCCGCGGCATGTGGGATCCTCCCGGACCGGGGCACGAACCCGTGTCTACTGCATCGGCAGGCGGACTCTCAACCACTGCGCCACCAGGGAAGCCCTGCTGTTGTTTTTGTTGGTGTTTTTCACCCTTTTTGAGAGTTATGCTAAGTGACCAAGGGAGACAGTTGTAGGAAAATTCTTTATGCCCCTGTCATTCTCTTTCTAACAGATTGAGACCTGTCCTTCATAGTATAGAAATAGCTACTGATCTTATAATGGTAGCTTTATAATAAGTCTTGATATCTGGTAGGGCAAATCCTCCCTATTGTTCTTCTTTTAAAAGACTTGGATGTTTATTTTGTCTCTTTATACATACTCTGTGTACTTACTGATTTTAATAGTTTAAACTATTATATTAGTCTGCTCGGGCTGCCAAAACAAAATATCATAGACTGGGTGGCTTAAACAACAGAAATTTATTTTCTCACAGTTCTGGAGGCTAGAAGTTTAATTATAAAAACTTAAATATATAAGAGTATCAAATGACATCATGTATGGTATATTAACTTGAAGGACTAGTATTAAAGTGCTAGTAAGAAAAATGGAATTGTTTAATTAGAACAGCTATAACTCCAATTATGTTAAAATAATTATGTTAATGAGAAAAAATGCATAACATACATATATATGCATATGTGACACACGATGGCTACTGTTATTTTGTATGAACAGTAGAAAGTGGAAATCAAGGTATTTACTCCACTTATTTCCTTTTTCTTTAAATGTAACATTTTCATAATTTAAAAAATATAATGCCTAGAAAGAAGCATTGCAACTGTTTTTACAGAGACTCATTATTAAGAGTAAACAGCTTTATTTCCAGAAATCCGTGTCACATTGGGGATAAACTTGGTACCACACCCATTCATTTACAGAGGCTTCTCATCTGTATATTCTCTTCTGGGCACTTTTCTAAGCAACTGAACCAATTCACATGCCCAGCTGATTCTATACACCAATTGGCTTGGGCCTAGGTTCCCGAACCAATCACTGGCAAATGGATGAAATTACTCTTAGCCAATCCCAAACCAGGATTTTGTAGTAGTAAGCACTGACTTTAGAGTATTCCATCATCACTTATATGACATATTTGTTTAATGAAAAAATTTACAAGACTCTTCACTCAGTATAACTTATAGCACTGAATATATTAACTTCTAGCTATTAATATTTCTAGCTTTTATAACTTAGAGGAAGAAAGATGAAGATATTTTAAATATTTTGAAGAAATTTAGAAAGACAGCAACTGAAAAACTATAAATAAAAGTTACCTTACTTAATCTAAACAGTTTCAAATACTTTTAGTTTACCATCTTTGCCTCTCATACTCAACTATGGATTGAAAAGTTACCATGAGAGAAAAATTATTTACCACACATTTATTGCATAACCTAAAGAAATTTATGCCCCCAAATTTAAGTCATTCTTAATAACGGAAATAGCTAATTGACCATTATTTGTGACCAAAATCTAATTAGTTGGAAGATCTGACTATAGAATTTCTTTTCAGAATTACATTTTGATATTTTTCCAAGAGATGTTGTAACCTAAATAAAACTCTTATAATGATACAAAGTTATAAACCCAATGTAGCATGTGAATCATCATGTTAGTTATACTAAGCCATTATGGCTAATTCTCCTTTGAAAACTTTCCAGGAAGAACTTGATCTTTCTGTCTTAGAATATGATCCCTGTATTTAGAGAATCTAAGGGCCCTCTAGTTGAGTAACAAAAATGGAACAGATGATGTTTTAATGGCAGTTGAACTAAATATTTTGTAGCTGTTTCATAAAAAAGAAACTCTGGGGATTTCCTGCTGGTAAGTGAAGAATAAGTAAAATGTCAAACCTGCTGGTATAAGAGGTCAGAAATTATATCTGAAGTCGTCTAAAGCTATAATTGTTTCTCAGAAATAAAAGCTATGGATATGGGAAGACATTATAATAGATTTCAAAATACTCATGGTTGTTTGGTAGAAATATTTGAACTTTATCTTGAAGATAAAGATAGTTACCCTTATAATAAAAGGGTATAAACTTTGTATAGTTCTTACTGATTCATGTTTCATTAAAAATTCTATAATTTAATATTATCTTACATGCATTTTGAGAGAAGGGGAAACTGAATATGGCAAATTTTCAGGGTATTTTATGGACAAAATATTCAAAATCCCAGATTCCTAATCTCTGACTCATTGAGCTATGCTGTCTAGGTGAATTAACTTAGAAAGTAACCAGAAAAACTTGGTTTTAAATTACTTCTCCATTAGTCACTAGGTGTGTATTTTGCGGAAAGTGACTTGATCTTTCTAAGCTCAATTTTCTTAACTATATAATGGATATATTAAGGCATCAGTAGATTAACTAATTTGTTGATAAGACAGCAGCTATATTTTAATCAGCAGAGCCATATGCAATACCTTAAATCCATTCTGAAACAAGATATAAATTTAAAAATTAAAAATTTATTATTTCTACTAATGTCAATTCACCTATGGTGATGTTTCAGAACCTTGGGTGCATATGGGAATTCCATGGGGAGATTTAGAAATTACTGCCTGGAACTCAAACCTGAAATTTGTACTTAGTTGTCTTGGTTACGACGTGGACACCAGGATATCTAGAGATTGACTTAAAGGATTAATTATTAGAATTTATCCCTGTATAGTTTTGAATAAGAATATATATTTACTTTTAAACTTGATGAATAAGCATCATATTGAGACAGCCTCAAGTATAACTGCACAGCTCTAAATAGCACGTCAAGCTTCACTGGTATTTCCAACTGATTATAAGCCCCTACCAAACTCAAATTAATGATCTGTAAGGAGTATTAAATAACACAGAATAGAACTCCCCAGAAGCAATGTGCTTGGCTCTCTTTTTTCTCATTCTATTCACCCCCCTGAGTGATCTCTTCCTCTCCAGGCCCTTGAATACCATGTGTATGCTGATGATTTCAAATGGCCACCAGCCCAGACTCACTCCCAATTTCTATACCCATGGCCAACAGTGACATACCCAATTATATATTGGGTATATAATATCCAATTATATATCCCCGAAGCACTTCAGAACCATCATGATCAAAACAAGATTTACTCCTTTCTCCTTAAAATCCTCTCTTCCCTCTTTATTTACTATCTCATTAAATAATACCTGTTGCAGAGACTCCAAAAATAGTGGGTGGACCTCCAGCTACTACCTGTTCAGATGTCAGGACAGATGATGCCACACTTGCCTCAAGAGGGTATGAAAAGGTTTACTCATCACCTAATGAGGTTTTATGGGGAGAGCAGGGGAGTCCCCAGTCAGGTCCCAGAACGTCTTGAGCAAACAGGAAAAGGAGACTGGTTTGGCTTTTAATGAGATTAAGGGGTGGGGCTGGGGTGAAGGTTCCCTTTTTGGGTCCAGGTCTTTAGTGGTTTGAACTTCCCAGAGGTGCTAAAGGAGAAAGAACCTGGGGTTTCTTAACAGATCGTGAGGCAGAAGCCGTCAGTCACCCTTGATTAAGGGTGAACTATAGTAATGACTCTGGCTCCACGTGTGTTGTGAATTTAGAACTTCCTGACCACCCATATAAACCCATGAAATGTACTGGAATCTAGTCAGCATACATCTTTAGTGGATCACTTTCATTCTATAATTATAAATTAACTGGTGTTATTCCTAAGAATGAATGCAGTGTAGTAGGTCTATTAAATAAGGGAACATTGGCGATCCTGCACCGACGGGTAATAAACTCTAGGATACGACATTGAATTTGAACTAACACAGAGAAATTAAAATATATATATATATATATATATATATATATATATATATATATATATATTTTAATTTCTCTGTGTTAGTTCTTATAGTTATTAATTTTATTTAATATATATATATATATATATATTTATATATACTAGAGTAGTACATCTGTATCTATTTAGACACACATAAAATAAAATTAAATATATTTAATATTCTATTAACTAAAAATGCATGATGAATTTTAGGCCAATTTATGGTAATCTTTGTAAAAATAGGCATGTATTACACTTGAGAAAAAGATGCTCCTATTAACAGCTGTTTCTTTAGATACTGTCCCTTGGTGATACTGAATAATTCATAAACCCTTGGGGACATAAGGTGAAATACTGAAATTGATATAAATAGTGTAAAGTTATACCACGTGAAAAATTAAACTTTTGTTTTTAAACTTTGGTCTTTAATCATGCTGTGTTCTCTAGCTAGTAGCCTCATGATCTTTTCCTTCAGTCCAAATCTCAGAAGATAAACTTTCATTGCTAAGAAGTGCCTTAGTATGTAAACTGCATGGTTTATATTTACCAGAGTTGTGGCCAGATTTGACAAGAACAATTAATCACAATAGTTCTTACAATGGCAGAAATGGATGAACTTAATTTTTTTTCTATTTGAAAGGAAGAGAAAGGGGGAAACAAAATCTCTTAGAATTTGTTAAAATAGCTTATTGACAAATCCGTAAGACAATTATGATAAATATGGACTGCAAATTCTCTGGCAAATTATTTTGTTATTGTATTTTGACCTTAGTATTAGTTTCTCTAAAAATGAATTTGACCAAAAAAAAAAAAAGAAACTAGTGGTCTTTTGAGTAAATGAATAAAATACAGACTGAGAGTAAGGAAATAGATTTTTTTAAAAAATACCCTATAAAAATCTTTGGTTATTTTATTTTAATTCTATGTTTGTATCTATTAACATATATCCTAAGCAGATATTATTTTCATAAAAATATTTGTTTTCTCTAAATTGAAAGAACCACTTGCATAATCCTGGAAAATAAAAAAGAGGTTGCCTCAATTATGTTAGTTTAAATTATTTTCATTTGCTGTATGGACCGATATAGTTCTACCCCAATGTAGATATTTTAAGAGAACCTGACTGACAACTAGAAGAAATATCCAGTTGAATGGATTCTATTGCCAATAACATGCCAGGCTTGGCTACCCTGAAACCCTTTAACCACAAACACCTAAAGATTCTAGATAAAGTGTTACAAGTTTAATGAATGGCTTTGCTAAAGGAAGAAAAGAGAGTATCCAGAAATCCTGAACCATCAGGCAAAAGAAGCCAAGTCCCAGCCGGTGAAAACTTAGTGAAAATTGCACGCTCTTCACTAGGTTCTTAAAGGTCTTCCACTCTTACTGCAAAAACCATTCAAATCTTCACAACAACCCCCTGAGGTGGGCACTATTACCCTAGTTAACATTATATAACTTGCCCAAGGTCACACCTTGTAGATGGCGGACGTGGAATGAGAACCTAGACAGTCTGACACTGGAGTCAGTCAACTTAACCAGCTCACGGATTAGAAGTCCCTGGATGTGAGATAACAGCAGTCTCAAAGGCTCTATAACAGTGTTCAAAAAGATTAAAAAGTACATAGGAATCATAATGAAAGAACAAGATAGTAAAATAAGAATAAACATGTTTGAAAAAGATCTAAATAGAACTTGTGGATGTAAAAAAAAAGTCATTGAAAGTAAAACTCATTTTACTTTAGTAAAGGTTACTTGAGTAAGCTATTACCGCTAAACCTAGTGGAACGCTGAAATTACAGATTAGATGAAGTTTGCTATATCTGTTTTTCTGTCACCGATTTGGGAAATGAAAACACATCATATGCTTGTGTATTGTAAACGTATAGCTCCCTAGTTTCCTGCTGCCTCAACGTCCCTGCAAATAGGCTGTGAGTACCCCAGCCGGTTGACCTGGAGCAGCAGTGTGATAAGGCTGGCTGGCCCCTGCCACAAATAACCCATTTTGTCTAGTGACATCAGATACATCAATGAAACCCGTGATGCCTTTCACTTGGGTACTCCAGCCCGACCTCCAGTAAAGCACTTGCCCAAGGGCCCCTCCCTCCTTCCCTCCCCACTTTCTCTCCCTGCCCCTCCCCTTCTCCCCCTCTTCTCTCAGCTCCCACCTGCTTGGTTGAGCGTGCTCCCTTGGCGCTCCTTCCATTGGCCCCCCTCTTGGTGAGTACTGACTGTGTCTCTAGGACCTGTGAGTATAATAAACTTTGTGTTCCTGCCTCTCCTGTGACCCCTCTTGTGCCGTACCTGACTGACCATCTCATGAAAGAATATAAGGCAGCTGACTCCTAAACCTTCTTCTTCAATGTACACTTGACCATAATCCAACCACACAGGTCAGAAAATGACAATCCTACAATGTACCCAGGTGGAAGAGAACCAGAGTATTGGAAAGTATTTACATTATACTGCAAGTATCCTTTGACTAATATACATACATTAATATGTACATATATTTTGAAAACTGGGGGTGGGCAGGGTGGGATAAAGAAAATGAATCTATTCCCTGTCTTTTTAGAAGTGGGAGAGAATCACTTAAATGACGGAATGCATTTGGATGGGCACACAAATTTACTCAAGGGAGGATATAATGGGAATAATTTTAATTTTTTAAATACTAAAATGAAAGGTCTAGGTTGATGGGCCCTAGATGTTGCTCCAGATATAGTTTTGGCTAATATATCTTATTATTTCCCTGAGCTTTAAGGTTAAATAATTTTTTTAATATTACTGTATCATTACTGAATTTTCAGAAGCTTACTTTTCTTATAATTAACAAAATCACATTAATAAATCACTGTACTTTTTATTCTCTCTCTCTCTTTCTCTCTCTGATATAATACACAGTCACCATAGTCAGCATGAAATAATTAGAAACAGAAAAATAACCATAAATTCCAATACCTATGGGAGTAGGATGCTTTTTTCCCCCCTATTTTGACAAAGAGGCACAAACACACATTGAGATAATTTTACAAATGAAAATCGGAATGATCACTGAGAACGTTCAGGTACCTGGGGAGATCAGGTATCTTGCTGAAGGATGTCCTAAGGGGTAGACCTACGAAACTAGGGTCTGTGTGAATGAAAAACTCCAACTCTTTCCCAGTCAAGCGACCTCCTGAGGTGACAAGAGAGGAAGAGCGAAGATAGTAGGGCGAGAAAAGGAGGGAGGCATCTTGATGGCATTTGGAAGAAATAATTTCACCCTCTTTTGAATGCCCGGAGTGCTTTACCTGTAATTATTTAAACTCTCTCATCTCTTCGAACAAACACTAATTTTAATTATACTAAAAATATCTTCCATTATTGAGTATTATTACTTTGCCTCCACGTACCTTTTAAAGAGCATTGCATGCATTCATACACTTACTTCATACAGCACATTTATAAGGTTGCTGCAATTATAATTCTCAGCTTACGAAGGAAGAAGAAAAAAGATTAAGTGGCCAGCCATGACCACACCTGGCAGGTAGCAACAATGCTGCCACGACTTCTTGAACAAATCAACGAATAAATAAACACTAATCTTTCACTACTACTGTAGTCTCTGCAAACAGCAGGCATGTTTTCTGACATTTTATATCCTCATATTTTTCTAATTTTTTTCAACATTGATAGCAATAATATTGTTGAGGAAAAGTAAAATTTTTTTTAAAGATTCTAATATATGAGCTAGTGAGCAGCTCAGAAGATCATGTCAATTCTTATTAGTAACATAAGCACTTTTCATTTGACCATTTATTTCTTACCCCTTTTCATCTCATTTCTAATCTGATTTTATTCCGCGCCCTTTTCAAATCTCAAGGAATCTCTTGAGTATTTCTTGGTCTCCCGTGATGCTGTGCATCTGTCCTGGGAATTCTCAGGCAGATGACTGAGGTACAGGGAGTCGGCTGACTAGTCAGAGATCACACTGGAGCTACTGCAATTTAGGATTACAGCCTGAGGATCTCTTGACCCTGCATTTCCTCTCCCCCAACAACCCCCAACAATTAAGATTAATTACCTCAAAAAAGAGTAAAACAACCACAAAACCCAATAATTACTTCATTCTTCTCACAACTGAGGAACTGAATAACAGACTAATCAGACTTCATGGATCACAATTCAATAATCAAAGGAAAGAAAGAGACACACAGCACTTTGCCTTGAAAAGGTAAATCTGAAATAAAGGCTTAGATGGGAAAACCAGAAATTGCTAAGGAAACACTAATGGCTTGCCTTAGTATCTGTAATCCGTTCCATCCTGTTCTGCATGTTCCAGAGAGATTACTCTTCGTCTTGTACTTTTCCTCAAACATGGTATCCTTGAAAGAAAAAATTAAAAAGTATGCTGTGGTGTGTTTCTTTTACTTTGAGTTATTCTAATTTAAGCTAATTTAGTGCAGTTCAAATGTGCATGTAATTAAGCATGTAGGAAGCTTTTCTTTAATAAGCGCAGTTAAGTTCAAAACTTTTAAGAACATCTACAAAAGAGCCTCACACTAACCTTCTGGCAAAAAGTAAATAAATGACCACACCAACTGCTTAGACAATGCAATACTTGACTGAAAAGACATGCATGCACAAGAAAATAAAAGAGAAAGTATAATTTCAAATTACTTGGAGTACATAAGTCATATGGTTACAGGGCAATTTCAGGCATTTACACATCATTAATTAATAGGTGGTCTAGACTGACAAACATATGTGTTCAATTATGACCCATTGATATAGTCAGGGACTCTGATATTTTTCAATTTAGCATAGAATGGTCATTTTACAATGACAAATATATGTGTGTGTGTATATATATATATATATATATTTACAGAAACATTAAATTTTCTTTACATATATATAAAGTCTATAATTCACTAACAATTTAAGAACAGAAACAAAAATTTTTGAAATCTTTATTTTTATAAAATAAAATGACTGGAATTAACATTTCCATTTCTTGAAAAGAGGACACCATTTATGATAAATGTGAGATGTTCTCTATGAATATGATACATGCTCCACATCAATGCAAACTCTTCTTCAGACAGTCATAACGGATGTGAATCAGGTATATTAGTACTTTTTTCATTGTTTCTTCTTGAGTTGAAATTGAGGGAAAGGGAGGACAAGATAAGAATTTTCATCAAATGTATTAGTTTGAAGGAAAATATTAAAGGAACCTAAAGATCTTATGCATTCAAAAATGTTCCTGCTTAACATTACAATTTGCCTTAATTTTCTCTCTTTCTCTTTCATTTCTCTCCTTTTCCCCATCTTGCTATGTATATTATCTTGTACAAATTGAAAGCAGAATTGTATTAAAAGAATTCAAGATTTGAAAAAATTTGTGATTGTCTTTAGTTGAGAATATACAATAGATTATTCACTTGGTCATATTTCAGGAAACCTGTCTAAGCTAATAGTTTAAAGAATTTAAATACATTGTTACCAGTTTTTCACTACATCTTGAATATTGTAGAGATCTCTACCCTAGTTCTTTTAAATGCTTCTTAACTTTTCCACCCATATCAAAATATCTCCTCTCATTTCCCTATCCACAAATAAAAAAGCAGGAAATAAAAATCAGAAGCTTTTAATATCATACATAAATTTTTTTATAACAAATTTATGGTGATGAAGCACTCAAATAATAAAACTATTAACTCTAATTTTAAAATAAATATTATACCAGGAGCATAAATTTATTTTGTATAAGCAATTAATGTAATGTTTCCAATTAAATGCGATATTATGCTTTTAATAAAAACTTCTGGTTTCATTTTAAAAGATAAACTCTGGGTTGCACATTTTTACAGTAAAAATAATTAACATGTTCAAGTTTTAGTTTTCAATATATTGCCAAATGTAAGCTTTATACTAATTTAAACTTTAAAAAGGTACAGTATTTAAGTGTATATTACAATCCTTTTATATACAACCATGAAAATAACTGTCTTCAAAGTGTCAAAAAGACTGGCATTTAGCATCTGTCTTTATTTGAGGTTGAAACTTTGATTATTTTTCTATAGGCTTCTTTAATTTATTTCTTTTTTCTTAAAAGATATCCACCTCAATAAAACTGCAACATTTTAACTGATGATCACTTGATAGATTAAAAAGATAAAGTATATTTTGACACGTATATATATTTTAAAATACACTATCAGTCATTTACCTTTTAAAAACTTACACGTTTAACCATGTCTAATGTACACTTTTTTTTTGATTGCCCTTAAAAGTCCCCATGTCCCTCCTTTATATTTTAGCCTTTTGAGCACGGAAAAATTTCCCTGTATCCTCTCAGCTCTGGTGGAATATGTGACTCAAAGCATGTATTCAATAATTGTTTTGTGATTGTTGAATAAATGGAGTCCACATGGTTTAGTATGTACATAAATTATACTGCTGCTATTATTCCTAATCATTTCCTTCAAAACATATTTAATCATGGCTTCAGTGTTGTTCATTTGTTAATTTATTCAACAAATATTTTTAAAATATTTGGATAAGGAATTGCCTCTTCTTAATTAAGTAACAACACCTATCCAATCCTCTGTGCCTGTGTGTGTTAACCTTCCTGAACATGGCTAAGCCCTTGCATTCCTAAATTTTAAGCATATGTCAGATCCATTGGCTGGGATCTGAGCTGTGGTCCTTCTTTAGCTTGTACTATCATCTTGTCATCATGCTCTGGTATGACAAAGTTTACAACTAAATGGAAAGAAAGTCTTATTAATTAAATAATATATAAATGATGGCTTTCAGAGTGGCTTACTTTATAAAAGACAGTAGATTTCAGAAGCATCTGTCACAGAGTCTGGAGCCTTGAGTCTCATTTATTTTGCTTTGTACATGCAAGTAGTCTGAGCTCTTTTTTACTCATCTGCAAAAAGTGAATATCTCTATCTAGGCAACACAAGATTGCTGTGTTAATTAGCTTGTGAATATGTGAAAACACTAAAAAACTATAAAGTGATATTAATATAGGGATTGGCAAACTATCACCTGTGGGCCAGTTGCCTGCTTCTGTAAATAAAATTTTATTGAATCACAGGCCTACCTGTTGATTTATGTATTTTCTATGGTAGCCTTCAGCTGTAACGGTAGAATTGAGTAGTTGCAACAAAGACCTCAGGCATGCAAAGCCTAAAATATTTCCCATCTGATCCTTTAAGGAAAAATGCTGACCCCTCCTAATAATATTAATACTAATAGTTACTACAAATAATAATAGCAACAAAAGTCAATGGGTATAACTCTAATGGAAAATATCTGAAAAATTCAAGTGGTGATGCACTGTTTGTTTCTTCAGGAAATGAATACCGTTGATTTTGCTAACTGATCAATAAAATCAAACAGCAAGTTTTTATTTTAAGAGTAAATTTTTATTTCCAAGCTTAAATTTAACCTTTACATAAATGTGTTCCCTTGTTAATCATTATAATGACAATGAGAGCTTATTAAGCTCTCAATTTCACACCCATGTACTTAATGTTTATACTATACTGTTTAATACTGATTACAAAAATTAGAAAGAATGCGGACATTAGTGCATAATCATAAACTTAAATATATTTATGATATTTAAATTGTGGTACAGTGAACAGATGTCACCTATTTACTTGGCTTAATTAAGACTACAGATTAACATTTCCAAGTTTTAAACTATCAGAAATGAAAATCAATTGGACCACTTGATCTAAGGTAATTAGAGAAATATATTCACTTTATTAGATCTTTGGATTAGAGGTAATTTGAAACCAGCAGTGATCAAGCAAGATACCACATCAAAAATAATCTATCAGACATCAATAGTATATAAAGTCATTCTTTGTAAAAGGAAGAGCCAGAGGAAGTTTTATTATGTGTAAAAGTTAGTCGTATAACTGACAAGTACAGACTTACGTGAGGTTCCAGTGAAAGGGAGGCCATACAATACAGCTTAGATGATTTACTTGGTCTTTTATTTGAAGAGACTTATTCTTTAAAGGTATTTCATTTGCTGATATATCAGTTTAAGTATATCACATTTTGAATATGATATTTCTCTGAAGAAATCAAAATAATGTGTTCTTTCCTTTTATGACATACAACAAAAAAGACTGACTTTTCAAAGATTTTAACAGTAACTACAGCTTATAGTAATTAGGCAAAATACTCAGACTATTACATGATGTTTAAAAATAAAGCATAACCTATAAAACAGATATCCAAATGACATAGGACTTAAACAAACAGGTTTCCTAGTTTCAGAATTATATATAAATCATCTTGATCTTTTGATACAAATCAAAAATTGTCCCACCTAGGATCTGCGTTCAGTGTAGAATGAATCTACTGTAATTCTAGTCTGTCTTCATGAACTTCACATATATTGATAAACTAACAGAAAAAGTCTTCTCAGAAGGAAAAACCATCACTATATTATACTTTGACTAGAAACTCAATTATTTCTTAAGATGCCATATGACTGTACTTTGGGGGACCTAACTTCTAAACTGGTGCCCTATAGACACAGGCTTAGTATAGATCCATTCTTTATGAGGCTTCTATTCATAAAAATGTTGCATACTCATACCTTTTTCCTGATTGTATATTACTTTAGAAGAAAATCAGCTAATGGGAGAAATTTACAGGAAAAATTTTTAGGATTTCTCAGAACATTCTTAAGATGTGTCAACTTATTCTTTAGTAGATTACAGAATTGTTTTTCTTTTTTAAGCAAAGCTTATTAATGCTCAAGTTGCCTAGTGTTGCAAGCTTTTGGGGACTGATTATAAATGCACTGCTCTGTAATACTGATACATGACACTTAATTATGGACTTAAGCCAAAGGAGAAATATCAAAGTTAATGGTTCAAAAGTTAAAGGTCCATAAACCAGTAGTTTTCCTTTTTTAATATGCAACAAAGAGGTCTATAAATGGAGCACTAGAACAGAAGATATATTAAAAAATAAAACATAATTCTACCCTATTTTTGGTCAAGAACATTAAAGCAAGAATAAAGGAGGAGTATGCTCAGAGCAGGGGCAGTGAAGAAATGGCTGGCCCAATACATGTCCCCTGCACCTTCACGTGGCTGCTGGGCAGGGCCAGTGAGACAGGGCTCAATGCTGGAAGAAGTTATACTGGACAAATAAAAAAAAAAAAAAAAAAGGAAAAAACAAGCTAATGAAGAAAAAATTGAAAAAAAAACTGATGAGGAAATGTGGTAATGTATATCAATAAAAATCTTTAAAAATGTTAATATATATTAAAACCTTAATAATCAATGATTCCTAGAAAATCCTAATAATCAATGTTATAATCAGCAAACACTGTGGTTCCAAAAACAAGTAGAACAATATATTTCTTTCAAAAGCTTCTCCAAAACCTTACATTCTTCACATATGATAGTCATCAAATACATGTTTGAATAATTTAAAATTATGAATATATGTGTATATATGTAGATATGTGTATATATAATATATGTAATTTTTTAAAGCTGTTTTTAAAAGATTAGGTAAATGGTAGTCATTCAGAAAGTTCCCAGTAAATTCAGTGTAACACTTTTCTGTGGCTACTTAACTAGCGCCCTGTGTAACTAATGCAAGCAGCGTTTATTACAATTTAAATTTGTATAACAAATGTTATAACAAACTATTAATGGGTGAACCAGAATAGCTATCTTTTAAAATGCCCTTACTTCCTAATATGTCTCTGTCCTTTTAAGAATGAAAATGTGTAATTTGTATACGGAGAAACTTCTAGTTTATGAAAAACAAAGTGTCATAGAAAAGTATGTCTTTAGGAATCTGTATATTTAACAACATACATTTAACCAACATTGACTGAGCACTTATGTGTTCTCAGGCTTTGGATGCAGCAGTAAAGCGGGCAGACAGTGTTCCTGGTCTCTCACTTCCCGCTGTATGTGGAAGTTACCACATTTTCCTGCGTCTTGTCTGCTCCAATCACAAATACAGACTCAGTTTCTCAGAGGCCGCAGATGGTCATTGGCTTGGGCAGTTTAGCAATGTTTTCCTTTCACATGGTGAACGAAGTCTTACAGTTATTCTTCTGCTGATTACAGAAGCAGAAGGTAAGACTAAGAACATTGGGTGTATGTTAGATTCTCAAAACAAAAACAAACAAATCAGAAAACAAAGTGCTAAAAACAGTTTTAATCAACTTTTCCAGTGACTTGGTATTATCCGTACAATATAAACTCAGACAATTGGAGTAGCTGCTTCACTCCCTGGGTTATGGCCCTACGAGGCTGTGTCTGTTATCAGTCTATTGATCCCATTTGTCTTCATGGACACCACACCCTCAGACAGCAGGTGAGCAACCAGGGATCATAAAAGAAGAGATGAAAGGCATCTGAGATTGGACTGTTAACATAAATTGGATGATATACACTCGTACTGTTATTTCTATAGGAGAAAATTTGGCAAACATTTGACTAATTTCATTAAAGAACACAGGAAATTTGGATCATTTCAAGTACCATTCATCATCATTGAATACCTGAGAATGAGTGTTTATATTTGATTAAATCAACAAAACAATTTCAACAATCCTTTCCTCTCTGTGTTATTATAAATCTTACCTTGAAATCATTAGTATTTCTTTAAGTGCTGAAAAGACCCTCTTTGTATGGCATGAGGAAAAAGCCTAAGATTTTACCAAATTCTTCATGTTTCTGTTAGTTTTTAAGTTTATATGAAAGTATTTGCCAATATACTTGATTGAAATTATATATATATGTATGTATACACATATATATGTACTTAGTATAAATAAGAATATTCAGGACACAACATCTGAACAGACATTGTTCAAGTCTGCCACTGTAGCAAGCACAGCAGTGTTCCCAAATAAAGTTCTGTGTGCCCAGTAAGTTTAATATATAAGGCTCTCCAAATGCTGGCTTTTTGTGAAAAAAGGGAACACGCAGAACACATGGGTTACTGCCATACATTTTAGCTACAACCAACAGTGGATATGATCAAATCATTGCAGCTACTTATTGTTTTTCATGCTTCCTGTCACTTTGCCATATATTTCATTTAATTATTGCTTTAAATGAAACAATTCAAAAGTCATTCGTTTTTTTGCAAAGAAAAAACCTGGAGTTAGATGAGAGAATTGTAATTTAGAGAGTTAGCATCAAGCCAGGATAAACAGGTATTACTTAGTAATGGAGTCCCATCATTACACACAAAAATTACATATAATTGATCATCTTTCAAACATGCAGTATGTATGAGACTACAAAATCAGTACTGCAAATTGGTTGAACTGTAATCTTCCACTTTCTCAGCTATGTAGTTGCTTCAAGAAAATTAAGTCCACAATTTTCTCTTTGCTTTTCCTTTCTGGAAGTAGGAGCTGCTGATGGGCAAGTCACAGCCTGGATTTAGCCCACAGGCAAATTTTGTTTAACCAGCACAATATTTTAAACATTTGGAAATTTTGTGAATCATTTCTAATCTTTGACTTCTCTTGAAGATCAGAAAAAATCTTTCCATATTGATCCACGTTCCCATATGGTAACAAGCAGCTGGACGTGATCTGTATCTGCCACAGGCTCCACCATTCCTACTGCCTTACATACGGTGCTCTGCATTGATTCAAACTGCCTGGAGAATACCTACATTTTCTGGCTTGGCTGCATTTTTCCATGACTTGGTCCCTAGCACAATCAGAACACAGCAATTAAGCTTTCCCTACATATTTAATTGGTATTTCCTATTTGCTTCCTTATCAATTTTGCATTGACTAACTAGATTCATATAGCATATGATACTGAAGAGTACAAGACTATAGAGACTGAAATCTCATTTTATGAACGATGAAAACTGAAAAAGCTAGAGTTTGAGTTAGCATGTGCCCTCTGGCCACTTGTCCCCAAAGCCTGAAATCTTAACCCAGACACTGTCTGTGTGCCTGTGGTTCGGACCATTGCACAACCTGACCTATGTAGACAATTCCCTGGACAAAACTGATTCGGATTTTTCTGGAATCCTAAATTGTAAGTACTAAACCCCTTCAGAACCTCTTCGATGTCAAGAGTTTAAGTTGAAGCATTATCATTATAAATTATAATAATTGGTTCAAATCCTATAATAATGCCTTTCAATGAAAACTAAGGTATTATTTTTAGTTTTTAAAAAAATGTGTATAATGCTAAAAATGGCATTTATCTGAAGATGGTAAAACCTCTTATAATACATATATGCAATATGTGAGAATAATATATGTCTGATTTTCTTACCTCTATAATCCTTAATCTACCCTGTTAACCTTCTATATTTCTTACATTGTTTGAGATGATAAACAGAAACGGTGCAGAAAGATACTTGTTTAAATTTTACAAAACCAAAGAACTGTAATGAGCCTGATTCCACTCTCCTTAGCATACGGTTTCTTTTATTATATGGCACGGTAAGTAAATGCATTAAAACTCTGCTCTTTGATCCGTGTTTTTAAATTTATCACTTTAGTTTTCTCAGTTTAGCATAAATGAGCTTTACTTCATTTTTAAATTTCATTTCTGACACATTATCTATAATTCAAGCATGCTGCTACCAGATGGAAATTATTTCAATAATGTGCAGATGAAAATCTTAAAGAAAAATTCAAATTCCTAAAAGGATTATTGGGAAATGTAAATTTATCATAAAAATCCAAACCACGCACATTTATGTATAAGATGCTTTTCCCAACACAAATACACACATAAACACACACACACTCACATGCAAATCCCATTTTCAAAGATAATTTGTGTAATATTTTATATTCTCACTACAGATATGAAAGTGTTTTCTGTCACTCAATAATGTGTCTTATCCCTCTCTCCATATTAAAATAGGTAGATCTAGCTTATACTCAATGGCTGCATAGCATTTAATTGCATGATAAACCTAAATTTATAAAGCCACCTCTGGTAAAATGTGGGTTATTTTTTCCTTTCTTTTTCTTTTCTGTGTATTACAAAATTTAAGTGAATATATTTGTATATACATCTTTTCACACCTGTATGAGGTAAAATGAGGATAAATTTTTAGAAGTAGAATGGCTGGATCATACTGTCAGGAAATAAGTAGAGTAGCTTAAAAATGACTTCTGAAAATACTACATTAGTTACAACTTTTGTTATCTCAGCATCAAGAATAGAGAATGTTTGTCTCTCATACTTTTTTGGACACTGAGTGTTACCAGTTATTTAAAACCCTGGGACCTTATGTAATCAATCAGTTTGTGTCATTTGTATTTTTACCTATAAAATCTTTATAGATTTTAGTATATTTTTCTTTCTCATAATAAGACATATTAAAATAACAAATGTGAGCATCATTACTAAAATACATCTTAAAAAGTAACAAATACTAGTCAATAGAGAAAACTGCTCCTGTCTAATTTCACCATTCTGACCAAACAATTGAATATTTGAATTCACTTCATAAGTCATTCCTCACCACTTTAGATATGACAGTTTAAGTGTCCTTTGAGACACATACCATTTCCATTACTATTTGAAGACCATTTTGAATGAACTCAAACGGCATCAAGGACCTGGGGGAGTTTGTTCTCCTCTGGCTTGACCAAATAAATGCGTTGGTTTCCATTTTTCAGTTACTCTCTCTCAATCCACCACAGAAATTTTAGTCATTTATGTGTGTGGTTTCTGGTGAAAAAAATGGAATTTACTTTTTTTTTGATAGATAAGGTAATTAATTCTCTCCCTGTTTATTCAAAGGAAGATTTTATCTACTATATAATTTTTCCATTATTCTAAATTTAAATGAACTGGAACTATATAGTGAATAATTTTTTATAGATATTCTTTTCAAGGATGTTACAGTAAAAATCTCTCTTAGATATAGAATATTGGTAAATGAATTCTCTAGAATTACTTCAGAAGGCTTTCCATACCAAAATAAGATATTAAAAAATTTTGAAGACATAAAGAAAATAATAACTACAAAACAAAATCAAAACTGCTAAACATGGCATTTATCCTTGTGATCAAGATGTATTAAGTAACTTCAGGCATTGTGGAAAAACTGTTTCAAGCAGAAAGCACTATTTCACTGAACAATTTCTGGACATGGTAATAGTTCAGTGGTATAGTAGCCCCAAGAAGAATCAGATAGAAGAATAGAACACAACTTTTTAGTAAAGTCAGGGAATTGGTGCAGGACTTCTGATCCTTATTTCCCTGAATACAGATTATGTGTTTTACATTTGTATTCATTCTTCAACACACCATTCCAAATGTTTTTCATCATATTAACGTGGGTGTTCCCCAAAACCTCCTTTGCTTCTTGATGTTTAAGTTAACATTTTCTCCTAAATACATATCATTTTTAAAAAGTTTTAAGTCACCTTTTAGCCAAAAAATTTTTATTTACAAGTACAACTAATTAAGCTTTTTCTGTTTCTTTTTTCTAAACTTCTGTGAGTTTTTCAAATCTAGGCTGCTCAACAGGAAAAATGATGTATTTCTTATGAATAATCGATGGCCAACTTTTCTTAAATTACAAGTTACTTTCAGAACTCACTTTATGACACACTGCAGAGAATTTCTGAAGCCACACCAAGAGTACTAAGAAACTGAAAACAACATACTGTGGAAGAAGGCAAAGAATGGCATTTGTGGTCACTACATAAGGGGTTCCACGATATAGAATAGTTCACTCACTATGGCACATACAAATTTCTGCTTTATCATGCAGAATAATTTCATAACAACCTCTAGGGTCACCTCATTCTTGAACTGAAACATTTACTTTCAGAAATAAGTATTTTTTCCAAATAAAAATAACTGAATAAAAATGGGGTTAAACATATTCAAACATGGATAGACCTCAATCTTTCCCTATTTTAAATGAATATTATCATACTCTCCCCTGTTAAAAACACCTGGGGAAAGTCCCAACTAAACCTGAGAATATGTCCAAACTAAACTTTTATGTAAATACCAGAGCCTACCCTTACAAATCAAACTCCAAATCATCAGATATTGAGTTATGGGACCCCCAGTGCTTCCTGAGTCACCCAAAGTGGGTAACCAATGTCTTCCTGGATCAGTACCTACCAAGAGGCCACTGCCCTCCAACACTTGACTTCTTGAGTCACCCAAAGTGGGTAACCAATGTCTTCCTGGATCAGTACCTACCATGAGGCCACTGTCCTCCAACACTTGACTTTGCTTCTCTCATTTGTACCCTTACTCACTTTTGACTGGTGTTCATATTTTGTTTTTGCATTGGATTCTTGGCAAACACTCCGCATTTTAGCTGGGGCTCAGTTTTAGTGATACGATCCTGGAAAATTCAGCAGGGTGGTTAAAAGCCCAGGCTCAACTCAAATAGTTCTAAATTTACATTCTAGGCACATTACTTACTCTACAATCTTTGGCAATATATATAGTTGGTCTGAGAAACGCTTCTTCATGTAGAATATGTTATATTACAGAGTGGTTTTAAAGATTAATTGAGAAACACATGTGAATTGATTGGCTTAGTGCTGAGAATATGTTAAGTGCTCAATAAATACAGCTATTAGTCTTGTCGTTTATAGGAACTCTCCTGAGTAGAATGAAGCACCTTAGTTGTGGTCCCACTGGACCCATACATATCTCAGGATCAGCCCTCTCGCTTGCATAGGATAGTTTCACTCTCTCCCCACCACTGAATGGGACAGTGAGGAGAGTGAGACAAAGGCATCCAGTCTTACAAACGTTCTGCATGCCCCACAGACCCAGCGCCATTTGGCACACAGAAGAAGCACTCATCTAATATGCATAAGGGGAGGATCATAATTTTCCTGTACTAGTTGACTCTGAATATGTGTTGTTGGAAGGAATAATAAAAATGATGATTCCCTTGGCACTTTATTTAGTTGCCTCCAAAATGCAGACCATTGTACAAAATGTTTACAGGGTGATTTTGTACCATACAAGTAAATGGCATGAGTTCATGAAGGAGGTGGAATTTTCCTTTAAGTACGTCTGTAGTTGGCTGTAAACTATAGAAGAATATGTTATGAATGCTAACTCCTGGCTATAAGGACAAAAGAAGATCAAGAATGTTACATAATCCTGCTGGGTAATCTTAAAAGTCATTATATACACTTCAGAGTAAAGTAAAAAATTTAAGCCAATCCAATAAATTGATACTATATAATTCATCTTCCAAAGGATTTGAAAAAAAAAAAAATTTAGTCTCTGACCTAGTATGGTCAATGACTAATAGTCTTTAAAACAGAGGATCAAAGAGTGACTGTTTTATATTTTGAGAGAACTGTAGATTGTCTTTGCCTGACTTCTAAAAATAAATCTTGAGCCTTTTGAAAAAAGGAAAAGTTGGATCAATTCCTGACATCATGCACCAAAATTAATTCCAAGTTGATAAAATAATTACATGTTAAAAAAATACAACTTAAAATACAGCAGGAGTAACTACACATGCAAAACTTTCTGTAACTTGTGAATGGCCTATGTATGACTTAAAATCAATTAACAATAAAGATACATAAGTTGATATTATAAAAATGATAGTGTTTAAAAATCTTGGCATGCCAATATAATCATACATAAAATAAAAAGACAAAAAGACAAAAAATAAAAATTTTGCAATGTATATCATGGACACAATGTTAATATGCCTAATATATAAAGATTCTCTGATAAGAAGAGAAAAAGATCAATGTTTTTAGAACAATGAACTAGAATAATAGTTCGCAATAAAAATGCAAGTGGATCTAAGACATTAAAAAATTATATATGTATGAATCTTTTGACTCAACGATTCTGTTTTGAAAAACTACCACAGCAGTACCTTGCAAAATATGAAGAATTTTATATTCATGACTAGTTACTAAATGACTAATTTTAATAGCAGGAGATGGCAACAATCCACCAGTCCATCAGCAGGAGAGTGAATAAAGTATGGATTATGTAGCTTCATAAGGAATAACCCTGTGGGGATTATTGCAATAAGGAAACAATAGAGAAATGGATATATAATAATAAGCTACCATTTATATGAGTAAGGAGAAAACATGATTGTATATGTGTCTGTATTTTTAATCAAACAAATAATGAAGGGATAGATAACTTTTTTTTTTTTTTTTGGCTGTGTTGGGTCTTCATTGCTGCGCACAGGCTTTCTCTACTTGTGGCGAGCGGGGGCTACTCTTTTTTGCAGTGTGCGGGCTTCTCATTGCGGAGGCTTCTCTTGCTGCTGAGCACGGGCTCTAGGCACGTGGGCTTCAGTAGTTGCAGCAGCAGGCTCAGCAGTTGTGGCTCGTGGGCTCTAGAGTGCAGGCTCAGTAGTTGTGGCGCATGGGCTTAGCTGCTCCGCAGCATGTGGGATCTTCCCAGACCAGGGCTTGAACCCGTGTCCCCTGCATTGGCAGGCAGATTCGTAACCACTGTGTCACCAGGGAAGTCCTTAGATAACTTTTATAAATGTTTAGCTAAAGCTAGAGGCAAGGAATAGGGTAGATATGACAGGGTGAGACGCTAGACTTTTTTGACCATATCTTGTTTTACAGACTTGACTTTGTAAAAATACAAAATTTTTTACAAAACCATATGACAATTAAACAAAAACAATCTCTAAAACAATTTAAAATAAAATGGAATAAAGAAAACTAAATACATATTTGGTTGATGGTAGAGTGATAATAAATGATATTAAAACACAACCGTCTGCCTAGACATTACCAAAGGGATATAATGTAAAGATAAAAAAACCCCCAAAACTGGGGGGACTTCCCTGGTGGCGCAGCGGTTATGAATCTGCCTGCCAATGCAGGGGACATGGGTTCAAGCCCTGGTCCGGGAAGATCCCACATGCCACGGAGCAACTAAGCCCGTGCGCCACAACTACTGAGCTTGCGCTCTAGAGCCTGCGAACCACAACTACTGAGCCCGTGTGCCACACCTACTGAAGCCCGCGCACCTAGAGCCTGTGCTCCGCAACAAGAGAAGCCACCACAGTGAGAAGCCCAGGCACCACAGCGAAGAGTAGCCCTGGTTCACTGCAGCTAGAGAAAGCCTGCACTCCCAATACAGGCGGCTGGGGTTTGATCCGTGGTCAGGGAACTATATTCTGCAGCCGCAGCTAAGACCCGGTGCAGCCAAATAAATAAATAAATATTTTTTAAAAAAACAAACCTTAAACTATTTTCAGTAATCAATTTTTGCAAGTGGTGCTGGTATTGTTACTATGAGATTTTTGTACATACGTTGCAGAGTAAAAAAGGTGAGTAATTATGTGGTACGATAAGGATAAACTATCAAGTATTATTGAGAATTAGAATCCTCTGTTTGGGAAAAAGAAGAAAAACATGCAAAACAGAAGGGGTTAAACAAAACTCCCATGGTCTTGGTTTTGAATTGCAAGTATCAATATACACTACTCATGTAGTTTATCTTAAAATTATATTTCCTAGCTCCCGCAACTGAAAAAGTCTAGAAACAATGACCCACTCGATATCAAGCAGCCCTGGTTATCACCCAGGTGTAATATCAAAGTTCTAAGATCTGTTTTTACTAAAAGGAACTAGGGATTCTTGAAAAAAAAAAAGGCTGATTCCGGGTCTTAGTCAAGAGATGGTTAAGTAAACACTAGGACATATTTCAGAACAGTTATCAAGAAAATTATAAAAGATTGAAAGGGCTTTATGCCAAAAGGCCTCAGCAACCATCCTGAAGAGGCTCCTCTGGCCCATTATAGGAAATTTGAGTATAAACAGATCAAAAATTAAACACATATTCAAATGTTTATAAGTGATCTAAAGCAACACAGAACAAACAAAACCAACTAGTCACCTCCAGATGACAGGGAACTAAGTCATTCTTTTGAATATCTAGTACATAAAGGGATATAATCAAACATTTATCCAGCCTCTCCTATACATACTGTGCCACCAATAACCAAATAACAGATATGCTGAAGTTTCTATTTTTAGAAGTATTCCAATTAATAAGTGAAGGAGTAATAGAAGGAAAATAGCCTCATGCAACATTAACACATACTGAAAGATCTTGGTATTGAGCATAAATGTTTCTAACATCACAAAATAAGAGACTTATAAGTATCATGGGCCTCTTGAAAAATCCCATTACCACTCATGAAGCTGGTCTTATGAAAGAAAAACAAATCTAAGTATGATCACCTCTCTAGATCAGAGGACTGTTAAACTACAGCACAGGGATCAAATCAGTAATGCTCAGACTGTAGAAAGCTTTGCAGGATAACCTCCTGGCTTTTCCAACAATAAATTGCACGTGATAAAGGGAAAAAAAAGTTGAGAGAGAGAGAGATGAAAGAGAACTTATAGATTAAAAGAGTCTTAAGAGACATTTGAGTCATTATGAAATATTGACAGTATTTGAAATATTCTCCAATCAAATGTGGAAAAATTACTATATTCATGAGGTCATTGGAAATTTGAACATCGACCTGAAATGTCATAAGAAGTAATTATTATACATTTTAGGTAAATTAATTGCATTGTGATAGCATGAGAAAATAATTCTTATATTTTAGGGCTGCATATGGAAATACTTATGGATGCGATGATATAATCTGGGATTTGCTTTAAATAATATGGTTGTGGGGAAATGACTGGTAGAACTGATAAAACAAGACAGGCTACAGATGGATAGTTTTGAACAATACATGTGTCTTCATTACTCTAGTCTGTATTTTTTTTGTATATGTTTGGCATTTTCCACGCTGAAAGTTAAAAATAAATAAAATAATTTCATTCAGGCCTTTACTTCACAGTTAGCACTAATAAAGTAAGCAAGTCCAACTTTTGCAAAATAAAAATAAGTAGCTTGGGCTTCCCTGGTGGCGCAGTGGTTGAGAGTCCGCCTGCTGATGCAGGGGACGTGGGTTCGTGCCCCGGTCCGGGAGGATCCCACATGCCACGGAGCGGCTGGGCCCGTGAGCCATGGCCGCTGAGCCTGCGCGTCTGGAGCCTGTGCTCCGCAACGGGAGAGGCCACAGCAGTGAGAGGCCCCGCGTACCGCAAAAAAAATAAATAAATAAAAGTCATTACCATTTGAGAGTGGTGCTACACCAAGAGGTAGGAAACACAGATGAAGTACATTGTATTCATTCAAAGAGAGAAAAATAAAAGGAAACTAAAAAAACAGGATGATAATTCAAAGAACAGAAGATTCAAAAGGTGCTTTAATCTTTATTTAGCAAAATAAGAAAATGTCTTACCACATTTAAAAAAAAGAGTGTCTTCAATAGAATTTACTGCTAAAAATAGCTATAGTTCATTTTAGTCACACTGCATTGCTTTGTGGTATTAAATCTAAACACGACTGAGTTATGCAAGTCAGCCTGCCTTTAGGATTCTTCCACCAACACTGCTTTTTGTAGATGTGGGTATCTAATAAGGCCCAGTAAAGTAGAGCTTTGTCATTGTGTGCTGCTGACTGATCCTAGAGTAGCACAGTTTGATTTCACTAATGCTTCATGAATAATACAGGAGTAGTGGTAAGGGCCTGAGTGGGCGGGGTCATCTGGCAACTGCTTCTGGGAAAATGTCCGATGGTTCTGTCTCCTGGTGTCTAATTTTAGAGAATTTATTTCTGCATTACAAAGCTGCTTTAAGGGGTGCAAATATATACTGTGGTTTACAAAACTGTACATACACATTACATCATCGTGTCTTTGGCACATCTATGTGTTTGCCATATGGCAGCATGCTGAACTGGAAATGTAAATTACATAACTCAAGTTTTCTTTGATAGCAAACAAAATTACTACGGGTAACAACGATCAAACTTCATCATATTCCACATAATATTATAACTTGATGAGTTAGCGGAAAATTGTCTAAATGCCAATTATAATTGATAAATTGAAAGCAAATCCCAGTGCACAAAGGAGAAAACAATTTAATAGAAATAAATGTATGTTGAAATTATGCACCAACAATATATTAGATAAAGTGATCTTAAACTTTTAGATACTGATTCAAACCTTAATTGTTGAGGATAAACTGAATTTGGAATGGGACTTTTTTGGCTACTATGTGTGGAAGGAGTCTTGGAGGCTTGAAACCTGCTCCTTGATTATCGGAAGCTGTCAATCTAACTTAAACTGGCAGATGTGCTTTTACAGCTGGGGCCATATTGAGATCTTCATGTTTGGGCCTTTGGGAGAAAAAATGGTGCATAAAACAGCAAGCACCTTTGTGAAGTTCCTTTGTAGCACAGATAGATAGAAGCTACAATGTTTTCTTAACACACTCCTAGAATTGACTGTAGCTTTTCCCTCAACCCCAATAAACCACATTGATTTTATGAGTGACTATGTCACTGAAGTTCACACGGAAGGAAATAAAACATCAAATTTTTCTCACATATCCTATCTCACAGCCGTGTGAAATTAAAAAAAATTTACTTTGCAAGTTAACTTCTAAAATTAATTATTGTTATAAAAATATTCAATGGCACTGAAATCATTCTGCAATTTTAAGATATTCTAACACATCTTCTCAATTTAAAACACTGAAAGATTTTTCTGCAACTTTTGTCTTTCTAGAATAGCTACCTGAAGGCCATATTAATTAATGAATGTGAGTATAGTAAATATCTAGATTTAATTAGGAATTTAAAGTTTAAAATGTTAGCTTTATCAACTGGAGTTTGATACTTCATTTTTACGTTTTCTTACAGATTTCTATTGATCATCGTAGCATTTTTAGAAAGTCCACAGAATCTCTGAGTCATTTCTACATGATGCATATATTCCCTTCCCTATGAATGTCATTCACAGAAAGTTACAATGTGATAAAGCACAACACTGTCGATCTCTATGGATTAGCAGTGCAGTCTCCTGAGACAATACACAGATAACATCCCAAGGTTTGTTTGGAGAAGAGTTGAACTGAGGTCACTTTCCAAAACAACAAAATGCTCTCTATGACCCTGAAAGGTTAGAGTTTAGGAATTTCCTGGAGAGATTGTGTTTTGTCTAGCATTTCTTTAAACGTATCAAAGGACTCAATTAGCAATGGTAAAACTGTCTTAATCAAAGATGTAAAAAGGGTGTGAGCATAACAAAATATATTGAGAATTAGAGGGGAAGGAAAAGGAAGACAGCAATTAGGAATCATAAGCAAAAGAAAAATGCTTAGACAGAGAAAGACAAATAACATATGATATCGCTTATATGTGGCATCTAGAAAAAGGGTACAAATGAACTTATCTACAAAACAGAGACAGAGTTACAGTTGCAGAAAACGAACTTATGTTTACCAGGGGGTAACCGGGGAGGGATAAATTGGGAGACTGGGATTGACATATACATGCTACTATATATGCAATAGATAACTAATAAGGACCTACTGTATAGCACAGGGAACTCTATTCAATACTTTGTAATGGCCTATATGAGAAAAGAATCTAAAAAAGAGTGAATATGTGTATAACAGATTCACTTTGCTGCACACCTGAAACTAACACAAATTGTAAATCAACTATACTCCAATAAAAGTCTTTTAAAAAAGAAAAAAAATGCTTAAATTTATGCTAAACAAAAGTCAAGTAGGTTATGTGGTTCTGTTTATTGTACTGCTTCTTATTCATTTGCAATAATTTATTTTTTAATTGTATTAGAATGGTTTTGGGTAAAATACTATACACATAAATGATACTCCTGCCAGCAGCTAACATTTTTCTCCTGAACTTACTGTAACTCAATTAATAATATTTGTGCCTGGTCATACGTGGGTATATCACATATCAGTAGAGTGAATCTCAAATTCCCCAAATCCATTATAATGCCATAGCAGTGTCACAGCAAACCTTCCACCGCAGACACTTCTTTCTTCTCTTTTTTTTTCAGTAGTAGTTTCTATGTGTTGAAAGAGACCTGCCTGGAGATGATGGTTTGAACCAAACCATCTCTTCAGCTCCCTTCTAATCTTATATTTTAATCAAAAACTAAACTCCACAAGGTGGTATATTAAGCATAAATAGTTTTTATTAGCAATCTCTATCTCAAATATAAGTACCTTGAAGAAACCATGAGTTCAAAACACATACTTTTAAGTCTATTTTTTGCAAACGTACTCTAGCAACTGTCCTGAATTTTTCGATTCTGTGTTCCAAAATTCTCATGTGATAGGTCAAATTCATCACTCAACTGAATTATCTGCATAAGTAGGACTTTGTCCCAACTCAGCCTCATATTCATGTTACTCTTGGATCTATAACATGAAATTTAAGATGATACCTACTCCCAATTTTTATTGGGGTCATGTATGAATTTGGCAAGCAATACCATATGTGCCCTTAACCACTGAGTTGCACGGTGAAGTTAAAATGCCCGTGAATGTAGGTGCTCTAAACGGGTGCATCATGATAATAAAGGTCAAGGAATGTCAAGTGGACCAGGTAGAAACAACATCATTATGCTACATATATAAAAATATTTTTTTCTATGTAATGAATGATTTGCTATAATTTCTAATAACACAAACCCAAATACTTTAGTCAAGTATGAATTATACCTACATATTCTGAAAAAAATTAAAGCTCCAGCCCTTAAAAAAAAAAGTGTTGGGGCCACTTCTATGAAGGTAAAGCTACAAATAGTAGACCATGTTGCCGGACACGTTGTGACTAACGAGGCTTAGTTAGTCACCCTATCTATGGATTGCTATGTGAGGGAAACATACTTTCTGAAAAAGCCCTTTTCCAGACTCTACAACAGAGAAATGGGCCAACAAAAAGGAAGATGTCCCCAGAGCCTATCTTGGACAAATAATGTTAGCCTCTCTTATTTGGACAAAAAGGTTTTTTGTAAATTTATGCTGAAGAAAAGAATCATAGGTATTAATTTGATGAATACTTATTACTAACAATATGTGATATCATCGGGATCTGGTCAGGAAAATAAGAGAAACCAGATTAAGCAGAAATAAAAGTATAATAAACAAGCAGAAAGCACGTGTGACCAAATGACATTTTGTCCCTGTTGGTGCTCCCTACTGTGGGAGATCTTTTAAAACTAGAGACCACATGGCACTCAGCAACTTATCAGACAAAAACTTAAAAATATCTTTATGCTAAACTTTAAAAATTTATACTAAACTTCAAGAATTATTATATTTTGAGGTAAGTTATCATGAAAATATACTATTATGTTCCTTAGTAGATAAAATCTTGGTAGATAATATTTATTGTCCTTGGTAGACATCACTGAAATCTTTATTTTAAAAGGAGGAGATTAAAACTCAGATAAAATTTATAATTATTAATATAGCAAAAATATTAATAACTACTTAGAGGTCATAAGAAAACAGTTTTAAACTGAAATGTCAGAACAATGATGTTTAGAAATTCCTAAATTCGAGGGAATTCCCTGGCGGTCCAGTGGTTACGACTCCACGCTTCCACTGCAGGGGGCATGGGCTCGATCCCTGGTCGGGGAACTAAGATCCCGCAAGCCATGCAGTGTGGCCAAAAAAAAAAAAAAAAAAAAAAATTCCTGAATTCTAGTTTAATCTTCTTTTTCTGTCTATTATTATCCCTTAATCTAAGGATGTAAGTTTATTCCTTATACTTTCACATTTGCAGCCTGTCAGAACTTCACTGACATTGACAAAAAGCTGGTACCAAGTAATTCTCCTGTTGTGTGTTCTTGTTATTTTGATGTAGAGGGTCAATGCTTTTTGTGTCATCAGGCCCACCACCTACTAATTCTTCATGTATAAAGCACAGATAAGAATGTCTACTTCAGATTATTATGAACATATTAAAGGAAAACATGGGTGTAAAGCATAATACCTGGACAGAGGAAACAGTAGATAATTGGTAGTTATTCGAATTATTACAATAATTTCATTATCATTAAAGCCAGCAGTAATAACCTTGAACTCAAGATGGTCAAAGCTTTGACCTTGTGATAACTAAGTAACTGCACTGAATTATGTCTAACCACATAGTCACTGATATTCATACATAACATGAAATTTAAGAGGAATAAAATAATAGCTATCAATCCTCCATCTATAATTCTTTTGGCTTTATTTCTAAGATTTCTTACATACTTAATGATAGCCAGTACTTCTGGGACATATAGAGTCATCTTGCCTCTGAGATCCGTAATATATACCCTGTTTCATCTGTCAGCTCTTTATTTTTCTTCTCCTATCAGCTATTCCTCTTGCATGTATAGAAACATACCTAATAATGAGTAATTTTCATACAAAAAATTATTTGAAAAGCCAATCTACAGACCTATCATAGTAAAAACAACGAAACACACACACATACGCACGCACACACACACAAATATTAGTCCACCACCATCCACATTCCTCCCTTTTCTTATCACCCTGATCCCTCCGACTCCAGATAATTCACAGTCTTACCTATTTCTATTCTTATAACTTAGATGGATGGTACACAAGGGACATTGGCCATATATAGTTCCAAAGCAGCTTATTTTTTTTCCAACATAACCTAGTCAAGGTTTTGTTTTTAATATATAAACTTCATTTATTATGCATTGGGAAACATTTTTTCCTATAATTTACAAAAAAATTTTACTAAAGTAGATTTCACTTAGAAACATAATTGAACAAGTAAAAGAAGAGTTAATGAATATGTTACAGAATCAATAAACTCAAAGAGGGGAACATAAAATCATAACAACTGGCTTTCCCAGGGCCTATGGAATCCTAAAGATACTGCCTTCAGCAAAATTTGTATAACAAAGTACCACATGACAAAGAAGCAACAGAAAAATAAATTTTTAAAACTCTGTAGTCTGGACTTTTAAAACTAAAATTACATGGCATTTTTGTGTAATCCTGGATGTCTAGTTTATCAAGCAATACTATAAAATCAAGCTATACATATTTTCTTAAGAATAAAACAGCAACCTCATATATTAACCATGTAATGAAAATTTTTAAAAATGTTATCACTTATTTATGAAATAAGAAAATGACTATGCTACTTAAAAAAATGCTTAGGCCTTGATTTTAATTCTGCATAGATATGAAGTCTGTGAGTAAAGACTGAATGAAAAAACTGTAGGAATAGGTTGATTTCTATTTTTTTTAACATCTTTATTGGAGTATAATTGCTTTGAAATGGTGTGTTAGTTTCTGCTTTATAACAAAGTGAATCAGTTATACATATACATATGTCCCCATATATCTTCCCTCTTGCATCTCCCTCCCTCCCAGCCTCCCTATCGCACCCCTCTAGGTGGTCACAAAGCACCAAGCTGATCTCCCTGTACTATGCAGCTGTTGCCCACTAGCTATCTATTTTACGTTTGGTAGTGTACATATGTCCATACCACTCTCTCACTTTGTCCCAGTTTACCCTTCCCCCTCCCCATATTCTCAAGTCCATTCTCTAGTAGGTCTGAATCTTTATTCTCGTCTTGCCCCTAGGTTCTTCTGAGCATTTTTTTTCTTTTCTTTTTTTTTTATATTCCATATATATGTGTTAGCATATGGTATTTGTTTTTCTCTTCCTGACTTACTTCACTCTGTATGACAGTCTCTAGGTCCATCCACCTAAATACAAATAACTCAGTTTAATTCCTTTTTATGGCTGAGTAATATTCCATTGTATATATGTGCCACATCTTCTTTATCTATTCATCTGTTGATGGACAGTTAGGTTGCTTCCATGTCCTGGCTATTGGAAATAGAGCTGCAATGAACATTGTGGTACATGACTCTTTTTGAATTAAAGTTTTCTCAGGGAATATGCCCAGTAGTGGGACTGCTGGATCATATGGTAGTTTTATTTTTAGTTCTTTAAGGAACCTCCATACTGTTCTCCATAGTAGCTGTATCAATTTACATTCCCACCAACAGTGCAAGAGGGTTCCCTTTTCTCCACACACTCTCCAGCATTTATTGTTGTTCGATTTTTTGATGATGGCCATTCTGACCAGTGTGAGATGATATCTCATTGTAGTTTTGACTTGCATTTCTCTAACGATCAGTGATGTTGAGCATCCTTTCATGTGTTTGTTGGCAATCTGTATATCTTCTTTGGAGAAATGTCTATTTAGGTCTTCTGCCCATTTTTGGATTGGGTTGTTTGTTTTTTGGATATTGAGCTGCATGAGTTGCTTGTATGTTTTGGAGATTAATCCTTTGTCAGTTGCTTCACTTGCAAATATTTTCTCCCATTCTGAGGGTTGTCTTTTGGTCTTGTATATGGTTTCCTTTGCTGTGCAAAAACTTTTAAGTTTCATTAGGTCCCATTTGTTTATTTTTCTTTTTATTTCCATTTCTCTAGGAGGTGGGTTGAAAAGGATCTTGCTGTGATTTATGTCATAGAGTGTTCTGCCTATGTTTTCCTCTAAGAGTTTGATGGTGTCTGACCTTACATTTAGGTCTTAAATCCATTTTGAGTGTATTTTTGTGTATGGTGTTAGGGAGTGTTCTAATCTCATTCTTTTACATGTAGCTGTCCAGTTTTCTCAGCACCACTTATGGAAGCAGCTGTCTTTTCTCTACTGTATATTCTTGCCTCCTTTATCAAAGATAAGGTGACCATATGTGCATGGGTTTATCTCTGGACTTTCTATTCTGTTCCATTGATCTATATTTCTGTTTTTCTGCCAGTACCATACTGTCTTGATTACTGTAGCTTTGTAGTATAGTCTGAAGTCCGGGAGTCTGATTCATCCATCTCTGTTTTTCTTTCTCAATATTCCTTTGGCTATACGGGGTCTTTTGTGTTTCCATACAAACTGTGAAATTTTTTGTTCTAGTTCTGAGAAAAATGCCAGTGGTAATTTGATAGGGATTGCATTGAATCTGTAGATTGCTTTGGGTAGTAGAGCCTTTTTCACAATGTTGATTCTTCCAATTTAAGAACATGGTATATCTGTCCATCTATCTGTATCATCTTTAATTTCTTTCATCAGTGTCTTATGGTTTTCTGCATACAGGTCTTTTGTCTCCTTAGGTAAGTTTATTCGTAGATATTTTATTCTTTTTGTTGCAATGGTAAATGGGAGTGTTTTCTTAATTTCACTTTCAGATTTTTCATCGTTAGTGTATAGGAATGCAAGAGATTTCTGTGCATTAATTTTGTAACCTGCTACTTTACCAAATTCATTGATTAGCTCTAGTAGTTTTCTGGTAGCATCTTTAGGATTCTCTGTGTATGGTATCATGTCATTTGCAAACAGTGACCGCTTTACTTCTTCTTTGCCGATTTGGATTCCTTTTATTTCTTTTTCTTCTCTGATTACTGTGGCTAAAACTTCCAAAACTATGTTAAATAAGAGTGGTGAGAGTGGGCAACCTTGTCTTGTTCCTGATCTTAGTGGAAATGCTTTCAGTTTTTCACCATTGAGGATGATGCTGGCTGTCAATTTGTCATATATAGCCTTTATTATGTTGAGGAAAGTTCCCTCTATGCCTACTTTCTGGAGGGTTTTTATCATAAATGGGTGTTGAATTTTGTCAAAAGCTTTCTCTGCATCTATTGAGATGATCATATGGTTTTTCTCCTTTAATTTGTTAATATGGTTTATCACATTGATTGATTTGTGTATATTGAAGAATCCTTACATTCCTGGAATAAACCCCAGTTGATCATAGTGTATGATCCTTTTAATGTGCTGTTGGATTCTGTTTGCTAGTACTTTGTTGAGGATTTTTGCATCTATGTTCATCAGTGATATTGGCCTGTAGTTTTCTTTTTTTTGTGACATCTTTGTCTGGTTTTGGTATCAGGGTGATGGTGGCCTCGTAGAATTAGTTTGGGAGTGTTTCTCCCTCTGCTATATTTTAGAAGAGTTTGAGAGGGATAGGTGTGAGCTCTTTTCTGAATGTCTGATAGAATTCACCTGCGAAGCCATCTGGTAGGTTGATTTCTTGATGACCCAGGATAATGCATGAAATTATTTTCTCCTGTCTTAATTTCTATTGGCATTATTATAACAATATAATATAGTGTTATATTAGAATACTATAATATTACTATTTTAATGGTTTAAAAGGTCTCATCTTTAAATATTTGTATTTTTAAAAAATTATTTCACCGTAAATCATAAGGAAGTGTCTATGAACAGAAAGAAGAAAAGTAAATTTTGAAATAAATCAAGGAAAATTTTACTTACTGCCATGACAACCATCTAGATATTTCATGTCAGCACAATTTTTACAGTAAATAATGTGAATAATCTTTACATATCTTTCTTTCATTTAGTTGTTAAGAAATCTGAGAGTAGGGCCAGAGAGAGAAAAGATACATGATCATTTATTTCTCTAGTTTTTTCTGGTTTGGGTGCTGATTTACTTAAATCTTCAGAGACCTCAGCATCCCTATTTTTTAGGAAGGTGAAAAGTAACATGTACTTATGCCGAAGTAACTCAGAGGGTAAGTTGTTATTTTCCCCTTGTTGGTACTGAGGGACAGGTACTCTGGGCACTGGGGAGAGCTATGTTCTTAGCAGACCCTTTGTACTATATGAAATACCCTCGCCCACCCACGCAGAGTATAAAAATGTCACAGAGTTCAAAGACAAAACATGGCACCTTACAGTGTTGGGTTAGGTGGAGGCTGCTAAAATCCTCTGGACATATCTAGATTTCAGGCAAGGTAGAGCTGATGTCATTTCCCTGAGTAGGTTGAACAAATATATTTATACAATTCCAACTTGTGATTCTAGATCCATGTCTCCCCACACCCAACTACCATCCTGGCACTGGGCATAAGTACCTTCCCTCATCCAAGTTGCTGGCAGCGTGACTGAGTGATTTGCTCTTATAGGTTTTTGTTTTGATACAGGAAAGAGAAGACACGAGGTCATGAAGTGAGAGACTCATGTTAGGAAATATGTGATTGGGATGACAGAAGCTGATATAATGACACTAAGGCAAAGAATGGATGCCCAGCAAGATAAGTAGTGATAGTTTCTCTGAGTGAGACAAGGAACTGGACTGGACTAGAGTTTCAGTGCGATATTTATGGAGAGGAGCATGGGCTGGGGGAAGGGTATGGAGGGATTGTGTGCACAGGGCAGAGGAATGCCCTCCCCTTACCTTCTTGTCACCAAAGCACCACCTGGTGTGTGTGTGTGAGGACAATGGGGAAAGAGTAGCATCAAGGAAGCCTTCCATTCCTCCGTCTAGAGTCTACTCTGTTTTTCCTATTTTCCCTCTTCACCCTTACCTGGTGTATGACAGAGACTGTTCATCTTGTAAATGGGGTTTTCTCTTTATGTGGCTGTTAGGGAACCTGCAGCAAAATCATAGGTGGCACTTTTTTGAACTTGAAATACCATCACCCTCATCTTATTCCCCTACTCAAATTTGCCCTTAGCCAAATTTCCTAATCTGTCTAATTTGAATTCTGTTGTATAATTTTTGATAAGCTTCCTCAAGTCTCCTTTCTAAAGAGGTGACAGATAAATAGATGAATGCGAAACAGATGACTGATGAATATTTATACTCTCAGGCAGACTGTGTAGCATACAGGCTGCATTTAAAGTCAAGATGGGAAGGACTTAAGGAGCAACAGGGATCTTAGGGTGATGGAAAGACATTCTCCCTCCCATCCCCTCCCTCTTCCTCTTCTGTGCCATCGCCAACTCCAATATCACACAGCGCAAAATATAGGGGTCTAGAGGTCAAGGAAGATGAACAAACTAATACTGAGAGAGGCTACAGTAACAGTAAAAGTAGAGTAGGGCTGGCTCATATATTAATCAAAAATTGTGTGTGTGTAACATGCAATATATACTGATTATGTATAATACAAACACACACACACACATATAAAATCAGTTGAGAGGGCTTCCCTGGTGGCACAGTGGTTGGGGGTCCGCCTGCCGGTGCAGGGGACACGGGTTCGTGCCCCGGTCCGGGAAGATCTCACATGCCGTGGAGCAGCTGGGCCCGTGAGCCATGGCCACTGAGCCTGCGCGTCCGGAGCCTGTGCTCCGCAACAGGAGAGGCCGCAGCGGTGAGAGGCCCGCGTACCGCAAAAAAACAAACAAAACAAAAAAAAAATGAGTTGAGAAAGCAAGAGAGGTTCATGATGCTGGGGAGCAGGAAGTGCAACCAGGAAAGTGCCTTCTGGACAGCTTCAAACCTAATCTTCATTAGTTGGCATATATGTTATAAATAATTTATACCTCTCCCCAAAGCATTTGAGTCTTAAATTAATTCTGTGCCTTGTAGCTAAAAATTAGACATATCCAATGATACTCTTTTCCAGCCTCAAGCTCAGATTCTTGTTTGTGTAGTTAATAGAAATTAACATAGAAAAATTAAAGCTTTATGACAAAATATGTCCGGAAAAGGTCTATTGGTAGTAAATGGTATATCTTTCAGCATTAATCTGGGACTTGGTACATTATAGACAAACAAGTCCACCAGATTTTCCCAGGAAATAATTTAGGAATGCAATTCTTGGAAATATAGCCTGAATTTAAAACTATAAAAGTCCCAGCACAAATTACCATCAAATATCACAATTAAAATGATTAAAACTCAGAACATATTTGTCTTAAAAGCAAATAGGCTATTGTTTTATAAATCAAGATTGAGATCATTGATCTTGGAGATGATTTCGCTAGAAAGCTTTTGATAAACCATGTCACGGAAAAGAGCAAGAAAGTCAGGCTACTCAATATCAATTTTCAAAATTATTGTAAAATTAATGACTATAAAGCACAGTTCTTCCTTGGATTATTCATTTATTACATCTTTCTAGACTTGTCTCTAATATTCTAAGATCTAATTTGATGATGTTACCATTTAGTGAACTTTACTAGATTCAGTAAGAACCTTTTGGAAGTCTGGTTTTGTGTTGAAAATTAAAGGAACACAAAAGAAGTAAAAAACACAACTTCTGCCCTTCTTATTTTTAGTGACAATTATGATGCTTTGAATGCATAAACTAATTCAGCGTAAGTTGTAATCAAAACAACTTAGGTTAAATACTTATTAATATGCTTTTCTCTACTAATCATTCTGTAGTTAAATAATTCACACAGACACATATTATTATTAGAATCTCTTCCAATATGAGGGAGATAAGTCAGGATGGGGAATTATCACAGGATCACATAAATAGTAAGAGGGAGCGCTTCAAGTCCAGTGTTCTTTTTACTACATGTATATTGCCTGCAAGAGCAGAAAAAAGATGAATTTACGTTTGGGCTTAAAGTTGAAAAATCAAGCCTGTTCTATTTTGAGTGTTATGGTTCAGAAGTCTTCCTTTAAACATTTTCTTTAAGTCCCAAAGGAAAGAAAACATATTTCATGAGTTGGCATAGAAACATGTAACATAATTTGCTTCTTCCTTTGCCCAGGATAAATGGCAATGCTGACAACACTCACTAAGACATAAATGCTGGATCCTTTTCTGCAAACTTGTCTTGATGGGTAGAGATTCCCAAAAGGAACTGAATGCAGGAGAGCTTAGAGTGACAGTGACAAAAGTTTCTGACATAACAATTAGCTGAGGGCCTGCACTGTGCTTTCAATTTCCCTATCTTAAAACTACGCTCTAATTCACAATAATGGAATTCAACTTAATAGAGTAAATATACAGAAGGAGCTGTTAGTATAAACCCAAATAATTTTTAAATTGCTTGTATAAACTCATTGATTTACTTTATAAAACAAATGTTATAATTCAAATAAATTTTTAAAATTAAACACATATAAAAAAAACTATACTCAACCAATAAGGAGTTAAGCGTATTCTTTGGAAATGTAAGAACTCAGGCAGGATAATTAACGTTTTCTTAACGAAGCTGAAGTATCACCAGGCACAAGTAGGATTTTAACGGACAGTAACACAGTGGAGGCTTTTCCCAGCCTGACAGCTCTTTTCCACTGAACTCTGATTGCTTTTGCGGTTTAGATCTATTTTCTGAGTCTGTCAGTCAAAGCCAATATTAAAGATGTGCTGGTTTGTTTTACATTTAAAAAGGGAAAAGCCAATGGACAGGCTGGGTCCTATTCCATTCATCATTGATCAGAAAAGGGGTCTTTCCACATATAACAAGAATTTGGGGTAATAATAGTAAAACTAATATTTTTCGCATACTGTATGAAATTATCCTTCCCCTTAGAATCAGGATCCAAAATCTTCTTACTCCAGGGAACTGAACTAAACAAAATAACATGCTTTCACCAGGCATCTCTCATCATGGACACTACTCATATTTGAAAGCATGAGGCATAATACCCTATTGCATACTTACGTCCTGAGGCACATGGGGGTTAAAATTTTCTACAAGTCATTATTCAATACACTTCAAAAAAGAGAATTACAGTCAATGAGATCATAAAAAAGGAAACATAATTGTTTCACTTTCTTCCACTGTGGCTCTTACAAGATTGAAGCATCTCAATTCTCCACTAAGAAGAGTTGAGACAGGAAGCTCATGCTAACAGTGTCTTTTCTTAAATATTCCCCAAACCTGTAAATGCTAGGGCCCATTTATCTTTGTGGGATTCTATATTATCAGTGAGTCTACGGTTAGGGTAATATACTTTCCCATAAGTAACCTGGAGTAGATCCTGATGCCTTTTGGTTATAAAACTAAATTAATGGGGTACAAGTCTCAATAATTTAAGATGAAATGAATGAAAGTAAACCTGTATTTCCTTCCTTTATAGCATTTCTAATTTTTACCTAAGGACTTGTTTAATATCAGTCTCCTTCATTATCCTCTGAATATCTTATTTTTATTTTTCTTTATATCCAAGTTTTTAGCAGAGTCTGAAACCTAGACTACCAAAATACATTTTTGACAAATGACAAATGAGTACGACCTCACTTGTACTCAATCCTCCCTGAGTTTTAAAATCTTACTATAAGACAACTGCCTAAACATGTGACATCACATAATAATGTAAAAGCATTGATTGAGGAACTATGAGTCAGATGTGGCCTTCCATTTACTCTCGTACTTAGTTTTGCCCAACAATCCTATGAACTGACCACTATCATTGCCTCATTTAGTAGGTGAAGAAGGTAAAGGACTGAGAAGCTAAAGGATTTCTCCAACTCACAGGGCACTGTGTATCAGACCCAATGTTCAAACCTAAGCAGGAATTGTCTGAATCCCATTCTTGCTTGAATAGGGAACAGTTTTTCTACCATCAAAATAAAATTTATGTTTGATGTGAAGACCAATCTTACTACTAACTACCCACTAGCGTCCAAAGTAGGCAAGCTTGACATTCTTTCTTAGAAATTCATTAACTTTGCACACAAATTGAATTATTTAATTATAAAATAACACAAAGTAGTTTAAAATGTCGTTAAGTCTCACAGCTTATGAACTAGTTTGAGATTGTGACATCTAGAAGACATAGTCCAGAAATTGGAAGCTTCTAAAGGTAGAGATTTTAGGTGTCTCACTCTGATCTGAACCCAGAATATCGTATGAAATAGATATTATTATTACTATTATTATTAATTATTATATTTTATATATGAGGCCACATATTATAAACATGAGCAAAACCATACAATGATATTTTTCATTTTAGTTAAAGTATACGGTTATTTTCATGAGATGACATTTTCCACTTCCAGTTCAGATGTGTTCAAAGGATGGATATGACATAGGAACTGGAGAGAAAATTTATTTCATCAGATACTAACTATACATTCTAGCTTGTGAGGAATGTCAGACTGACTTCCATATCATGCAACTAAACAAATCTAGGCACCCTACCTCGGTTCCCCATTAGGTCCCAAAACGCAGTGCTCCAGCTGCAAGCGGTGGGCACGTTGGCTTCAACAGGGTGGTGGGATTAAGGTTGACAAGGAGCTGTAACTGCCCCACCTGTCACCTGGGGCAGCCTTTCCTGCTGTGTCCTCATCCTAGGACAGGCAAGTTCTGAACGTCCCGGGAATCACTCCCCTTGACAGCAAGTGGAAAGGAAGTGGAAATAACAATAACTGCTGGATGCATCTATTCAAGGTGCTGTTTGTGAAATTGCCATCTTGCCCTCTTCCAGGTCAGAGGATTGTTCACTCTCTAAATCATTAAACTCTTAACCAGTAAATCGTGACATTCTTTGAGTTTTAAAAAGGTCTAGTTTTTGCTAAACATCATAAATCCAAATAACAACGGTTATAACTTCTTTTGGGGGTTTGAGGAAAGGGCTACTCAACATGGAAGAAATGATTCCAAGTGCAATGACTGACTTTTTAACAGACTTGTGCTCCAGTGCCATAAATCAGATGATTTTATGTAAAGTCAACCCTTTCCTAAATGCTGTCTTACAGGCTTAGCATTGAGAACATTGACCTAAGTGTGAGATCTCGAACCACGTACTTTCTTGGTGACACCCTAGTCTTCTTGAATAAGGTAAAAACTAATTTATATGACATTTCTGAGAAAATTAGCTCATTTCCTGTGAATCTGTAGAATAGCTTCCAGTTTATCAGCAATTATCTATATCGTGCACATTGCATGTGCCGGCCACTGGCCCAGCACTGGACTTGACTCAGAATGAATTCATCTTAATTAAAGAAAGGATAAAGATTGGAGAAAATTTGTTCTCCATCTGAATAAATGCTTAATAAGAATCTCCAGGGACTTCTCGGAAGACACATCGAATACCAAAGGAACGTCCAAAGAAACACCCATAGGAAAAGGAGGTCTGTGTTAGAAGCATACTTTGGCTGGACCCGCGAGAGATAAAGTGCCGAAATGCAAGGCTATGCACAGACAGAAGAAAAACAACAATATATTATTGCTCTGTCAACCCAAACAGAATAGGCTCTGCCTTGGTTTCATGTTGATCTTGGCATAAACCACAGTACGCTTGAATCATTTTGAAAGATGGTAATAGGAGAATTTGTATTGGCAACAGGCCAAATAAAAGCTAAGGCTAAAAAGCAGTAGCCAGACTGTTCCTTTTGTGTAGAGAGGCTTTGCTATCCGAGAGCAACAGGCAATTCACATTGGAAAACAGACTCTCTTAATAAGTAGCAAAGGGTGGAAAAATCTAGAGAAAGCAAGAGGACACACGAAGTGGTAACACAACTTCACACAGTGACGCTGAAAAGCAAGAGTGGAGGTAAACCCTGCTGGCAGTTCCTTCTTCGGCTTTGGGTACACCTGCCATATGGAATCTGCACAGCCTTTGATTACTGCCTTAGGAAGTGAATGCGTTTAAGGATGCCTTCCAAGGGAGTCCACAAGTGTGGCCTCAAGAGAGGGCTTCTCTCCAAGCTGAGACTTTGCTCTCTTACATCTGAATTCAGGATCTGGTGACATTTAGACTTTTCTTAGTGATTCAGAGGCCATAATGATAATATTAAGAATAAATATACATTCTCCTACATAATCATGACTGACAACATCCCACTCCAAATGTATCATTAGATCATACTTATAACACCTAAAGGAAACCAGTCACCTTCAAAACTCTACCCTGAGAGACCTCTCAAAGTGGCCCGCCTTTGTGAGAATGTGGCCTGCTGGACAGTGGCAAAATTGCCCTAACATAATTATTACCAGTCTGAGAAACATTACTAGCCTGCAATGAAATTTTCAATTGTCTGTCAAAGTATAAGAAAAACAAGAACAATTACAGTAAGCTTTATTAAAGCTATATTTATTCAATATAACAAACTCAATTTGAAATTACATCATTCCAATTTTTTGTGTTAAAAAAGTTTTATTTAAAAAATAATGGTAAAGACCATTTTTTAAAAATTGATTTGTATTTTATGTCCTAACCGACAATCTTTTGTCAATTCTGATTTTATTTTTATAGTTCATCTTAAAATTAAAAAGCCTAGGAATTATTTCAAATGGTAGACTTAGTAACAAAAATTTGGCTTCCCAAACTTTCCAAATTAAGCACAAGAAACATTATACAAAAAAGAATGAATGATATATAATATTACACCAACTATACTTAGATTTTTAAAAAGGAAGGATGAATGAACCATTGTAAACTGGAGAAGCTGCAAATGTACATGCAAGAAAGTTTTGAAAAGTAACCAATATGGGAATTAAAACAGTGAGATGCCATTTTCTTTAAAAAATTTGGTAAAAGTAAGAAGGATAATAATAATGGGTGTTGGAGTGGGTAGGTGTGAGGACCAAGCATTCTCACATCCACTAACAGCAATGGAAACTGACTCTAGTACATTAGACTCCCATTTGTTAATGGCCATCAAAAGACATATAATTGTGCATTAGTGCCACGCAAAATTTCTCCATGTAGGAATTTACTTCAAAAAATACTATGGATATATCCAATGACTGAGCTACTAGGAAGCTCTCCTCAGAAGTGTTTATATTAATAAAACGATTAGAAAATACCTCAGTGTACAAGACTAAGAAATTAGCTAAAAAATTATGTAATCCCTAAAATGGAATATTACATAGCATTAATATGATGCCAAATGTGTGATAATTTTGAGATATCTTTAGAATGTATTGCTAAGTGAAAAAAAGAATCCAAAACTGTGTATAGTATGATTTATGAATAGATACAGAGAGAGAGGAACCTGAAAGTGAACATAGCAAAATTAACAGCTAGGTGGTGAGATTAGAGCTTTTTCTTCCTTCTTTTTGTGATGAGTGTTATGGGTTGAACTGTATCCCCCCAAAAGATATGTTTATGTCCTAACCCCAGGCACCTCAGAATGTGACCTTATTTGGAAACAGGGTAGTTCCAGGTGTAATTAGTTAGGATGATATCATAGTGGAACAGAGGGGGTGCCCTGATGAGAAGACAATGCGAAGACAGAAACACAAAGAAAAACCACCGTGTGACAACAGAGGCAGAGCCTGGGGTGATGAAGCTGCAAACCAAGGAGCATCAAGTATCAACAGCCACCGCCAGAAGCTAGGAAGAGGCACAGAAGTATTCCACCTAGAGTCCCAGAAGGAGCACAGCTCTGTCGACACCCTCCAGAGTTCTGACTTCCACCCTCCAGACTGTCAGAGAGTAAGTTGCTGTCGTTTTAAGCCCCCCGGTTTGAGGTATTTTGTTATGACTGCCCTGGGAAACTAATGCACTGGGTAACACATTCAGAAAAGCACAAAAAAGCATAAATGCACAGCTCAGTGAATTAGTGACAAGCAGGTACCCGTGTGAGCACGCTAGAAGCTGCCCATACGACTCTAGCAATCCCCATCGCCTCCCTATCTCCCAAAGGTAACTACTATCATGGCTTCTAACTCTCTAGCTTCTTCTGTTGAAAATGTTTATGAATAGATCCAGAAAATGTTTATACATACATTTTTAAAAAATCATTATTAACTTTGTTTGTCACTCTTTATAGACATTGGTCCACTTCCACATGAAAAGTAGGGAGCAACTACTTCCACTTAACATTCTATAGAGTGATGTTGTACTGCAAACCAGAGTAATGTACTTAACACAAGGGGAAAAATTACTGAAATCATGCCCCAAGATGTCCCCCAAATATGTGTTTGTGTGTATAATTACAAGGATCTATAACTGCACAAAGCTAGTTCCTTCTTAGGTCAATGTAGTATCTTTAATATCCACACCTAACCATTCGGATCACCAAACTTTCAGAAGAGGTTAAAAAACAGCTATCGTCTGTCAATCAGATGCAAGTCCAAATCTAAGTGACTATATAAGCACATACATAGTTTAGAGCTGCTTGAAGTTAAAAACCTTTTCTCTTGTTTCAGAGATATTTACATTAAGTATGCATTTTTGTGTGTATGGTTTCTTTCATCTAATATTATGTTTCTAAAATTTAATCAAGCATACACCACATTTTATGCATCCATTTATCCTTGATATTTGGCACTGTTTGTAAATAATGTTGCTATGAACCTGCTTGTGCATGTCTTTGGTGCCTGTGCACCCACTTCTGCTGGTTATTTAACGGGGAGTGAATTGTCAAGTCACAAAGTATGCATGGTCACACAGTCTTCACAGACAATTACAAACAACTTTCTGAAATATTTGTGGCAATGTACACACCAGCCAGCAGTGAGGGAGAATTCTCCTACTTGGTACTGACCATCTTTTTGAATTGTTATCATTCTTGAGGGAATATAGTAGTATCTTATTGTATTTTAATTTGCACTTCCTTGATCACTAATCAGTACTTTTTCATGGGTTTATTGGCTATTTTGGTACCTACTTTGTGAGTGCCCAGTGGTAAAACTACACAGGTAAAGAGTCTGACAGAATAAGTAATTTGATAATAATAAGATAATAATAAGAATTAAATATAATATTATTAGAAAATAGTATCACTGGTAACATATATTAGCAAATGGTTTTAGTAATTTTTTTGGTTTTAGTAATATTTATTGAAATTAATAAAATATATTATGTATAAGCAAAATAAACCTTTAGAAATGAGGTGAGACTCATACTACCTCCTTCCTCTGTAAGAGTTAGTTTTATGAAGCACATTGTTTCAAGCTATATAAAGCCCCATTGAAAGTGGTTTAAAAAAACAGGCTGTTGATTGCCTAATATTATAACAATTTCAGAGTAGCATGGCTCCAGTATCCATTAATTCAGTGTTCACTGAACATTATTGAGACCATCTCTCCAGTGTTTTGGCTCTACAACAAAATAACTAGGCAGGATTTTCAGAGCGGCTCTCCACGGGTTCAGATCATAAGGAGGTCTCTCAAATTTATAGGGAAAAGTTGGTATATTAACACTGATTTTTCTCTCATGTATGAGAATCTCATTGATTATCTGATGATATGTTTGTATAGTTGGGAAAGAAAGCCAATGTCCTGAACCAAATTTCATAGTTATGGTATAAGAGATGCGGGAAAAAAATCTAAATAAGCATCTTGAATTAATGCCCAATTAAACGAAAATCCCAAGTTTAAATTCCAGATGTAACACTGAGCAAGTTTTCCTCAAACCCAACTGGGTTGTTACACAAATCTGTAATCCAAAGATCATGCTTAAAATGTTATTTTACACCTTAATGTATGACACTGATTAATGCTGTAGTCACACAGGGATGATCTTGTTTCAAACTAGAAATATTCCTTGAAATGAGAGTTCAATTCAGCGTGAGAAAAATTCCAAGATGACAGAAAGGTTTATTAAAATACTTTTGGTGAAAGCTATATAGAAATATCTAGAAACAGACTTTTTTCACTAGAATTTAACATTTCTTTATAAAATGAAAAATAAATAAAGCCTTCCCTTGCAAAGCTTTTGTGTCAGAATTGCATTTGGTAAAGTTCCCCCTGGGCTCACGAATGTTAATTATTATCCACACCAAGATTCTAAACCTACACTTTGCAGCTTCTGCAGACACACCCAAACACACCCAGAAAATAAAGGCATGTGCAACACACACACACACACACACACACACACACACACACCACACTGTCTCAGAGAAGCAACCTCCCCAGAGATTCGCTCGGTACCTGTACTTCCCTTCTCTCTTCAGGTTAGCCTGAGAGATGCTTCATTTCCGACTTCATCTCTTGCTTTCATTAAGTCTAGTTATTCCTCTCCTTTTGGATATTCCACTCAACTCCTGTCTGTCTCACTGGGAACATCTTTTCTCTCCCTGTGATTCTTGGATCTTACTTGGGCTGCAGGATCTCCCCCACTCCCTACTTGGAAGGAGAAGGAAGTATGAGATCTCTGATGGAAGTAACAGCACTTCAGAACCAGTGCTTAAGAAAGAACCTCCCATGCCTTTCACAACTGCCTTAGATGCTTTTCTTTCTCCCAGAAATAGGAGGGAAACTCAAGGATGTTGCTGCATCACCCACTCTGGTCCTGTTACTCAGTCATGGATGAAGATTCGTTCAGTTAACTGGAGGTTAAGACTGTCGGTTAACATCTCATTGGCAGCCCAGAAATGATCCATCCTAAACCAAACAGGGTCTGCTCCACCATCTTTCTATCTATAACTTCGATCACATGGCCAAACTATCAGCATTAGACCCATGAGAAGGAGAACTGATAACAGCTCATGTGTGGGGAGGAAGACACTTCATAAATGTTCTAAGCATTGGGCCAAACACTCTACATCTACCACAGTATTTGGTGCACCAAACAGGTCCTATCATCACTCCTCCTTTCTAGACAAAGAAGCAGAACATTGTAGAGAATGTTTGCTTAAATTTATAAAGTGACTTAAATAGTTGAAGTAGGATTCAACTTCTGCTTGCAGGGTCTACCTCTAACGTTTTTAAAGATTCAGGTCAAAAGTACAAAGGAAGGCTCATATACCATACATCTAAATATTTTAACAAATTGTTAATCAGTTTTAAATGAAATAACTCAGATACTCTTACCCTAACAAAAACTGCTTCATAAAAACCTAGAAGATCAGGTTCAAATCTGGATGTCTAGATTCCTTGGTGTCCTCAGGAACAAAGCCCACCTCTCCTCAGCGTGGCCTCTGTCCTGTGGCACAAGCAGCCACATGCACTCACTCCTGGTGTCCCAGCTGTCACATCCACCAGGCTGTCTACACACACCGCAAACCATCAGCCTTGGCCAGCTCAGGGCTTGAAGAACTCACAGCGGTGGTGTGACCCATGCAGGAAGGGCCGATTTGGAAAAGAAACCAAACCAGGTCCCGGAAAGAAATTAAGAGCTGTTAGCTCAGAGAATTTGGGGTCCAGGTACCTGGAGTGCAGTCTGAAAAAGAGAGGGTTTGGCTCCTTCCTTGAAGCCATAGCCACCTTGATCACAGGGAGCATCTCAGCCTACAGGGAGCATCTAAGAGGACCAGGGTGGGGCTTTCTAGAGCAGTGCTTCTCAAACTTTAATTTTATTTGGATCACAAAAGCCTGGGGCCCAGAGCAGGGGCCCTGTTACTGATGCCTGAGGGCAGTGATCCCTGCCAGATTCTAAAGGCTATACTTGCAGCTCCACTGCTACCCTGTTGCCCAGCAGAGTTCAGAAGAAAAATAATACAGAAAAGATAAACTCATTAAGTCTATACAAGCATAGTTAGGAAATATAACACATACAGAAAAGTTTCCTGGGAAGAAGCTCAAATAATGAGGTCAATTTCAGAGATTCTGTTTCTTTCTCCAAAACTATCCAAGCCCAGTTTTCTCTCTATAGAATACATTGCTTTATCGCCTTATGTAAATCATTATTTGTTGGCTCTCAATGACATGGAGTGAGTGGGAATACTAAAAATACTTTGTGACTTAGCTCTAAGGAATTGTGGAGAAGATCCTGGCTTGTAAGCTGGGGTTTTGGCTCTAGTTCTATTGCTAACAAGCCACCGTGGGTAAGTCACTTAGCCTCCCCACCTGATTTTCCTTGTCTAGAAAAGCGTAACAGTGAAGGCCTTGCGGACCCCAAAAAATGAAATATGGATCAAATACAACAATACATATGAAACATGTATTTCGGAAATCATACAATGGATTTATCTACAAATCTATATATATGTAAGATGATAAAATTTACTGTTGCTGTAAAGAAAAACAATCTTTTTATCATCTTTTTAACTTTTAAATACTGCAAATATTATGTAATGTTTTAGGGCATTATTTACAGAAACATTCCAGGATTTATGAACTAGGAAACAAAGAGAAACACTTTTAGAAAACCATTTTTCTTGGGGAAACATTCATGTTAGTTTCTGTCTTGCATAATTTTATGCTAAAGCTAAGACATGAAATAACTACGTAAAGTTACAAGAGGCAAGTTCACAATTGAATTACAGGCAGCTTCTACACATATAATTCAAAACAGCTTTTTGAAAAATCTCCACCATTCGACAGTTAAACACCACATATGTGTGAGAGAACTGAAAACAATTTGTTTATCACAAACATGCCCAGAAATGTATTTTTAAAACTCACCATACAGGATATCATACATTAAGGATTTGATTATACATTTTCCTAATTTAAAGGCAGAATGAACTATTTTCCCTTTTGACACAGTTAAGCATTAATCAGATAGTTTCTTACTTCTAAATAAAACAATATAAATATAAACAATTTTATATTTAAGAGATCATCTTTTACTGTCCCCTTGAAATTAAAGTTTCCAAAAAAGGAAATGAAGCAGCTGTAGACCTTCTGAATAATTACTTCAAATAATTCACCTTCTCTACAAGTTTCTTGTATACATCAATATACCTTGCTTCACTATCACCTGACATTTATCACCTATATTAACATCTTCATCAGGTCATAAGGGCAATATGTCCTACATAAATGAAATTTATATAAAACTACAACTTATTTCTTTAAAATAAAAAAATGTAAATGATTTTGCATGGAAATATTTATCCTTCATTCATTGAGTCACGAGTATATGACAGGTCCTTTATAAATACATCTAATTCTTCCAAACCTTGAATCCTTGGTTTTGATATTCATTTTCACTTGGGCTTTAGAATCTCATCTAAAGACATCCATATAGGGAAGCACCATCCAATACTGTCACCGCTAACTGCATGTGAGCACATAAAATGTGGCTAAGACAACTAAACAAGTGAATTTTAAATTTGATTTAATTTCAAAGTAACCTAAATTTAACTTAAAAACGATACTCGATTCAATTTTTAGAAAACTTTTAAGTGTGTTTGGAACAATTTCCGTACGTGAGTTTCCCTTTCAACTGCAAGTTTTATAAGTCTAAATAGCGATCAAGTACTTCAGGTGAATATTTAGCATCCGAATTGAGACATTTTTGCTGTAAGTGTAAAACATACACTGGATTCAAAGACTGAATACCAAAAATTTGTAAAATATTTCACTGATGATATTTAATGTTGATTATATATTGAAATGATAATATTCTGGATATATACCCTAAATAAATATATTATTGAAAGTAATTTTACTTATTTCACTGTATTTAGTTTAATGTTAAATTAAATTGAATTTTACTACCAGAAAATTTTAAATTACATATGGACTCACATTGTGTTTATACTGGACAGCACTGGCATGGAATATGGCTGCCTTCAGAGTAAAATCTAGCCTGTCTGTCTACCAAGTTGGTTAGTTCCATTAAGGATAAGCTGATTCTCAGTGTATGAATCATTTGCATTAATCAGTTGTCTTTGGGTTAAACAGAAACACTGAACATGATTAAATTTTAATTAAGTTAATTAAATTAAATTTAATTAATTAATTAAATTTAATATGAACCAAGAATATCATTGTGGCATATATTTTTACTCTGTGCTATTTTCAGTGCCAGTAGGATGTTTTTAAGCTATATTACGCAGTCCAAAACTGTTTTGGTTTTGTGGTTCTCATATCTATTTCTTTTTTTTAATATTTTTTTTTCTAATTTTTCCCCTTGTTCTCAGACAATGAATTTTTCTCCCTTCCCCAGCCCCATTACAGACATGTTTCCCTAGGAGGTCCTTCTTCCCTAATCTCCTTAAACACCTTTGGTGTTCATTTTCTGTGGACCAGGAAGTCAACTAAAGGGGTCGCCTAGCATCAGGTATAAAGTATCATCCATTTGGCACCTGCTAAACATGTGCTATTATCCAGACCATTTGTCCAAAAGATTCTCACAGAAAAGCAGAAAGATATAATATAATGGCTTTATAATGAATATTTCATCTGCTTAGAGAACCTTTACTTTTTTCTGCTTAATTTCCATGTTTGGCATTGTTCTAAGGGTTCCATTTGGCTAAATAAGTGAATATAGGTGTTATCATTTCCATTTTTAATGTTATTTGGCTCAAAAGTGAGTGCACATTAATTAATTCTACAGCTGCCACTGTCTACTAAAAATGGCAAAAGAAATCATAGTGAAGACAACTCTGAAATATGGTACGTTAAATCAAGAATGAAAATATTCCACCTGCCAAATCATTTACTTCTGAATGGAAGTCCATTAGAGAACATTCAGAAAAACACCTCCGAGAGCTCATCATTATAAGTGACTTCAAGACACTAGCCAGGTGGGTGGATTAATTTTTCATATATTTCCATTTTGTAAGACTGCTGTCCGTATTACAAAACAAATTAGCATTAGATTATAGAGTGTACTCCAAAATCCACTTAAAAGGTCTAACTAGTGGTTCTAACATTGGTTATTAGTAGTCAGCGTTAAGAGACACCATATTAATTTATTTTGTTCTTTAAATATTTTGAAGACTTTTGTTCTTTAAATATTTTGTTTTAGGTTCTTTGGATTCTACGTATGTGTTTATTTCCATGCCAGAATATCCATGAATCCCGACAGTCAAGGAATAGAATTTCCACAGGTAAATTTATTTACGAAGTTTTAAGTTTTAAAAGCCTTAGATTATAAAGAAATGAAAATAAAATACAATGTTAAATTTTAATAAAAGTTACCTAAATCAACTTTTTAAAATTTTAGAGAACTTCCAACAAGTGTAGTCAAATTTATTGCTTGAAAAAAAAAAAAAACCTGGATTGTTAAAAGCTCCTAATTTAACAAAAGAATGGAAACACAGAGGTCTCCAAAGACAGAATTTCAAGCCTATCTACTGAAGCAGCTGTGACATTGCCACGAAACCTAATGAACGGCAAACTCAGGCGTCAGTCTACCTCGTGCTGCTGTGTGCTCTAGTCACTGTGCTAGAACAGAGATTTCTGAAACTGGGACTGTTTCTTTAAAGTAATGTAAAGTCAGACATAACTGTCTCCCAAAAGAGCAAAATGGCATAAAGTTAGAACTTGTTTCCCAAAAGAACCACTATTTGAAGCTGTGCTTAACATGTGCAATTCTTAATGAAATTCTGAAAACATTGGCAATAAATAGCTACACAGCAGAAAACTCCCTTGAGTGCAAATCACAGAACAAATCCTCGTCTTAATACAGGATGGACCGATTGTCCAGATTCCCAGGCATTACGTTTTTGTCCTATCCACTTTTTGATCTCTTAGTCAAGACTTCAACTCTCCATTCTAGCCCAAGCTGTCCCCACCCACGATGTGGACATGGTTAAGAAGAGCCAAGCAAGCTCTTTCAGACCCTGGAGCATTCTGTATAGTTTATTATATCGCAAAATAACGTCTCACCTTCTATCATATTTACTGGGGATGTTGTCCTAAAATCAACTAAGGAAAAACTTAAGCCCTTTTTCAAAAAGAAAAATGAAAAACAAAATGGTAACGCACAAAATACCAGAATTGACATTGTGCTTACCTTCATGTGGAATCTAATCTTTTATCCCTCAAACAACAACTCTCCCCACGCTTCTTTCAGAATATACCTATTGCTGAAATTCAGTAAAGACTGAATTCTTATCCTTTTTGTTCCCTTATCCCCAATGTCTTCTGAATATAACATTGCCTTTTTAAAGTTTCCAGTGGCCTATACTTGGAAGAAATGTAGAATTTAGTTTAAAGCTGTATGTTTAAAGTGGTTTATAACATTTTAGAGTTTATGGTTTTCTTTAAGAATGTAAAGAAGCTATGTAGCTCTTCTCTGCTAAAAATACCCTTAAACACAAAATATTACATACAATTTCAATGATTTATGGATTTATTGAAAAGGACCTCCCAATGGTAGTAGATCTCAGGTCAAAAAACTCATGAGTTGCATTATTCTCATGAGTATACATTGCTAGTACTATACAACTTTTACCTACTAAGTAGAGTGTATGAATTGGGAATTGATCATCAGTGGCTGCATGGAAATCTATTTTATGTACACTATTTTTCCCCAGTATTGAAGATTTAGGATTTGTCCTTCAAAGTTACTTATTTTATTCAATCGTGTGTTTAGTTTTAATTCTATCTTTAACAGTTGCTTGAAAGGAATTTTTGAAAATCATGTTAATCATAAATAAATAGAAGGCAATAAATGCCTATATAAATTTAAGGATGATTCATTTTGATTACTAATTAGGAAGTTGAAAAAACAGAGGCCAACAAGGATAATACCCAGAAATTCACCATACCCATGACGAAATAGAAAATAAGCTATATCAATAAGTAAGTCAAGAGAGATAAGGAAATAATGTCTATGTACATTACCCCTCATCTTTCCAAACCCTAGATAGTGGGGTACCCCAGGAGTCATTCCTCACCTCCTCTCTTATCCATCCATATTTAGGCCCTAAGTAGTTGCACCCAGTTTCAATTTCAAATGCCACCTGTACACTTGGCACCTCATAATCTGCAGTCCCCACCTCTCTTCCGAATTCCAGAATCATATCAGTACCTACTAGACTTCTCCATTTAAATGTCTAAAAGAAATCTTCTGTCTGAAATCCATATCTTATTTTCTCTCTCAATCCCTGTTGCTCCCAAGGCTTTCCCCATCTCAGTAAAAAGGCATTTCCAGTTATTAAGACCAAAAGCCTTGCTGTTTCACTACACTTCTCCAGGAAGAACCTATAGACTCTATGTATTAAATGTATACGAACTCTGACCAGCTGTTCCCCACCACAGTAGCAACCTGGTCCAAACTACCATAACCTCTCCTCTGGATTGCGGTCGTGCAAAACCTCTCAACGGCCTGCTGCTTTACCCTTGCCCCTTATTCTTCATACAGCAGCCAGAGCAATACTCGTAAGTTTGTTTCTGGTAGATTCGATTTAGAAGTAGAAGGAAGAAAGAGAATCTCAGCTGACTCCCAGATTCATGACTAGAGTAAGTATGTAGATGATGATACCATAAATAGAGATGGGTAATAACGGAGGAAGAAGAGTTTGTCAGGAGTTGGTGGGATCACAACTCCTGTTTTGGATATTTTAGATATCTATCATCGCACGTGGAAATGGAAGTGTCAGGTGTGCAGTTTGATATCTAAGCCTGGACTCGAAGGAGTACTAAGGGCTGGATATATCACTGGGTATAAATCCACATACATTGATTTAAAGCCAATGGAACTCATGAGATTTTCTAAGAAGTAAGTATATCTTGAGAAAGAAGTCCAAGAATGAGTTGTGGGACCATCCAATATTTATCAATATGGCAGTGGAAAAGAAGGTGGCCAAAGAGAAGAAGAAAGAGTAGCCAGTGAGGCAGGAGGTGATTTCACAAAAGCTAAGAGAAAACACTGTCACAAGAAGAAGATGTAACTGTGAAAAAGATAGAATTATTTCTCGAATTTCATAAAGTTTAAGGTAGATGCAGGTTTATCAGTGGATTTGGTGTTGGGAAGATTAATAATTGTCTGATAGCTTCCATTTTCCCAAGAAAATATGAAGTGTGATCATCAGCTGGGAGTTGGCAGTGAATAGATGCTATTGGGGGAGATAAAGAAGGTATTTTTCTTATTACAGGAAATGAGAAAGAAAATTTACTAGCAAAATATAAAATGTCATATCCCTTCCAGTTCTAGAATTCAATACATTTATCTCATTTTCCAAGGAATTCCATAAACACTAAATCATACAAAAGATGGACAAAGGGCACAGAGGATTTTTAGGGCAGTGAAAAAAAATCTGTAGGATATTATAATGATGGATGTACGTGATTATACATTTATCCAAACCTAGAGATTGTACAACACCAAGAGTGAACCCTAAGGTAAGCTATGGACTCTGAGTGATTATGATCAGTGCAGTGCAGGATTATCCTTGATGAAAAACAAAAGAAGTATCATTCTGGTGAGTGATGTTGATAATGGAGGAGGCCATGCATGGGTGGGGGGCAGGGAGTACGTGGGAAATCTCTGTACCTTCCTCTCAATTTTGTTATAAACTTAAAATTGCTTTTAAAAAAGTAAAGACTCTTAAAAAAGAGATTAACAAAGGGAGGTAACACTGTGAGGTGACTAGGAGAAGCTTTATGATAGAGTGAGCATCTGAGGAGTCTTTGTGGTTTAGTTAGGACTTGAAAAAGAGGAAATGAGAGAGAAGATGCACGGAGCAAAGGCACAGGTGTTTGCCAAGAGGCAGAGGTGGAAATGTACAAGGTGTCAATGTGTGCGTCACCTGGTGAAATAATTCGCCAACTACAAAACCAGTTTGTAAAGAAATACAAACTCTCCAACTTTCTCACTTGCATCATTGTAACCACTTGCTCTTTCTAGTATTAAGTCCTACTAACTCCAAAGAGTTCTATCTCAAAGCAGATTCACCTTCCCTCCATAAATCGGCTTCTGTCCCCTATATTTCCCCAAATTCTAGAAATGAGACCATGATTCTTCTTGTCTCACAGGTTCAAAATGCATGTGACCCTTCGCTCTGTCCTTCGTCTACCACAGGCAGCCTCATTCGGGCTCTCTGGCACATCTGGTCCTTCTTTCCCCCTGTCACTCTCATCAACCCAGTTCAGCCATCCATCATCTAAAGCTCACATGACTGCAATCATCTTCCACCTAACCTAGATTTCCCAAGTGTCTCACGGTCCAAATGGATCTTATTAGTACTCCTGAATCACAACTCTCATCATATTTTCCCCTCAGATATAAAACCTTTGATTTCTCCTTATTACCTCCTAATTAAAGTCTAAACTCTTTCGCCTTGTATTAAGGCATTTTGGAATCTAAAACCAACTTTTCTTTAAAGCTCAATTCCCCAATATTATCTAATACAAACTGTAGATTATGTCTCTGCAAAGTTGCCACATATATCCCCATCACCATGATTCTGCTTATGCTGTTCCTTTTAGTTCGGGTGTGCTCCCACCAACACACACACATACACACTCATACACACTATTCCTGTCTCTTGAAATCCTGCCCATCAATTTAAACAGTACCACTTTCTTCATGAACCTTCCCCTCATAGGTACATTACAAAATGTTCCCTTGCTGCTTTGAAGTCAAACAACACTGCTTTATTATTCCCACATTACTCTAAACTTACAACGAGAAAACCAGGCTTACACGCATTCCCTGTCCGTTAATAATTATATGACCGTGGATAATTCATTTGACCTCGCTGAGCCTCAATTTTCACATCTGTAAAATCTAAGGGTTGTAAAACTAGTAAAATATGGCACAGGTAAAGTTTCCACTCATGTAATCGGCATTTGCTGAAGACCTTCTTGATGAATCATTGTTAATACATAAGATGAAATATTTCTCTATGTGACGCAGAAAACTCAGAATTATTTATTTAGGAATCTGGAAAGCAATTTTAACAGATATAATCCAGCAGTTTAAAGTTTATAATAGATAACAGCAGCAAGAAAAGGCGTATCATAATAAATAGTAAGCATCTATTATGTGCTAAGCTCCCTGAAAACAAATAGTTATAAGAAATGGAAACACTACAAGCAAACAATTGTACAACATCTGAAGAAATTTTCTGAAAGCTAGAACATTGCTACATTGCTTAAAATATCTTTTGTTATAGCAAAAGCAAACATTACATATATCTTTGATATAAATATGACATCCAACATCTTGACTTAAAAATGAAAAGGCCAATCTAATTTTGTCTTCATGATGTGAACAAATCCATCAGAGGGATTCTTTAATGGATTGACCAGTTGGTTGGCAACGTGAAAACACAGGCTTGCCTAGACCATAAAATAATTTTCCAAATCAGTCAACTTAGTAACAACAAAATCAAACAATGCTAGCAAAAATTTCCAAATGGATGGGTGGAACTCCCACTTTTCAATCTGTTGTTTTGGAACTACAGGCACACACTGTAAGACTTTTAATATTTTGAAATATTTCTTACTTCCACTTAATTAGGGAATGCTTTAGAGAAGAAGACAGATTTTATTTTTAGGATGGAAATTTCTCTGATTTTCTCTAAATTTAGGGGGAAAGAAAAGTGTGCAGCAAGTATAAGGATGATTGAAAAATTGTCAAGGCAAAAAGGAGTTGAAGGAAATAATCTTTTGCTGTAAAGTTTACCTAGTTGGGGTTCGGTGGGAACAGAGGAAGAAGCTAAGCGTATAAGCATAAACCAAAGATGCAAAGAAAGCTGGAGATGAGATTCTTGGGTTTAATGTGTAGAGGCTGAACAGGAATCAAGGCAGAGTCCTGAGGGGAGAGAGGTGGTCAGATTTTTCAATAATGATTCAATCTACTGGACAAGCCCAATTCATACTCAGAAGTTAATTTATTACACCTTTTCCTAGCTTAGTATCTAAAAAGTGCGACTTCTCAAGCTACAAGCTTTGCCAATTCTTTTTTACACTGTTGAAAACTTTACAAACAACAAGTTTCGTTAAAATGGATTTATTACAGTTTAAGATCCAATTATTTGAATGAAAAAATCAAAGTAGAGACTAGGGAAGTGAGTGTAAGACAAACAGAGCCTGAACTGACAGTAATTCTAGAAAAACTCATGAGGAGAGACCAAACAAGAGAGATTAGAAGAAATAAGATCTCCCTGTGAAAAGGTCTTTCTCTTTTAACTAATAAAAATAGTCTTTCAAACAACCTTATTTAAAACTTGAGCTTCCAGGGCTGAGCAGTTTGCCTTTACATCACCTTACATTCATTAACTTTATAAAATCTGGGGAAAGGCATGCCAAAGAAACAATTAGTATACACACCACTAAACAGAAGGTGGGTGAGCTAATGCAACATCTGTCACTGAAAATGGATCCTGGGCTAAAGGTGATTGCTGTTTTCTTTTGTTTTTCCTTGATAAACATTTGTTTTCCTGAAAAAAAAATTCATTAAAAAATGGGAATTTGATATTTATCTTAAATCTACAGACTTGGCTTGTTCATTAAGGGCATTGAATTTGTTTCCCTGTTAAAACTAACAGTAAAGACTGATTTCAAAATCTCAAGGAAGTAGGATCTTTCTCTAATGTACTGAATGAATCTACCCATGGGGATTGCAGTTCCTAGTCAATTTCAGTTTACTTTTTGCCTCTGGCAGGTCTCTGCTAATTCTTCCATAATTACAAGCACTGTTGACTTCATGTAAGACACCAGTTGTTGACAATGTTTGAAGATTTATGAAAAGTGATCTGGCATCATTATATACAACTCCCTTTCAAAACTACACTTGTAGAAACAAGTTGTGATTCTTAATCAGGAGGTCCGCTTAATTTAAGACAAACTAAAACACTGGTCTTCCACATCTGCTTAGTCTAATTCACTGGCATACGCCTTAGAGCTCAGTTATTGAGTACCAAGCTCATGGATGACGTGGCTTGAAGACTAGGTGCCTATGGAATGGATCAACCATCATTTCCATCTGGGATCAATGTGACAGGCATTTAATGACATGGCTTAAAGGTTGACTTCACGATAGGAAAAAAGCATATACATTTTAAAGCAGAAATTATTCTTATAATTCTGAACACTAGTTCAATATATAATAATACTTGGATGGCCTTGAATGAAAGTCTATGAGCAAACGCTATAACTTACGTTTCCATAGTTGATTCTATTCTCTGTTGCTTCCAAAATACTTCTCCACGAGCTATCAGAATAGTCTGCCCCCAGACGACGTTTCATATTACTTTCTTCTCTCCCTATTCATCCACTTGAAAACTTACGATGGCTTCTACTTGCTCTATATATGAAGATGAAATTCTACTGCTTTATCACTGACCTTGATAATCCAGCTCCAGCATTTGAGATCATGAATTCAAACTACTTCTACAGACCACACTTCTATCCCATCCAACTCTCTCACTTAGTTGATCTCACTACTGCTGTTCTTGGCTTTTTGAAAACATCTAGTTGCTTTACTGTTTACCTATGGATAAATCCTCTTCTAGTCTTTTAAGTTCCATAAATTATAATTTCAAACACTCTCTTGACTGCTTCCTTTATATTCTTACTCTATTTGTCTTTCATGGGGTCTACGTGAAAAACCCAAACCTGAATCTATCCACTTCTCCACCTTCCCCACACTGACACCTGGTGTGGATGTTACTTTGGGTCGGGCTCATTCAACACCCATTCGCTATTCTCATTTCCCTTTTCTGTTTTTGTTATAGAAAAGTTAGATACTCACTTTCCTGGGTCCTCTTGAACCTATAAGTGTCACACGGCATAACTCTGGCCAGTTAGACATAACAGGTAGTTTCTGCTAAAGCTTTTGCTTTTTTGATGAAAAAAAAGTGCCTATACTTCCCTTCCTTCTTCCTCCTTTAAATGTGAATGTGATGCCTGGAGTTGCAGCAGCCATCTTTTAACCCTGAGCCAAAGGCCAAGGAAATCACCAAGACACCATTCCTGACCCCAGTGGGATGCTGAACCTACTCCTGCAGCCACCACAAACAGAATTCCTAGTACATGAGGGAAAATAAACTATTATTTCTTTAAGCCACAGTAATTTAGCTTTTTGTTACCTGAAGAAGAAAGTATCTAACTGATATTTCTGGTCTGGGGAATGAACTATATTATATAAACAAACAAAAAAACAAATAAATAAAAATAAGCCACCTGCTCAGACTGTTGTCACAATAAAAGTACGGACTCTAAGGTCACATGGGTGCTCGGTTCTGCCCAGCTCCTCCCTTTCTCTTCTCAGCATATTTTCAGGTCTCCAGAAGGCTACTTTAACCCTGCCAGTTAGCAATTTCCCTTCCTAATGTACAGAGAAAACAGAAGTTGCCAGTCTTTTCTTGGCCCCCACGGTCCAACTTCCGTTCCTCCCGTTCTGTCCCTCCCAGTCTCACCAGCCATGTTTCCGGATATGTCTTGTTTGAGCTAGGAAGAGAAGTCCATAACGTTCCTAAAGTTCTCCTTTCCAACGTGCTCCTAAGCCTCTTCTCCCTTTAATCTCAGAGTCCTTTTCCAGAATACTCCTCAAAGTCTCCTCATCCTGTGTTTATCCCTGTTAATGTTGGTATCTTCCAGGATTCTATCAGTTGCCCTCTATTTACTCACTCTTCCACCCAGATTTTTCTTTGCACCTATATCTGACTGCTTACTAGAAAATCCCATTTTGATGCCTCAAAGATATCATGTCCAAACTTGAAATCATATCTTCTTGCCTCCAAACCTCCTACTGTCTCAGTGAAAGACATCATCCTGTATTCTGTGACTCAGGCTAGAGATGTGGCACCATTTCCTATCCCTTTATATCCCTCAAACTTCACCTGGACTCCATCATCTAGTCTTGTCTGTTCTACCACCCAAATATCTCAGGATTCTAGACAATTTTCTCTGAACTCTTTGACACTTTTCTCCAGCAGACCCTCATCTCTCTCCTAGAATATTACCACAGTCTCTTAACTGGGCATTGTGCCCTACTCTGCTCTCCTACACCCCCTTTCCTACCATCCCCTCCCTTCTGGCAACCAGCAATCTGTTCTCTGTGTCTATGAGCCTGTTTTCATTTTGTTTTGTTTGCTCGCTTCTTCATTTTTTTATATTCCACATATATGTGAGATCACACAGCATTTGTTTTTCCCTGTCTGACTTATTTCACTTAGCATAATACCCTCTAAGTCCATCCATATTGTCTCAAATTTTGACAATTTTTAGTTGCTCTACAGGAAGATTTATTACCCCATTTAGATATCATGCATGAGGTAAGAGATCCAACATTGGGATTGAAGCACTGAAAGAGTGTGAGAGAGAGGGAAGCATCTGAGCAGACTTAAAGGTTATAAGTCTGGAGTCTCCTGCCCCACCTACGCCACAGGTGTCAATCACTGACAGAGATTCCACATATCTATATCTACGCATCAGAAAGCTTGATGCTTTATGTCTTATAGTTTCATGTTTTGAGCTTAGGAAGAACGGAGGTTAGGAAACAAGAGATAACAAACAATTTCTCAAAAATACCAACCTCAGTCACTTTCAAAATGAGAAATTTCTAAGTGAGCTGGACTAAAATGATACAATGTCATTTAAGGCAGAAAATGTGAAGTCTTGGAAGCTTTAATGCATTCAGCTGCATTCTATTATCTCCTGCTTGAGAGTCAGCCCTGTAGACTCCTCTGATATACTCTTCATTAAATCCATCACTAAGACCTTGAAAAGAGGCACCCTTGCTATGCTTTTAAATGAATACATTAACTATGTTCAATGACCCAAGAAAAGTATTCAGGAATGCCTGGAATAGAGTGGAATTAATCTTGCACTTATATAGCACTAGCAACTCTTCAAAGTATTTGTACCTTTCAGTACATGTTGATTCATTGGTTATACGTTTATATACTAAATAAGCCAATAAGTAGGTCTTGACTAGTGTATGCTCAGCACTGTTTGGCACAGCAAACTATACAAGAGAAATAATCAATATAGTGCCTAGTTTTGGAGAAAGATATGAGAGACTCACATGACACTACTAGAGAATGACCCCAGGCCACATATATTTAGGTGCAAAATGATACAAGGTTACGTATATTTAAAGTGTTTCTCTGGAAGTTCAGAGAAGGGAGAGGTCATTCTGAGTGTTCGTACAGAATCACAGAACTTTAGGACTTGTATTTTCTCCATCCTATTTCCAAGATTTTGGGTTATCTTTACTATCATTACTCTGAATTCTTTTTCAGGTAGACTGCCTATTTCCCCTTCACTAGTTTGGTCTGGTGGGTTTTTACCTTGCTCCTCATCTGCTGTGTGTTTCTCTGTCTTCTCATTTTGCTTACTTACTGTGTTTGGGGTCCCCTTTTCACAGGCGGCAGGTTCGCAGTTCCCACTGTTTTTGCTGTCTGCCTCAACTGGGTAAGGTTGGTTCAGAAACGTTTAACAAGGACCTAGAAGAACAAAAGAGTAAAAAAACAATGATGAACAACACAATAAATGAAATTAAAAATTCTCTAGAAGGAATCAATAGCAGAATAACTGAGGCAGAAGACCCGATAAGTGACCTGGAAGACAAAGTGGAAATAACTACTGCAGAGCAGAATAAAGAAAAAAGAATGAAAAGAATTGAGGACAGTCTCAGAGACCTCTGGGACAACATTAAACATACCAATATTCAAATTATAGGGGTCCCAGAAGAAGAAGAGAAAAAGAAAGGGACTGAGAAAATATTTGAAGAGATTATAGTTGAAAACTTCCCTAATATGGGTAAGGAAATAGTCAATTAAGTCCAGGAAGCACAGAGACTCCGATACAAGATAAATCCAAGGAGAAACACACCAAGACAAATATTAATCAAACTATCAAAAGTTAAATACAAAGAAAAAATATTAAAAGCGGCAAGGGAAAAGCAACAAATAACATACAAGGGAATTCCATTAAGCTTAACAGCTGATCTTTCAGCAGAAACTCTGCAAGCCAGAACGGAGTGGCAGGACATATTTAAAGTGATGAAAGGGAAAAACCTACAACCAAGATTACTCCACCCAGCAAGGATCTCTTTCAGATTCAATGGAGAGATTAAAACTTTTACAGACAAGCAAAAGCTAATTCAGCACCACCAAACCAGCTTCACAATAAATGCTTAAGGAATTTCTCTAGGCAGGAAACACAAGAGAAGGAAAAGACATACAACAACAAACCCTAAACAATTAAGGAACTGGTAATAGGAACGTACATATCAATGACTACCTTAAATATAAATGGATTAAATGCTCCAACCAAAAGAAATAGACTGTCTGAATAGATACAAAAAACAAGACCAATATATATGCTGTCTACAAGAGACCCACTTCAGACCTAGGGACACATACAGACTGAAACTGAGGGGATGGAAAAAGATATTCCTATGCAAATGGAAATCAAAAGAAAGCTGGAGTAGCAATTCTCATATCAGACAAAACAGACTTTAAAATAAAGACTATTACAGGAGACAAAGACAGACACTACATAATGATTAAATGGCCAATCCAAGAAGAAGATATAACAACTGTAAATAGTTATGCATCCAACATAGGAGCACCTCAATACATAAGGCAAATGCTAACAGCCATAAAAGGGGAAATTGACAGTTACACAATCATAGTAGGGGGCTCTAACACCCCACTTTCACCAATGGACAGATCACCCAAAATGAAAATAAATAAGGAAACACAAGCTTTAAATGATACATTAAATAAGACAGACTTAATTGATATTTATAGAACATGCCATCCAAAACCAACAGAATAGACATTCTTCTCAAGTGCTCATGAAACATTCTCCAGGATAGATCATATCTTAGGGCACAAATCAAGCCTTGGTAATTTTAAGAAAATTGAAATCGTATCAAGTATCTTTTCCAACCACAATGCTATGAGGCTAGATATCAATTACAGGAAAAAATCTGTAAAAAATACAAACACATGGAGGCTAAACAATACACTACTAAATAACTAAGAGATCACTGAAGACATCAAAGAGGAAATCAAAAAATACCTAGAAACAAATGGCAATGAAAACATGATGACCCAAAACCTATGGGTTGCAGCAAACGCAGTTCTAAGAAGGATGTTGACAGCAATACAATCCTACCTCAAGAAACAAGAAACATCTCAAATAAACAAACTAACCTTACAGCTAAAGCAATTAGAGAAACAAGAAAAAAAAAACCCTCCAAAGTTATCAGAAGGAAAGAAATCATAAAGATTGGAACAGAAATAAATGAAAAATAAATGAAGGAAACGATAGCAAAGATCAATAAAACTAAAAGTTGGTTCTTTGAAAAGATAAACAAAATTGATAAACCATTAGCCAGACTCATCAAGAAAAAAACGGAGAAGACTCAAATCAATAGAATTAGAAATGAAAAAGGAGAAGTAACAACTAACAATGCAGAAATACAAAGGATTGTGAGAGATTACTACAAGCAACTATATGCCAATAAAATGGACAACCTGGAAGAAACGGAAAAATTCTTAGAAAAGCACAACCTTCCGAGACTGAACAAGGAAGAAATAGAAAACATAAACAGACCAATCCCAAGCACGGAAATTGAAACTGTGATTAAAAATCTTCCAACAAAGAAAAGCCCAGAACCAGATGGCTTCAGAGGCAAATTCTATCAAACATTTAGAGAAGAGCTAACACCTATCCTTCTCAAACTCTTCCAAAATACAGTAGAGGGAGGAATACTCCCCAACGCATTCTACAAGGCCACCATCACCCTGATACCAGAACCAGAAAAAGATGTCACAAAAAATGAAAACTACAGGCCAATATCAGTGATGAACATAGATGCAAAAATCCTCAACAAAATACTAGGAAACAGAATCCAACAGCACATTAAAAGGATCATACACCATGATCAACTGGGTTTATTGCAGGAGTGCAAGAATTCTTCAGTATATGCAAATCAATCAATGTGATAAACCATATTAACAAATTGAAGGAGAAACACCATATGATCATCTCAATAGGTGCAGAAAAGCTTTTGACAAAATTCAACACCCATTTATGATAAAAGCTCTCCAGAAACTAGGCATAGAGGGAACTTACCTCAACACAATAAAGGTCATATATGACAAACCCACAGCCAACATCGTTCTCAATGGTGAAAAACTGAAACCATTTCCACTAATCAGGAACAAGACAAGGTTGCCCACTCTCACCACTATTATTCAACGTAGATTTGGAAGTTTTAGCCACAGCAATGAGAGAAGAAAAAGAAATAAAGGGAATCCAAATCGGAAAAGAAGTAAACTGTCACCGTGTGCAGATGACATGATACTATACATAGAGAAGCCTAAAGATGCTACCAGAAAACTACTAGAGCTAATCAATGAATTTGGTAAAGTAGCAGGATACAAAATTAATGCACAGAAATCTCTGGCATTCCTATATACTAATGATGAAAAATCTGAAAGTGAAATCAAGAAAACACTCCCATTTACCATTGCAACAAAAAGAATAAAATATCTAGGAATAAACCTACCTAAGGAGACAAAAGACCTGTATGCAGAAAACTATAAGACACTGATGAAAGAAATTAAAGATGATACAAATAGATGAAGACATATACCATGTTCTTGGATTGGAAGAATCAACATTGTGAAAATGACTCTACTACCCAAAGCAATCTATAGATTCAATGCAATCCCTATCAAACTACCACTGGCATTTTTCACAGAACTAGAACAAAAAATTTCGCAATTTGTATGGAAACGCAAAAGACCCCGAATAGCCAAAGCAATCTTGAGAAAGAAAAACGGAGCTGGAGGAATCAGGCTCCCTGACTTCAGACTATACTACAAGGCTACAGTAATCAAGACAGTATGGTACTGACACAAAAACAGAAATATAGATCAACAGGACAGGACAGAAAGCTCAGAGATAATCCCACACACATATTGTCACCTTATCTTTGGTAAAGGAGGCAAGAATATACAGTGGAGAAAAGATAGCCTCTTCAATAAGTGGTGCTGGGAAAACTGAATACCTACATGTGAAAGAATGAAATTAGAACACTCCCTAACACCATACACCAAAATAAACTCAAAATGGATTAAAGACCTAAGTGTTAAGGTCAGACACTCTAAAACTCTTAGAGGAAAACATAGGCAGAACACTCTATGACATAAATCACAGCAAGATCCTTTTTGACCCACCTGCTACAGAAGTGGAAATAAAAACAAAAATAAACAAATGGGACCTAATGAAACTTAAAAGCTTTTTCACAGCAAAGGAAACCATAAACAAGACAAAAAGACAACTCTCAGAATGGGAGAAAATATTTGCAAATGAAGCAACTGACAAAGGATTAATCTCCAAAACACATAAGCAACTCATGCAGCTCATTATCAAAAAAAACCAAACAACTCAACCCCAAAATGGGCAGGAGACCTAAATGACATTTCTCCAAAGAAGATATACAGATTGCCAACAAACACATGAAAGGATGCTCAACATCACTAATCATTAGACAAATGCAAATCAAAATTACAATGAGGTATCACCTCACACCAGTCAGAATCACCATCATCAAAAAATCTACAAATAATAAATGCTGGAGAGGGTGTGGAGAAAAGGGAACCCTCTTGCACTGTTGGTGGGAATGTAAATTGATACAGCCACTATGGAGAATAGTATGGAGGTTCCTTAAAAAATTAAAAATAGAACTACCATACGACCCAGCAATCCCACTACTGGGCATATACCCTGAGAAAACCATCATTTAAAAAGAGTCACGTACCACAATGCTCATTGCAGTTCTATTTACAATAGCCAAGACATGGAAGCAACCTAAGCGTCCATTGAAAGATGAATGGATAAAGAAGATGTGGCACATATATACAATGGAATACTACTCAGTCATAAAAAAGAAATGAAACTGAATTCCTTGTATTGAGATGGATGGACCTAGAGACTGTCATACAGAGTGAAGTAAGTCAGAAAGAGAAAAACAAACACCATATTCTAACACATATATATGGAATCTAAAACAAAAATAAATTTGTTCTGAAGAACCTCAGGGCAGGGCAGCAATAAAGACGCAGACGTAAAGAATGAACTTGAGGACACGGAGAGGGGGAAGGGTAAGGTGGGACGAAGTGAGAGAGTGGCATGGACATATATACACTACCAAATGTAAAATAGATAGCTAGTGGGAAGCAGCCCCATGGCACAGGGAGCTCACCTTGGTGCTTTGTGACCACCTAGAGGGGTGGGATAGAGAGGGTGGGAGGGAGACGCAAGAGGGAGGGGATACGGGGATATATGTATACGTATAGCTGATTCACTTCGTTATACAACAGCAATTAACACAACATTGTAAAGCAATTATACTCCAATAAGGATGTTAAGGGAAAAAAAGAAATAAACTTTAGGACTTAGAGATAATCTAATCTGACTTCCTGATTTTACAGATAAATAAAATGAGGCCTACAAAGGTAAAAGAAAGAGGAGAAAAGAAAGGAAATAGCTTTTTTACAAAAAATATTACATATTCTTTGTACATGTTATTTCACTTAATCCTGGCACCAAGTCTACAAATTTGGTACTACTATACCCATTTTCATAGGAAGTGTAAGAGGTTGAGAGATGAATTTTTTGTGTATATATTCTCAAAATTCAAGAATTCACATTCGGATTCCCTAATTCTAAATCCTATTTTCCACAGCATGAAAAAAGGTTAAGGCACGTATTATGTGCAAGGTACGTTCATATATTTTATCTTAATTTTAAAATAAAATAATACCTGCCAATAATATAATATTTAAACCCCCCCTGGCTCCCTTCTGTGCTGACTTTTGGGTAGAAATATGCAAATCAGATAGACCTAAAACATATTAAGTACCTATGCATGACTGTAATAGCAAATACTTTTTTTTATCGCCCATCTTCTAGTTGCTTTGCATATATTTACTCATTTAATTAACCATCATAACAATGCTGGGAAGTCTGTCACTGCGCCCACGTAGGCAATCACTGTATACAGCTACTACTCACTGAGAAAGGGGACAAGAGATTTAGCAAGACAGTCAAGGGATTTGGTTGCTCTACTAAACAATAATTAAGAAGGGTTCCCTGTTTGGCAAAGGGACTGAGATTCTGCAGAGAAAAAACAGCAAATGAAAAGCAGGGATAAGGAGCTTTACAAGGGTCAGGCATCCTCAAGAACAGAGCAGAGTTCTTGGTAATATTCTCACCGAGATGTTACATTTCCCTTTCTCTCTGCAAGAATAGTGACCCTTGTAGACTTATTTCTGTTCTAATTCTTGTTGAAGCTGAAGATTGGTTTAATGATAATGATACAATTTCTCTGTAGCAATACCACACACTGAAGCTTTCTGCCCTGTTTGAAGAAGTCTTTTTAAGTATTTCAGCAGCAAATTTAAGATTACTGCCTTCACTTAGATCGTTCATTTTTATCTTACTTTCTTCTTGAATTTCCTGTTTCACCCAAGCATTGGGAAAAAGATAACGAGTAAATCTTGGATATAGCAATGTAGCAAAGGAGTAATTAAATTGGACTGCATGATAACAAAAATTGAATTTCTATCTATATTTCCCTTCATTATATACAAGTTAACTGCCACTGCATTTTGCTATTTACTTGACTACTTGAAAGTTCCCAATAATTAACTTGTATAAAAATTAACAGCTTTCATAATCATCACTACTTATTATGGACTTTACCTCTACAATAACATTTATGTATACTTCATTCGACTGATAAAATTCCAATATATGAAGCAGGTCCCCAGCTACTTTTAGAACGAGTACCTGAATTTGAAAGCATGTAGTCAGATACGAATGATAAATCTGCACGACATGCCTTGTGCTTGTTCCTGAGATTTAATTTGACGGCACCTATAACATCTCACAATCACTGATCATGCAGAGGAGGTTCAGCTAAGTTAAATTTAAAAAGCACTTATACAGGCATTCAGCTTATTAGTTCCAAAGGTCAAGCTGAAGTCAAAGGCAAATAGTAGGTTTTCACCACTTAAATAAACTAAGCCACGCTTTGGTATAGATCAAGTTATTGTACTTATATTCTGTTTTTACTCTGAAGAGCCCAAGAATCTGTTCAGGAGACAGAAAAATAGCAAATTCAAGGATTGAAACAAAAAAGCATTATTTTTATAAACAGTTTTTTAAAGTTAAAATTGAAATGCAATAAATGGTACCTGTTTAGGTGTACAATATGACACATTTTAGTATAAGTATATGCCCATGAAACCATCACCAAAATCATGAAAATAAACATATCTGTCACTCCCCAAATCTTCTTGTGCTTCTGATGAATTCTTACCTCCTGCCCCTCTCCACTCCACCACCAGCCCTCCCTGGTCCCCGGACAACCTCTAATCTGCTGTTTGTCACTACACTTTACCTTGCATTTCCTAGGATTTTATATTAATTGAATTATAAAATGTGTACTTTTTGTGGCCTAGGGTCTTTCACTCAGGATGATTATGTTGAGATTAACTTGTTAGAGTGAATATCAGCAGTTCATTCTTTTTTATTGCTAAGAAGCAATCTGTTGTGTGGAGTTATAATCAGTTATAACTGATAGACATTTGGATTGTATCCAGGTTTTGGTTATTACAATGAAGTTGCTATGAACATTCATGTGCAGCTCTTAGTAGGAACATATGCTTCCTTTCTCTTGAGGAAATACTTAGGAATGGAATTGTTGGATCATATGATAACTGTATGCATCACCGTCAAGTGTTTTACAAATGTCTTGTACCATTTCACATTCCCACCAGCAGTATATAAGAGTATCAACTATTTGAAAAATATCATTTCTTGAAGCAGTAGGACTGAAGACAGTCCTATAAGCTATTTTTCAGCCAGAAAGTTCTCAGCTCACAGAGAATGTCACTAGGTCTTTGTCACATGGCCCCCTCCATCGACCCTCTCACCACATGTCAGCCCACCTCCCCAAGGCCAGCAATTGAATACTTCTCAGGCTTTGAGTCCCTGGCTAAGGCTGGGTACCACCTCTTTTGACTCTCAACTGATTAGGTCTGACCTTCCCAGGGTAATCTCCCTTATGATTACTTCAAAGTCACCTGACTTGAAACCTGAACCACATCTGCAAAATCCCTTCACCTATGTCATATAACGCAAACTAATAATAGGAGAGAAATAAATCACATTCTTCCCTGTCCCCTCAGAAAAGAGAAAATCATTGGAACTAAAAGTCCTTTGACAAGATAAATAAAATTGATAAAATTCTAGTCAGATTGATCAGTAAAAAAAAAAAAGGTAAAATAAAAAATTACAGATATCAGGAATGAGAGAGATGATATCATTGCAGAGCCTACCTATAATATAGCATTAGAATGGTAGGGAAATATTATGAATAATAGGTCTAGCTTTTTCATCCAAACTGACAAACTCTGACTTTGATTTCTAGTATTTAGACCAACTATTTAGTGTGATTATTAATATGGTTAAGTTTAAATCTATCACCGTGCTATTTGCTTTCTATTTTTCTATCTGTCCTTTATTCCTTCTTCCCATCTTTCCTGCCTTCTTTCAGATTAATTAAATATGTTTTATGATACCATTTTATCTCTTGTGTTTGGTTATTTCAGGGGTTGTTTTAGGATTTATAGTATACATCTATAACTTACAGTCTACCTTCATATTATACCATTTTACATTTAGCCTAAAAATCTTAGTATTTTCTCTCTTAACTTTTGTGCTATTGTTGGCATATGTTTTAATTCTGTGTGTGTGTGGTTGTGTGTGTGTATCAATATTTTTTATCCATTCACTTGTTGACAGATACTTAGGCTGTTTCTATATCTTGGCTAATGTAAATAATGCTGCAGCAAACATGGAAAAGAAGATATTTCTTTGAGATATAGATTTCATTTCTTTTGGATATATACCCAGGAGTGGGACTGCCAGATCATATGGTAACTCTATTTTTAATTTTATGAAGAATTTCCATACTATCTTCCATACTTGGGGTTAATTCATATTCTTAGATATATGAGTTTACAGTTTTATAAAATTTGGAAATTTTTCAACCATTAATTCTTCAAATAGTTTTCTGCCCCACACCCTTCTCTTCTTCAGCAACTCTAACCACGTGTACTTAAAATTGTCCTACAGCTTACTGATGCTGTGTTTATTTTTTTTTTACTCTTTGTATTTGTTTTGAGTAGATTCTATTGCTATGTCTTCAAGTTTACTAATCTTTTATTCTGAAAAGTTTAGTCTACCCTTAATCCTCTGCAGGGTAATTTTTATGTCATCATAACTTTTTTATAACTTCCATTTCTATACTTAACTTTCAAATACAGTATATATGAATACATTGTACAAATATAATATAAATACAATAACTGTTTAATATCCTCCTGCTAATTATATAATGTCTCTGTCAGTCACTTTTGATCAACTGACTCTTCTTCTCATGTGTCATGCCTTCCTACATTTAACATGCCAGGTAATTTTTTATGGCCAGAGATTGTGATTTTATCTTACTGGGAGCTAGACATTTTTATAATCCTATAAATGTGCTTTATTATGGAACACAGTTAGTTACTTGGAAACAGTTTGATCCTTTCAGGTTTTGTTTTTAAGATATTTTTTCCAGGGGAATAGAGCCGTGCTTAGTCCAGGACTAAATTATTCACCCTACAGAGGCAAGGCTCTTTTGTGTACGCTGCCCAATGCCCCATAAATCTTGACGTTTCCAGTTTGCTTGGTGCAGCAGTTACTATTCCAGCCCCTTCGGTTCTTTTCATGACTCTTCCCCCAGACTCCAAAAGTTTGCTCACATGTAGGCACACTCTGATCAGTATTCTGTTGAATACTCAAGGGATAACTACCCAGGTTTCCGGAGTTCTTTATCTGCTCAGTTCTGTTCTCCCTGGTAAATATTCTGTTTCAAAACTCTAGGTACCTTGGTTTCCATGGTCTCTTAACTTGGTCCCCTCAACTTAGGGGCTCCACAGTGTTCTGCCTGGGTTTCCCCTCCTTGCACTGCAGATGAAAACTCAATCACAGCAAGACACTGAGTTAATTGTTTGTTTCCTGTCTCTCAGAAATCACTGTCTCTTGTCTGATGTCCAGTGTGTTGCAAAGCATTTTTTCATACATGTTGCCCATTTAATGGTTGTTTTAGGCAGGAGAGAAAATTCAGTCCTTGTTATTGCGTCTTGACAAGAAGTAGAAATCATGAGATTTATTAGTGTTATTGTTTTTAATGACATGAGTATCCAAGTAAGAACCATCAAAATGGTCCATCATCAACCATTTTCCTCAAATAGAAAAAGGAGTACATGGTGTCTAATTTAGTTTTAATTTCTACAGATTGCATCTGGAAGGAATGTAAAGTATGTATGTATGTATGTACATATGTATGTATGTATTAATCTTATATCCCCAGTGTCATATATGTTCTGCATATTCTAACTCCCCAGGAAAATCTCTGGGAAAGGGAACAGCTGGCAGGATACAATTCAATTATTCTTAAATCCTGGCCATCACTGTTTAAATACCCTCAAAAGCCCATCTCACAAACCTTACATTATAACATACATTTTTTATCCCTCCCAATTATTCTGAGAGGTTGAATTCCATCTTTACAAGTTATGTATATAGTTGTCATGTTTCTTAATCTTTTTCATTCTCACTTCATCACTTATAAAAAATAGCAAAAACAGAGCAATATAGCATGCTATGAATTCAATTGTATATGTAAAACATCACATACGTTATGTGAAATTGATGTGATAGCTATTTAATACTATTATTTCCCGTTTGTACTTCACCCTGAGAACAAATTGTTAATATTAGCAGAAGTCACAATATTTATGCCTGGTTTTGTTCCTCATACCAGGAAAGCCTTTGGGATTCAATTTTACTAAAGGTTTCACAGTCTTGCTTTTGTCAGTTCTCAATATAACTGTGAAGGTTTCTAGTTTGCTGCATGCAACTCAAACAACGTTGTGTGAAGAGTCAGCTTAATTACCTTTTAGGGTAATTAGAAAAGACATAAAATAAAACTATGTGTGCATAGCATCTTAGATAAATTATATCCTAAATAACAAGGTAGAATAATCCATGTTTAACACAACTGGTAACAGCTAGATCATAAGATTCTGACGGTATGCTTTTGACAAATACATATTTCACTTTGCAAATAAACTACTGAGAAGATTCTACATGGCAAAGTAGCTCTATGCTGACTTCAACCTTTCTAAGTGTCTGCTTCCTAATACTTACCTTCCTCACACGCTAGACCGTAATTGGGATAAAGCCTTCATACGATACTTAGGTCTTGACTGGTTAAAATCTGATTCACTGGCATAGTCTCTGATTAATATTCTAATGGGAATTAAAACTTATACCCCGGGCTTCCCTGGTGGCGCAGTGGTTGAGAGTCCGCCTGCCGATGCAGGGGACGCGGGTTCGTGCCCCGGTCCGGGAAGATCCCACATGCCGCGGAGCGGCTGGGCCCGTGAGCCATGACCGCTGAGCCTGCACGTCCGGAGCCTGTGCTCCGCAACTGGAGAAGCCACAGCGGTGAGAGGCCCGCGTACCGCAAAAAACAAAACAAAACAAAACAAAAACAAACAAACAAAAAAACGTATACCCCAAGAACACTGTTTATCTCTCATCCTCTCAACAGTGGGAAGTCTTCTTCTCTCATATCCACATACCATAGGATCTGAAAGTGGGAAAGATGCCTCCTGGCTGCTTGTTGCCTGCAGACTATTTAGTGTCCTTCCTGTTTTATACGTCTCAATGGTTTTGACGCGATTCTGCCAGCCTATGTCACTCAGCTCTTTTTTCCGCCAGCGACAGATGTTGCTCGTCACTTTCTCTGTTTATTGTTTCACCAATAACTTCAGTTTGGGGAATTTCAATACAGGTAGATGACTGAGCCCAAACTCTGGCCTCTGTCTCCCATGATCTCCTCAGTTTGGACGGGCATTTCCCCAGTTTATATTTCACAGACCACTATAACAAGTATTTATATGCGTAACCACTGAAATTTACCTTATCACCCCTCAGTCACCATCACCTGGAAAATGACTGCTTTGCACAAATTCAAATCACGTCTCCACTTGTTCTGTGCCTAGACCCAAACACCTAATGCCAAACGTATGGACTGATCCACTTTAAATTAATGATCACAGATTTAACTGGACTCTCAGCGCGGTCTAAAATTAACTTTCCCTCATTAATTCATTCTTCCATGCTCTGAGATGATTCTATTGTACCTTCTCTTTTTTTCCCCTCAAACTGTCAGCATCCCTCCTCATACTGAGGGCTTCTGTTCTTTATCTTTGAGCAAATAGCACTATTTAGAAAATAAGTGCTTCAGCTTCATACTCACTCCTTCTGGAATCAGCCTCCAACTTCTCTCCTGTTACTCTACCTGTGTACCCTGGCAACATCCAACGTGTACATAGCACTTAATGTGTACTAATACCGATCCACATATCTTACATACATAAATTTACTTAAGCCTGCAATAATACTATAAGCTCAATGCTATAATTATCCCTATTTTACAGATAAGGAAACTGAGGAACACAGGGATTAAGTAATTTGCCAAAAGGTTGCACAGCTAGTGAACCAAGGAACTGGAATTTGAAATAGTTAATAGACAATTTTTAGAGCAGTTTGAGGTTTATAGAAAATCAAGCAGAAAGTACAGAGAGCACCCACATTCCACCTTTCCCTCCAACACAGACATACAGACACACACACACACACACAGTGTCCCCTATTAACAACTTTCATTCATTCATGTGGTATGTTTGTTAAAATTGATGAGCCAATATTGATACATTATTATCAACTGTATAGTTGATAAACAAACTCCATAGTTTCGAGTTCACCGTTTGTGTTACAGTTCTATAGGTTTTGACAAATGACTAAAGTCATGTATTCACTATTACAGTATCTTACAGAATAGTTTCACTGCCCTAAAAATCCCCTGTACTCCACCTATTCATCCCTCCCTCCCCCTGCCCCGAATCCCTATCATCCCTACAGCTTTGTCTTCTCCAGGATGTAATATAGTTGGAATCACACAGCATATAGACTTTCAAACCGGCTTCTCTTACTGAGAAATATGCTTTCCAGGTTTCTCTATATTTTTTCATGGCTTGATAGTTCATTACATTCTTTGCCAAATAATATTCAATATTCCATTGTATAAATATACTACAGTTTATTTTACCCATTCACCTACTGAAAGGTAACTTGGTTGCTTCCAAGTTTTGGCAGTTAGGAATAAAACTGCCATAAACATCTGTGTACAGGTTTTTATGTGAACATAAGATTTCAGTTCCTTTGGGTAAATACCAAGGAGTACGATTGCTGGATGGCATGTCATGAGTATGTTTAGTTTTTTTGTTTTTCTTTTTACACCTTTATTGGAGTATAATTGCTTTACAATGGTGTGTTAGTTTCTGCTTTATAACGAAGTGAATCAGTTATACATATACATATGTTCCCATATCTCTTCCCTCTTGCGTCTCCCTCCCTCCCACCCTCCCTATCCCACCCCTCTAGGTGGTCACAAAGCACCGAGCTCATCTCCCTGTGCTAGGCGGCTGCTTCCCACTAGCTATTTTACATTTGGTAGTGTATGTATGTCCATGCCACTCTCTCACTTTGTCCCAGCTTACCCTTCCCCCTCCCCGTGTCCTCAAGTCCATTCTCTAGTAGGTTTGTGTCTTTATTCCTGTCTTACCCCTAGGTTCTTCATGACATTTTTTTTCTTAAATTCCATATATATGTGTTAGCATATGGTATTTGTCTTTCTCCTTCTGACTTACTTTACTCTGTATGACAGACTCTAGGTCCATCCACCTCATTACAAATAGCTCAATTTCGTTTCTTTTTATGGCTGAGTAATATTCCATTGTATATATGTGCCACATCTTCTTTATCCATTCAAAACTACAAATAGAACTACCACATGACCCTGCAATCCCACTCCTGGGCATATACCCTGAGAAAACCATCATTCAAAAAGAGTCATGTACCACAATGTTCATTGCAGCTCTATTTACAATAGCCAGGACATGGAAGCAACCTAAGTATGTTTAGTTTTGTAAGAAGCTGCCAGAGTGTCTTCCAAAGTGGCTGCACCATTTGGCATTCCCACCAGCAACGAATGAAATGTTCCAAACACTCCTCAGCATTTGGTGTTGTCAGTGATTTGCATTTTAGCCATTCTAACAGCTGTGCACTGGCATCTCATTGTTGTTTTAAGAAACAGGGATTTTGAAGTAGCCCATCTGACACCAGAGTCAGTAGTGTTTAGCTACTATACTGTTCCTGGTTAACACCAAATCCGTAACTTGTGGACTAGAGCCCATGCCTTCCTATCAAACCAAGGGCTATGCTCCATCCTGCAACATCATTTTCTCCCTTTTTATTGGACCATTCCCTTCAGCATATAAACATGCCTTAAGCTCATTTATCTTAAAAAGAAAACCCTTAGGCTTCAGACAGATTGGGACCTGGGACCCTATGCTACAGTGCTTGTACCTGGACACACCTCTCCTCAAGCAATGAAATACAAAGATACAAAATACAAGCTATAAGGGACTTAAAATAACTGTGTGCATGTGCAGTTGGGGCAAATTATGGACAAAAAGATACAAAAAGACCAAAAACCCAAATGCCACTTCTGAAGAGCTGGGATTAAAAACAGGGGGTCTGGAGCAAAAGCAGGGCACTGCACATGTCCCCTGCACACCCCACCACCTAAGAGGCGGGCAGAAGACCTGAGCCACACCTCCAGCCCGACCCCCCAGCACACCCCTACCCTCACCCCATATAAGGAAGCAGCTCAACACCCCTCAGGGAGCTGAGCCAGCAAGGGAAACTGCTACTTGTTCTCTTTCCCCCCTGCTGCAGCAGGGGCCCTAATATAGTCTTGCCTGAATTTCTTGTCTGGCCTCTTATCAATTTCTATTGATTAAGGAGGCCAAGAACCCTGGTTAGTAACAGGCTCTCTATCCTTTCCTTATCTCTGCTCCCCTTCATGGCAACCTTCTCAAAATATTTCTCCTTACTTGCTATTTTTGTTCCTTCACTCAACTCTCTTGATATTATGCTTCCTGTTTGCATCATTTCTCTGACTGTTAATGTCATCGATAATTTCCACTTAACTCTCAGCATCATCTGACATACCAGATTCCCCATGTATCCTTGTAACACTTTTCCGCTTGGTTTCTGGGATAACATACTTTTTAATTTATCTCCTACTGTGTTGGTCCATTGCAACTAAATTGCTTTTCTGAATTCTTCTCATGTCCTAATGTTTAAGTGTTTGAGAGTCCCCCATCTCAGTCCTTGGTTCAGTCTTCATTTGTATACTCTGCCTCCCAGGTAATGATATCTATTTCCGTGGTTTTAAATACTACCTGTAATCTGATGATTCACAAGTATAATATATATTTCCAACCTTTCCACAGGCCCTCAGATCAGAGTCTTACATCAAACTGAACAGCTGACATGTTTACCTGGATGTGAATCTAATATTTAGGAAGCCCCAAATTGAATCTTATTTCCTGTCCGTCAAAACTTGCTTCTCACACAGTGTTCCTCGTTTCAATATGTGAACCACCATTCACCCTGATGCTTCTGCCAAACATCTGAGTCATCCTTTATTCCTTCCTCTCTTTTTCTCACATTCAACATCCAAGTTAAAACAAATTCTGTTGGGTTAGCCTTCAAAATATATCTTAAATCCAACAATGTCTCACCGTATCGACTACTAGTGCCTTCAGATTCTCCACGCTCCACGACTTCCAGGACACCATTTGCTTGGGATACAATGAGAATTTTGCCCTAGAGTTTGCCCAAGGTAATGGCCTTGACAGTTCGTGTCACCCTCAGCTCTTGCATTGACATCAAAATAGCTTCCCTGCAGTGTTTGCTTCTTGAGGAAGGCAAATCGTAGAGTGAGAAGGATTGGTAACTCACATATTCTTCATCCTATCACTGAGGTAAGTTCTCCATTGGTGATGTGTTTCCCAGACTGCATCCCTTGATTCACTGCTCCTGAGAGATGCTCTTCAACGAAGGGTTTCATGGCCAAATAAGTTTGAACATGACCCCCAAGTAAATCCCCACTCAGGAAGATTCACAAGGTAGTTTAGCCTTTATAGTCTTTGAAAAAGCTTGCAGGAAGGAAACACGTGTAAATTTAAGTAATTTTTCCTAATCTTATTCACGACAGAACATTTTTTCTCATCTTATCGGGTAAGGAGGAATGTTTATGCCTCTCTCCTCACCTGTTCTTTTAAGAACAACCATAGTTTCACTACTCGCTGAAGTGAGCACATTTTACCAGCATTTCTTCACCTTATTTGCTCCTCTCCCTGGATGTTACAGTCTCAGATACACAAAATCTGACTTGTCTTAGTATGGTTATTTTACCTGAAAATTAGGAAATAATTTAAAAATTAGGAAAAATTAGGAAAATTAGGAAATAATAAGCTCCAGGCTGGCTTCTTTTTAATTTCCTGACTGATGAATCAGTAAGAAAAACAGTGGATCCTTTCCTTCTTCCTGTTTCCATCTGTTAGCTCTACCTGAGCCATATTTTCCAAAGTGGTGGCTCTGGGAGAGGGAGACCGGATTCCCTCTGCCTCTCTGTCTCAGCTTCTTCACTGGGCCCATGACAGGTAAATCAAGTCAGGCTCGCACATGTGGGCTCACACGTCTTAAAGACTGAGAAGGGGGCTTCCCTGGTGGCGCAGTGGTTGGGAGTCCGCCTGCCGATGCAGGGGACACGGGTTCGTGCCCCGGTCCGGGAAGATCCCACATGCCGCGGAGCGGCTGGGCCCGTGAGCCATGGCCGCTGAGCCTGCGCGTCCAGAGCCTGTGCTCCGCAACGGGAGAGGCCACAGCAGTGAGAGGCCTGCGTACCGCAAAAAAAAAAAAAAAAAAAAGAATGAGAAGGGAGTAAATCTCCAGTTAGACTTCAGGTTGAAATCATACCCTCCAACATATTTTGCCCCAAACTCCAAATTGTGAGACAGTTTCATACTGCTAGCCATTGCTATTAGTTGTAAATTTCTGTCACTCCTATGAATGTGTTCCCTAAGAGTTAGACCCTGATGAGAGGTGAGTCTTATAATGTCCCATAAGCTTAGGAAACACTTGTTATTAGTTACCTCTAATGTCAGATATTATACCTTATCTTACATTTAATCCACTGTTTGTTACTTTTCTTTGAGATGTCAACATTTAAACTCCCTCTCTACTCAAAGAAGGAAATGATGTGCTCCTGATTAAAAGAGTCTCAAGCAGTTTGATATAATGGATAAGAGGATGGAGGCCACAAAATGGCATTTAAACAATATTGTCAAAAATACAGGTATGCAGCATTTATGCTAGCTCTGATTTCAAACATTTCTCATTCCTTAGGAACTAGTGATATTTTTGTAGCATCTTGGGGGAGAAGAGAGAACATGATACATTTTACTTGCCCCCAAAGATTATCATTAGCAAAAAAGAACTTCCTTTACCTAAATAAGATGCAAACAAAATAAATTCTTGTACACATCTATTTAGAAAGTTATTTAATTTATTAGATCACTAAAGTGTGATTTTGAGCTGTTAAGTGTGGAAAATTATAGTCAATTAAATTTTCGTTTAGAAATTTTCAACTATGCCTTTGAACATAAGGCTGAAGACAAAAACCTTCTTCCTTCCCAAGACTTTAAGACCTATCACCACTTAAAATATTCTTTTCCCTTCTACTCTAGAGAAAGAAATGTAGTTAACTGCAGTACATTACAAGTTGTATAAATTATTTGCTATTTAAAACACCTGCATTTTGAAAATAATAATTAATTAAATCATCCTCTTTCCTTCTGTCATGTTAGTTATAGTATCTTCGTAGGGGTTCTTGGTTGAATCAAGTAATCTAGTTCTCACGTGGTTTTCTCAGACTTTTTAACAAAATCCTCTTAGCCCTTACTTTCAGGTATCCTGGGACTCGATGTGACAGGGAGCTTGTCTGCAGCCAGCCTTATCCTTCCTATTGATTCACTGTGCAGCCTCTAGTAAACCTAGCTGTGCCAATGGACTCAACAATAAAATTGTGATGCTATCCTCCCATACTAGCCTACGAAATATTTAGCTGTCACCGGTTAATTGAGGAAGGCGTGTAGGATGTTGAACATCGTTGTTTCTTTTTCTTTCTTCCCTTCCCTGTCCCCGCCCCATGCTACATTAAAGCAAAGTACACTTTTCTTCTGATTGTTCCTCGACCCACTCATCCAATCTTTCTCTAAGATAAACCCTTCTTTTTTGATGCCAAAAACAACAATAAAGGAAAAACTTCTTTTCTGAATAGTTTTCTTTTCTTTTGAATCAACAATTCAGCCATTACAGGTTGAAAGAAAACTACTAGTTCCCACTCAATTAAAACAAATATATAGCAAACTGATACTGAATTTTAGATACAATAGTTCTGGTGATTTTATCACTGAGAATTGTGAAGTGACTACATTTTAATGAAATAGCTCTTCAGTCAGGAAAGGAACATTAAAACAGGAGTTTCACTAAAATACGTTCGGTGTTCTTTTGTACTACAGTTTTGGCACATGGGATGTAAGATGACTTCTCAAGCATTATTTGAACTGGTAAATAAGGCTTCCCTGAGAAGCTCATTCCCATTTAAATCAAAGCCAGGACAACGTCACCCCACCTTATTTGCAAGGCCTGGCGGGACCTTTAAAGCTTCTGGTGTTTATGGCTGAGTCTCCACTGTTAAGTCATTTGCTGGAGGAAGTGACCTATTGCCTGGAGAGCAAAGGCCCTGATGTCACTTGAACCAGAAAAAAGAAATGTTTTCCCCAAGAGATAATCTGATGCTCACATGATCACATGAGCATCACATGATTTACTGCTCACATGAGATTTAGCAGTAAATTTAATATTTTTGGTTTAAGATGTGGAATCCCTTCACTCAAAGAAAATTTTCCTTATCTAAGTTTGGCTAGTATACATAGGAATATGAGGAATAGGTGACTGAGAAAGTTCTAATCAAATTAGGACTGAATTTGAAGGCAACTAATGCTGGAGGAATATATAAGGAGGAAGAATAAGCAGGAAACGATGACGCCGCTTCATGAAGCTCTTGGCTGTTGCGTTATCTTCAATTGCTTATTAGCATTATTTTAGCCATACTAAGTAAAATGCTCACCATTAAGAAGACATTTCCTAAGAAAAAAAGGGAATACTGCCATTGTTGAAATGATTAAAAAGGTTGTTTTGTAGCTGCTGATAAGAATAACGTTTTTGGTATATATATATATACACACACACACACACACACACACACACACACACACACAATTTAAACATTATGTATTAGGACATATGTGAATATATGGTATGTGACCACTGGAGAGATTACACAGAACATACTCTACTCATTAGTATATACATGTGACCTTTGTTTAGCTCCTGCATTTTCCACTTATTTCAAATATTAAAAATCTAGAGCTTTTTCGTAATGAAATACAAAGCAAGAATGTTATGATGATTAAGTTTTAATTTAATAATCTTGAACAGAAATTTATTTTTAAATGTCTTGCATCTTGAGCTACATTTTAGCTGCATTGCATCAGGAAAAACAATAATAAACAAAACATAATAAACAATAAATAATAAACAAAAACAAGAGGCAGCAAAAAAGTCCAGCACAGTAGAACTGAGCTCAGATGTCAATGTCTCTTAGGAGGATTAAAAGTAGATGCGGAGGGATTTCCCTGGTGGCGCAGCAGTTAAGAATCTGCCTGCCAATGCAGGGGACACGGGTTCGAGCCCTGGTCCAGGAAGATCCCACATGCTGTGGAGCAACCAAGCCCATGCGCCACAACTACTGAGCCTGCACTCTAGAGCCCATGAGCCACAACTACTGAAGCCCGTGCACCTAGAGCCTGTGCTCCACAAGAGAAGCTACCACAATGAGAAGCCCATGCACCACAATGAAGAGTAGCCCCCCACTCGCTGCAACTAGAGAAAGCCCGCGCACAGCACTGAAGACCCAACGCAGCCAAAAATAAATAAATAAATAAAATTGATTCTTTAAAAAAAAAAAGTAGACGCAGAGACACACCTGTACCAGAATAAAATTACGTGCAAAGAAACCAAGTTCAAGGAAGAGTGGACAGAAGGCGAAAGAGGGAACCAAGAAGCACAGGCGTTTTGTCTGCAAGAAGGTATAGACTTGTTCCCGTGACAGATGCTCCCACAGCACTCATTGGCCTTGCATCCACTGATCTTAAATACAGATGCAAAACTAGCAAATTATAATAGAGTAAGAAACTAGATTAAAAGCTATCATTATTAAGTACTGATTACATATCTTAGCTCATCAATCCTCACAACTGCACCTTGAGGTAGGTGCCATTAGCCCCATTTTATAGATGAGGAAACTGAGACTCAAAGTGACCAACTGATCATCTCAATTTACCCCAGATGGAAAGCAGCAACGTGGAATTCAACCCCACGCTCGTTCAATTTCAAAACATTCTCTCGTGCTCATATACAGAGCAATGCCAAGAAAGGCAGCATGGATGGTGTTTTATGATTTGTGTTGAACTCTAAAGAACAGTGAAGCTAAATAAGAAGACTTTTGGAAACTAGGCTACTTTTAAAAAACATGTTTCTGTCTAATTTGCCTGGAACTAATTATAGCAATGTTTACATTATTTGGATGCTGGACCAACGCAATGCTATGTATCTCCACTGACTGTTTCATTTTCTTGCAGATGTTTGGCATTATATACATATAGCCAGGGACTTGAGTTTCCAATTTTTGTCACCGTTTTAAAAAGATCACGTGATTGAAGAAATTTTCTGTATTTGGAAGATAAATTTTAATTAATCAAGTCCTCAATAATCTTATTCAGTCATCAGTCAGAATGAATAATACACCAGCATTCTTTTTATGTAGGTTCCTGTCTTCTCAGTACAAAGTTTCGGTATTAATCTACAACTATCAAAGACCGAGAATGGTTCAACTGCCAGGCATTTGAAAATTTCTGATTTCTGTCTATACATTTCCTAAATAGGGCACATAATATAATGACTGAAAGTGATATGAGTCTGGGGTCTCCAGACAAACAGAATTAAAGAATTGGTTCATGCGATCATGAGGGCTTGCAAAAGCGAAATTTGTAGGGCAAAAGAGTAGGCTGGAAACTCAGGCAAGAGTTATTGCTGCAGGATTGAGGCAGAATTTCTTCTTCCTGAAAGAAAGTTCAGTTTTTCTCTCAAGGCTTTCAACTGATTGAATGAGGCTCACCCAAATTACCTAGTCATCTCCTTTACCTAAAGTCACCTGATTGTAGATGTCAACCACATGGACAAGATACCTTCATAGCAACACCCAGATTAGTGTTTGATTAAATCACTGAGCACTATAGTCTAGCCAAGTTGACACATAAAACAACCATCACACTAACACAGCACACTATTTCTCAAAGTACATGTTAAGATGTTCCTTGGAGGATATAAGTGTTAGTCACCAAGTTAAGGAAATGATGGGCATTAATTCCAACCTTTTTTTTGGTAAAATCTCTTTCCAGATAGACTGATGTCCTCTACTTTGCTCTCTTGCATTGTTTTACTCCCACAAACATTTAACTTCCATTCTTTTAATATCAGCCTAATACCCTCATAAATAGCCATCTAGCTTCCTCTTTTCTACTCTCTAGAGCGATACAGAAAGACTGTCTTGACATTCTGTAAAGGAAAACTCAGAGAATAGGTCATGACATTCTTTCTCCAGGATATAAAATGTCATTGTCCAATTTTCACCATTTTAGAACTTGTTAATCGTCCTCTGATTATAGTTGGATCATTTATTCAAGTCTATGTCATTAAAAAAGAGAGAGAGAGATCTCTTTAACACTGAAATATAATCTTCAATGAAAATCTCATGCATCAAATGTAGTATTTCTTCTCCTCTCTGGGGAGAGATAACAAGCCTGCATGTCCCATTCCTTGACAGTATGAATTTTTCTATATTGATTTTCTGGTCCTCTTCTTGACGTGTTAATTGGCCAAACACTAATACTACTGACATGATTGTTATTATGCCATAGTGTATCTGGAAATACAAACTTCTCAGAAAATACTTTTTAATTTCCTTGCTAAGTTCCTCTTTGCACATTTTTAACCTATTACTCATACTCATGGAAGGAGCAATAACTCCACTGATGAAGCAAACGTCACTCACTGCTATTACTGCTTCATCATGTATCTTCAGACAACTGATTCTGACTTCGGCATTTAGAGCCTCATATGAATAAGACGATAGCCAATAGCCAAGATACAGTTGGAAAACGGTCAGTCTTGAAAGCAGAATGAGAAATGCTCCTATCAGCACTCTGAACTGATGGATGCGAATAACATGTCTTTAAGGCTGTTCACTCTAGTACTAAGTACTAAGTAGTTCTCTCACTGATCTTGGTTTAGAAGTTTTCCAAATAGGTGCTATTTAGCCCATTCTCTTTATCCATTTTTTTTTTTAAATCAAACAGACAGCTGAAATATTTAGGCTGTCCCTCTAAATAATTTCCTCCACTTTTTTCTGTTTTTTCTGGAGTTATTTCCAGTTTTCCAGGGTCCCTGTGGTCTTCCAATATATGTTGCTCACAATGGACAGCATATCCTCTGAGTATCCAGTAAGGCCAGGCAATAAGAAATCGTCCTTGGCATAAAATTTGTTAAAATTATAATGTTGTGGCAGAAACATTCCAAAATTAATGATTGCAGTTTGTTTGTTACATCTTATAGATCTGAACTGGAATTATCCTTTTTTAATGATGTCATCACATTTTTATTGGGGGGATAAGGAGGGAAATGAATTGTCTCATGTGAATATAATTTTGCAGAGGACATTTCTCTGGGAAGGAAAAGGGGGAAAGTATCTGCAGCATCCCTACTTTGTCTGGGCACTGTTAATCAATACTCATTGCTTTTTGACTCTGTATATCAACACTCACAGTTGTTATTACAGGTCCATAATCCCTTAGAGTGAAACCCCTCAGGCTACATATGTCTCAGAATTCAGAAATCTTCAAGTTTTAGGGTCTGAGGTATCTCCCAGTAATCCACAATATTAATACTACCTCAGTGAAATGTATAAATTCCTACACAGAGCGAAATAAGGAAAAACTATCAATAACCTCATGTCAGTTCTGGTCAGGTTTGCTGACAACGGATTCAGGTCAGGCCAGGTTTCTGCTGCCAAATAAGAAAAAAAAATTTTCCGTGGTGTTTGGGTTTCAGAATTGCAAATAAGGGATAGTGCACCTGTATCAACCCAACTTTAGGAGGAGGAACTTGGCATCTCGAGTGGTTGACGCCAGTCAGGGGTACAGAAGTTAAACACAGGCCCGTCTTGACCCAAGGACCTTTGCTGTGTTGCTGCTGAGCCTAAGCTGGGGTAAACGATGCAGAAACACTCTCGAAGAATAACTGCACAATTAGATGCTCCAAGGGGCGCGAAAAATAAAAGCCTTCAACGATTATCCATCACTGAATCAGCATTTTAAACACGTGTGAACAAGTTTTCCACTGGGATCACCAATCACAACACCACGGGGAAGGTTATTTTTCCAAGCTTTAGAAGTTGATTTATATTCAATAAAAGGAAAGCTTATGTGCTCTCCTTAACTCATCTAATTTCAAATTAGCTCAAGTGGCTCTCAAGAGGTTGCTCTGACACTGAAAGTTTGCAGCTAGATCAGATTTGAAGGACCCATGAAGCTATTATTTTTCATGCCAATCCACGTGGGCTATTAATTAATTATAGTTTATGTTCACATCTATTCCCAAGCTACAAAAAAAGGTCTCACCTTTTTCAAGCCTACAAGAGTGTGTAGGCTATTAACAGGTATTAACTGGATACCACTGGTGTGATGACAGTGCAGCTTTGCCTGGGCAAGAAAAGCTGGCAGAAGTACTGCAAATACTCTGGGATGTTACTCAGCCAGAACTTTGACAAGGGTTTTTAGAAAAACATGATGTTATCCTGAATACCAGATGCTGCATGCTAAAACTTTTGGACCAAGTAATCCTTTATTGGAAGGCCAAATATTGTCCCCAAGTGTTGCAATCAGCCACAATTTTCTACAGTCACTACTCTACCTTAGGTGAACTTCCCATGATTATGCCACAAACAAAGAAACAAAATAATTCTAGTGGAATGCTTTAAGCTGGAAATAAGTGACATGATTATTACTGTATTCAGTGAAAGCTTAGGTGCAATTCATGCCATATGTTCTAAGAAGTGGGTTCTTAATCACTGTCATTCTCAGTTATGGGAAGCCATAACTTGGTTTCAAGATAACCCTTCAAAACAAAATTTTACATTATGGTCAGATTAATTAAAGATTTGGCAAGCAAATTTTTATCACATCCACAAATTTGATATAACTATTAGTATATAGTACATTAGAATACTATTAGTATTCTAATAATTGTAAGAACAAGTTTTAATCAACTATTTCTAAATCTTCACTAACAAATTTTGGAAACTCAAGAAATAAAGCGGTTAGAAATGTAACACTGTGTAACATTGTGACCAACATTCAGAAAGGTAGAGTCATTACACACTTTAAAAGATGTCAAGCATATCATGCCTAATTTCCTTTTTTTTTTTAAATATAGAAAGTCGCAATTGGCAACTACGCAAAGGTAACCTAAAACTGAATTTATCTACATGAGAGAATTGTTAAATAAAAAGATGTAAGGGCTTCCCTGGTGGCTCAGTAGTTGGGAGTCCGCCTGCCGATGCAGGGACACGGGTTCGTGCCCCGGTCCAGGAAGATCCCACAGGCCGCGGAGCGGCTGGGCCCATGAGCCATGGCCGCTGAGCCTGCGCGTCCGGAGCCTGTGCTCTGCAACCGGAGAGGCCACAACAGTGAGAGGCCCGCGTACCGCAAAAAAAAAAAAAAAAAAAAAATGATGTAAAGCAGTTAATAATTTAGATTCTACTTTTGATCCCTTTTCGAGCCATTTGTGATATACTCCTTATGCTGGACTAAAATTGTAACGCTTTCGTATATTTAAGCATGAAAAATTCCACAATGGGTTTGAAATGAAAATAAACAATCCTTTCCTTATATTGGTGATTCAAGCTTCTAAAATGATATCATTCTTGAGATTCAGTGGATTTTTTTTTTAATGTGCTGGCAAAGTTACCTTAGTCACAAATCACTGGACGCATTCTCTCATGAACAGTGTAATGGTATCCATACTACTCAGCATAGTTTTCCTTTGACTCCTCTTCTAATAGCTGGAATAATTTATATTTCTAGTGTTTTTAAACAATGCCTGATATTCTCCACAAAGTTGCTCAGTATCTAACGTAATGTTTTCATGGCCATTTATGGATACTTACATAAATACCTGTAGTCTGTTTAGAACACTTTCTCACTAAGTAATAATAATTCCATTTATAATAGCACAAAATTAGCATTCACAGGGAAATTATTTCACTGGCTTTAGATATGGACGCCCCTCACACTGCTCATGTGTATAGCTGAGATAGAAAATACATAATTATACTGTCCATTATGATAATTACTCAGGCATAGGAAATGAAATCTATCCAGAAAAGACATCAAAATACACAAAAAGAAATTGGAAAATCACAACGGTCTTTTTGTTTGCTTGTTTGTATCTGGCTAAAGATAAAAATAAAGAGAACTGAATCAAATAAAAATGGATTAACTATACTTGCATTTCATTTCCTTTCAGTTTAATCATGATATACAACAACTGGCTAGCCCAGAAAAGGGAGAACCTCAGCATGCAGTAAAATATTTTCAAAGCAGAATGAGATAAAGATTTGTTGTTGTTCTTTACTGAACCATATCCTTAATTACAAGAACAAATTAGATAAGATGGGACATGTAGAAAGGAGGAAGAGTTAGCTCCTTTTTAATACCATTCCAGTAGCTTGTGACATGTTTACACATACTCTTCCAAAGTATGTATAAATTCATAAAATGGTTTTGCCCTCTGTGTTTGTTCTGACTCATTATTTATTGAAACAGTAACCTTAAAGCCTCCAATATCAAAGATCCAAGGCCCAGGTTGTAGAGCAGATGAGCATTATGCATTAGCAATCGTTTTGGAATAACAAGCAGAATAGTTGTATATTAGTCAAGGTTCTCCAGGGAAACAGAACCAATAGGATAAATTCCCATACTGATTTATTATAGGAATTGGCTCACATGTTATGGAGGCTGAGAAATCCCAGGATCTGCTGGCTGCAGCTGAAGACCTAAGGAAGCCAGGGCTGTAATTCAGCCTGAGCCTCGAGGCCTGAGAACCAGGCATTCCTTTGTTTGAGGGCCATAGACGATGGACTTCCCAGCTCAAAGACAGAGAGAGAATTTGCTCTTCCTCTAACCTTTTGTTCTACTGGGGTCCTCAATTGGTTGCATGATGTCCACCCACCCTGGTGAGGGCAGATCTTCCTTACTCATTCTACTGATTCAAATGCTAATATCTTCTGGAAACACCCTCACAGACACACCTTGAAATAATGTTTTACCAGCTGCAATGGGCACCCCTTAGCCCAGTCAAGTTGACACACAAAATTAATCATCACAGCTGTAAGAAAAAAAAAAACTGTTTGGAAACTTCTCTATTTGAAGACTTGATTATTGTAGAGAAGAAAGAGGAATTCCTATTATTCAGGTATTTACGTCTTGGCAAGTTAACATGGAGCCAGTATCCAGTCCTTGGTTTCACAGGATGAGAACCTGATTACTTAAGTTACTCTGGTTCAATAGGAGGAGGTGATCCAGCGGCTGGAAAACCTATTTATACTATTCAAACAATCTCACTGGAAAGAGAAGATAGAGATCAGAAGGTCCATTTGTTAATTTTCCAAGGGAAATTTACAGAGACAGAATAGCTCTAATTAACCAATTATACATCAGAATATCATTTCCTTAATCAATGTGTCTCTATAACCCTAGAGCCCTAAATTAATGTATTTGATTTCTCTAACTTACTTAAGGTTGGACAACACATTTTACTTCTTTATCAATGGCTGAAACGCCTGGAAATCAAACATCTTTGTTCATAGGATTCACCAAACCCAAATTACTCTTTCCCACCTAGTTGACTCCCTTGAATGGGGCATATGCTTGTTGAGTAAGATATCTGACACAATAGCCTGTGCTTAATTTAAATGATTTCTACCTTGGGCCTTCTCCCACAGTTTAATTCAAATAAACTAAATATATGTTTATTGCAACTCCACTGTGCACAGCAAATGAATATAATCTGGTGTGTTTCTTAAATGTGATCACGTGGAAAGAGCAGGGAGCTTCGAAAAGAGACTTTCCAGGCTGTTTCTGCCCATTAGTGTCCATCAGACACTGAGTAATTGACCTGGCCTCTACATCTCTTTTGTCAGCTTTGCATTGCATAGTTACATATTATGTATGTTACAGATTTAAGAATCAAGTCACATGAGACAAGTGTATACAAATGCTTTCTAAAATATAATGTCTGTGTCCTATACTACAAAGCTACAGTAATCAAGACAGTATGGTAGTGGCACAAAAACAGAAATGTAGATCAATGGAACAGGATAGAAAGCCCAGAGATCAACCCACACACATATGGTCACATTATTTTTGATAAAGGAGGCTAGAATATACAATGGAGAAAAGACAGCCTCTTCAATAAGTGGTGCTGGGAAAACTGGACAGCTACATGTAAAAGAAAGAAATTAGAATACTCCGTAACCCCATACACAAAAATAAACTCAAAATGGATTAAAGACCTAAATGTAAGGCCAGATATTATAAAAGTCTTAGAGAAAAACATAGGCAGAACGCTCTATGACATAAATCACAGCAAGATCCTTTTTGGCCCATGTTCTAGGGAAATGGAAATAAAAACAAAAATAAACAAATGGGACCTAATGAAACTTAAAAGCTTTTTCACAGCAAAGGAAACCATAAACAAGACAAAAAGACAACTCTCAGAATGGGAGAAAATATTTGCAAATGAAGCAACTGATAAAGGATTAATCTCCAAAACATACAAGCAACTCATGCAGCTCAATATCAAGAAAAACAAACAACCCAACCCAAAAATGGGCAGAAGACCTAAATAGACATTCCTCCAAAGAAGATATACAGACTGCCAACAAACACATGAAAGGATGCTCAACATCACTAATCATTAAAGAAATGCAGATCAAAACTGCAATGAGGTATCACCTCACAGCAGTCAGAATGGCCATTATCAAAATATCTACAAACAATAAATGCTGGAGAGGGTGTGGAGAAAAGGGAACCCTCTTGCACTGTTGGTGGGAATGTAAATTGATACAGCCACTATGGAGAACAGTATGGAGGTTCCTTAAAAAACTAAAAACAAAACTACCATATGACCCAATAATCCCACTATTGGCCATATACCCTGAGAAAACCATAATTCAAAAAGAGTCATGTACCACAATGTTCATTGCAGATCTATTTACAATAGCCAGGACATGGAAGCAACCTAAGTGTCCATTGACAGATGAATGGATAAAGAAGATGTGGCACATATATACAATGCAATACCACTCAGTTATGAAAAGAAACGAAACTGAGTTCTTTGTAGTGAGGTGGATGGATCTAGAGACTGTCATACAGAGTGAAGTAAGTCAGAAAGAGAAAAACAAATACCGTATGCAACACATATATATGGAATCTAAGAAAAAACAAAAAAAGGTTCTGGAGAATGTAGGCACAGGACAGGAATAAAGACGCAGACGTAGAGAATGGACATGAGGACACGGGGAGTGGGAAGGGTAAGCTGGGACAAAGTGAGAGAGTAGCATGGACATATATACACTACCAAATGTAAAATAGCTAGTGGGAATCAGCTGCATAGCACAGGGAGCTCAGCTCGGTGCTTTGTGACCACCTAGAGGGGTCGGATAAGGAGGGTGGGAGGGAGTTGCAAGAGGGAGGAGTTATGGGGATATATGTATATGTATAGCTGATTCACTCTGTTATACAGCAGAAACTAACATACCATTTTAAAGCAATTCTATTCCAATAAAAATGTTAAATATATATATATATAATGTCTGTGTCAATGAAAGATACTGTAAGAAAAAACACTGGCAGAGCTTGATCGGAACACCTATCTAAGGGACTCCAGGCATCTCCCAGAGTCAGCTTTTTCTTGATGTCCTGAGCCCCTCCTTGGAATGGTCATAGGAGATGGAGCTCTGCTAATCACACAACATGCAGCCAGCTGTGCTCCACAGTGGGAAGTCATCAAAACATGAGACCAGGGAATTACAGGCTCGCTCCTAATAATAAAATAGGAGAGCGGAAAAAGTAGAAAATGATTTCAATTTCTTTGATGATAAATTATGAGCCCTGTATTAGTTTGCTAGGGCTGCCATAACAGAATACCACAGACTGGGTGGCATAAACAACAGAAATGTATTTTCTCATAGTTCTGGAGGTTGGAAGTCCAAGATTAAGGTGATAGCAAGTTCAGTTTCTCCCGAGGCCTCTCTCCCTGGCTTGCAGATGGCTATCTTCTCACTGTACCCTGACATAGCCTTTTCTTTGTGTATGTGCTTCCCTGGATCTCTTTCTCTTTTTACAAGGACACCCATCGTATTGGATTAGACCAATATGGTTTGGCTTAGTTACCTCTTTAAAGATCTGACCTCTAAATGCAGTCACACTGGGAAGGGGAACTTCAACATGTGGATTTTGTGGGGACAAATTTCAGTTCATAACGAGGACTTTATACAAATAAAGTGGCGATGGGAAGAAAGGGAAATAACATCTGAAAGACATTTCTGAGATAGAATCAAAAGCATCATTTGATCAACTGAATGTATGAAGTGGGAAGAATGAGAAAGAGTTAAAAAGGCTTCTCTGGGCATTTGGTCCATGCCAGACATTTTGCTACTGTGCTGGAGATACACGGATGAACATAAGAGACACAATCCCTGAATTCAAAGAACAGATGCTCATTTTGAAGTAGCAAAATGAAATCCTATATTCTAGTACTACCTTAGCTACTTTGCTTCATACTTAAGCTTCAAACTATATAAATCCAAAGATTTATCTTTGAGAGAATGTAGGCATTGGGATTTGTTAGATCTGATTTTAAATCATGAATTTATAATTCACCAGTTTTGTAATCTTGTAGCAGTTAATCTATCTGAACCTCAGTTTCTTCACATGCAACATGTGAAAAATTATATCCACCTTACATGGCCGATACAAGAATAAAATGAAATGATGTATAGAAGGTGTATAGCCCATGGCCAGGTCTGCAACAGACATTCTATAAATACTGTTGGTAGAAAATTTAGGTAACCGTCAAAAAATAAAACTAAAGTTTGTTTGTTTTCCTGGTGGGAGAAGGAAGAGAGAGAGACAGGGAGCTGGGGTGTGACAGATGAGAATAGAAGCTAGAAGAAAGGTGAATGGGAGCAAAAGAAGCTTTGTTTTCTTCAGTTATGATTAGGATAGGTCCTTTCCTTCTCCTCAGATTTCTCTGCAGCCCAGAGACCCCAACCAGGATTCAGTGCAGTGGTTCCCAACATTTTTTTCATATGAAGATTCCTTAACATCAAAAAAGGATCCAGACACTATGGCACTGATTTTATCTTTAGTAATTATTGCTTAAGAAATACATAATAATGCAAATTTATTCTAAAGCCAATAGTACCTAAAATAAATTTGTATTTTATTTATCATATTGAAAAATACTCATAAAGATATCATTATAATATTTAATTTAAAGATATGTATGTGCAGATATGAACCTCTTTGAAATAAGTCTACAGAACTCCGAAGGTCCATGGCCCATAAATTTGTATCTGCCAGCCATTGGTAGATCACAAATTCCAAAATCAGCAGATGTCTGCTACTAACCTAGTAAACTTGATCAGGTAATTCAGTTAACCTCTTAGAGACTCCACTGAAATATCACTGATATTACCTGCTGTACCTCTATCATTAAGCAATTGTGAAGTACAAATGGGATCAAGCATTAAAAAGTTCACAAGGAAAAGTCTGGTTCTTTTTCATTACCACAATGGAAGCCATAGAAGCTATGGAAAAAGAAACTGTCATGAAAATGTGAAATTATACTAGTAGTAGTGGCAGTAGGAGCAATCTTCCAGGGAGGTGACCAAGTTATTTTTCTACACTCCAGTCCTGTTTAGGACCTACACCCTGCATGGCATATGTGAACACTCGAAAATTCATGTGTTCTTCAGCTATCAAATGGAAAACAAATTCTGAAATTAGTGAAAAATTTCTATCATACTATGTGATATTTTTTACTAGGGGAAATCACACAGTAATACTGGTTAAATGAAGTTTGATATAGACTTTCTCACCTTCTTATAGAAAAATAAAACCCATTAATGTTTTCTAGAGGAAAGATCACCTGACGATGTGGAGTCACCACTGATGCTGCCCTTTTGGTAGCGTCAGGAAAACCACCCAACATTCGGTGATGGCAAAGGATGCAAAGGAATAGATGCAAGAAATAAATTTAGAGGACTGATTAGAATGAATGAATGAATCTACTTGAAACGGGAGTTCCACTTGCATTTACACATAAGTTAATGACCCGTAAGTAGTTCATGCACTTTCAAGGAGTTGAAGAACATAAAGAAGAGAGATTCAGGAGATCTGGAGTTTGATGAGAAGCCACAGAAAAATAAACAAGCCTTATTTTTTATTATAAATTCTACCCTAAGTAAAATGATTTATATTTTGGATAAAAGTATTCTCCAAGCACAAAATCAATGCTCAGTAAGGCACAGCCTTGTAAAACTTTCCAATAATGAAGACTATTATTCAAAAGTTGGTGGCTTTTCAAATTAAAGGATCTAAAGCAGCTACAGAAGCTATTTGAAACTGTCTACAGGAAGCACCAGAAAATTAAAAAGGCTATAAACTATTAGACACCTTATAACAGAAGATCAAGAGGAAGAGGCAGCCTGACGGATCCCAGGGAGAGATAAGAAGACCAGGGAAGGATTCCCAGCAAGGCAGCAGAATTGGGGAGAAGAGGGGGAGGCAGTGATAAGGCTGCAGGGGAGGAGGAAAGGGAAGACTCCATATATGCAAACATCTCTCTCAATCCCTTTACCTGCTCCATCCACAGCCCAAGATGCCACATCCAAGTAAATTTCATCTCTGATTTGCCTACTTTCCAGCTTGCTATTATGGTTTGCTTACAACACATCATCAAATGTTATCTTTTCAGTCAATCTCGAGAGCTTCAATTTCTAAAGATTTGCTCAGTATTTTCCTCAGAGACACATTTCCAGACAGCCTGTTTCTCATTAGCTGGAATAAACAGGAGTGTGTTTACAGCACAGCACCAGACTTAAAAGAATTCTCCTTTCCTGGGGAAGCTGGTCAGGGAATTAGCAGTGCTATCACCTAAAGGAGTGAACTTCAGTGCTCAGCTGTGACGTAAAATAGAATATTGGTTCATTGAAATGGTCTTTAGAAAGCAAATTGCGTAGCTCTGTGACATAAAAATAGAGTTCTGTTTCGAACACAATTTTAAGCAATTCTAACATAAAAAAATCTATTTATGCCAAACAGACATGATATGTAGTGATTATAAAATATTTCACTTGTGCTCAGCAAGTAGTGACGGCCCACTGTGGGCAACAGGGAGAATAGGAAGATGAGTGAGACCTTCTTAAATAGTTTACAGTCTAGTAACTAATCTAACTTAACTGTATGAATAAAACCCTTAGAAATCACTCTTTAATACCATGGGCTTGCTTAGAAAAAAATGTTAGTTAAGTCAATTACAAATAATAGGGATTTTCCCATGGAAGTCAATAACAGTATCAAAAGATGTCATTGAAAATATTTGCAAATACGTTGATGAAAGAGAGTATCTGCACATATGTTTACCACTGTAAACTACTTCTCAAATGTCTTGGCTAGCAAAATCCATAATCAAAAGCAAGAGCAAACCCACTCATACTTACACAATCACACTGTATTTTCTGACCTATCTTCCCATCCGGAAGGTAGTTTCACTATCATGGTGGTCCCATTCTACCAAGACCCATCAGTGCAGTGAGAGTGAGACATTTAGACAAAAGATAACGTAGATAATTTACACATAAGTAATTGTGAATGTTGTATTTGATAAAGAGCCAGTAGAATATTATTCAGAATTGCATACATAGATTTTGCTCTCTCTGGGTTTACATGTAACTATTTAACGTAATACTCCTACAACAGCAGTAGTAAGTATAGAATATTAGAAATAAGTATGTAATGCAGTTCCTTTAAATAAAAAACATATACAGGGGATTTTTTTTAAATGTCACTTTATTATTGACTGTGTTTAATATTAAGCAAAACTCTAGTCCCAGATGTTTTCATCAATATTCTGGGACACTTCTGCTTCAGTTACTAAAAGATGGTATTGAACTAGTACAAAAAGAGAATATTCAGTTTAAGAACATCATTTATCTCCAAAACAGCTCGTTAATTACTTAAGACTACAGGCCATCCCTAGATAGTCATATGACATTTAACTTTGTTATTCTCATTACTACAGTATAAATTAAATTTCAAATCAAACAGCTATTTGTCTTCATAAAATTATTTTTTTAAAAGGAATTTACTATTATTTCTTTTCTTGGTAAGAAAAAGTAAGTCCAAGTCCAAAATCTTATAAAATATAACCTGCTTCTTGATGTGTCAATAAGTTTCTTTGTGGGATACAAAATACACATGCTTTTAGAGAGGACCGAATGTGTGGTAAAAAAAAAAAAAAAAAAAAAAATTGTTGTGGCTGTTTGGTGTAAAGAGAAAGGCTTATCTATCTGGTGACTAAAATATTTTATACTAATTATTATAATCCTTACTTCTACTAACTATTGAGAAAAATATATTATGAATCTACACTATTAATAAATTTCTACTTCAAACAGCGGCAATTGTGTCTCAAGATAGAAAAAAAATTCTGCAAAATATTATGACATATTCTCAAGAGGGTGTAAAGAGACTAGAGAAATACAAGTGAGAAAGGAAAGATAAACAGAGTAATCTGTTCCATTAGAATGGAGCTAAAACACAGTCAGCGCAATGAACTTGAGATATGATCATCTGGAAGTCACCCAGCATAAATTGCTCAGAGTACTGTGGTGAAGACGCAGGACAGTGTCTACTGGCTAAAACTCAAGTGACCACCCATTTGGAATGTAGCTTTTGAGCAGAGCCACTAGAAGATGACAAGGTCCGATCAACACTGCAGAGGAAGGTGTTTTGGAGGAGGCACAGACACGCATTTTGTGAATGTTTGTCAAACGGAGTCCTTTGTTCAGAAGTTGGAAAGAAATTTTTTGCTAAAAGAAACTTTGAGGAAGTTATGGTACAGAACTGGCTAGTCTGGCAACTACCACAAAGAGCAAATTAAATGGATCCAACTTCAGTCATTCACAATTTTCCCTGCACTTAACCGACAATAAGGTCATTATTTTACAATAATTTATTCAGAATTACTTAAACCTACTTCTTTTTCACAATATACCTCAAACTGATTCAAAGCACAACAGGAAACTCTCACTTCCTTGAATTTTAGCAGAATGATATTTGGAAAAGCAGTTTGTTTTTCGAAAGTTATTTGTAGGAAAATGTCAAATAGTGAGGAGGAGACTGTGGGCACCTTGGACCTAGAAAGAAGACGGAACGCCTGAAGCCAAGGTGTTTCTTCCGAGAAGAATACTGTAGGTTTTTCTTTCTCTTTAATTTGAGTTAAAATTCACATAACTTAAATTCACCATTTTAACATGTACCATTTCAGTAGCTTGTAGTATATTCAAAATGTTGTGCAGCCATCACCACTATCCAATTCCGGATAACTTCCGTCACCCGAAAAAGAAACCACGTATCCATTAGGCTGCCATTCCCCATCCCCTCTTCTCTCCGGCCCCGTGCAACTACTTTTGTCTCTGGACTTCCCTATCTCTGCATTTGCCCATTCTGGATGTTTCATGTTTCTGAAAAAGTCTTAACTTCTCCTTCAATTTAAAAGGATAATTTTACCAGATAGAGAATTCTTTGTTGACAGTTTTTTCTTTCAGTACTTTGAATATGTCATTCCATTGCCTTCTGACCTCATGGTTTCCGAGGCAACATCAGATGTTATTCTCTTATTGAGGATTTCTCCCCTTCATGTGATAGGTTGCTTCTCTTTGCTGTTTTCAGGATTCTGTCTTTGGTTTTTGACAGTTTGAGTATGATGTGTCTTTGTTTTTCATCATTACCTCTTCAAATATTCATTCTGCCCCCCTTCTCTCCTCTTCTGGGACTCCCATTATACCTATGTCAATAGGCTTGATGGTATCTCACAAGTTTTTTAGACTCTATTAATTTTTCTTCATTCTTTTTATATTACTGTTACTCAAACTAGACAATCTCAACTGACCTATTGTCAGGCTCACTGATTCTTTCCTCTGCATGCTCACTGCTGCTGTTGAACCCTTCTGGTGAGTTTTTCATTTCAATGATTGTATTTTCAACTCCAGGGTTTCTATTTGGTTCCTTTTTATAAAAATGTTTCTCTCTTCATTGATATTCTCTATGTGGTGAAACCTAATTCTCATGATCTTCTTTAGTTCTTTGGCCATGGTGTCCTTTATCTATGAGCAAATTCAAAATAGGGGATTTAAAGTCTTTATGTATTAAGTTCAATATGTGGGTTTCCACAGAGACAGTTTCTATTAATTGCTGTGTATTGGTTACACTTTCTTGTTTCTCTGTATGCCTCGTAATGTTTTTTGAAAACCGGATATTTAAAACATTATGAAATGACAACTCTGAAAATCTATTTTCTCCCTTTCCCAGGGTTTGTTTTCTACTACTTACTATTTGTTTGTTCGTTTGGTTATTTTTCTGAACTTATTTTGTAAAAATCTGTATTCTTTGTCATATTTAGCCACTGAAGTCTCTCTTCTGTTAGCTTAGTGTCAGCTAGTGATTGGATGGTGCTTGTAGACCCACTCTGTGTTTGGGACATGACTTTAATGCTCAGCTAGTCTGAACTCTGCCTTAGTCTTCACTTCCTGCTTGTGCAGAACTTGAAGGTCAGCCTGAGGTGAGAGCTTAGGACCTCCTCAGGTCTCCCCTGAGTAAGTGCACAGCCCTAGGCACACACATGACCTTGTAGATCCCCAGGAATATGTCAAAGATTTTTAAAGTTCTTATTCCCCCAAATATCGCATTCCCCAGACTTTGCTCCTAAGCTCTTTCTTGCCCCAACTTTCATCCACTGCCCCAGGCAGCAGCAACTAATACATTGATTGTAAATGATTTTGACAAACATTGCCCTTTTAGCCAGGCACCATACAAATCAAAACAAACAAAAACAATCCTTTGCAAATGAGATCCATTCTCCTCCCTCCAGAACTGGCATCTGTACAGGGAATGTGGGTTGTTATCCTCAAGGCCACTGCCAAGGTGGTGAGTAGGAAATGGGACCTGACTGAATTAAAACACAATGCTCTGTGTTCTTACTGAGATTCAGTTTTGTTTTTTTTGTTTTTATTATTATTATTATTAAGCATTTCACTGGTTGCTGCTCTTGGTTAGATTCCAGATTTCTGAGAATGCTGATCTTGACAGTTTTTGCCAGGATTTTGTTACTTTTATGGAGGGATGGACCTCTGAATGCCCTACTGCACTATTTTCTCTGACATACTCTAAGCAAATTCCCTACACATTTCTGAACAAATTAAAGATTTCTGTGAGCTAGTTAAGGTTCTTTTTTTTCTTTCTTTTTTTTTTTTGGATAACATTATATTATTTCATTTACTTGTTTTTTAAGTCAAGTGAGGATGTTGAAATAATTTTATAGAACACTTTACAGAAAATAGCAATGTGTAGGGCAATTGACCTCTTTTTTCTAAAATCAGTCACCGACATATTCTGAAAATTAAAAATATATGACAAAGTAAATAATTCTAGCATGAATGTATGTAAGGTATGCAATAGACTCTTGTCTCAAAAACATGCCAGAGATAACTGGCCCAATTATATTCCCAACCAGATTGCTGACTACAGTAGTTCATTGTGAACAATCTTTTATGGATAGAAAATAAATGTAACATGTTGGTATGAAAATATAAAAGTGATTTTCAAGCCAATTTTAGAATTCCAGTAATTCAGTTCCTGTTTTTCCATTATCTCATTATATAGTATGCTATAAAACTGTTAATAATGAAGAAGTTAAAACTATGATCAGACCCAGTATTATAGGTATTCTTTTTTTTCATTTTTTCAAAATTGTGCATTGTGATACTTCCATAAGTGGTTCTCTGCCTTTGTGTTTTTGGTTCACATCTTTGATTAAAAGCATTTTTGGCAAAGGTTTACATACATTTTGGTAAAGAATCTGACAAAATTAAAAACACTAAAATCAGAAGAACATACACTAAGTGACTTCCCTAATGGCTGAAACAACTATTTCATTGTGTTTGCACTACGCACTTGGTGCACTGTAGTTTGTAGAAGTGTCTATTGACCCAATAATAATGATCTATTATCTTCTATGATCTTCTATACTCATGAAGGAAAATGTTTACACTTTCTGGTAAGAGTTACTTTTTCTTTCTGGGAGCCTGAAGGGGAACAGTCAACTTAAATTAACTATGTCTCATACCCGTAGCTAGATACGACTTGGTCTAGAGATTGTTATAGGACCTGAAATTTCTCTTTCTCTTGATATTCTCCTGGCTAAATATCACACTACAATTATATACATATAATTTGTATATATATAATTTTTATAATAGAAAACATATTCTATGCATCATATGCATCAAGACGCATGTGTTGTTGCCTTTGGCAGAGGGTATCCCTGAAAAGCATCATCCTCCTGGCTTATTTCGTGCCTGTAGAACAGGCAGAATTTGGCATTTTCCCCAAGTCCTGGGCCTGCTTTCTAGAGCTCTAACAAATACCCATGTGCCTTTGACATCTTGTTTCAAGTCTGGAAATTCCTTAATTACACAGAAATTGGCCTTCTTCTCTTCTTGTTTCTTTTCAGACTAAGCTACTATACCATAGTTTTACCAGAATTTGGGCTCCACACACTTAATCTGGGAATACCTTCTTGACTGTAAGTTTAATTTGTAATCTGCTTATGCCTAAAAGGAGAGAACATCTTGGGGCCTTAACAGATACTACAAGCAATTGGGAGTGGAAGCACTTACTTAATATATTCTCTGAACGTTATGAACTCTACTTTGTTTTTTATTACTGGGAAAGAAACAGAAATATTGCTCTCTCCCAACAGACATTCACATTCAATAATGAGCACTCACACACCATGGCACTCCCACCACACATCCTTTAGAAAGAGGAAGGATGTAGGGTGGCATCACAGAATGAAGAAAATCCTGTAAAGTCATTTTCTCACTCAGGCGATAACCCTATGTTTGATTCCCACTCTAGACCTCTAATCTATCTATATACCATAAATCTAAGCCCCTAGATTATGTTTCCTCCTTTGTATAAGGGTATATTTTACCTTCTATTATTTTGGTTAATTTATATTGAACAAAGTACATCTAATTCTGAAAGATATTATTTCTCTGAGATTAAGCTGTTCCTAAAAGTTCAAGGCAGTTACTCTCCAATAGACTTTCCCTCTAGTTGTAGCCTTTACAAGACAGTAATTACCTTTAGCTGAATCAACATACGATACTGTACACAGGATACCCATAGATGACATTGACAAATCTAATGCCTACCAAAAAAAGACATATTCTACAGGTGTTCTACTTCTTACATGGAATGCTGTAGATAAGTTACTTAGATTTCTATGTCTCAGGCTAATCATCTGCAAAATGGGGTGGTGTGGTGGCAGAGAATGTTCATTATCTAGCCCAGCACTTGTATCCCCTTGCTTCTCAGTAACAGAAAAACAGTTTTATTTGGATTAGTCATGCACCCAAATACAGACCACCATTCCAAGCCTCTTGGCAACAACTGGCTTCTCAAACATCACTAACATAAAAAACAAGGATAGATAGATAGAGCAGTGTTGAGTCCACCTCTTACATGGTAAGGGAGAATACCACCTCAGTAAGCTTTGGCAGGGAGAAGTGAAAGTTTGATTTAAGGCAGATCTTTCAAAGCAGGGGTTTGATTACGATAGGGTATGAATCAAGACGCAACAGTCCAGGATTGGTGAAAACAATAAGCCTAGGGTTTTTAAGGAGAAGGATCCAAAGAATCTTAAGGGGCAATTTGTCTCTTGATGCTTTCCACTGAAGAACTGAGTGGTCTTTAGGAAAGTTCCTATAGAAACAATCAAACCATTTGTTCAGGGAGTTCTAAGAGAGCAAAAAAAAGCTAATGAAGACAATGGAATAGGAAAATCACGTTCACATAGTCAGCAAAGTGTGATTTCCATTGCCATTGTCCAAGCTGAGTGTGTGAGTAGATTTGATTCTCACTCCCTTGTGACCAGCTGTGGTGCTGTAACTACTCTTTTGTAAGTCAGAGGCACTCATAAGTGCTGTATGGCCCTTTGGAGAATTGTCTTTAAATGGAGAAGTCACTGCATCTTCTGACCTGATGCCTAGAATGCAGCTGTGATGTCTGAAACTGGAACAGCCATCGTGGTCTGTATGGTGAAGCACAATGGAAAGAACATGTTCTCTACACTATAGTTACTCACTCTCCCAGTTCAGGACCACTTACGGTTCCCGGTGAACATGAGATTCTTGATGTCTCATCGCAGAAAGAATTCAGTGAGAGACGAAGTGATAGGTAAGAAGTAGATTTATTTAGAGAGAAACACACTCCACAGAGTGTGGGCCATCTCAGAAGGGGAAAGAGCCCGGAAACATGGCGTGGTTAGTTTTTATGGGCTGGGTAATTTCATACGCTAATGAGTGGGAGGATTATTCCAATTATTTTGGGGAAGGGGTGGGGATTTCCAGGATTTGGACCATTGCCCACTTTTTGGCCTTTTAGGGTTAGCCTCAGAACTGTCAGGGCGCTGGTGGGTGTGTCATTTAGCATGCTAATGTATTAAAATGAGTGTGTAATGAGGCTCAAGGTCTACTGGAAGTCGGATCTTCTGCCATCTTGGACCCAGTTGGTTCTAACCAGTCTTTTGTCATATCCTATGGCTATGTCATTCTTTTAAAGGTTGTGCCCCGCCCCCTTCCCTCCTGTTTCACTACCTCTGCACATTTTCTACATGAAAAAATAAACTGTTACATGTTTAGGTCATCCTTGTTGCAGTTGTTGTTGTTATTAGTTTTGTTTTAATTTTCCGATATATACCGCAAACATGACCCTGATACAGGGGTGGTAACATACTTCTATCACAGGACTGTTGTGATGACTAACAGATAGACACATGTGGAACACTTAGAGTGGCACCTACTTTTCAATAAGTGTAATACTATTGTATTACCTAGTTCCCTCCTTAGTTTCAGAATGCAGGAGTTAGGAAACAAGCTAGAATTCACTACTAAGAAACCTAGAAAAAAAAGTAGAAGTCAGAAAGAGAGGCGATTATTAACAGAAATAAGAAAAGACAAGTAAAATATCGAACCCATTTCTTCAGAAACTCAGAGACTTTTAATTCTATAGTACCATAATAAAGAATTTAACTGACCTTTGTCCCCAATTCCTAGGAGGATACCTTAAACTCTTGGAATTTTCCAAGTGAGTGGAGTGTCTTTGTTATTCATGCTGGGTCTCTCAACCCATACCCTAAGGCCATACTTGATAGTTGAGGCTAACAAGATGACTCAAGACAGACGCCTAGATAGTTCAGGCTAATGAGATGACTCATGAAGGGAGAGCCAGAAAGATCAACCCTGTGGTTAGAAGGTTGGGCCATCACAGCTGTGATATCAACCTAATAGGGGAGGGGAGGAAGGCTGGAAACTCTTATTTGGCCAATTCCATCACTCATGCCTATGTAATGAAGCCCCAGTAAGAACTGTGGGCAGTAAGCTTAGGTGAGCTTCCCTGGTTGGCATCCTCTCGAGTATTGTCACCAACTGACAGGAGGTAATGCCCCCGGGGCTCCACAGTGAGATGATGAGGCGGCTTCATGTCTACCTACTCCTCAGCCCCCAGATCTCACCCTGTGATTCTCTCCCTTTGGCAGGTTCTGGTTTGTATCCTTTTGCTCTAATAAAACTATAATGGTAAGTACAGCACTTCCCTAAGTTCTGTGAGTCATTCTAGCGAATCTTCAAATGTACAAGGTAGTGGAAACCTCCAAATTGGTTGCCATCTTGTCAGAAGTGAAGATGGCCTGGTAGCTGCTGGCACCTGAAGTGAGAGCAGCTTTGTAGAGAGGACTGGGTCCTTAACCTGTCAAGTACGGCTCAGCTCCAGGTAGCTGGTGTCAGAAGTCACTGCAGACAGAAGCCAAACTGTCTCTGTCAGCCTTTGGGAAGCAGGGGTTTTGCTCTGGGCTTGAACCCTTCCTGTCCTCAGCCCCACTCTGCCCAGCTGCCCCTGCACCATGTGCATGTCTTCATCTATCGGGTATTACGGAGTCACAACTCCCTAAAATCCAAGAAACTGGGGGTCTTCTTAAATTTTACCTCACACCATGGGTCCATGCCAGGAAACTTGATCGTGTGGGTGGGGTCCAATTCGTAGGCAAGGGGTCCTTTAAACCTAACAGGCAATCTAGGGAGCAAGCAGCAGGGTGTGAGGTCTGAGCTGCAGACTAAGTCAGACCAAAGGCAGCAGCTCCAGAACTACGATGGGGTCTTCCAACTGCTCCATTATCCCAGGCTCAGAGGATGGTCAGTGGTACCCAGAGTCCTCAAAACCACCTGGTGGAATTCATACACTCTCTCCCTTCCTGGGTTTCAGATGGTGCCACTCCGCATCTTTCCTGATCCTAAATTTCTCACTCATCAGCTCATCTGTCCCCAAAGCTGACCCTACCACTCTCTATACTACACTCAGAATTTTGGGTTAACCCACTCTAAACTCTGTTCTGATCACAATCACATCACCTCAGCCAGAGTTAGGGCTAAAACAGAATCAGTAAGATTCAAGTGTACCACTTGGATGACTTCTAGACATCCCGAAGTTGAATGTTTTTATTTGGTTTTTACTAACACTTATAAAGCTCCTACTATGTGTCAGGCACTATAATAAGTGCTTTACAATTAATTAATAACAGCATAAGATTTAGTTTCACAATAGTCATTCCTAATTTACAGATGAGACAACAGGGGCATAAAAATGGTTAAATACTTGTTGAATGTGACCCAGCCGGCAAATGGCAGCGTAGGAATTCAAACCCAAGCTTCCAAGCCCTAGATTTCCGAATGCTTTGTTCTGCTGTGTAATCATCCTAGACTTTAATAGATAGGACTTTTTTAAGGCAAAGCATTGGGGTCTATTAGTTATTTCGGTAAGAGTAACATACTTTGTATATCCTTTGACAATCTTTACACTTATACAAGTTATTTTTACACAATAGTTTTACAGTTTTATAAACTATATCATTATTATGCCAAGTAAAATGATGTTTCATTTGATAGGGCATTATTAAATATTTTCATGTTGAAAACATTTATAACAGCACACTAGCATTCCACATGATCACTGATCAACAGTGTTTGGTGTCTGAGTCTGTATCTTTGAAGGAATAAGCAAATTTTTTTTCTTATGGGATTTATTTGGTAAGAAATCATAGAACTATAAGTGAGTTCTTAAAACCATATTTTTTTCTTATTTTTACATTACATGTATATTCCTATATATTCCTATACTGAAATATAACCTATGTATAAATGTATCACTGTTTCTCAAGCTCACCTTACTTTTTTGGTCCCTTAAAACTTCTCACTCATTCTATTATCACTGCAAGAATAATATCAATACCTAGGCTTAAAAGTTAAATCTTGCCCCATAATACCTTTTTTATGATTACCTCAGCCTTCAGTGTATGTCCTCCTATAACATTATGTTCTGTCCACTTAACTTTGATTTTAAGGGAGGTACCAAAACTCTATTTTGAAATTTAATTTGTCATTTAAATTTTTATATTTTTGTCACTATTGTTGTTGACGTCTGCATTATATTGCAAATTTCTGACGTCAGAGACTTTATTGTAGAGCTTCCCTTTTCCCAAACCAACACTGCATTTTGTTCACAGTAGATACTTAATCAATGACGTGAGAGGAAAGAAGCTACCTTTATCAAGGACCAACCTTGCATCTGGTACCATTAGGCACCGAGTATATGCCATTTGATTTAAAAAAATCCCTGCTCTCACGCAGCTTACATTTTAGTGGCGAGGGACAGTTAGTGATCTTTGTGTTAATCCTATAATTGAAACTGAATTTGCAGCTAGGCAGTGCAGGTGGTGTCACCGTGAGATCCAGGTTTGGTTTAGCCGACGTGGCCCTAGAAGGCCACCAGGAGGACTAGAGAAGTACAACAGGAGAAGGCACCAGACACGCAGGAACCCTACGAAGAGAGCTCTACAACCAGCCAAGGCAGGCGTGGGCCTCGTGCAGCTCATGAGTGGCGGAACGAGTTCAGGAGTCCGGGGCCTGGTCGCTGGGAGGGAGAGTGGTGGGCAAGGAGTCTGGAAGGTACTGGGTCAGATCAGAAGGCTCTGGGGATCAGGGAAGGGGTTAAACTTCTTCTAAGTGTCATGGAGTATTTTAAACAAGCCAATACCAGTCTCATTTTCCTTTTTAAAAGCACCTTGGCTACAATGTGAAGAAAGTTTATAGGTGGTCCTCTTAGACCTTTTGGGCTGCTATCACAAAATGCCCCTGCCTGAGTGAGTGGCTTACAAACAAGTTCTGTAGGTTGGAAGTCCAAGATCAAGGTGCAGACACACCGCCTGGTGAGGGACACCTTCCTGGTTCACAACTGGCTTCTCCTCTCCGTGTTCTCACGTGGAGGAAGAGGCCAGAGATCTACATGGGGTCTCTTTCGTAAGAACACTCATCCCATCCACGAGGGCTCCATCCTCATGACCTAATCACCTCCCAAAGGCCCCGCCTCCCAATACCATCACCGTGGGGAACAGAATCCCAACACATGTCTTTTGAGGGCATACACACATTCAGTCCACACCAGTGGTCATTTAAACTGGCCTCAAAGGGTAATGTTTTCCCTCCACTTTCTCAAGAGAGAAAACAAATAACATCCTTAAATTCACAGCACCAGTGACAGGCAGAGCTCTGATTCAAGTTCAGGGATGTTTAATCCAAAGCGTCTGATCGCTGATGAAAGAGGTCTTAATGTTCTCTTAAATCGATTGCTCACTCCGTGCGATCATTCAGCTTTAAGGGAAAGATGGAGTTTTTACCTTCAGTCGCATTGAAAATGTTCTTCATCCACACTGTGCAGACAGACACAGGATTCAGGGAAACACGCAGCTCAGTGAAGTGTGAGCTCCAGGCTGGCTGGCTGACTCTTTCAGAAGCCTCCCGGCACGTACCTGGCAGCTGGGGAACCAGGAGCCCCCAGTCTATGGCCACCAGTCAGTAAGGAGACGCTTGCTTATCCCTTGATCGGATATTTAACTATAAGCAAAAGTGAGTCGAACCTAAATTTCAATGGAACATCTCTAATGCCCCTAAATGTTTAAGAAAAGACTGCCTTTCCTATTTTTATTCTGGAAACATCTTTCCGTATTCCCATTTAACATGGCTGTCTTGTGACAGTTCCTATAGATAAAATATCAGTGAGTTTGTCACTAAAATTGTGTGCCTTCTGCCACCTGGGAGGAAGGCATTCGGTGCATGCTTTAACTTCTGAACACAATTACTGCGACACTGATATATTCAGGACTATTGTATTTGTATCACTAAAGAGTCACTTTAAAATATGATTTTCTTTTTAAGAGACTCTCAGGCAAAATGGGAAGTAAAGACGCTTAGGAAAAAGAGAGCTAAGTGTCTAGAAAACAAGACTAGCCTTCCTCACTTAACCTTTGGTTAAAGAATTGAGCTGAGATGTTTCAGTGCTGACAGTTTTAGAGAATTCCACTTTTCCTTTGCCTTTACAAACTCGAGGAGCAAAGACCACCGGGATTTCTGCTCTTTCTTTGTCTTATGGTGCCACTGTTTTTCTACGCATGTGGGAAGTGACCTAATGTGAATATAACAGGTAAATCCAGCACCCCTAACCTTGATCGTGGTTCGGGGGAAATGTCCTAAATTCTATCCTGGAGCCATCAGATAAAATGCACCCTTATGACTGACCTCAGGTGACATTTTATCCATTCCTTCAGTGTACGTTAAGTGTGAAAAGTAAAATACAACAGTCATTTAGAAGGCAGGCACAACACATTCACATATTTTGCTGTTTGAATTATCCCATGGCATGGGTACTGACGGCAGGTACAATGCTTCCAAACACTTATGGCAACATTTAGGGGCCAACATTAAAACTATTCCTGCTTTAGCAGTCCAGTGGTTGCTTTTAAAGACAAGGTGTAGTAGATGCTTTTGTTTAAATTCATTTTCTTTGAGGTAAAGTCCCATTTCTTACTTTAGAATATTTATTTAAAATCAATAAGAAAAACCAAATGTCAAACTTAATACTCAATCTTTTTGAATAGAAAAGTCATGCCCACATATGGACTAAAGTGTATACTATACTGTGCATAGTTTCCAAGCACAGACTGTCAACAAAATTTTTTTAATATATTGCAGGTAAAAGAACATTAGTAGGTAAATAAATTTTCTATGTCATTCCCTAATCATTAATAAAATTTATCCTTAAACCTGATATAGACTTTATTATTAATTACATTTGTCAGCTCAAGTTTGAATTCATTTTGTCTATGTAAGTGAGAAAGTACATCTGGTCTTTTTCTTTAGCACGTCCAATTGGGTCAAGTATGTTCACTCTTCTTGCATAAACTCATAATAAACATCACGGTCCCACACAAGGATAAAACCCATCTTATGAGAACATGTGCACAACACTTATGTCCTGCTTCATGACATGGAAGACCAAAACAATCACATTTCTTTCACTGACGAAAATAACGTGATTGCACTTTCTAAGATAATCCCACTAACTTGGGCGTGTTCCTCACATAATTCAGACATTGTTGCTCCTGAATTAGAAGCGTTATTAGAATTCAGGAACACCACCTTGATGCTGAAGGACATTATGGAACCATCAGATGCTGGTTGGTGACTTTGGAACAGGTACTGCCATGCTAAAGATCCAAAGATGGTCATTAGCCAAGTCCAGCTTTAGGTACTACTACTCACAGCAGGGAAGCCTCAGAGAGCCATCCTGACATTGCCATGGAAACCTGGTGCACAGGGAAGTACTGGTTCCACATTCCTCAGGAGAAAGATCTGTAGGAAGAGTCACCATTGCATGTGTCGAGTATTGCATGTGGCTCCCCCTCAGTGCTGTGCAATGGCGGTCATCTCACTGCTAATCTAGCAAGACCTTTTGAAGGTATCCCTGGGAGAAGAGAGGTAAGCAGGTCTCCTTGCTCTGCCCCCTTCCAAAGTTATACTCAGTTATGATCACGCTATACTTTTAGATATCTGGACTCCTACCTTTATATTTTTTGAAAACCATTTGTGCATGGCTGTTAAACACAAAGAGTGCTCTTAACGTCAGGCAAGTGGATTAAGACTGGACCCAGAGAGATTTCTGGCTTCAGGAATATTGATTACACAATTGGTGCTTCCCTACAACAATCTAGGTCTTGACCTTTTGCCTACTTGCCAAGTTCAACCCCTCTCTATCAGGCTAGAATCTCCCATGAGAAAAATCATAGCGTCCTTTCCTGCCTACTAATCTCTGTGGGGATTTCCTCAAAAGAAAGGAAATAGGATCTTGATTGCTTTTTTCCACGGGCAGTTCCTTGCTCTTTTGCAAAGTTTCCCAGCTCTTTCCCAGTAAATCTTGAGTTGCTCTGTAATCCAAGGAGTGGAACAGCCAGCAATCTCTGTCAACACCCAAAGTCTGTTCCTTTGGACTGACTGATTACAGCTATAACAACAATAATAAAATAACTTTTAAATAAAGTGACTTTATATGAAATTTTTTCAATGAAATATCAGCTGAAAACCAAATATGACTTTCAGAAAATCTACTCTTATTCTTTTATCATCTGTGTGTTGCCAAGAACATTTCAGAAGAAACTCTTCCCTAACTAATTCTACATTCATACTCCTTGGTTTTCCTTAAATAAGCACTTTAACCATAACTGAAACTGTCAGGGGGAAGCAATGAGCTCAATTTAAAAATTAACATGAATTTCTAACATAAATGTCAACCTTTAAAATTTGAAAATGTCTCTAACTTCGTTTTTTTGTTTTTTATTTATTTTTGGCTGCATTGGGTCTTCGTTGCTGTGGGGGCTACTCTTCGTTGCGGCACGCGGGCTTCTCATTGCGGTGGCTTCTCTCGTTGCAGAGCACAGGTTCTAGGTGCACAGGCTTCGGCAGTTGTGGCACGTGGGCTCTAGAGCACAGGCTCAGTAGTTGTGGTGCACGGGCTTAGTTGCTCCGCGGCATGTGGGATCTTCCCGGACCAGGGATCGAACCTGTGTCCCCTGCACTGACAGGCGGATTCTTAACCACTGCACCACCAGGGAAGTCCCCAAAAATGTCTATAACTTTGGCTCAACATTTGTAACCTTATATAGAAAACAGTTTCTTTAAATTTTATCTATTTCAGGGTATGTATCTAGACTCTAAATTTTTATTAGAAAAGATTTCTTATTTGGAGATTTCCTTTTTAATGGAAATAACTCTGCAAATTTAAAGCTTTCTAATTCAAATATTGTCTCCTTTCACCATTGCTGAGGCCATTTTGATAGTTCAGTCAATGAAACCAAAATCAAACCATTCAGGCAAAAAACAATTTGAAAGATGGTGCTGACAGACATAATCATACTAAATTTTTAAGAATCTATGACTTTTCTTTTCCATGTAAGTTTAGATGTTTCTCAAAATGTTTTCAAAGAATAAACAAACATGAAATACTCTTAGACTATGAGGAGATATAGTAATTTCAATGTTTACTAAAAATAAGTATGAAAAAAATTTTTAAGTTTATCATTACAGATAAAATATTTACCCTTTCCTAGAACATCAGGGTAGCCTCCTAAGGGTGGGGTCAGAATTGCTTCTGGATCTGCTTCTCAGAGGGCCAGTATTCATAGCCCCCTTATCTCCTGGCAGTCCAGTTAGGAGTCATATTTTCCTTTTAAAGCAAAAAATTACAGAAGACCTAAAATTACATGTTATTTCCAGGAAAAATAGGTCCTATCGCTCTGCATTCATCCTTCTGAGTGAAACTTCCTTCACTGTTTCTAGGCTCCCTGTCTCTCCCTCTTTCTAAAGCATCAGTGGGACGCTTTCAGTGAATCACAGACATTTTCTGGCATGGTCCTTCTGAAAAAATGGGGCAAGGCTAGAATCTCACAAATTCAGTCTCTTGTGAGGCTCCCTGATACATCTGTTTTCCTTTGTATATTGCGAATCACTGTTAATTTCATTTCTAAAAATGTTTCTAAAAGTTGTTCTGCTTTAAAATAATGCCTGTGAAAACCTGATACAGGTAATGGAGAGATAATAAAATGTTTCCAGCGTGAGGACAACAGGACCAGCTTTCTAATTTACAAAGAGTGTGTTCAGGGCAGCCTGGAAAGTGGTTTGCCATCTGGACCCACAACAGCCAGTACCGATGTTATTTGTAATAGTCTACAGGTCAGAACCTGAACCAAGACACTGACTATGGATGAGCAGAACACAGGAGAAATTCGAGAGCGATTTCTAAAGTAGAAGTACCAGAATTTGGTGACTGATTTGGTCACTTCATTTAAAAGTTATCTTATTGTTTTTGTTGTAGCTGAAATTAATCAGCCCAAAAACAAACTTTTGGTGTTGGCAAAGGTTCCTGGCTACCCTACTCCTTGGTACCCAGAGCAACTCGAGATTTGCTGGGAAAGAGCTGGGAAACTTCACAAAAGAGCAAGGAACTGCCTGTGAAAGAAGCAATCAAGACCCTATTTCCAGAGGGAAACAGTTCTGGGTGTACTCTGATGCTTTTGCAAAAATGTTCCTATAAAAGGGTTTCATCTTCAAGGAATTCATGGAAAAGACTCTGACAAGTACAGATTTCTGGTAACTGACTATACTGCTGAACTGAATGAATAAGCATTTTCAGAACTCTAATGGAAAACTGATGAATTCATAAAAGTGCTAACAAAAGATCAAGATAAAAAAAAATTAATTACCTGGGACTGAGTGAACTGATGAGGATGATTATAAGTTTTGTGACTTTCTGTTTGAATAATAAAAAAAACAATCCCACAAGGACTCAGAGGCAAAAAATATACAAATCAATTTTCACTGCAAGTAAAGGAGCTGTTACCGTGGAGGATTCCTGGACTGTATGTCAACATTATGACATAGTATGAGTGTGTTTCGTGTTTGGTACTTGCAATCATTGTTGCTTTTGTTGTGGTCATCCAAAATAAATAAATAAAAATGAAAAATAAAAATAGAAAAAAAAAAAGACCCTATTTCCTCTTCGCTTAGAGGAAATCCCCACAGAGATTAGTAGGCAGGAAAGATGACTCAGATTTCCTCATGGGAGATCCCAGCCTGAAAAACAGGGAGTTGAAACTAGCCATGAGGTACAAGACCAGGGGTGAGGGGATAAAGTTGTCAAAGGATAACTCCTAATTTTCTATTTGGGGAGCCTGATAGGAAAGACATTAAGCCAGGGAGAAAATGCAAGACGAGGAGGCAACAACAACTGGAGAAATCAAGTAGGAGACAGAACTATGTGAGCTAAAGAGATAAGACAGGACTGGAAATGTTGACACTTGAGCTAGCAGGGTACGTGATATTTAAAACGTTGGGACAGATGAAATCACCCTGGAAGGGTGTACAGAGGCATGTGGCAGCTTGAGAGGAAGCTGAGCTAATCCTGGCATGTAGAGATGTCTGAGCACCTTTGAAGTAAAACAGTGTGGACAGGTCTATTAGGGGTCTGATAGTAAAGAGGAAACAAGACAACACAGGCAAAGCACCCATTCTGAGGGAATGCCACATTATAAGAGGTAATTTTTAGTCCTGCAAGACATCTGTTCCTCAGACCATCCTCAGACCTGGCTCTTTGAACTTGGACCACCCATGCTCAGTAAATACATTCGATGAGGCAGAAGACAGGGACTAAAGGGAGGAAATGGAGGGTTTGAGGGGCTGTGTTCTCAACGTGGCCAAAGAGCAAAGACAAGCGACTGGCCAAGATGGGAGGCTGCGGTCTGAGAGAAGCATTATCAAAGTGCACGACTTCAGAGGTGTAACAGTTTCCCTGAACATAGAGTCCAAAATGTAGCCCTCAGGGAGAATGATGCAAGCGGAAGAGAAATGAAATGAGTTTGATTTGAAGAGATCAAGCAACTGAAAATTGGAATGTCAGTTGCTCACCCACATAAACATTGAAACCTTGTAACTACTTCAGAGTTAGAGTAAGAGAAGAAACTGTGAACTGGGTTATGGGAGCCACCAGCTTCACATGGCTACTGAATACTTGAAATGTAGCCAGTCCTAGTTGAGATATGCTGTAACTGTAAACTACACACCAGACGCTGAAGATCTAGTATAATAAAAAGGCTATAAAATAAGCATCCAATTAATAATTTTATATTGATTTCAGGTTGAAATGAGAATATTTTGGATGAGCTGAGTCAAAATATATTATTAAAATTAATTTCACCTACTTCTTTTACTTTTTTAAGAAGATGGCTGTGTAAAAATCTAAAATTACCTTTGTGGCTTTCATTATATTTCTAAGGACAAGGGTTGACCTAGAAATTTAAATGGTTTCAGGTAATCATTCTATCCCTTCTTATTACTGACTGCTGATACATGAAAAAGCGAGGGCTAGTTTATTTACAAAGTTTTGATATGTAGTCTTATGATTTAGTAAGAAAATATAAAGTTATTAAAAGTAGATGAGGGCTGGCTACAACAGAATATTGGGGATAAATTTCAGGCCCACTCCTTCCCAGATTCTGGGTTTGGATTGGGGTAGGATTATAAAATCAGACAGTGAAACTACAATTAACATTATTCTACTGATTTCTGTTCCTGCTTCTACAGCGCCAAATAAGTTCCTACTTAGATTCTTCCTTACCTAGGAAGAGGACGTCAACCTAGGTCATACATCATGTTACAGATAATTTTAATATTGAGATTTAAATTTAAAAACCTAAATTTTTCAATACTATATACTACTAAGTATACAGCCCCCAGTTAATCGATGCAATAGAATTCCTGTGTCTGATTTGAGATGTGAGCTGATTTGTAAGTTGCAACCTCCAATACGACCAGTGTTTTTAAAACAACTCCCACAACTATTATAGAAAGTGTTCCCTTTTTAATCACACAAACTTGTTTTTTCTTTACCTGCCCTTTTCCATATTAAAAACAAAAGTACAGTTTCTAAAGATAATAATTTCATAGAATATTTTCTTAGAAGCAGCACTTTTTTTTTTTTTACTTTTAGACATAATTCCTCTTTAGAGATAAATATTGATAAAGTAAGACACGGTAAAAATCTAAAGTGACGTATAGCATTAGTTTGGGAGCAGGTCAAGGAGGACCACTGGCCAAAGAGAAAACAGTAACAGCGACATAACATGCAGCTAAGGGAAAGCTGGGCCAATACTACCTAATTTACTTCATCGCTGCAGGAGGCAGGCCAAATATTTGTCGATGAGCTTGAGAGCAGACAGACAAAAGGGAGAAAGGTAATCTGATGAAATATTCAGAGTGACCAAAAGAATAAACCAGTTACTTTGGCAAGCTATGTCTTTTTTGCAGGAGTGAGCCTGAGGAAAAATTCCGGCTGTGGTTCTCTAAAAGGAACATAGTATGTGATATGGTTTATTGAGTCCAAGAGGAAATTTAATTTTTAAAAAATCTGTAATTGGGCTTCCCTGGTGGCGCGGTGGTTGAGAGTCCAGCTGCCGATGCAGGGGACACGGGTTCGTGCCCTGGTCCGGGAAGATCCCACATGCCGCGGAGCGGCTGGGCCGCTGAGCCTGCGCATCAGGAGCCTGTGCTCCGCAAAGGAAGAGGCCACAACGGTGAGAGGCCCGCATACCGAAAAAAAAAAAAAAAACAAACCTGTAATGGAATCTCTATATTTTTGTGTGTACACACACACACACACACGAGTCCCCCTTAATCTTTTTCTTACCCTTACCTGGCTCCACAGATAATTCTCTGATTGTCCAGTTTTCTTTATTATGTACTAGAGTCGGGCCAGTCCTACCATGGCTTTTCCCATTAAAAATTAACTTTCTAAGCTAATTTTTCAGTACCCTGATCTCTCTAAGTAACAAACCTGAAAAACTGAGTATTTCCTGGAAGCAGTAAGTGATAGTGGGTTAATAGGTTACCTCTCCTGAAAACTGTATGTAATTTAATGGCTTTTGGTTATATGCTACACCAGAGATGTTTAACTTTCCTTTATTTAGCAGAAAATGGTATTTTTCCCCCAAAGAAAGCGTAAGTGGAGCTCTAATATATCAGAGGGCACAGAAGGAGCTGCCCAGGGTGAAGCTTGGAGCTACCTGCCTCAGTGATGCCTTTGACCTTTCAGTGGCTGCTGGGGACCCGCAGCAGGACGCCAGCATCTACAGGGCACGGTTTCAACACCACTGCCTTCAACAAAATGGATGCCAAATTCCTATAACGGTAGTGGGGACATTCGGGGCTTATGAACCCCTCAATTCCCTCCACCTAGAGAGCAGCTATTCTGCCACTGATTAGAAGCACCCCTAACTCCCATGTGGCAAAAAGTGTCTCAGAAATATAAAGTCAATACGATCACCAGGAGGTATCATGTTGGTAAGGATACATAAGGATGACGGAGAGGAAATAGGGTTGGTGCTGCACAGGACAGCCAGGAAACTCTACGCCAAGAGCTCAGAGGATTCTCGAGGGGCAGTATTTAAGAAACAGCTAACGTGGTATCAGTCACCCAAGGAATCTGGTTAAAATGCAGATTTAGACTGAGTGGGTCTGGGGTGGGGCACTGGACCTCAAATTTCTAACAAGGTCCTTGGTGATGCTCAGGCTCTTGGTTGGAAGATCACCCTTTGACTAGCAAGGCTCTAGGGAACCTCCTGGTAATACCTTATCTGGCGGTAGGAAGTTCATTGAAACATACTCTTACGATACGATCCATCAATCATACTTCCTGGTATTTACCCAAAGGAGTTGAAAACATGTCCACACAAAATCTGCACACAGATCTTCATAGCAGCTTTATTCATAACTGCCAAAACTGGGAAGGAACTAAGATGTCCTTCAGTAGGTGAATGGATACATAAACTGTGGTCCATCCAGACAATGGAATATTATTCAGTGCCAAAAAAAAGTGAGCTATCAAGCCATGAAGATGTGGAGGCACCTTAAATACGTACCACTAAGTGAAAGAAGCCAGCCTGAAAAGGCTACATGTTGTATGCTTCCAGTTAGATGACATTCTGGAAAAGCAAAGCTATGAAGATAGTAAAAAGCTCAGTGGTCGCCAGGCACAGGGAGAGGAGAAGGATGAATAGGCAGAGCGCACAGGGTTTTTAAGTCAGTGAAAATACTCTGTATGGCATTACAATGATGGACATACGCCATTATAAATTCGTCTAAACCCAGAAAGTATACAACATTGAAAGTGAACCCTAATGTAAACTATGTACTCTGGGTAATTATGATGTGTCAGTTGGGTTCACCTTTAGTAAAAAATGCACCACTCTGATGAATGATGTTACTAATGGGGGAGACTATGCATGTGTAGAGGCAGGATGTATACGGGGAATCTCTGTACCTTCCTCTCAATTTTATTACGTACCTAAAAATGCTATAAAAAGAAAGTATTTTTTAAAAAGAAAAAGTTGATTATAGACTACTGCAACCCACATAGGCAGAACCAAAAAGGGCTCAGAATTTGCGGGAATAAAAGTTCAGGTCATACCCTCTGGTAACAAATCCTGACCAGCTGGGGTGCTACCTGAGGGAAAAACAAATATAAAATGCAGAGAAAAGGAGGAAGTGACAAATAATGATCACGACTCACAATGTGCTGCAGAAATGAGGACCCATTAATTTTTTCTGGTACTGTTATATGCCAATTTATTTTTGATTCCATCTTGTGTCTAAGGTGGGTCATTGGCAGGTAACTTTACAATTTAGTCTATAAATTCTAAAGTATCAAATAGTGATTGTGGCTGAAGCATTAGAAATCAAAACCATACAACATACTCTCGAATTTTGCAAACTGGAATTATAGATTCAATTTGACATGACCTTTAATAGAATTAGACACTGGGCAGCAATCATTATGAATTGTGAGGAACAAGAAAGTCAGTGTAATCTAATTCACTTTTATAATAGAATGAAATCCCCAGAGGGCTTGGGTGATGGTGATAAATTTCATAATTCTTGACATAACCATTCACAATGGTTATATTTCTGTATCATATACTAGTCTCTACAAAATGGAAAAAATACATAATAAAAAGTTTACTCCAGAACTTTCCCAAGGGTCAGATTAGCTTTATGAAATATTGGGTGAAGCAAAGATGGATTTGTATTTAATATGTATGTGGTCTCTTCTGGACTATCTCAACATAATAACTGTGAACAGTTAATCCTTAGATTATTAATTTTATTTTTTATCGTTATTATTGAGATTTTTATTTCAAATCACTAGTAACGAAACAGCTTCGTGAAACAAAACAGAAAAACACCCAGTGAAGAAATTTAGGGGAAAAGGACCATTAATGTTCCCTTGTGCTGATTTTGAGAATAGCTTTCTCAAAAGGTATACCTTTTCAGAAATACCTTTCTCATGATCTAATTACTGAATGGTGTTAGAAAAGTCTAAGATAGTCACTATTTATATTTTCTCTTACTTTTTAATTACAGAAAATATCATACACATACAAAGAGAACAGTATAATGAAATGCCACCTTCCATTACTCAGCTTCAATAATTATAAAAGTCCTTTCTTACATCTATACCTGATTGACTTCCTACTTCTCACTCAATAACATCAACAATAATAATTATAATGACAATTACTTTACGGGTATGAATAAGGACTATTCATATTATTATTATAGGTCTAATTTGGGTATAAGATATACAAAAAGGCTTTGGAATCTCAGCAGTAAAATTCTGACAAATGGTTACAGCTATGCAGCCCAAACCCATCAAGATATGGAAATTTTCCATCTCCCTTTATAATGTATTCACATTATAAATCCCTCAATATGTTAGTTATTGCTTTGCCTAAGAAAATAAAATATGGGTATTTACAGATTTTTAATTTTTAAAAAATATTTAACTACATATTTACACTTTTGATGATTTTCATTCCTTCCTACAGAGCCAAGTTCTACCTGTTGTGTAATTTCCTTCTAGCCTAACAAGCTTCCATTAGCATTTCTTACAGTGTAGGTTTGTTTCATTTTGCCTTTCGAGAGTAGATACTCCTCCAGTTTCTGTCTGATTTTGGCAACTTTCTCACTGACTTCAAATAGTCGGAAGTTTTGGGGGAGGAAGGGAATGAGACAGATTTATCACTGTTATCTGTAGCTGGCTTAGTCCACCGTTACCAGAAGCTAAAACCCCTCACTGTTTATATTTTAACACACTAAATGGTAGTCCCGTTCATTCATTAAAGACACACTCATTAGAACTTAAAGATGTGCTATACATTAACAAAGGCAAAGCTTATTCCAGGAATTCCAAGTGATTTAATATCTCAGAAGATAGGACATGCTGGAGAGCAGTCTATGGAAAAACAGCTACACAAATACGCATGCATTTTAGCTCGTAGGTGATAAGGAGCTGTTGACGGGATTTAAGCAAAAAAGAAACATAAGCAGATATGAATTTTTGAAAGACCAATAGTATGGATGAAGAAATTTATAGAGTAAAACCTGTGGGTAAAAAGACAAGCTGGAATGGAATTCATGTGGGAGAAGAGGAAAATCAGAGACAGGAGGTAGAACCTGGGGACTCGTTGGTTACTGAGAGTAAGTAAAAGTGATTTGATAACAGGTGCTGATCCCAAATCTGATCATTAAAATTAAGTTCTGAGTATTTGTTTTTCTAAGTTTTACTGATACAACTGTCTGAACACGTAGTACATGTTCCCTGATATTTATAACAAGAGCTTCTGTCATCTGCTGGGTGCAGAGGATACTAAGCAAACAGGGACACAGATATACCATATGATCAGAAGCCCAGTATCTCAGACTTTAGGAATTATTTCCCAGAGTAGTGGTTCTTAATCAAGGCTGTACAAAAACGCCAAAGGAGTATTGTTTTTTAATTTTTTAATTTAATTTTATTTTTTTAACCATGCCATGAGGCATGCGGGATCTTAGTTCCCTGACCAAGGATCGAACCTGCACCCCCCTGCAGTGGAAGCACAGAGTCTTAACCACTGAACTGCCAGGGAAGTCCCTCAAGGGAGCATTTTAAATAACCTGATATTCAGTCCCCACCCCCAGAGACTCTGATGGAACTGGTCTGGGGTTCAGCATGGGTATTGGGATTTTAAAATTAGTGATTCTCAAACTTTACTGTACATCAGATTCACCTGTAAGACTTGTTAAAGATTGCTAGGCACCGCTCCCTGAGTTTCTGATTTAGCAGGCTTCTGGAGCAGGGCTGAGAGTTTCCACTTCTAACAAGTTTTCAGGTGATACTGTCACTGTTGGTCTGGGGGCTGTACTTTGAAATCCACCGTCCTAGAGAGACTTAAAAGTCCCAATAGACAGTTAAAATTAAATAATGACATAGGTGCTGTACTATTAGAAATAAAAATTGCTTTGGCTGATAAGACAATAGTCTGACCAGTTTTGAATTCACTTGTAAAATTTTAAGCGATATAAGCCATAAGGACAAAAAAAAATACAGGCCCAATAAAGATACAGAAGGATCAGCTAAATAATAATAAATTCAAGAGACCATAATTAAGAAGAAGTTGAATGTAAGCTATCCGGGCGATTAAGAGTGAGTTGAGTAAACTTTCCTTAAAAGAGTGTTACTTGGAAATAAGATCATACCTAACATTTTTCTAGATTCCACATATATGCATTAATATACGATATTTGTTTCTGATTTGCTTTGCTCTACAGTACAAACTAACATAACATTGGAAAGCAACGATATTCCAATAAAAATTAAATAAAAAAACAAACAACAACAAAAAAGTGTTACTTGGTGATCTTATCTTCTACGAGGGCAATTCAAGGTGAAATTTATTTTAAGATGCAGATGAATGATTTAGACAAATGTAAGAAATCATTCTTCCCAAGGGTGGTGATGAAAAAAAGCTTACCAAAGTTGCTTCTGAGGCAGGGTATTTATGTATCTCAATTCTAGAATGATTTGAATATAGATTTTTCCCAGAATCCGTGCATGTGACATCTGCAGTTTCCACCTGTACTTTTGTCCACTGCTTGTTCTTTCATTCTATCTACATGAATTTAGGAGCTCAGATTATATAGAGAAAAGAAGTGAGAAGGCACAAGCTAAAAAAATTAATTCAAAATTATGAAACTCATGCCGTATTTTTCTGCCAATCAATAATTTTAAAGGAATTTTCTTTTGCCACCTTGACTTTTGCTTTAACTACTTTACAGACATTCAGAACTATTAACGCCTTCTTAGATATGATCATCATTTTTAAACATGACAACGTTAGGTGAATTTCTCTCAGAATAAATGTTATTTTACTAAACAATAGATTACTGTAGAAAAAAGTATTCATGTATGCTGTCAACTCTAAAGGACCTATTCAATGCAAATAGCAAGTGATGTTATCTATAGCACTTTACAGTGTTCTTTCAGAAAAGAGGCATTTCCTGTTATTTCTTTTGCAGCTTATCTGTATCCTAAAATGTAATAACTATGGATGAAATCATTCCACTTCTAAAACAACTATATATTTATGTGCATGCCATTTTGTTATAATGAAATTCCTATAAATATATTGTTTTCTTTAAAACCAAAACCTCAAAAATAACCTGTGAAAAAACGGATGGTTAAATATATTCTGTCATGAACTTAAGGTTGTATTTAAACACAAAGAGCCATTTGGCTGACTATGAATAATGATCATTGATAAAGTAATTCACTCGTCTATGTGATATTTATTTCACATACTTTTTATTTCCTCTTTAGTCCTTCTTCATTATATTTTCCTAAGCTTATTATCCTGTTAATTGTTTTTAATTTATATACTGTTTAAATATTACAAACTGACATAAATTCTGCAGGAAAAAAGTGAGAAAAATAGATAATAGAGGGATAGATGGATGTCTATCCAGATGGATGGCCATACAGAGACAGATAAGAGACGATGAGTCATAGAAGAGAGAAGGAAAGAGGGAAGATAGGAAGGAGGGAGGGAGGGAACAGGAAGGATGGAAGGAAAGAAGGAATTTCTATTAATAATTTTGGGTAATAAAGTCTTTGGATTGGATTCAAGAAATGCCATTTAAAACATTACAGTTGTCCCTCAGTATCCAAGGGAGATTGATTCCAGGACGTCCATGGATAGCAAAATCCATGGAGGCTCAAGTCCCTTAGATAAAATAGCTTAGTATTTGCACATAACCTATGTACACCTTCGCATATACTTTATTTTTTTAGTAAAGTTAGATTTTAATTCCAAACACTTTTAGACATTTGCATTCCCATATCATCTTTTTCCCTAAACTTAGCTTTTTTTTTTAAGTTTTTATTGGGGTATAATTGATTTACAATGTTGTGTTAGTTTCAGGTGTACAGCGAAGTGAATCTGTTATACAAATACGTATACCCAGTCTTTTTTAGATTCTTTTCCCTGATAGGCCATTACAGAGTATTGAGTAGAGTTCCCTGTGCTATACAGTACAGGGTCCTTATTAGTTATCTATTGTATATATAGTAGTGTGTATGTGTCAATCCTAATCTCCCAATTTATCCCTCCTCCCCTTAACCCCTGGTAACGATAAGTTTATTTTCTACATCTGTAACTCTATATCGGTTTTGCACATAAGTTCATTTGTAGCCTTTTTTTAGATTCCACATATAAGCAATATCATATGGTATTTGACTTTCTCTGACTTCATTCAGTATGAGAATCTCTAGGTCCATCCATGTTGCCGCAAATGGCATTATTTTGTTTTTATTTTTCTATGGCTCAGTAATATTCCATTGAATGTATCTCTACATTGCTTATACGGTCGACCCTTGAACAGCAGAGTTTGGGGAACTGACCCTCAGAGCAGCCCTATAACTTTATGGTCAGCCCTCCCTATCTGAGGTTCCTCCCTGTCTGAGGTTCCTCCGTATCTGAGGTTCCTCATTCTCAGATTCAACAAGCCACTGATCGTGAGGTGTACGAGTGTATATATGAGTGATCCTACTGTACTTCTATTTTATCCTGAATGTTTGCCCATGAAATTCCATATTCCTTGAAAACACAATTTTAATGCATACATAATATTTAATTAGAGATGGAAGTAGCAAAATTTGACCTCAGTTCCCCCTCTGGCTAGCCCTGAACTCTCTCTTCTCTTTCCTCCACACATTTTCCAGAACATTTTCTATACTCACTGTCTCTATCTCCTTGTTTCCCTTTGTCTTTTCAACCTACTGAAATAAGCCTTATGCTTCCAACGTTACACCAAAATGCGTCCATCAGGTCAGCAGTGTTCTAGTGCGTGCTCTTGAGAGCCCATCTTACTTACTCTCTTGGCAGGATTTGACACTGCTGGCGGATACCTCTATGTTAATACACTCTCTTTTCTTGGCCTCTGTGACAACCCCGTCTCCTAGCTTTCCTTCTAATTCACAGGTCACTCCTCGAGCTCCTTTGCAGGCTCATCCTCTTCTTCTTGACTTTTTACGATCGTGTCCACCGAGGCTTGGTCTCAGAGTTTTCCATTCTCACCTAATACTTTCTCTGGAAGGGATCACTTTTCACTCTGACAGCTCTAATTATCAAACATTGATTGCTCAGAAATGTATATTTTGAGCCCCAGGCTTCTCTTCTGGGATCTAGTCTTGTATATTGGCTAAGTATTCAACATTTCCACGTGGATGAATCACTGGTGACTGAAACTCCACGTATCCAACATGGAACTTAAAATCTTCCTGCGTACACCTGGTCCTCTTCAGCTTTTAGATCTTGCTGCGTGGCATCATCACCAATCCAATGGTAAGAGCCAGAACCTGAGATTTAGCTCTAAAACTTTCTTGTTGCTCATTCTTCTGTCCAATAAAACCAAAGTATTGTAAACTTTACCTCTCTTGAATCAGTCCAGCTACTTCCATTTCTATGCACTATCCTAGTTAGACTTATGTCCTTTCTTGACCAAACTCTCATTATTGTATCCTGACTCTTATTTGCTCATAAACTCTTCCATTCCATTTTCAGCACTGTAGTAAGGGTATTAATTTAAAAGTAGAAGTCTAATGATATCACTACATCATCATGAATTCCTCCAGGGCATTATGGGGTCTGGCTGAGAACTAAGTCATCAGCTGTCAGCTGGAAAGTTAATGAGTCCATGCAATTCAAGCAAACTGCAGGTGTAACACTCCTATTGGTACAAGGGGTTTCAAAAGAACAGCAGTAGACAAAGAGAGTTAGCTCCTAACATATGCCAAGCTCAGAGTATACTGAAGGTAGACTATCAGGCAAGTAAAAGTCAGGAGATACTTTTCTTCCTTCTATCCCCATACCTCTGTCCTTTTTTCCTTTCCCTTCCCTTCCCTTGACATCAACGCATCAAAACCTTCAGCTAGCAAGGAGGCTGAGGAGTAGCAACCGTAACCACCCCCTTCCTGCCATCGGTAGTGAGGCGGCAACAGGATCAGTAGTGGAGGAAGGCTGCAAGTTTAACAAATATAGGAACTCTTTTTTTTTTTTTGCGGTACGCGGGCCTGTCACTGTTGCGGCCTCTCCCGTTGCGGAGCACAGGCTCAGCGGCCATGGCTCACGGGCCCAGCCGCTCCGCGACATGTGGGATCTTCCCGGACCGGGGCACGAACCCGCGTCCCCTGCATCAGCAGGCGGACTCTCAACCACTGCGCCACCAGCGAAGCCCAGGAACTCTTTTTATAGATATTATTAAGAAACTGAATTACAGCAATAAACTACAAAATTCAGACTGTTTCTATGTCTAGAAGGAACTGGAAGCCTTTTTATTATCTAAAAATGAGCTGAAAACTCTTTGAGCCCGCCTTAATTTTCATGCAATGGGCAGGAGTAAGTGTAAGCACGTACCCGTGGAAAAAATAGGGATTTCTAATTATACACTGTGAATCTTTCTTGTTCAATGCACCAGTCTGAGCAAGTAAAATATGCAGAACTCTGTAATCTAATGACCAGTGAGAATGAGAAATCAAGGGCTGAGGGCATGAAGCCTGAAGCTCTAGCTCCTATCTTGTGAGCAATAGGACAACCTTGAGATAGACAGCAAAAAGCAGAAAGACAGAGTGGCTCTGACCCTGGTGAAAGTGCAGCCGCCACACATCAACCCTGTACTTCCCACCTACGGACTCATATTACATAAGGGAAGAATAGATCTCTGTCACTTTTTAAGCAGATTGAATATATGTACCAGTATTCCCAGGACAACTGAGGTTTATGTCTATTGTTACAGTGTAATTATTATCAGAGCCCCTTTTTACCCTCAAACATTTTTTGGATAAAATATAGCACACAAGAGAGAGATTAAAGATACATGAAACAAAAATTGATGCAACTGCGAAAGAGATATGGACAAACCCAGCTGGAGGTATCAATGCTCCTCTCTCAATAATTGATAGAACATGTAGACCAAAAATCAGAAGGGATACAGAACTGAATAACACTATCAGTCAACTTGACTGAATTGACATTTGTAGAAAATTCCACCCTACCATGGAAGAATATATATGCATTCTTTCCAAGTGCATATTGAACATTTACCAAAGTTGATCACATTCTGAGCCAGAAAATAAGGCTTAATAAATTTAAAAAGATTCAAGCCATACCATGTTTTCTGTTCACAATGTAAATTAGACGTAACAGAAAGAACTCTAGAACATCGGAAAATATTTGGAACTTATGAAACACAATTATAAGTACCTATTTGTCAAAGAAGAAATCAAAAGGCAAATTAGAAGGTCCTTTTCACTGCATGAAAATAAAAGCACAACATATCAAAATGTGTGGTAAGCTGCTAAAGCAGTGCTTAGAAATTTATAGAACTAAAACTTTATATTATGAAAGACAAAAAGTCTCAAATCAGTGACATCTTTTAGTTTAGGAAATTTTTTAAAAATACACTAAACCCAACCTAGACAGAAGAAAATAATGAAGAGTAGTATCAATGGAAGAGAACTTAAAAATTGAGAGAAATCAAGGAAATAAAGTTGGTTCTCTGAGATGATCAATGAAACTGATTAGTCTCTAGCCAGACTGATCAGGAAAGAGAGAGGGAAGGCGCAAGCTATTACTATCTCAGGAGTGAGCCCCATCATGATGGACCATACAGATTCATTAAAAAGGAAGAAGGTAATATGAAAACTGTTATGCCAATGAATGTGTGACAACTTAAATGAAATGAAAGAAATCCTTGAAAGGTAGAAACTACCAAAACTCATTCAAGAAGAAATCATTAATCGGAAGAGACCTGCATCCACTAAAGAAACTGAATTTACAGTTAAAAATTTTACTACAAAGAACACTTGAGGTCCAGATGGCTTCAATTGTGAATTCTACCAAACATTTAAGAAAGAAAGAGTACCAATTCTATACAAACTCTGGGGGTTATTCCAGCAACAGAAGGTTAGTTTAACACTCAAAAACCAATCAATGTAACTCACCATACTAAGCAACTAAAAAAGAAAAACCATCTGATCATCTCATGAAAGCTTTTTTGTTTGTTTGTTTTTGTTTTTGCGATACGCGGGCCTCTCACTGTTGTGGCCTCTCCCGTTGCGGAGCACAGGCTCCGGACGCGCAGGCTCAGTGGCCATGGCTCACGGGCCCAGCTGCTCCGCGGCATGTGGGATCCTCCCGGACCGGGGCACGAACCCGTGTCCCCTGCATCAGCAGGCGGACTCTCAACCACTGCGCCACCAGGGAAGCCCATTTCATGAAAACTTTTGTCTTTTTGTCATACAAAGATCTGTATATGAATGTTCATATAAACTTTGTTTGTAATAGCCAAAAACAGGAATGCAAATGTTTATCAACAGGTGAATGGATAAACACAATATGGTATCTCTGTCCATACTATGGAATACTGATCAGCAATAAAAGGAATGAACTTCACATGTCCTCAGCAACATGGATGAATCTCAAAATAATCATGCTGAAAAGAAGAGAGGTCAGACCCAAAAGAGTACATACTGTGTGGTTTCATTTACATGCAATTCTAGAAAACGCACGCTTATCTATCTGATAGAAAACAGATCAATGGTTGACTGGAGATGAGAAAGCAGAAGGCAGTGACACACAGAAACCTTTGAAGGTGATGAATAGGTCCACAATCTTGATCGTGGTGATTATTTCATGGGTGTGCGCATATGTCAAAATGTATCAAATTCCACAGTTTAGATATGTTCAGTTTATGGTATGTCACTTATATCTCAGAATAAAGCTGTTAAAATAATGAATCAATCAATCAATAAATGGATAGATGGATAAATAAATAAATAAGTTTTTGTTTCAAATTCCTTGCTCACTTTTAATTACATTCAACAAACCACTGTGCTAACGTTACAAGGAAGACCATGATGAGTGAGATCCAGTCCCTACATTCAAGCTGGTTACAGTTAAATGCAAGGGCTAAGGCAGAGGCAAATATAATTTTATCAGACTGTGATTTAGAGAAAGGGGTGGAGAGGGAGGACGGGAAGGAGGAGAAGAAGGAAAGAAGAAAGAGAAAGAGTCGAAAAAGAAGAAGCAACGGTGCTTTGGTCAATCAGAGAAACAAGAGACTCACTCACCGTTCAAGCTTTTACTAAATGTTTATAATTTTCCAGGCACTATGCCCATCATTGAGAAAATACCTTTAAGAAGTAAGCATCCGAGGAGAGAAACGTACATGTAGATCATGGAATACACACCAAAGATGAAGATTTATATTAGAGTGCTCTAGTGACAAAAGGAGAAAAGAATTCACTCTGATGGATTAGAAAGAAATATTTCACCGTGACCTTAAAAAAAAGTATTTCAATGAATCTCAAAACTGGAAAGAATCTGGGGGCTTCCCTGGTGGCGCAGTGGTTGAGAATCCGCCTGCCGATGCAGGGGACACGGGTTTGTGCCCCGGTCCGGGAAGATCCCACGTGCCGCGGAGTGGCTGGGCCCGTGAGCCATGGCCGCCGAGCCTGCGCGTCCGGAGCCGGTGCTCCGCAACGGGAGAGGCCACAACAGTGAGAGGCCTGCGTACGGCAAAAAAAAAAAAAGGAAAGAATCGTTCCTCCTATGGAAATTGCTAAAAAATTCCCAGACGTGAGACAGTTTATCTGGTGTGATTGGAGAATGAGAATTCTTCAAGCAGTGCTGGCAAACAGGACACATAAAAGGAAAGTAATGGGAAACTAAGCTAAAAGGCGGGGCTGTGATGATATTGTGAAAGAAACTGCATCCCATAGGAGGCAGTTTGGAACCAATTCTATAAGCACACGGACACTGCAAAGCAGTAGCATGACCACCTATTGTTCCAATCAGTTATGAGATGGGCCACAAGTAGTTTGTTAATTATAATGATTATACGACTCATGTTTGTAAATTATATGCTTTTAAAAAGTCACTCAAAATTTTCACTCTCATAACATCACACTCATGAACTGGTTTTCCACTATTCTTTCTTGAGTGTGAGGGTAGGATGTACGATCACAATTGGGGAGTGGTGGAATTTCAATAATCCTTTAATAATCACAGGAAAGTGTCAAAAAAGTGATTTATAAAACAGGTGTATTATGGCAGGAAAGTTACATATGTATATATACATAGAAAGAGAAGAATCATTGACACAAACCATGGAAGGTAAGTTCAAAATCAGATGAAAAATTCTAGAATGCCTGAGGAAAGGATGAATAGATGGAATAAACACAAGAAAAGCCAACACACATGAAAATGAAGGTTAAATGTCAGTATCTGTATACAACAAATCCTAGAAAAATATAAGGGGAAAATGTAAGAGTTTGCGTAAGTTATCTGAAGACATGTGATCCATAATTTCACAGATACATCACAAACCCCCATAAACAAACATAAACTCAGACTGAAAGATCCCGAAGCGTGCCAGAGGTGATAAATAAATCACTCTGGACATACTACAGTAAAGCTTAATATCAAAGACAAAGGAAGCATTCTAAAAGTTCCCAAAAAGAAATGGCAGATCATGAAACCAGGAAAAGCACCATATCAACATTCTTCAGGAGGCAGTAGGGGGCAGTGCTCGATCTCCTAGATGCTGCGTCGAGTACTTAGAATCTGGCAAACACTAGCTCTAGCTCTAAAATTAAACAAGACATCTAACTTCCCCATAGCTCAGTTTCCTCATTTATATAATAAAGATAATAATGATTTCTATGTCATAAGATTGTTGGAAGTACTAAATACACTAGAATATGTGAAACCTGTAAAAATACATTAGTAGTCACTATATGGCTATAAATGATTATTTTTCTCAGATTTCTTGGTAGCATTATTTGATGGAGGAATACCACAGGATAGCATTTGAAAGGTGCTTAAGAAAAGATAGTCCATGTTAGAATTTTATATCTATTTGAATAATCATTTAAATACAAGGGTGAAAAAATATAAGAAAGAAATCAAGATAAATATATCAGACGTGACATTAATAACTTACAATTATATATGAATTTGTAACTATTCATGCTCTATCCAAAGTTTATTGAGGGACTGTTAAATGCCAAGTATTATTTTAAATTGTTTACATATATGAACTAATATACTATTCACATAAGCCCCATGTGGAGAAGAGAGGTTCACCAAGGGTCACGCAGGGTAAATCTGATAGGCAATCAAGTTACTGCCGTAGTAAGCCTTCTTTGTAAGATCTGTAAATGTGAGACAGGTCTTAAATACAAACCATCTGTTCCTTGTTCCCTTTCTGAGTCTTTCTTCCATGAAAGTTTGTTTATAGACGTTATCTCTGAGAAATGCTCCTTGAGTATGGTTTCAGTGGTTGCAGAAACTCTGTTTCTAAGGAGTTTTTAATTTTGGTTACCTGTCCTGTTGTGTTCTCTTCCACAAAAAGAGCCAATCTGTCGTTGAGTCCAATTATGGATAAAACCAAATACTTCCTAACAAAGGATTGCCACTAGCTGGTTGGCCCTCACAGGGAAATGTGTGCAAAACAGAGAACTTTACTGTTTGTTTGTTTGTTTGTTTTGGACAAAACATGCACACATTTCTCCCAGTATGTGAGTTATAGCAAGAAATGACTACAGAGAGAGGAAATAATATTAAAGTTAGAGACCTTGACTTTTCACTGGTTAAGAAATAACAGTGGTTGGTTAACTACCCAGAACCTCAAGGCTACAATCATGTAAGAAAATAGCTAAGGAAAAACAGCTTTAAAAAAAAGCATGCAGATGCAAGCATAGTCACAGTCATCTAAATCTAGTTCTGTAGGTCTGGAGTGGAAGCTGGTCATGTCCTACAACCACCACCTTGACACAAAGCCCTGTGGTGCAAGCTCTTTCCATCTGAAGACCATCTGCTTCTAAAAAATTCTTAAGAATCCCTAATTTTAAATGTCCTAAAGGGATGTCAATTCTGTTGTCAGTGGGTTAAACCCTGTGTCTTTTTTAGCTAGGACACATGAATATAGGTTTTCACTTTCTGAAGTCTAACTGCGTTCTAGTGGTCAAAATTACCCTACAGTTCCTCTCCATTGTGGGTCCTAGGCCTTTTTTTTTTTTTTTTTTTTTAATGGTGTCTTTTCCAGATGACAAAGTCTCTGTTTTTTAGGGCATGTAGAGGCCACTTGGGAGAATGTGAAGGAAATGCAACTCATACTTCCTCGTGATAAGACTGGTTTTATTGCTTGCAGGAATCTCTTACAGTGTTTTGCCACATCTGCAAGGCAGACCCCCAAACTTGGGGGAGAAATACACAGCCTTAAAGGAAGACCTGTGATGTGTTTTTATGACGCGAGTCAATGAGTACACATTTGAGCTTAAAAATACCACTGACTTTCTCTGCTTTTCATGAGGATTGGAAGTGATAGGGACAATACGATTTCTGGGTAAACAGCAAGGATTTGCAAAGTTCTCCAGTAAGTATCCCAGTAAAATGAGTGCCTCTAATGGTGGAGAGATAGGTTGGAATTCTCCAGTTAACAAACTTGACTTAACAAAGTCAAGTTAACATTTTTGCTACCATCCGAACCACACCGTTCCAGCAAAAAAAAGTTTTGTTCCACCTTGAAAATTAGCACATATTGAGTAGGACGTTCAAACTCCATAACAAGGTGTAATTGTAGAACCCATTTGTAGGTGTTCAAAGGTATCCTGAGACTTGAGTTCTCATCCATGTCCCATCTTTACAGTTTTGCCGGGGTTAATCTGGTGCAGGTGAGACATGCAAACAGCGATAGCTTCAGCAATCTTAATGCAATTTTCTCAACGACACTGAGAAAGTACAGTGATCAATGTGTCCTCCTTGGGGTTTGGCATAAAACTCTTGCAACATTCCAGCTGAAGGCTTCTGGTGACACCAAGCAGTCACTCTGAAGGTGACAGAGATTATCCTCATGTGATGTTTCTCGATAACTCTTTTCATCCTCCAAAACAGGTTGTGTCGCAAAGAACACTCTTCAGTTAGTCTTTGGGATTTGAAGGGTAAATGGGAAATTTGAGTGCTTGGTACTACACTGGAGGAGTTTCCATTGATTTCCCTTTTTTTCCCCTTTTGTTTTGCTCATCAAAGTTTTGGAGGTCTGGCAATAGGACTATTTTCCATTCCAGCTTTCGCTTGTCTATTAAATCCCCTATTTCTGACTTAAGGCCACTCAGAGAAAATGGGGAAAGAGCTGTGGTCACATCATCTCCAAGATCTACACCTGAATGTTTTCTGAATGCGTTAAAGAGCCTATCCTGAAAGTCTCCAACGTATTCATCTTTTTGTTTGCTTGTTTTGGAGCATGTCCTCCGAAAACGCTGTCTAATAATTTATAGTTTTCTAAATTCCTCTGGTTTTATTATGGAATTTGAGGATTCTAAAGTCACACTCAGGGTATTCACAGTGCCTTTTCCCTTCAGTTTTATTGCACATGTGGTTCCTAATAACATATAAATGACTTGATGTAGATCTGGGAGCCTGGAATTACATGTTCCTAGAACTATTGCAAATTGCTCTCTAAATTTCTGCCGAGCCGGCTAGGCTTTTGGAAAGTCTTTGAAAACCACTTTCAGGTCAGACCATGACCAGAGCTTAAATTCCACCATAAGGGGCTTGTTCTGATCTGGGTAACTTTCAGAGCCAATTCAGCTTTTAGAGTTTCTGGCTGGCCACAAGGAAAGGGAAGCTAGTCAGAAAGAGTGTAGGGGCAAGGGATAAGAGAGGGCCATGGCATGGAAGAAGAGGGGTAGTAAAATTAAAGTTTTTATAACAGATTCAAGTTATGATTTGGGTGGATCTAAAAGAGAGATAGCCTTTTGCATTTTTCATTTGTCTCTTCCACAGAATAGTTAGAGAGGCAACTGTGGAATCTGAATTTCTCTTGCAAGCTTCCTTAAACAATTTAAAAAAAATACAGGTCACTGAATGTTTGGAGATCTACTCCATGTCCACTCTAAGGCACTGCTCAAAGGAACCATTCTGTTCTCATGAGAAGTTTCCCCGAATGGCCACTGAAATGCTATATAACTGTTGGGAAAATTATGCCAATTAGAAAGAGGCTCACATGTATTAGAATGTACCTATATGTACGGGGCAGGAACCTGGCCTGTAGGAGACAGGAACTTGGGTTTAGTCTGAGACAAACCCATGACAGTCCGGCAACAGTCGGTCCAATCAGTGGTTTGCTCACCTTATGTCCTGGGCTCTCCAACCTAGTGGCTAGGCAATCTCCAAAGGCAAACCTGACAAGTCTTAAGCTCTTGGAAGGTTTGGACATGAACTTCCTGCTATCAACTACCAACAGAAAATAATGAAGAGTAGTGACAAAAAGCAACGTTGTAGTAATGAGGCAGCTTTCGACCAAGGATACACTGTTTTCAAAACTGATCAAAGAATCAAAGCATTCCTGAAAGGGATTCTTAGGGGACACAATACACTTAGCGTTTGGTAGCCTGATGAACAGAAATTGGAACCGAGATCCACTGTGAGACTTACCCCCTCACTGTAGGCCTCAGTGGTTTCCCATGTTTCTGAATTGAAGGTCTTAGGCTTCAGCAGCAAGGGAAGTGGCAATAGGATCTTGGTAGGACGTCCAGGTTGTTGAACTTCCCAAAATATCACCAGCAAACCTTTGAACAAACAAAAGTCACAGTTAGCATAACTTACTGCAGTACGAGAGAATACTGTTTTGACAGAGTCTAAGCCGTGTTTCAAGAGAGTTAAGTTAGAAGTAGAATAATTGTAGGACTCTGGGGTCTGGACTTGAGTAGGTTAAAGTGGGTCTGCAACAGTGGAGAACTGTGTAGGACTGGGCAAAGCTCATGATGTAGTAGTTTAAGACTGGCTGACACAGGGGAGTGAGGGTCTTGATGGACAAAATGTCATTGACAAGCAGGTTGTTTGTCACAGTGAGATTACTATCTTCAATATACAGATTTGTGGGCATTTCCTGAAGCAAACAGTGGACTTAATTATTAGTTTACAATCTTATCTTTCCCAGGCTAAAGCTTCCTAGAAGGAACAACTAAATCACATTGACTTTAAGTCTGCATCATTTTATCTAAGTCGTGATCACAGATGTTCTCAATTCTCAAAGACTAAGATTTTAATATTACAGAAAGTAGAATTTCAAATAAAATCATCAGAAGTTACAAAAATGGACATTATACACTAGTAAAAGGAAAATTATATCAAAAAGATACAGTCATCATGAACCTCCTGGACTTAGCAATATAGAATCAAATTATATAAAGAAATAACTGAAAGAATTAGAGTTAGAACCAGAAAATAAAGTCAATAATTATAACTGGAGATTTTAACAAGTCACTTCCAAACAAGATTTGAATACTATAATTAATAAGCTCAAACTCAATATCCAACAAAGAGAGCGCACAGAGAATGAGTTCCAGTAACTGACCATGTACAAAGTCACAAAGAAAGCCTCAATGCATTTCTAAAATCAACATAATCTATAATACAACTAAATATAATAAAATTTAAAATTAATAACAAAAATTCCATCAGTCTGTAAACTAGAAAAAGAAAATAAAATAACTTTTCAGGTAAAGAAAAAAATCATAAGGAAATTAAGATAAATTTACAACTGTTCAGCAAAGAAAGCACAACAGGCCAAAGTGGCAAATATACAGGTAAAGCAGAATTTAGATGGAAACATATTTTTAACATATGTTCATCAGAAAATAGAAAGACAAAAGAAAACCAGTCTAAGAATTCAACTAAAGAAGTTTGAAATACAGCAACAAAGTAAAATTAAAGAAGCAAGAGGGCAGAATAACTGAAATCAGAAATAAATGAACTAAAGAAGATGGTCCGAATGGATACTGGAGGACACAGAACGAATACAGTATTATCATTATGTGCCTTCAAATAAAACAGAAACCCAATACATAAGACAGACAAGAGGTGTCCCTCTGGCTGGGGTCTGGGAAGAGGACAAGAGGAGCCCTGCTCCCTAAGTCCCCTTCCTCAATTTCCTTCCTCTGAGGAACACTCTTTGAAAAATCATCGTTTTAGAAGCCCGGTTATTAAATAGGTCCTGTATGAAGCTAGTGCTGGACTCACAAACCAGGAAAAAGGCCCTTCTTATGCATCAGAGTGTGCTGGTGGTAGGAAACATTTTCTGGGGGGTAAGCAGGCAACACCAAAACATACAAACAAACAAAGAAACAAGCCCTGAAACAACTAACGCAGGACTGTTTCCTGGGATTTTTTTCTTTCTCCCCACTCAGGTACACTTTTTGCAGGATTTCCTTTACTTAAAATAATAACTGCAGTAGGAAGATAACATTTTTGAGAGGAAAAGAAAAAGTCTGTATGTGCTTACTGCTGTATTTCAAAGAAAACAAATAATATACTCAATATGACACATTCTGATTCTGCTGATTTCACAGTCCTCACCCTATGCTAGACTCCAGGAGTGGTGGAAACACCTGAGATTCTCAGCTTGGTTGCCTGTCAGGATCCTGAAGCTCACATCTTACCCCAGGCCAATCAAGCAGAATCTCTTACGGGGCACTCAGCCATGCGTGTTTGTGAAGTCTCCTTTTGGTATTCCAGGCGCAAAGCTGAGAACCACTGGAATAGGGAATGGTTAAAAGGAAGCTCCAGCGTCTACTTGAATCCCACCCAGATCTGTCCTTAGCTCTTCCCTTTGCAGGGCTTTATCCGTCTCTGAAGACAAATACGGCAAATTAATCAAACAGGCAGATAGCAGGAAGACAGCGGGAACATTGCTACCCTGACAGCGCCAGCATCCTCGAACACCTCAACAAGCTATGATGACGGACTCGCTCTGAGAGGACAGCACCTGACCAAGAGAAACAACGAAGCTCAGAGCTTGAGCACAGTAAACCAACTTCACAGATGTAGGGTAATGTGGACGTGACTAAACAGTAGTACAGGTGAAACATTTTTGAGGAATTCAGCTGACTTTCAACGTAGTGTGAGTCAACACTGATTTGGCTGCCAGAAAATAAACTCCATCCAAGGCGGCATCAGCAAATGTATGATGTCTGGACAAGGAAGACCCTTTCTGCAGGCTTGCAGGAACCCTTTCAGTACTGAGTCACGTTCTGGGGCGTATACTGTCTGAAGAACATGGAGAACTAGATCATGGTGGATGAGGGAACTTGGAGCTGTCTTTAAAAAGGGGCGGGGGGGAGGAATAGAGCGTAGGGAGAACACGACAGATACTTTCAAAGTATGTGAAGAACTCACATATGGAAGTTAGAGTCGCTTTGCGGTGTAAAGTCCAGAAGTCAGAGCAACGGACAGCTGGGAGGAAGCACTTCGCAGCGATGCTGACCGTCAAACGGGCAATGGACAGGCGCGCAGAGCGGGGGCTCCCGTCCCAGGCGGTACCGAGGCTTCAAGTAAACCGGGGGGAGGGGAGTTTCAGAACCTGCAGCGCGTTACCTCAGATGGGAAAGTCTCTCCACCCCGGGCAACCGGCCCCGGGGTGCCTTGCCAACCAGGAGATGCTGTCGCCTTCGGCAAATGTCGCTTCCGACGACAGCGTGCTTAACACGTGTCTCTCCGTCACCCCCTTTCTCACTGAAAGCCAACGCCGCCCCTAAGCTTCTCCGTGAGGAGCCAGTTGCTCCTTCCGCATCTGCCCCGAGTCTGCGCTCCCGGGCCTTCCCCACACGGCCTGCCCTCATTCGGCTGCCCCGGGCCCCCGCGTGGCCCAACGGGCGGGGGTTCCCGGGCCCCGGCGGGGTCTCCCCCCGGGGTTGACTTTCTCTCGCCCCTTCTGGAATCCGGGGCTCCTTCCACCCCTCGAGCGGGACTGCCAGGGCCGGGCTGCCGGGACTCGGACCGGAGCCCCTGGCTGCCGAGGACAAAGGGCGGGCTCGGTCCTCCCGAGCCACCTCCCGGCTACCGCGCCCACCGTGCCCGGCGCGGGGCCACCGCCCCCGAGCCCCCGAGCCGCCAGCGCCCCGGGCCGCTTTCCGCGAGCGGGAGGGGGGAGGGGCGGGGGAGGGGCGGGGGGCGGCGCGACCCGGAGCGCGGGGAGCCGCTTCCGAGGAAAGGGCGAGGGGAGGGCGGCCGGGCTCGGCACGCTCCCTCCCTCGGCCGCTTTCTCTCACATAAGCGCAGGCAGAGGGCGCGTCAGCCATGCCCTGCCCCTGCGCCCGCCGCCGCGCAGCCCCGCGCCCCGCGCTCCCCGGCCTCGCCGCCGCTCCCGCCGCCCGGCCGCCCGGCTCGCCCCGCCGCGGGGAAGGGGAGGGCGGGGGCACGCGGGCTCCGGGGGCGCCGCAGGGCCCGAGCCTCGCGGGGCGTCTCGGTCTAACCCCCTCGCTCCCAGAGGCGCGCGCCGAGCCACCGAGCGGGGCGCCGTCCTCCCGCGCCCTCGCCTCAACTCGCCTCGCCTCGCGGGCCGCGGCCTCGGGCGCTCGGATGTCCGGTTTCCTGTGAGGCTCTGCCCTGACCCCGTCGCTTCGCGGGCGCTGGCCGGGAGAGCGGCTCGCAGCGTCGGGAGCGCCGAGCCCGGACCCGCTCCCGCCGCCGCGGCTCCGCGGGGTCCCCGGGCGGCCCTCGCGGACAGGGCCGAGCCGCGAGGCAGCCTCGCCGGGGCGCCCGGCCCCGCGCGCTCGCGGCCCGTCCACCATGCACTTGCTGGGCTTCTTCTCTCTGGCGTGTTCCCTGTTCGCCGCCGCGCTGCTCCAGGGTCCGCGCCGGGCGCCCGCCGCCGCCGCCGCCGCCGCCGCCTTCGAGTCGGGACTCGGCTTCTCGGACGCGGAGCCGGACGCGGGCGAAGCCAAGGTGGGTGCGCGCCCGCGCGCTGCGGGGTCGAGCCGCGGGGGCTTCGGGGTCGAGCCGCGGGGGCTTCGGGTCGCTGAGGACCCGGAACGGGCGCAGAGGGCGGGTTCGTGTTTCACCTTGTGTGCCTGGGCTCCACAGTTACAGCGCTGAGGGTAGGGTTTCTGGGAGGAAGGTTTTCACGGAAAATAGGACAGCAAGTTAGGCGAGCGAAGGGTCCGGAAGGTGGCTGGTGACAGCGATCGTGCAGCCGCCGGAGGGCGGCCCCCGCCGGTGCGCCGAGCGCGCCTGGAACCCGGCGCGGGGAGAGCCCGAGTTCAAGCCGTCGGGAGGGCTCTGATCTAACCTGGCAGGTTAGCGGGACTCCAGCGGCTCCCGGGCTTGGGTGAGCAGCCCTCCGAGGCTTGCTTTCCTGGAGAATTCCTCCGATATGGCATTTAGTAACCGGGCTTGAGGGCCTCAGACTGCAGATTCACTCGGAGCAGTTGGTCGAGCTGGAGATGCAACAGGATCTCCCATCACCATCACGCATGGCTTTTCAACTTAGTAAACACTGCGTTTCTGAAATTTGGTCGTCAGGTACTGAAAAGTAAGGTGGATTTCCTTGTGGGTTTTATAAATGCGATGTTTAACTCTTTGCCTAAAAAATGTTGCCAGGAGACTGTTGAGACATTGGGATTTTCAAGTGTCGTATCGTATTGGTGCCCGCTTCTCCCTTGATCTCCTGAAAGAGTATCTATTTACCTTAAAAGTTCAGAACTGACCTAAGGATGGAGAGTATGCTTAGAAGAGTTCTTAAATTCCTGAAGAAGTTATATATTCCACAGAAGACTGGAAGTGTCGGTTCACACACTGGCAGTACCCCTGGCTGGAACTAGATTGCAGCACTTTATTTCACCTGACGGCAAGTGAAGGGCCAGGGGTGTGCAGTTGCCACCCTTGAGTGGACTTTATTGATTAGCATCTATCGAATGTGTGCAAATTAAATTGCCTTCCCGGTTTTATTTTGAAATACGCTGTAAGACTGAGAAGACTGAGTTTTGAAAAACCAAAATACCTTTGTGTTTAAGTTTTGGGAAAAAATTGAAATATTGGAATTTCAATTGTGGGATCAAGGGGGGAAAAAAACTATGAAGTAGAAACATATACATGAAAGTTCAGAAAAGAGCGCTCTATGTGCATTGTGAAATAATTTTCAACACAGATATTTACATTGGTGTAATTATTGCCCTGAGAAAGTCTTCCTATCCTCAAATGCCACAAAAATGTAACCTTAGACCCACTAACACTTCCTGTAATTTAAATGCCTTGGATTTCATGGTATCGATTCACTTTGTTTCCTCCAACGATTTATTCGAAGTATGACTTAGGAAGGCAACTCCTCCCTATTGCCTATGTTAACTCACTTTGGGTTTACGGCAAGAAAGCGTGAAATAGGAGGTGAAATGAGCAGCCTGTCCGGATAAGCCCAGAGCCTGTGTGAGAGTCGCTGCCTGCTGGGTGGATCCTGAATGGATGGATGGGCCCGTGTGTGCCTATGTTTACGTCTGTGTGGCTAGAGGATAAAAGTTAATGTGTTTTTAGTTTTCAAAATTGTCTTCATTGGTGATGTAATGAGAGTTTCCCTTTGCCATGAGAATCTTTGTGCATTCTTGTTGGCTTTTCATATTTGACTGTCTCTTATATATTCTGTATGGTGAGTATGGGATGATAACTCTGTATGCGGTATGGACGCTTTTCCACACGTGACAGCACTTCGTTCTAAGGCTCTGAGTTCCACAGACCACAAGGCAGTGTGACTCCCGCACCGAAGTGTTCCCCAGTGGTTGAGTAGCAGCCTGAGAGGGCATGTGTCATTAATGCCTGTGGCGAACTGCTGTGTCCTTGCCGGGAAAAGTCCAAGACACGTGGTCCAAAGACTCCATGTCTCTCCCTAGTGGACAAGACTAGTCCCTCATTTGGACGTAAGCCCTGGACGGGCGCTGATTGTTAATTTTCTGTGCTTTACATAAACCCCAAGAAGAGATTAGAGGAAGGTTAATAGAAGATGCTAGATATACATAATCCCCAATAAATGCAGATTTTTGGTAATTTACGCTTCAGAAGTGTTTTTTAATATTAAAATAAAATAGAAAACAGCTCACAGGCTGTGAACCAATGTTAGCCATACCCTTCTTCACCTCATCCCCAAAGCCATACAGAAAATTGGAGGTAAAATCACAAATGGAAGCCAGATCTCCTTGTTTCTAGACCTATATTTACTGTTATTAGGTTCCTCTTTCTAATTATTCATGGTTGTAGACTTACTAAAAACTTCTGAAGTGTTTTTCCCAAGGATGTTAGTGCAAGCAAGTCAACATCAGAAAAGTAAGGCAAGCAAAGTATTGCCTAATTATATAATTAAAATTAACCACACATGATGGGGATAAAAGAGGAAATATTTAAAATTATCATCAAACTAAAGAAACCTGCAAAACCTAGAAAAAGCACTGGATTACTAACTACAATCATTTGCCAACGTGAGATTAGGTAGAGTTTTTTTTTTTTTTTTCCTTACCTGAGAACAACCAGTTCACTGTGGTTGGTTGGAGTTGAGTGTGGTTTTAAGAGAAAGGTTGGTTTATGATTAACAAAAGGAGGAGTTACTTCATTACTTCATATCATGAAATATGCTTTTATTCCAAAAGGTGGGTTGGACTGGGAGTTTAAATACCTAGATCCTTACAGGTTGTTAGAGTAATAAATGCAAGGAGAGCATATCTTACATTGCAAATGCCTTTGTTAATAAAGATTGAACTCAACAAAAGAAAGCTTAAAGATTTACAATCTTGTGTCAATTAAGTGAATGATCAAAAAGATCAGGGCTTCCCTGGTGGCGCAGTGGTTGAGAGTCCGCCTGCCGATGCAGGGGACACGGGTTCGTGCCCCGGTCTGGGAAGATCCCACAGGCTGAGGAGCGGCTGGGCCCGCGAGCCAAGGCCGCTGAGCCTGCGCGTCCGGAGCCTGTGCTGCGCAACGGGAGAGGCCGCAACAGTGGGAGGCCCGTGTACCGCAAGGAAAAAAAAAAAAAGATCAAATATTATTACATAGACAAATGTAACTTACCTAATTTTCTGTATTACATAAATAACTTTAAATATCCCTAAATTTATAGTTTAAATGCAAAAAACTAATTAGCTTAGTATTAACACTAGTTGCTTTAATGAGAATAGCTATTTTCAATTAACATAGTAAGAGTGCATATGGTTTATGGTGACTATCACAAAAAAAACTTCCTAATGATGGCAACTATTTTGTAACATGCCTTATTTTCTTTCTCATCATTTGTAATTCTGCACACTTTTGTATTTGTTTTATTTTTTTATTTACTGTTTCAAAGTAATCAGTGGCAGTGTTTCTCAAAATACCATCTTTGTGCTAACTGCATCTGAACTCCCTACAGGTCTTTAATTTTTTATTTTTTCCTTACCTGAGAACAAGCAGTCTCTGGACTTGGGTCTAGGAACATACATTTTTAACTAGCATCCTAAGTCATTCTCATGCGCAGTGACAGTCTTACACTCAGTATCTCTGGTGTGTAACGATGACTAATTTCATTGGTTTTATCATATTCATTACATAGTTTTTGTGTTTGCAGGGTAATCTGTTAGGGATGGGGAATCTTAAAAGACAGAAGCCATTTTCCTCTCTTCAAGGAGCTTGCAACTCAGGTAGGAAAAATAAAGCCTGAAGCACAAAAATACTGTGAATTATTGGAAGAAGAGTACCAGAGCATTGTCTGTGTCCTCAGGTTTGGGCAAGAGAGTCATCCATGTGGCCTAGTTGGTCTGGGTGCCTTGACTTAGGGCAGAACTTGAGCTGTAACTTGGATAGGAATTTCCAGCAGATGACTACATCAAACATCCCTTTCAGGTCTTGGATGGAGTGAGGAAGTGAGAGGGCAAGTAGAAGTGTTTGATGGCAGCCGAGGGGTTATATAGAGTAACAGTGAAGACTCTTAAATAAGAATAAGCTTTCAAGGTGGATGGAGATCACAGTGTATATGGCCTGAATCAGTTTAAGGAATTTGAATACTCTGAGTCTTGCTGTGAGTCTTGGAGGGTTATTCATGATTTAAGCACCTGAAAGACATAGGTAGTAAGAAGGCTATCGGAAATCATTTATGGGATTGATTAGAGGTCCGACAGACTTCTGCTGGGGGCCTGATCTAGTTGAGAGGCAGCAGTAATAGTCTAGAAAGGAAGTGACAAATAGAGCAGAGTGAGGACAGTGGAGACAGAAGAAAGAGATGTTACAGAGGAAGAACCCATAGATCTGGTGACTGATTAATATGAAAAGTGAGGGAGTGGGAGAAATTAACCTTGGCATCAGTATTTTAACCATAGGAAAATGTTGGTCCTACTTGTAGGACTACGACACTACAGAGAATAGAAGAGACTGGTTTCCATTGATGTATGCTGGAAGCTAAAGGCATTATTCCGTAAGTCACTTAAGATTTTACTAGACTTAAGACTCTTTGGAGAAGTAAAATAAGCTTTACAAATTTACATCCCATAAAAGGAAAATAACTGTCTAGCATCAGTAGGACTTAAACTTTCAAGAACCGTTTGAGCTCTTGACAAGTATTATTACAATCCTGAAAGGAAAATTACCAGTGTGCATATCCTATTACCCTGCATTAGAAATGAGAAGGTAAATTTTATTCAAATAAAATAGGCCATAAATGTGGCTGTAATTCTTAATCATTTACTTGCAGCCTGCTCTGTGCTGCTTCTTGCTTCATGATATTTCTCTGATGTACTTCAGATACCCATACTTTTTCACAGTAACCAACCATCAATCTTTAGAAAAGAAGTTCAGTATTAGGGACATGTGAAATGTTTGTGAAAGTGGAAACCTTTGAACCCTCTCCCTCTCTTTACCTCACTCTGCATCAATTCATGTTAGAGGCTCTGAGTCTGACATAATTAGGTTATAACTGTAATGTCCTGAGTATCTGTAAGTTAATTTCATTTTGTTTTTCGCTACATCCCCCAGAGATGGATGTTATTATATTGTATTAAAGATGACGCATCTAAGACTCAAGTGACTCAACCAGGAGCAAGAATAGAGCTTTTTTCTTTTTGAAAAACTTTTGCAGCATGTATTTTAGAAAAGCGTGGTAATGGGTTTGAGCCTTTGGGCTTTGCTAAAGAGACCCACTGTCCATACTCCCTTCCTCCTGTAAGCTGTAGCAGTGTGCAAGGGGGCAGAGAGAAGTATTGCTGTACAGCGAGGACCCCCTTATTACTTTTATTTCGGCCACATTCCCCACAATGGAACGATCTGAAAGAAACCTGGACTTTCTTCCAGGGTTCACCATATGGTGCCCTCTGATTAAAGATGGATCATAACTGGCCTAATCCATGGTACTGTTGTAAGAATGGCTGCAGAACTGGAGGCCTAACCAGGCCTCCTGACGATAATTGAACAGTTTTTCTAAGTTGCAGTAATATAACTTCTGTGAAACATTGTGATCTTACTATGTCAGGTGACCTCTCAGGATTAATTGGATTTGGAAAGAACAGACTTTAGTTGCAGAGGCATGATACTTCCTCCAACGTCTAAACATTACCTTGTCCCCCCTTTCACCTGTTACATCATTCCTGGCGCATAAAAGCATTCTCTAAGTACTACACAGGCCTACTTTTTGTTGCAAAACACATATTTGTCACTTCAGATTTGTACAAGTTGTGAATTAAGGTATCATTAATTTTTCACATTAGAAATACTAGTGTAGCAGAGAACTTTAAACAATAAGAGGTAATAGTTCATTTGATTTATAATGTGACGCTAAAATTTACTGTAAATATTTTAGATTTGTCAGTGTAATCGTTTCTTCTGAAATTTACTCAGGCAGATTACTCAGGTGCTTCCAGCCCTCAACTGATTTACTGTTTTTTCAGAGTTCCTAGTTTAACTGTTGGAGAGAGAAGAAGTTGTGTTGATTTAATTCTCTTTATTGCGCATCCATGATAGAATCAAATAGGCGCCTTAAATTAAAATACCTTTTGCCGGTGGATTCTTACCCTTTCCTGGTACTGATAGCACCCTAGTAGCTATCAGATGTTAGAAGGGATTCCTGATGATTCCTTTTCTGCAATTCTGAAACCCCAAACCTCATTTTCGTAAATTATTTGGTGCTATACCTTGATCTGATCTGACATAAAGCTATTTATAGTCTTTATTTATCCTCTTAAGTTTGGATATATCTGAACTTCATTGAAGAAATAGTGATGTATTTATGAGATGCTGCCATAGACCTTGCTGGGGGTTGGGAGAGAATTTAAATGTATATGGACTGGGTTTCTTGAAAATTCTGGGATCTGAAGTTCATGCAATCCCCAGGGCTTATGGTAAGGGATTGGACTGGAGAGCTGTTCTTTTCCAAAGGGCTTCCTTCCTCAGTCACCTGTTGCCTCAGTGACAGCCTGGAAGGGAAATTGAAGGACTCAAGAAGGAGGCCCTGTGGACACCCTTACCTCCATTTTACCCATTAGAACAAGATTTATGTACTTGTCACTCCAGATTCTCATAGTTAAATCTACTTCGATTCAGGGGCATTTTAATTAAGTCTCACTAGCGGCAGCTTCAGTTCTAAGCAGGAAATTACAATGCAGTGAGTGATACAAAAAAATGTAGAGTGAGTGATTCCTGTCTATGACAGGAATCAAGAAACTTACTCATTAAAAATACCAGAAATGAGTTCAACTATAAACGCAGACAGTATAAGGGATTTTTTTGGTAAGAGTCTCCTGCTTTACCACAAGTCGTTGGCTAGGCTTCTGGGGTATGCATGGGCAGTCATGGGAAAGGTGGGGTGATGTTGAGTCAGCTGTGAAAAACGGGTAGATGCCGGTTACAGAAGGGAGGGAGGGAGGGGTATTTCAGATATTGGAGTGTGAGAGCAGAGTACAGAGGCTAGTAATGCCACTGCGGTCAGGGGGTTTTTGGGCAACTGGGAGCAGACCCCTTTGGCTGGAGAGCCCAGAGCTTCGCGGGAAACAGAAGGGAATATTATGTATTACTGATTTTATTTTTAAAGGCATTTGCCATTTATTCAATGTTCTAAAGAAATAAGGTTATCTTCATAAGTGAATTTTCTGGACTCCCGAAAAGTTAGCAGTTTTAAGTATAAAAACTCAAATTTATCACGTTGATTAAAGTATACTATACATAACTTCATTTTAATGACTCAGCTATAATGAAAACAAGAATTACTGCATTCTTCCATTGCCCTTTCTGCGACCATTATTTACCACCTCTGCTATGTGCAGTCACTTCTGCACGTTTTAAAAATTTATGTTTTCTTCTCTCTTTTGCCTCCTTTCCCCCAAGGCTTCTCCTTTACTTCTGTTCTTTGATGCTTGGGAGGTGTTTTTGTTTTTTATAGCTGTGACCCCACCATTAAAGAATTTTATTTCAGCCTCTGGTGATCTCACCAACTACTTCAAGAATAGCATTTGAAATGGGATTTGGTTGTATGTAACAAGAATCTAACTTCAGTGTCTTAAGCAAATTTGAGTTTATTTTTCGTGCCAGTGGAGTTAAGGGCTGGTGCCATGTGAAGCTCTCTTTGGCTATCAATGTCCCAGACTCTCCCGCACTTTCTCCCCCAAAGTTGCAACAAGACTAATTCCTCTCCAGCATTATGTCTGATTTCAAGGAAGGAGGAATTAGGAGACAGGGATCTGGTGCCTTAACAGGAAAGCAAAGGCTATCTTGAAATCTGTAGTAGATTTGCACTTATTCTTATTGGACAAAACTGTCTTTTGGCCATCCCTAGCTGCAAGAGAAGCTGAGAAATAAAGCACAGGCAACTTCGAACAAGATTGGAACTCCCTTTATGTGGAAGAAAAGGAGAATGGATTTTGAGTAGCCTGTGTTTGGTTTGTAACATTGTATCAATATGGTTTCTAATTTTGTTTTCTTTCTCCCACAGATTTCTCACTTTTTTCTCATGCTTGCAAACTTAGTGCCTTCCTTGTATACTCATGTGAAAGATTAATGTTATTGAAGGATTAAATTTTAAGTTATATGAATGTTATTATGTAAGACCTTTTGACTGTTCAAAAGATTTCAAGTTTCGTTTGGAGAGAGAGTTCTTACCTGAAACATTTGTAGAACATGAGAATTTAAACTTACTAATTTTGTTGTGTCAAAAGTAGGTGTAGTAACAGAAGGGGAAAACTTGGGAAAGCTAGTACCCTCGAAAAATATTCAAGTTATGTAGATTTCTGTGTAAGAAAAATCAATACCAAATCAAGCAAATATAACATTTTTAATTTAAATTTTTTAATATTGGTGTTGGTTTTCCTTTTACTCTGTATTTTGTGTGAGGTTGGAAAGAGAAAATTTTCTAATTTTACTTGACTTCTTTCTAATGGATTCATCTCCCTTGCTTAATGCTTAACTGTAATAGGACTTTCTTCAGCCAACATGCTCACTTTTTCCTGTCACTGAGCTGTAACTTTTGTGAGACGAATTTGGTGTTTGTGGAGACTTCCAGTGTCTGTGTGCAAAGTGAGGGACAACTATTGTCAGATCACAGGCTACTCTGATAACAGATAATCCTGACCTTACTGTGTTGATTTTCAGATCACCAGCTTGTGAGAATGGCAAAAAAAGTACGCATAAGAGGGAGATGGATGATTAAAATTTCTTCACACTACCAATAAAACACCAGGTACAGATTCAGCTGGGTTGTCCTCACAAAGGAAAAGCAGGGGTTACTTCTCCCAGGTGGAGTGTCCACGGTCTTACTACCAGATAGAAGAACCTTCACGTGTGTTCTGTGGTTTCTGCCTGCACCTCTTCACGTGTCTTATACATTTACTGAGAAGGAAAATGGGAAACGGAAGCTCATAAGCATGTACTCAGTGCATGTCAGATGCTCGTGGAGCCCTTGGGCACAGTTCTCTGTTATTTCTTCATTACCTTTAATATTTTGCCATATTGATTTTGTTATTCAAATTTGTAAACCTATGTGTTAAACACATTTTTTTTTCCAGTACGCAGACCGTGTATCAAATGTAATGGGAATTTGACATGAAAAGACATTTCGAACAGAGAAGGAAATGACTATTATGAGTGTTTGAAGTTCAAGTACTTACCTTGTTTAATTTCCATAGATCATCATCTGATACACTAATAAGATTGGACCAGTTTATGTTATCTTAAACTTTTCCCCCTGCAACTGGATTATTTATCCTTAATGGTTTGAATTATTCTTCCTAATCTGCCTTAGGGGCAATTTTCATACGTGCTGATGTTTCAGAGTAGTCTCCATTAGAATTTAATTATTGGATGCCCAGCGCTGATTCTTTTGTTTTTTAAGTGCATTTTCTTGAGAAAAGTTAAGTTTTGCACGTTCATTGGTGATTTGCACTTTCATGTGAATGAACGATGAGAGTGTGTTAGGGCAGAGGGAGAGAAGGAATGGGTATGTACCTAGAGGTCACGTCACAATCGGCTACTCTGAAGGTGGAGGGGAGGCAGAGGAGAAGGTGCTCGTCATTCAGAAAAGCCAGACCTTCGTGCGTGACAGCTGCCGTGGAATTCTCGTAACGGTTATTGAACTCTTTATCCTGATCACTTCAGACCAGCTTGGCAGGGTATTTGTTGCTCAAATAGGAGCTCAGTTAGTTTTTCAGGGGCAGTGGTCCAGAGGACACGATAATAGAAATACATAATTTCAAAGTTGAGTATATGTTAGATACTATTTTTATTCTCTGTTTGGCAAGTCTGCATTGAGAATTTATTCCACTCTGCTTCCTCAGGGAAATAGCCTATTCAGGTCGCTGGAAATAACATGTCAGGTTTGATAAGAGACTTCATATGTAGCCAACTAAACCTGCTAAATATATTTAGAAAATCATTCTAGTGACTAATATCTTAAAGTGTTTCCACAATAACAACGTTGGTAATGTTAGGATTTACCCTTTTGCGTTGGAAATGACTTGTCAAGTCTTCAGAGAGACTTTATGAGCAGCCGAATATACTTGCTAAGTATATTTAGAAAGACTTTTACTAATATAAAGTTCTGTTTAACATAGCCTCTTCATTTTAAGCAGTCATACTGATTGAAATCATTAGGTAGCTGGGAAGAGAAGTTAACTTGGTTTTTGTTCGTTTAACGTTTCTAAATATTTTCCATCTACAATTGGAAGTTTCAATGTGTAGGGTTACCAGGAAATAGGATTTTCAGGGAATGCAGGGGCCCAGGTTTGATTCCCAGATAATTCAAGTATGCCTTCTTTAAATATTCCATTTTATTTTATTTTTAGAGTGCATAGGATAGTGGAAACAGCATGGACTTTGGGGTGGGAACTGTATTTGAATTTAGCACTGCACTTGGGAGGTGTATGATCTTAACACTTCTGAGTCAGTTTCTCAACTCTAAACTGGGGGAAAGAGTGTGTACCTTACAGCATTGTAAACTCACGTGAAACGCTGTCTCGCGTTAGCTACGGGTAAAACATTAGTTCTCCGTCGAGGGCCTGTCAAAGTCGTTCAATGCATCAGTGGGATCCCCACGCTTGTCTGCAGAGTCCCTACCTGAGGTTTTTTGATTCAAGGTCCACAGATGGAATAAAGTTCACCTAAATATCCATTTATTAATGTAATATCTGCTAGCTCAATACATTTTAATAACATATGAATAACACATTGCTCTTTTCAGCATAGCTGTGACCTCCCCATTGCCAAAGCCCATGTACGATGGTTAGAACTCCTTGTTCTGTGCTCTTTTATGCAGTGGTCAGTCAGGTGTGGCCACAAGAGAGGCTCAAGAAAGCAAAGTCTATCATACCCGGAGGAACGGGTCGCCAGGGGAGGTTTTGGTGAAGAGGCAGAAAGCAAGAGCGAGGGGGAAAGCTGAGACTACATACAGCCTTCCTTGGGGTTTCCCAGGGAAAGGCGAGGCAGGGCAGCTTGGACAGTTAGGAATTGGGGAGTTTGAATAATTTCAGTGGCACTAAGCTAGAGGGGCGGTCCGTCGTTGCCTGGTACCTGGCCCTGGGATGGTTAAGGCAGAGGAACATTGCTTCCTGGAGTGTTTGGGCCAGAAGAGAAGGCCAGGCTCTGGATGGGTTAGTTTGTCTATCAAAGGCATGCTCCCAGCTGAGCGCTTCTAAGAACTGGCCAGCCTCAGAGCGGCAGTCTTTCCCCAACCAGAAAGGTGTTTAAATTTTGAGTTGTCAAAACATCAGAATATGCAGAAAATTTTAAATGTATACAGTGTGTCCTATTACTTGACTTGGCAACATTCGCAATAGTTGATCTTTCCTTTTCTTGTTACGCTGTCTCTCTTGGTTTTCTTTGACTCAGTGGTTCTCTTTCTTGACCTCCACTGCTGGTTGTTTTTCTTCTAGAATTTTTAATATTGAAGTGCCCAGGGATTCCCCGCCGTGTCCTCTGTTCTTACTGACAACCACTCACTCCCTTGGTGGTGTAACCCAGTCCCATGGTAGTAAATAGCCCCCAAATTGGGTCTTCAGTCCAGATCTCTCTTCTGAAGTTTAGAAGATATAACCAATTCACTCTTCCACTTCCTGTTTGGCATTTCCACACTTCTGATCTCCTCCACCCCTGGTGAAATTTGCTCTTTCCACAGCCTGCCCTAACTCAGTCAGGGTGACAAATTTCCTTAATTTGGTCAAGTCACAATCCGTGGAGTCATCCTTGGCTTACTTCTTTCCTACCTCGTATCCAAATTCATCAGGGAATCCAGTCCTGGTGGCTAAGCCTTCAAAGAATAATCGAACCACTTCTACACGTGGCTTCTGCCACTTCTCTCACCTGAGCCGCCATTGTCTCTCGGGATCACAGCATGGTCTGCCCACTAGTCCCACTGGGTCTACCCTCAGCCACCTCGTGGAGTATTCTCAACAGAGCAGACACACTAACGCTTTTACACTGTAAGTCATGTTACATCCGTCTCTTATTTAAGGCCTTAGAATAGCTCCCTATTTTACACAAACTAAAAGGCAAAATCTCTGCAAAGGAATAGCAGTCAGGGTCCTGCAAATGTTTTAGTTGAAAAGAACTTAATGAGTGGTCTGTTTTATAGAACTGTAGGTTTTTATGAAGCACCCAGAGACCAGCAGTGGCGGGAAGTCCTAACCATCCTATTCTTGCAGGGCCAGGATGAAGGGAATGGTGTTATCACCCCTGGAAATTGCGGGGCACCATGGCAGAGGGGCTGCCCAACAGGCTCTGGAACCGTGGAATGCACACACTTTCGTGTCTACGGCGAGGCAGGCAGGAAGTGAGGGGAATGTATATCCCAACCTATTTTTTGTTCACGTCCTAGTCAAACACTCGGTTTTGTTAGCCTTTTCCATTTTAGCGATTCTGGTGGTTCCATAATGATATTTCATTGTGGTTTTGTTTTGCCTTTCCAGAGTGACTAATGAGGCTGGAGATGTGCTTATAAGTTTTTTGCCCGTTGGAATATTCTCTTTTCTCAAATGCCTGTTTAAGTATTTTGCTCATTTTTCTCTTTGGCTATATATCTTTTTTAAATGGATTTTTTAGAATTTCTTTACATGATTTGGACCCCAGATTTTTGTAAGATACATACATTACACATATCTTCTTCCATCTCCTACTGGCCTTGTTTTTATTTTTTCGTTTTTGTTTTTTTCTTTTTTTAATGACTGGAACTTTTAAATTTTAATGGAGAGTGAGTGGTTCCCTCTTTTTCCTTAATGTAGAGTGGTGTTTCTTCTTTTTCCTTTATGGCTTTTCATATCTTGTTTAAGAAATCTTTGTCTATTCAGTGTCATGATGATAGTCTTATAGAAGCTTTATTGCTTTACCTTTCATGTTTAGATTTATAATCAACCTGGAATTGATATTTGTATAGGGAGGAGAGTATGAATCAGGATTGTTTCCACTTAGATGTCGAAGTATCTCAGTGTCTTTCCCACTGCTCTGCAGTGTTATTCTTGCCATCAGTGATCTCTCTATACGTATACAGTTTTTTTCTGGACTCCCTGTTTTATATTTCACTCTGCTTGTCTTGCATCAGTATCACACTGTCCTAAATTCTGTAGTTTCATAGAAAAACTTGATGCATGGCACGAATACTTCTGATTTGTCCTTTAATATTGCCTTGACAGTATATGGTGGGATTATTGCATTGAATCTAAAGATTGATTTGGGGAAAACTGGCATGTTAGCAATATTGAGCCGCCTTTTAGGTCTTTTAAAATTTCTCTCAAATAATATTAAAACATTTTAAGTTTTCCTTTTGCATAGAGGCCTTGCACATCTTCCTTGTTGGTACCTAGGTATTTGACATTTCTGAAGCTATTGGAAAGGGATTTGTTTTTGTATTTTATTGTCTGTTTTTCTGGGTCAAGTATTCTAGGTTGGCATTTATTTTCTTTCCATACTCTAAAGATTATTTCCATCATCTTCTGACCAATCTTATTATCACTTCTTTGAACAAGAAATGATTTTCATTGTTGGCTTTTAAGGTTTTTCTGTCTTGGATTTAAGTAGTTCTGTTACACTTTTAGGTGTAGCTTCCTTTGTATTTAATCTGCTCGGAGTTCATAGCAGTTCTTGAATTTATAGCTTGGGTTTTTTTTATTACTTTGAAAAATTCTAGACTATTATTTTTTCAAATATTTCTTCTGCCCTGCAGTCTCTATCCTTCAATTGAATGTATGTTAGCACTCTCCACTGTCCCCTCTGTGTTTCTGTGTCACTTTTCTGTGTTGTCTATGTCTGTTATGCTTTTTCTCTAGTTTTCTCTGAATGTTTTCTACCGATTTACATTCCAGTTCACTAGTCCTCTCTTTTGCCCTAATACTATCAGTCCAGTCTGTTGAGATCTATTTTTAGTTATTATATTTTGCAGTTCTCAAATTTCAATTTTTTTAATAAATTCAGTTTCTTTGCAAACATTCTTCATCTTGCCTTCCATTTTCTTAAACATACTAGTCACCATGTTTTACAATACCTGTTTCAATATCTGGCTCATCTGTGGTTTTATTTGTATTGTCTATTTTTTCTAGGTTTTTTTTTCCTCTTAGTCTTATTTGTAAGTATGGTTGAAATTTTTTATTGAGTGTCTCACATTGTATATGAAAATTTATAACTGTCAGAATTATGCTGTTTGGGTTTTTTGTTTGTTTGTTTTTCCAGAGAGGGTTTCCAGTATCCTCTGGTAGTCAGGTAAATTGGGAACAGATCACTCCAATTCAGTCAGAATGTGACTGAAGTCAGTCACAAGTCAGAGGCTTGTCTCCAGTCTTTGTGAAGGTCATTCTGCTCTGGTTTACCCACATTGCTAGGGAGTTGTCATTCAGAAGAACCATTTGAGAGCTTATGGGTTTATGCAGTCCTTCTTCCTTGGCAGGTCCTGAACTCCGATTTTGGTTTTCTCAGCACCGTGATACTGCTGAAAACGTCCTTGTGCTTTTCAGATTTTTGTGTGGTTACTTTGCTTCTTGCCCTGGGCGCTTCAGACATTAAGCCAAGTGCCTCAAGAGGAAAACCATAAGTGTCAGACTTGTGTCTCTTGTGTTACCTTCTCTCCAGGATCTGAGCCCCTCAAATCCTGACTACTGCAGCCTCAAACGTTAGTGTTTTACCTGTCCATCCAGAGTAGAAAGTGTGCCAGATAGATAGAATGCCAGAAGTCTCACCTTTTTCTTTTTTTCTTTTACCTCTTTGACCTTTTCCTGGACTCTCAGCCTCTTCCCCATCCATGGACTGGCGTATTACCCGAGGGAAAAAGTAGCCCTCAAAATGTCAGTTCACCTCTCTGAGTTTTTTTTTTGTCCTACCCAGTATCTCGGCCACTGAAGCCTGGGATGCCTCTACAGTTTTGTCTTCAAGTAGGTGTTGGCTGTGTTTAATTTTATCTCCTGTTTTCTAATTCTCAGCAGGAGCATTGTTTTGTCACAAGGTGCTCCATCATGGTTAGAAGTGGAATTCACTAAATAAGCCATCTGAATCATGATCGTGAGGTTAGCATGGCTTAGTGACTGAGGGAGCAAAGCTTTTGGATAGGCTCATGGTTTAAATTCCACTTACTGTGTTTGAGATGCTTACCCACTGGAAGTTCAGTTTTATCATCTGTAATCAGAAAATCAGACTTTTTTCATAAGATTTTTGTGAGGATTAATGGGAAAAAATACACATAAAGAATTTGTTGCCCAGGGTGAGTACAACTTGAGTGCTTATGTAATCTCTCATTTTTCTCTTTCACTTCATTTTTGGCTTCCTAAAAATGCTTACTTTCTTATTAGAGCTTCACTATATATGGAGACACACACACACACGCACACACGTGTATATATGTGTGTGTGTGTAGATAAGTAGATGGAAAGATAAATGGATGGATGCACTTTATCAGAAAGAATCTGTTCTACCAAACTGTCAGAAACGTAAGTAACTAATTTATAAGAGATTTTAGGATTGTCCTTAAGACCTGCTGACTCGAGGACTCATGTTCTGAGTCTGCCTCTCACCTCAGCTGTAGTGTGCAGATGCCAACCGCACAGCCATGAGCAATTTAATCATAGATACAGGGTGAAATAGAAGATTTTCACTCTTCTCTGAGCGTGGCTGACCCAAAGGCATGGCAAATTGCTTAGTCATAGTGAATAAATTTATGCTACATAAGGCTAATAAACAGGTCAGAGACAGCTGGGTCTACTACCTGTCACTTTCTAAACTTTCTCTGTCTCTGACCAGATTTTCTTCTCAGACAATGATTTCTTCCAATTCAGAATGAGTTCTAGTACTCTCTGTCATCTCATTTTATATTCCCATGTCCTTCTTTCTCCCCTTGGATCTCTCCGACTGCCTATGAGGAGCCTATATGCACTTTGTCTTATTTTTGTGTCCCATAAGATACAAGTAACATAAGTGCTAAGTATATGTTTATTTTTCTAGTGTTACATGGGCTGTATATAATGTGCACGGGGGAGCAGATTGACCAAGGCAAAGAGTGTACACACACACACACACACAGAGTAATTCATTGTTGTCCTTGAAGCAATATTCAACAGTAGAAATCCTACAGTCTTCATAAATCTGTGACAGTTTTGGGGGGATTTATTTGTTTTTTAGTTAGCACCTACAAAAACTGTATATTCTCCTGAAAACTCACATGTGCACATGTCACTAAAGAGTTTATATCAGCTGTTCTTATATGCACGGATATTAGGTTAAAGATAATTATATTAGAATGCCCACTGATATTTGAGGGAAAAGGTTAGCAAGAAGAGGTAAATATATTTGCTTATCAATTGTATTATTTAATTTTCTAGCAAATTTAGGACAATTCCATAGAAGATCAGTAATCATAACACTTTTTAGTTTGTTTTGGATTGTCATTTGCTTTTATTAGATCAATGGCAGGAATCTACAGAATATTTTCACCTTAGGGAACAAATCACATTAAATTCCTAGGATCCCTGACCTTGCTCTCTGGGCTGGGCTTGCAGGGTTCCAGACTTCTTTACACTGACCTTGAGTGATTTTACCATGTGCAAACCACTGGTGCTGGTACTGTGAGTAATAATAAGCTTAAATGACATCTTAACATTGATGCTGCGTGGAGCTGCCTCAATGTGGTGTTTGTTCAATTATTTAAAATATAATTCTTTGGTTTGGAATCAGCAGATTATTAATGAATGGCATGTTTCTGGGGAATAAATAGGACTTTTTGAAAGCCCATGCATGGGGAAAAAAATGGGCAGAGAAAGGGCTCTTTCTTCCATTCCATGTTTCACACAGAAGCTTTACGTTGTATGAGAAAACTTCTGGAATAAACTTGTGAAGTGTTGGATAAGAAAAGGAAACAGTAAAAGTTTGTTACAAAGTGGAATTCTTGTTACACCTCCTTGGTACCTGCTACTCTGGGGACCCTTTAGTATGTTGGCTTATAAATGTTTATTAAAAATGTATAGACAGGGCCTCCCTGGTGGCGCAGTGGTTGAGAGTCCGCCTGCCGATGCAGGGGACACGAGTTCGTGCCCCCGTCCGGGAGGATCCCACGTGCCGCGGAGCGGCTGGGCCCGTGAGCCATGGCCGCTGGGCTTGCGCGTCCGGAGCCTGCGCGTCCGGAGCCTGTGCTCCGCAGCGGGAGAGGCCACAACAGTGAGAGGCCCGCGTACCGCAAAAAAAAAAAAAAAAATGTATAGACAGTATAGCCTAAAAACATCAGAAGACATTTTAGCTAGACATAATTAAGTCAGATTAATCCTGCGAAGCACTGAAAGATGGTTTTGCCTGGAGACATTTTTTATTCTTTGGCAGTAACTGTTAGAGAAAAGCCCATTGCTTAGTAACCTAATAGAAATGTCTGCATACAATTGAATTAAAAATAGCTTTTATTTTAAATTATTTTCCTAAATATAGAAAAAATATAAGGGTCTTTATAGGTAATTTTTTTAAAGCAGAAATATATTAAAATAATTATCTGTAACATTACCATCAGAACCTGCCATGCTTTGCTCTATATATTCTCAAACTATATTCAGAGAAAATAAAGTCATGCTTAAAATATTATTTTATAGCCCACTTTTAAAGTATAATATTCACTATTATTCATATCCTGAACTATTCCTTAAGAATTTTAATGACTGCATTTCTACTTATGTTTTGTATCCTCCTTGCTGTTAACTATTTTCATTTTTCTCTGTAAATAGTTATTTCTTTACATATTTTCTCTAGTAATTGGAGAGGTATGCCTTCTTCAGTGATATTCCTGTTTACCTTTTAAGGTTTAAAAAATACCTTAATCTGTTTTACTCTGACAATACCAGTAGTAAAATTTATTTCTCTGGCAAAGAGATATAAAACATTTGCTGCATCCATCCTCTCCAAAAAAGCATGTCTAGTTTTGGTGATGTAATTGGAGAATCAAGACATATTATTTTAATATCTTATTATATTTTACATTTATCTCTTCTTCATGAAAAATTGAATAAGTGTTTACAACCACATTGCACATGTATTTCATGCACATGTAATTTACAGCCATGCAACCCCATATAATTTACATTCACATGTAATTTACATGTCGGTGCTTTTTACAACCATATTGTACATGTATTTACAACTACCTTGAGATGTATGTAAACCCAGATCCCTGTGAAATGATTTCCGAGCTCACTATCAGTTATTTTATAATGTAAGTGCTTTATTTTGATTTAGTTTTGAGTCAGCTGAATGATGTCTTTTAAACAAATGCCAGGAAAAAGTGTGGGAGTCTATGGATTGTATTCCTATACATATGAGGATATCATTTCGTTCTGCTTTATTCACACATTAATGGCAAAATACTAGGCAGTAGAATTCATAGCACACAGTATCCCCTACTTCATCCACGCCCCTACCCCCAACTACAAGAACAAACTCTATAAACGTTCTTTAATTGCTCTTTGGCATTTATGTTATGGAAGAGAAATATAAGATATCAATAGAATTTTACCTGTGTCATTATTCTATTTCCAGGTTTGGGGGGATTCTTTTTATTTATTTTTACTTGTTTACATATTACAGAAAGCTTTTCTTATCCTTAGAGTTTAAATATTTCATTGGGATGTGTCTGCATATTATTCAGTTCTCACAAATTGTGACTGGCGCTCAGACTGGTAATAAGTGAGCGTTCTGCCACAAAGCTTTCATGCACTTGGAGCTATTGTTGATGATACCATTATTTTCTTTAATATTAGTCCCTCAGATGATGCTTCTTCTCTAGCTCCTCTTCTTTTCTATGGAATTCCAGTTTCCTGTATTGATTCTCCTGGAATTGTTTTGAAATTTTATAATTTTTCTTGTTTTTATAATTTTACCACTTTCCTCTGAATTCTGAAAGAATCTGCAAGGATTATCTTTTAATTCACTGATTTTTTTGTCACAGAGTGCCCCTTTAGCAATTTTGAATTAAGTAGTTTGATGCTTATCTTAATTTCAGCTTTCCTCATTTAAGGGGTTTTTTGGGCCCTTTTTTGTGGACACAGTGTGATATTTTGAAATAATCTCCTATGTTATACAGTTTTATAAAAAGTCATTTATTCTAATTTTCAAGGTGAATTTTTTGAAGCTGTTTTATACTTTCACAGCTGATCATTTTTCTCTGATCTCCGGCCTTATAAATGAATGAAAATTACCGCATAGTAGAAGTTGAGGAGGGTTTTGTTAGAGGATATATGAGTTCTTGTTAAATAGAATATTTTAGGTCCAAAAATATAGCTGTAAGAGTTTTGAATTCTTTCAGCTTCTGTCCCTTTTTTAATGCAATTAAAACTCCCTCTCTCTATACTTACATTCAATGAGAATCTTGGAGGAATGGGGTTAGAAATATGCACTCAAGTCACCATTTAGATTGTAAAGTGAAAATAAAGCAAACAAACCCAGATATCTTCATGTATGAACTGTTTCAATATGCTTCACTCATTTTAAAATAATGTTCAAAGTATCCTAATGGTTAGATTTTTCTACAAGTGTCTTTTATTTCCCCCGCTCTCTTAAATGAATTGGTTCAGCCCCCAAATACCAGGTGTAAGAAGTCTTTCCAAAAGGAGGCATATTAAATTTAATTTCTAAATATAAATTGAGGAATATTTATCCTGACAATTCTGAATTTCAATGAACAGTATAGTTACTGAGTTTTTACTTTGATGAGACATTATTTTAGCTTTTTCTGTGTTTATGAATTTTTACAATTCAGTTGTGACTTTTTACTGGTTCTCCCTTTCACGAAGGTAGATAATTTTCATAACACTGAAAATTGTCCTTCCAGTGGGAGTTTCTTAGTGTTTTGGAAAGTCCCCTAATCGCATCAACAGGAAACTCTTCTAGTGCATTTAAAATACAATTCAGTAACAATGGACCTGAAGATGAGTTACCTTGGCTCTGCTATCACTGGGTTTGGATGACAGTGGGATGAGCTTACAAAGGCTGGGGTAGCACTCAGAAAACGCCAGTCAAGACTAATACATGGAAGAACCAGGGTCTCTTCTAGGGATGGCCATGGGATAGTGCCAAGACATATGATACATAGTTGCAGATTTATGAAATACAGGCAATGTCCTGGAAAATTATGCTTTCACTTGTATGGAGTTTTCTTATATAACTATGAATATGTGTGTATCAGTGGCATCGTGTTACTTCTGAGTGTCTTAATTTGGGCTTCCATAGAAGTAGATTTTAAGATGGGGATTTGAGGCAAGGAGTTTATTTGGGAGATGATCCCAGGGTACACTGATAAGGAAATGATAAGAAAAGACGGGATAGGAGAGGACCCAGTAAATGGCCCATAATCGAGGAAGCTACCACTGTGAGTATCTGGAGTTTAATTCCACTGCGGAACTCTGGGAATCAGCATAGAACCAGCACCTCAGTGTGTGGTGATCTACTCCAGCAGCAATGGGAAAATCATGGGCTACCTAATCAAACACATAGCTGCTTCTGTCACTTCGAGTAAAGAAAACGTTGACCAGCATTTTAAAAATCATATCGATTTCCAAATATATATGTGGTGATAAATGCTGTGTTTTGAACATTGTAAAGAATTTGGAATTTGAGAAAACAACTGGTTTGGAATTCTGCCTAATTACTCTCTATTTGATCTCAGTTAACATTTAATTTCTCTTCGCTTTAAGTTCATCATCTAGAAACTAGTGACAATAATAATATTCTTGCCTCTCTCAGGAGTTTGTTGTAAGAATCAATTTAGGCAATTGACATGAAAGTACATTCTAGACTACAAAATAGTACATGCAGTCTTTTTTTTTTTTTTTTTGCGGTACGCGGGCCTCTCACTGTTGTGGCCTCTCCCGTCGCGGAGCACAGGCTCCGGACGCGCAGGCTCAGCGGCCATGGCTCACGGGCCCAGCCGCTCCGCGGCATGTGGGATCTTCCTGGACCGGGGCGCGAACCCGTGTCCCCTGCATCGGCAGGCGGACTCTCAACCACTGCGCCGCCAGAGAAGCCCAGTCTTTTTTTTTTAAACATCTTTATTGGAGTATAATTGCTTTACAATGGTGTGTTAGTTGCTGCTTTATAACAAAGTGAATCAGCTATAAATATACGTATATCCCCATATCTTCTCCCTCCTGCGTCTCCTTCCCACTCTCCCTATCCCACCCCTCTAGGTGGTCACAAAGCACCGAGCTGATCTCCCCGTGCTATGCGGCCGCTTCCCACTAGCTATCTGTTTTACATTTGGTAGTGTATATATGTCCATGCCACTCTCTCACTTCGTCCCAGCTTACCCTTCCCCCTCCCCGCGTCCTCAAGTCCATTCTCTACATCTGCGTCTTTATTCCTGTCCTGCCCCTAGGTTCTTCATAACCATTGTTTTTTAGATTCCATATATATGTGTTAGCATACGGTATTTGTTTTTCTCTTTCTGACTTACTTCACTCTGTATGACAGACTCTAGGTCCATCCACCTCACTACAAATAACTCAGATTTCGTTTCTTTTTATGGCTGAGTAATATTCCATTGTATATATGTGCCACATCTTCTTTATCCATTCATCTGTTGATGGACACTTAGGTTGGTTCCATGTCCTGGCTATTGTAAATAGAGCTGCAATGAACATTTTGGTACATGACTCTTTTTGAATTATGGTTTTCTCAGGGTATATGCCCAGTAGTGGGATTGCTGGGTCATATGGTAGTTCTATTTTTAGTTTTTTAAGGGACCTCCATACTGTTCTCCATAGTAGCTATATCAATTTACATTCCCACCAACAGTGCAAGAGGGTTCCCTTTTCTCCACACATTCTCCAGCATTTATTGTTTGTAGATTTTTTGATGATGGCTATTCTGACTGGTGTGAGGTGATACCTCATTGTGGTTTTGATTTGCATTTTTCTAATGATTAGTGATGTTGAGCATCCTTTCATGTGTTTGTTGGCAATCTGTATATCTTCTTTGGAGAAATGTCTATTTAGGTCTTCTTCCCATTTTTGGATTGGGCTGTTTGTTTTTTGATATTGAGCTGCATGAGCTGCTTGTAAATTTTGGAGATTAATCCTTTGTCAGTTGTGTCATTTGCAAATAGTTTCTCCCATTCTGAGGGTTGTCTTTTGGTCTTGTTTATGGTTTCCTTTGCTGTGCAAAAGCTTTGAAGTTTCATTAGGTCCCATTTGTTTATTTTTGTTTTTACTTCCATTTCTCTAGGAGGTGGGTCAAAAAGGATCTTGCAGTGATGTATGTCATAGAGTGTTCTGCCTATGTTTTCCTCTAAGAGTTTGACAGTGTCTGGCCTTACATTTAGGTCTTTAATCCATTTTGAGTTTATTTTTGTGTATGGTGTTAGGGAGTGTTCTAATTTCATTCTTTTACATGTACCTGTCCAGTTTTTCCACGATCACTTATTGAAGAGGCTGTCTTTTTTCTATTGTATACTCTTGCCTCCTTTATCAAAAATAAGGTGACCTTATGTGCGTGGGTTTATCAGTACAGGCAGTCTTAATTGGCTTTGTTAGCAAATGGTAGTGCCAAAGAGTTAATCTCAGAAATCAAAAATGCAAAAGATATGTTAAGCCACATAATTTTAGTCAATTTACAGATTTTGTAGTGTTTCTGAATAAATATGGCAAGTATATGTTATATTTATATTGAACAAGCCATAACTGTTAAAAGATTGACTGTTTCCTGAGAGTGAAAAATCTCATTGTTATTTTTCTATCATACATTTCAAAATTGCATTGTTTTCTATCCCTTCATTAGAAATGTTTTAAACCAATTCATTTATGTGGGAATAAAAACATTTCCGTGGTCTATCAGACATTGAACTCTGCATCATCTACTCTGGAGGGGTTATAAGACTGTGTTCTGATTCTAGATTTTCTAAAACTTTGGCAAAATCGGATTCTGAGTCTTCCTTTGCATCTGTGTTAATATTAGCAAACTTTCTTTGGGGGCTCAGCGAAGAACAAACCGTCTTTGATGAAAGGGTCATCCTAGCTGCCAGTGACCAAAAGCGGTGCCTGCTGAGAAGCTTTGTGGCAATACTCCAGACAGACAAGGATTCAGGGGTGAGGAATCCACACACTAATGAATTCCAGAAGGTGTGATTGCTGGCTTCTCTCTTCTTAAGCCCTAGCCATAACGCATTGGTGCTCAGGTTTTTTATCCTGTAGGCCATGCTTCATTCTTTGACATCCCCTGCCATTTCCCACCCCTACCTAAAAGAAGCCCCAAACAAAACAATAATAAACAATTTTGATTGTTTGATTTTTAGACAGCACTACCATCATACAGCCCTTAAGAATGCCACAGCTGCAACCTGTCACTTGGTATTTCAGCAGGATCAGGCTGGAGGCAAAAGAAAGGGGCAGGGAAGGCCAGGGTGTGTCAAAATTTTTCCTTCTTATAGATTTGAGTTCATTGCGGTCACTATCAGTGAGCTGTTTTGGACCTGTTTCTATGTGTTTAGTTCCTGCCCTTCATCAATAAATTGTAACTAACCCATTCACTGAACGCTGTATGCCTTGCACTGTAGTTTTTGGTCCTTAAAAATAACATCCGACCATAGGTATTACTGTTCTCATTTTACAAATGAGGAAACTGAGACTTCTAAGTCACGAATCTAGCTTGTAAGCGACAGAGCTGATGGACTTGGATATCTTAGCTCTTTCAGAATACCACCTCTCTTTTTATTAGCCAAGCTTCGATTCTTCTGTGAGAAAGTCATGTTTCTTACTTATGTGTGAGGGACACCCTTTTTGGCTATATAAAATGTGCACATTTATATCTTACGTGGAAAACTTTTTTTAGAGGATGTCCTCATCTTTGCAAGACTGTTGAACTAACAAAAGACTCAAGAAATTTCCATTTTAATAGTGAGTAGAATGAATGATTCTCTTTGCATTTTTCATCCCTTTATATCTAAGTGACTTTGCTCTGTCAAAAGATATCAGAGTGAAGGAGAAGACAGGTTTTTGTTGGCAGTGCCATTTGTATCTTTAGAGCTAGAAGATCTTGTCTGTATTACATGCAGATTATGGAAAGTCAGGAGACCATTACAAATGCCAGTATGAGCTATGTCTAAGCCACACCACCAATAGGAGAGGACTTACTCTTCAGGCCTCTATTTTCCATATAAATTTTGTCCTGCTTTTTCCTGGCATTTACAGGATCCTGGACAGTCTGATGTTTTCTGTTTGTTTAGTGTATTAAAATTTCTAAGAACTTCTTGATTAAATGTGTGGAGGTCTCCACTTTAATATTGAGGAGACTGAAGTATCCAGCCCAGGAAAGATCCATTTCAAAAGTTTTAATGCAACTTAATGGAAATATAAAGAAAAATTATTATATTTAGCAGTAATTTTGTATCACACTTTACAGAATGCAAGTTAAATTGGGCTTTTCTTGTTGGTCAGATTTTACAGATGAGGAAACCAAAGCAGACAGATGTAACATGAAATGTGAAATCAGTTCATCTTATTCTCTCTCTTTCTCTCCCCTCTCTTCCTCCTCTCTCTCTCTTTTCTTTATAGCTTTCGATCTAATGCTATTTATCTAGTACCTAAATATCCACTTTACTAATTGCTCTTCTGTATTTAATTCACAGACCATCTAAATATATGATATTATTGTTCTCAGTTTATAGCTGTAGTTAAAGAAACTGAGAATGATGTTCGGTAACAGCCCCAAATATTTTGTAGCATAACCTTGTAAAGCTCGAATTTGGATTTAGGTCTTTGTTTATTGCAGAACCATGCTCTATCTACAATGTCGGTTTGATTTGTTATTTTATAGCAAGGTAATTATTCATTACTTCAACAGTTACCTAAGAACTGTTTTTAAAACACAAAAAATCTTATTTTACAACAGATTTTACATATGTCATCACATGATAACGTGACCCATTTGAGGTCTATACAAAACTAATCTAGTGCAGTGTTAGTATAGTCTAAAATTTCCAGGATGTTTTGTTCACATTTTAATGTCTCGATACATACATAAAAAGCCTTTGCCAACCCCAAAGGAATTGTTTTAATATTTTGAGAAATATTAGGCTAAACCCAAGGTGTATCTAGGCAAAGTAAATATTGTTTGGTCTAAGCTGGCTTCTCCCTCCCTCCTGACCATCGTTTCATCTGCTCTCCTTATAAGCTGCTTAATGAAACAGAACTTGATCGTTATTTGCATGGTGTACTTAACAAGTCCCATCTTTGCTTCTGACCCAGAGTTTGCAGTCACATTCTTTATAGTTTTTGAAGGAAGACTGATTGTAATATTTCTTTAAAAAATGGTGGATTTGTTTTTATCTAATTTATCTCTGCTTTTATTTTTACTGTTACTAATTACGCAAAATAAGATTGGCATCACCATTCTTGTGTAAATCATTCAAATTAGTCTTTTTTTTTTTTTTTTTTTTGGTGGTACGCGAGCCTCTCACTGTTGTGGCCTCTCCCGTTGCGGAACACAGGCTCCGGACGCGCAGGCTCAGCGGCCGTGGCTCACGGGCCCAGCCGCTCCGCGGCATGTGGGATCTTCCCGGACCGGGGCACGAACCCGCGTCCCCTGCATCGGCAGGCGGACTCTCCACCGCTGCGCCATCAGGGAAGCCCAAATCAGTCTATTTTAACGCAGCGCCCTAGTGAAAAAGATCATATTCAGTTCATAACTTCAATTTGTATCCGTCTTGATTAGTTTTTAAAAAGTAATTTTAAAAAATGCATCTTATTTCCCTGTGCTTCCACTTTCAAAGCATATATACCCATGCTGTTAAATTTCACACATGACGTCACGGGATACAATCCCATGATACATTTTCATGATGTCAAAGCTTTGAATTATGAAATGGGAACCATGAAGCAGAAGCATATGCCTTATTCAGTGTGCGGTGCCATGCAGCAGTGAAATGATGCTGTGTATCCCCCTATTTACATATTCTTAAAGTGCATGTCTCCCTGGAAGCAAACCGCTCAAGCAGTAAGTAAATGTCTACATCCGGTTAATCAATTAAGCAAACAGGAGTTTATCAACGTCTGGCATCTGCCTTACTTTACTAGCTTTATGTGAATAACCGATGCCTGGTGACCTTTGATAATTTGGGGGGTTGCTTGGAATTTCGGCAGTGGTTTAATAGTGTCAGTGTGCTGTTGTGAATTTTGATATTGTAACCAACATCCTCTTGGTTGCTTTACTCACACTGAAAATCACAGCATCTTCCAACCAAAGTCTGTGTAGCCTTCTGTTTTAACACAGATACTCTAGCTTGCGCAACTTTCCAAAATATGAGCACCAAGAGAGAAAACAAGTCAAAATATAAGAATGATTATGGGAAGTGGGAGATTTTCAGAAGTACATTATTCAGCAAGTAACACACACTGAATCTTAGTAACTGCTAACTTAAACTTAGTTCAAAGGGAGTTTTTCCCCTTAAAAAACCTGTTACTGGTAAACTGCAAAGAACCAAGTAAAAACTGCCTAGTCTGGAAGGTTCCTGGCTGCTTCTGCTTTTCAGCAATAGAACTTCATCTCTTTCTCTGACATATTTATGTTCAGATTGTTCGGTTCCAAAGACTGTCCTCCTCTGCATTTTCTTTATAAGTTTGGAATTCCCAGAAGGGGGAACTTACGGGTGGAGCATTGGTTGCTTTGATGCCAGCAACACTGCTGTCTCAGATTAGGAGACACTGTCCACCTGCCATCTCTAGCACCTGGCCCTGTTCTTGCCAAATAAATACTTGTTGGAATAAATTGAATGTTTGGCCCTTCACGTCATTATAAGCAAGACTTACACCACCAATTGTGGAAAAATTTGAATAGAATTGACGAAGAGTAAAGTTGTTTTTAGAATTTTACAACTTAATAATTAGTGCCAACAAAATGCATGAGGATGATGACATGCAATTATGGAATACACTGAACGTTTAATCTTCAGAGTAACCCTGACGATAGTTATTAGGGAACATTTAAACCTAATAAAACTGTAACTGAGGATGATTATTAATAACAATTTGGAGATATATGTGATCCCAAATTCATGATCTTCCCTTAAACCATGCACTTAAAGATAATGAAGGAAGAGAAGAAGAAAACAGAAGGAACACTTAACTAAATAAGAGAATTAATTAATACTACATCATTTATAGCTTTTCTTCCTAAATTAGGTGGTTTCGTGCCAAGGAAAAGCATGAGGATCACTCCAGTTCACCTTTACTTTCCATTATGTAGGTCTTGGGTACAGTCCAGAGTTTTCTTCTTCTAATGAACAGCATGATCAGTAACAGTTGCACCAAACACTTCAATTTAAAATACACATTAAACGACTTTTCAAGTAAAGGTTACACTTTATCTTTTTTATTCTTCACAGCACGGTGTGTTTTAGGATGTATGGGACACTGCACATTCTTATTAGTTTACAATTAGGAGCTAGAGGTCTAAGGCATTCAGTAGCAATCTGGCAGTTTCCCAATTTCGGTGCTACTAAAGATAACCGTGGCAGATAAATCAAGCCCCAAAGTAGACCCTGGCCTGGATTTCTCACGTTTTAATATGCCTACAGAGTGTCCAAACACAGTCTTCATCAGTGTTGATTGTTCAGCTGGTACAGCCCTGGGCACTAAAGAGATTTACTTAAACTAAGTCATTATTCCAACAATTAAATCAGCTGGAATTAGCATAAGAATTGTTTTGTTTTCTGTTTCTTATATTAAGGATGTTTTTGTGCTACAGTGTTAGGATTGAAGTCAAATGAACGGAACCTTCCCTGTGTTCTATAGCTTTCCAATTTACTGTTAGAGGATTTCTTTTTTAACATCTTTATTGGAGTATAATTGCTTTACAATGGTGTGTTAGTTTCTGCTTTATAACAAAGTGAATCAGTTATACACATACGTATATCCCCATATCTCTTCCCTCTTGCGTCTCCCTCCCTCCCACCCTCCCTATCCCACCCCTCTAGGTGGTCACAAAGCACCGAGCTGATCTCCCTGTGCTATGCGGCTGCTTCCCACTAGCTATCTCTTTTACATTTGGTAGTGTATATATGTCCATGCCACTCTCTCACTTTGTCCCAGCTTACCCTTCCCCCTCCCCGTATCAAGTCCATTCTCTAGTAGGTCTGTGTCTTTATTCCCGTCTTGCACCTAGGTTCTTCTTGACCATTTTTCTAAGTGTCCATCAACAGATGAATGGATAAAGAAGATGTGGCACATATATACAATGGAATATTGCTCAGCCATAAAAAGAAACGAAATTGAGTTATTTGTAGTGAGGTGGATGGACCTAGAGTCTGTCATACAGAGTGAAGTAAGTCAGAAAGAAAAAAACAAATACTGTATGTTAACACATAAATATGGAATCTAAGAGGATGATTTTATATGGACAGTACATCAAATGGAGCTTTGGGTTTAAAAATGAGTACTTAGACTTTTCTATGTGGCAAAAACAAGATCCAATTTATAATAGATATTGGATAGTGACATTGATAAACTAAGAATGTAAAGCTAAATATTCATTAGCTTCTTTTTTCATTTTTTGGTTATCTCTCAAATTCAGGGAGTTCTCAACTCATTAATTAATGGATTAATAACTATACAACAAACATTTGTTGAGAACTTGCTGTTTATTCCTTGATCATTGAGTTATTCATTTAAATCAATAAGTATTAATTGAGGTCCTACTTATACATAAAGAACTGGTTATGGTGCAATGAAAAAAATTACCTGCAGTTGGGACAAATGAGCAGTTTTCTTTTGCTTAAGACATTTTTGGAATATTTACTTTGGAAAATGTCTCCATGAGCTATAGAGTTTTTTTTTTTTTCTTTTGAATAATCTAAATGATGCCAAATATAATAGCAGCCAAATCATTTGGAGCCAAGTCTGGTAATAGTGTAAGTGTTCCAGTTATTATGGAAGGCTGGTTTTGATCAAAGTGTCTATATAACTATAAAATGATGAGATGATTTTTTCCTTTGTATTCTGAAAACCATTTCAAACCGTTGGTTGTGGCTTGTTCCTAGCCCTTTTCACAGCCTCTGAGGACAAATCCTCCAGACAACTTATAAGAGGAGGAAGCTGATCCTAGCTTAGGGCTCCTTACATTTTCTTGCACAAGACTAAGGGATCTTGGGGTTGATTTCTTTGAGGACCAGTCTAACCATCATCAAGCTATAAACAGATGGTTGGTGCCATAAATCAGTGTGGAAACTAGCAAGTCACCATGTAATTTAAATGTGGCATTTGTGAAAACTCCTGCCTCTGATTTGTTTTGAGAAGGTGATCCGCAAAGTGACTTTAAATTCTTGAAAATCTGGTTTCAGCTACAGCAGAGGCACTTTGGCCCAGAGCCAACTTTGTGCAAAATATCTTCTCAGTCACTTGTCCATCACAAGTTATTAAAATTACAAAGCATAACCACATATTAGCCTGCCATCTAGAATCAGAAGTTTCAACCCATTACTTATCCTGTTCTATTTCTTAAAATATTTTTTTCACATCTTTATTGGAGTATAATTGCTTTACAATGGTGTGTTACTTTCTGCTTCATAACAGTGTGAATCAGTTATACATATACATGTATCCCCATATCTCCTCCCTCTTGCGTCTCCCTCCAACCCTCCTTATCCCACCCCTCTAGGTGGTCACAAAGCACCGAGCTGATCTCCCTGTGCTACGTGCCTGCTTCCCACTAGCTAGCTACTTTACATTTGGTAGTGTATATATGTCCATGCCACTCTCTCACTTCGTCCCAGCTTACCCTTCCCCCTCCCTGTGTCCTCAAGTCCATTCTTTACATCTGCATCTTTATTCCTGTCCTGTCCCTAGGTTCTTTAGAACCTTTTTTTTTTTTTTTTTTACATTCCATACAGATCTGTTAGTATACGGTATTTGTCTTTCTCTTTCTGACTTACTTCATTCTGTATGACAGACTCTAGGTCCATCCACCTCAATACAAATAACTCAATTTCGTTTCTTTTTATGGCTGAGTAATATTCCATTGTATATATGTGCCACATCTTCTTTATCCATTCATCTGTTGATGGACACTTAGGTTGGTTCCGTGTCCTGGCTATTGTAAATAGAGCTGCAGTGAACATTGTGGTACATGACTCTTTTTGAATGATGGTTTTCTCAGGGTATATGCCCATTAGTGGGATTGCTGGGTCGTATGGTAGTTCTATTTGTAGTTTTTTAAGGAACCTCCATACTGTCCTCCATAGTGGCTGTACCAATTTACATTCCCACCGACAGTGCAAGAGGGTTCCCTTTTCTCCACACCCTCTCCAGCACTTATTGTTTGTAGAGTTTTTGATGATGGCCATTCTAACTGGTGTGAGGTGATACCTCATTGCAGTTTTGATTTGCTTTTCTCTAATGATTAGTGATGTTCAGCATCCTTTCATATGTTTGTTGACAATCTGTATATGTTCTTTGGAGAAATGTCTGTTTAGGTCTTCTGCCCATTTTTAGGTTGGGTTGTTTGTTTTTTTGATTTTGAGCTGCATGAGCTGCTTGTAAATTTTGGATATTAATCCTTTGTCAGTTGCTTCATTTGCAAATAGTTTCTCCAATTCTGAGGGTTGTCTTTTGGTCTTGTTTATGGTTTCCTTTGCTGTGCAAAAGCTTTTAAGTTTCATTAGGTCCCATTTGTTTATTTTTGTTTTTATTTCGATTTCTCTAGGAGGTGGGTCAAAAAAGATCTTGCAGTGATGTATGTCATAGAGTGTTCTGCCTATGTTTTCCTCTAAGAGTTTTATAGTGTCTGGCCTTACATTTAGGTCTTTAATCCATTTTGAGTTTATTTTTGTGTATGATGTTAGGGAGTGTTCTAATTTCTTTCTTTTACATGAACTGATGTAAATCAGTCCAGTGTTCCCAACACCACTTATTGAAGTGGCTGTCTTTTCTCCATTGTATATTCTTGCCTCCTTTATCAAAAATAAGGTGACCATATTTGCGTGGGTTTATCTCTGGGCCTTCTATCCTGTTCCATTGATGTATATTTCTGTTTTTGTGTCACTACCATACTGTCTTGATTACTGTAACCTTGTAGTATAGTCTGAAGTCAGGGAGCCTGATTCCTCCAGCTCCAATTTTCTTTCTCAAGATTGCTTTGGCTATTTGGGGTCTTTTGTGTTTCCATACAAATTGTGAAATTTTTTGTTCTAGTTCGGTGAAAAATGTCATTGACAGTTTGATAGGGATTGCATTGAATCTGTAGATCGCTTTGGGTAGTATAGTCATTTTCACAATGTTAATTCCTCCAATCCAAGAACATGGTATATCTCTCCATCTGTTTGTATCATCTTTATTTTCTTCATCAGTGTCTTATAGTTTTCTGCATCCAGGTCTTTTGTCTCCTAGGTATTTTATTCTTTTTGTTGCAATGGTAAATGGGAGTGTTTCCTTAATTTCTCTTTCAGATTTTTCATCATTAGTGTGTAGGAATGCAAGAGATTTCTGTGCATTAATTTTGTATCCTGCTACTTTACCAGATTCATTGATTAGCTCTAGTAGTTTTCTGGTAGCATATTTAGGATTCTCTATGTATAGTATCATTGCATCGGCAAACAGTGACAGCTTTACCTCTTCTTTTCCGATTTGGATTCCCTTTATTTCTTTTTCTTCTCTGATTGCTGTGGCCAAAACTTCCAAAACTATGTTGAATAATAGTGGTGAGAGTGGGCAACCTTGTCTTGTTCCTGATCTTAGAGGAAATGGTTTCAGTTTTTCACCATTGAGAACAATGTTGGCTGTGGGTTTGTCATATATGGCCTTTATTATGTTGAGGTAAGTTCCCTCTATGCCTACTTTCTGGAGGGTTTTTATCACAAATGGGTGTTGAATTTTGTCAGAAGCTTTTGCTGCATCTATTGAGATGATCATATGGTTTTTATTATTCTCTTTGTTAATATGGTTTATCACATTGATTGATTTGCATATATTGAAGAATGCTTGCATTCCTGGGATAAACCCCACTTGATCATGGTGTGTGATCCTTTTAATGTGCTGTTGGATTCTGATTGCTATTATTTTGTTGCAGATTTTTGCATCTGTGTTCATCAGTGATATTGGCCTGTAGTTTTCTTTTTTGTGACATCTTTTTCTGGTTTTGGTATCAGGGTGGTGATGGCCTTGTAGAATGAGTTTGGGAGAGTTCCTCCCTCTGCTATATTTTGGAAGAGTTTGAAAAGGATAGGTGTTAGCTCTTCTCTAAATGTTTGATAGAATTCGCCCGTGAAACTATCTGGTCCTGGGCTTTTGTTTTTTGGACGATTTTTAATTAATTAATTTTTTTTTTTTTTCGGTATGTGGGCCTCTCACTCTTGTGGCCTCTCCCATTGCGGAGCACAGGCTCTGGACGCGCAGGCTCAGCGGCCATGGCTCACGGGCCCAGCTGCTCTGCGGCATGTGGGATCTTCCTGGACCACGGCATGAACCCGTGTCCCCTGCATCAGCAGGCAGACTCTCAACCACTGCGCCACCAGGGAAGCCCTGGACGATTTTTAATCACAGTTTCAATTTCAGTGCTTGTGATTGGTCTGTTTATATTTTCTATTTCTTCCTGGTTCAGTCTCGGAATGTTGTGCTTTTCTAAGGATTTGTCCATTTCTTCCAGGTTGTCCATTTTATTGGCATATAGTTGCTTGTAGTAATCTCTCATGATCCTTTGTATTTCTGCAGTGTCAGTTGTTACTTCTCTTTTCATTTCTAATTCTGTTGATTTGAGTCTTTTCCCCTTTTTTCTTCATGAGTCTGGCTAATGGTTTATCAGTTTTGTTTATCTTCTCAAAGAACCAGCTTTTAGTTTTATTGGTCTTTTCTTAAAATATTTTAAAACCTTCTTCTCAAGCTGGGGTGTACTCCCACCTTTTGCCTGAGTTGAGCGTCTTACTCTGTCAAGTGGACATTATAGAGACTTCTGTTCAATTTATCATCCTCAAAATCAATAAACTTAATTCGGCAGCCACAGAACGTTTAACGATATCTCTCAAAGTTTGCTAAACATTCTGCTCATTTTCTGCTTTCCGCATCTGCAGCTTATAAAGATACAGAAATATGTTCTGAACTAAATTTAGTAATATAATGTAATTACATATAATGGAACTCATGGATTACTTTTAAATAGCCACTAAGGAATAAAATGTGAAAAATAAATTATAAGGAATTAATATGATTTCCCAGGGAGTGTTTTTTTTGCGAAAAAAAACAAAGCTATCATATAAAAGTTTTATAACTAGACTATCTTTATGATTATTCTGTTCAGAACACTACATTGTTATTTGTGGCCTTTTTTTTATCAGATGAAGGAAGGTATTTCTCCTTTTCAAATAATTTTTAATTATGAGTATTACATGGATACTAAAAGATGAATTCTTTTTTTAGAAACACAATAAATTCTGGATTAATCTAGATCTTATTGATCTGAAAAACATCTCACATTTAACATTTTATGTTAAATTAACAATTACAGAATATTTTCAAACTTATTTTATAATAATTCCCTCCCCTTTAGTAAATTTTTATATTCATTTACATTTCTTTTTCAATGTTGGTTTACATGTCAGGGTGTTTATTAGTTAATGTAACAAACTGTGTGGTCTTTTAATTAATACTACCACTCAGGTTTATAAATAATACGTTTTGTATAACCATTTAGAATTTGTACACTGATACATTAGATATTTTTTTAAGAAGAGTTTTTTTTAAAAAACAATTATCATTTGTTGAACTAGTAGAATCATTATTTTAAAATGCATCCTTAAAAATAAAATGAGTTATGATTCACTGTGTAGCTTACTAATAAATATTTAGTCTATAGTTTTCTTCTTTGTGTTTCTTCTATGTCTGTGTGTTTAGCTAAGAATTGTTTTTAATTTGGTTAACAGTACCCCATTTAGGAATATGAAAAATGTTGAAGCAATTACAAAATACTTAACAATTTTGTAAAAGAAGCAGCATTTTAAAAATCACAACAAAAGATATTCTCATTGAAATGAATTTTTATATCCAAGATAATCTTTCATTCCTTATATGTGTGTAAGTTTAACTTTAAAATAAATACTTCTCTCGCAGCCTCAGAGAAAATAGTTTCATACTTATACAGTGTTTATTATGTATACCAAGAATTACACTGAATTCTAATGCACATCATCTCTTTTAATCATCACAAGTCGTGAGGCAGCTGCGTTTATTATATCCTTTTTAGAGTAGAATTAATTGAGGCACAAAGAGACTAAATAATGTATATGCAGCTGAGTTTTACCTCTAAGGCTAGATCTAAAATCTAGGCTTTTAACTTATATATTGAGTGCATAGACAGACTAATAGTTATTTAAAGTTACAATTCGAGAGAAAACACCACAAAATCTATCTATAGGCTAATTAAAGAAAATATGGTCACTTTATTATGAAAACCTCACTTGAAATGTGGGTGAACTTTAACAAATAATGAAATTCAAAGCTATCTATTGTCTAAAAGCATGCAGTCTTTTATTTTTGTATTAGTGATTTAGGTGCAAATTATTCCAATATTTTTCTTCTCATTCAAGAAAAAATTTTCAGAGCTGGAGCCCTTACAGAATTCTCTGCTTACAAAAATTAAGGCATAAATCTCCCTGGAGGAGATGATCCTCAAAAGGGGAGATGGTGCCTTTGCTCTAGCAGGAAAGAATGGAAGTAAATCCATTTTTGAATAAACAGGTACCCCTTTTTCAATTAAGACCAATTAATTTCCAAAGCCTTTGCTATTTTCCATATTACAGAGAGCTATTAAAATGTGCCAGTTTACATAAGATAGATTTCAAAAGACTATGAGAAAGAATTTTACATACCTCACGGAAACAATAGTCTTTTCAAATAGTAATTTTGGAACTGAGCCAAATGGCAAGCACCCCCTGAAGCAGTAGGTGTGATGCTACTTGGCCCAATGTCCCTTCACACTTGTAGGTCAGTATTAGGTCCCCCAAGATTAAACCTCACGGTATTCTATTCAAAGTGTCAGCATTCATAAGCCTGCAGTTGCAAGCTCTTATATGTTTCACAATCTCTTACTCCACTGAATTCCTATGCACCAAAATAGGCAAAGATAAGAATTTAGTTTCTGGGAAGATTTCCTTTAAGAGCCTCTGTCCAAAGCATCCAGTGCTGAAGAAAAAGAAAAGGTAGTGGTGGTGTATATCTGCTAATATTTTGTTTCTTTTTCTTTTCTGTCTTATAATATATAAAGAATAGAACTGGGTCAAAAACCTATGAGTCAGAATTCTATCTTTTTACATGCAAAAGATTTTCACTGTTCTGAATAATGCAAGTTATTTTATACTGTTGAAATTTAAATTGTTAAAGTAAAAACACATGCAGTCACCACTTTTACCGAGGTGAAGTAGAAAGATTACAAAGCAATCTTATTTTTGATCCTGAAAGTGTGGATAAAAGTGTTGGATAAGAGAGAATGATGTTTGAAAAATATGTGAAGAAAAATAAAGAATGAAAGACAGATTTTCATTGTACCCGAAAGACTAGTTTTGAGAACTGTTAATAGAAGTTGGGGAATTGAAAGGTGTGTTTGAATCTATTTAGAGTTAGTATGTGTTGTAGGAAGAAGCTCCAAGAGAAGAGAGAACTGAATATTGCCAGAAAAAAGGTTCCCTGTAGATTGAAAAATAAACAGCAAAATTCCATTACAGAGGAATCCACTGGAAACTCTTTCCAAGCAAGGAATGGCCCCTTCAACAGCTATAGACGACATCTTTAGCGAAATCAGAAATAGTTGCCTTGCCAGTAGTTTAAAGGAAAAGGAAGAAACTTCTGCCTTTGTACAGTCATAAAATGATCATTGTCTTTAATATTTTCTTAAAATTATTATTATAAGTCCACATACTTAGAAGTTGGGTAAACATTTCTCCACAACCATTTTATTAATGACATCCTAAACTTTGCATGTGAGTATATAATTTATAATGAATATGTTTATATACGTATACATACAGACAACATATTATATTTATTTTAAACATTTTCTTTTCAAATAATTTTATACTCCTTTAGGTTTCTCCTACTTTTGCAGTTTTTACCCGTTTCTTATAGTCTACAAATTCCTTTCACTCACTTTTCCTAAAAGTAATTAGTCAATGCTGACTACAAATTAGGTTTTGTAAAAGTAGTTGTTTTTATTTAAAAATATAACCATCACGAAATTGTTGTGCATTTTTTGTTACCAGTCTAAAGATGGGTTTTCTAACATAAGAATGTGATAGTTCCTTCTATTTATTGAGTGCTTGTATTGAGCACAATATAACTCATTTATTGTAACTATTAAATGTTTTTAAATTATAAAATATTTGCTAAAATTACAGATGATAATGTAGCAGACCACCATGTAGTTTTCACCTAAACCCGAAGTAGACTTGACTTTCTTATTCAATCTTTTACTTAATCGTACTTTGCATGTGTCTATAAAAACAAATCAATAGAACAACTTTGTATACAAGTATTAAAATCAGTATCTTTTTAATGGGAAAACAAACCCAGAGAATTTTAGTAACTCTTCCAAAGTTGCTTAGCTAGTAACAAAGCCCAAATTTGACCGCAGTTTACCACTTTTCTCAAGTCCTGCAAGATAGTACAATATTGCTCTCAACTCAGAAGGTAAAAATCATACTATTTGAAATGAAAAAAGAAGAGGAATCTCATGAAGTCCTGTGTGTACCAAACAGTTTTTTCTAGGAAAAAGCTAAATTATATATTTAACTTTTTAAAGAAAAAACAGTAATGTTAAGGTTGTGTTTCCGCTTTAAACTGACCTGTTAGTTTCTATTGGTGTAAGTACTTTGAGGATGTTTAAAATTTTACTTTAGCCTTCAGTTTACATATATTTAAATTTTAGTTAGGTTTAGGTTCCATTCTTTTTAATTAAGATATAATTACATATAGAGAAATTCACCCTTTATAGTGAGTTTTGATAAATTATATACATGTGTTAACCATTGACACAGTCAAGATGTAGAGTAGTTCAGTCAGCGCCCTCTCCAAAAATTGTTGCCTTGGACCACTTTGGAGTCAACCTTTTTCTCCACCTCCAGCCTTTAGCAACCACTGCTCAGATCCGCTCCCTGTAGGTTTGCCTATTTCAGGATGTTATATAAAGAGAATCATACAGCAAGGAGCCTTTTGAGTCTGGCTTCTTTTACTCATTATAATTCAGTTGAGATTTCTCTATATTGTTGCAAATATCAGTAGTTCCTTTTTATTGCTGAAATAATATTCCATTGTATGGGTGTATCATAGTTGTATCCATCTACTCTCTTAAAGGACATTTGCATTGTTTTCAGTTTTCATGATTATGAATAAACTCTCTGTAAATGCATGTGTACAAATTTTTATGTGAACTTAAATTTGCGTCTCAATTAAATAAGTATCTTGGAGTAGTATGGCTGCTAAGCATATGTTTAACTTTATAGGAAACCACCAAACGGTTTTTACAAAGTGGCTGTACAATGTTACATTTCCATCTGCGATATGAGATTCCAGTCTCTCCACATACTTGTTAGCACTTAGTATTGTATTTTTTTAAATTGTATCCATTCTAATGGATGTGAAGTGGCATCCTGTGAAGGTTATAAGGACCATTTCCCTGATAATCAATGACGTTGAGCATTTTTTCATGCAATTATTTGCTGTCTGGTAATCTTCTTTGGTTAGGTGTTTGATCAGATCTTTTGCCCATTTTTGTTGTTGTTTTCTTACCATTGAATTTGAATGGAAATTTTTATATTTTGGAATGAGCTTTATCAGATATGTTTAAGTCATGTATTCATGCCTTTTTCAGCCACTTTCATGGATTCCACTAGAAGGTGAGGCGGTTTCAAAGTCTGTTCTCAAAAACTGGAGAATCTTGGATCTTGGATTTTGTGATTGTTATTAATATTTGGCTCCCTTGAAAACCTCCTGTAGGTGCGTTTTTAGTAGTCTCTTTCTTGTCAGGGTTCCTCAAATCTGTATCTCAGAGACCCCCAAACCCAAGTTCATTCTTTTAACAAATTAGAAAGAACTGGTTAGGAAAATTCTCAATCTCTTGGGTTAGACATCAACCAATGACTCACCACCTCTCTGTCTCATCCACCTGTTCTCTGCCCTGCACGCTGCTAGACCAGTCACCACCCTCGCTCAAGTGCCCAGTGACGCAGCTTTTCGGTTGTCATCTTACAAACTGTGCAGAAGAATTAGACTTCCTTTTTTTTTTTTTAGCTTTTTAAATTTTTATTTATTTATTTATTTATTTTTGGCTATGTTGGGTCTTCATTTCTGTGCGAGGGCTTTCTCTAGTTGCGGCGAGTGGGAGCCACTCTTCACCGCGGTGCTCTGGCCTCTCACTATCACGACTTCTCTTTTTGTGGAGCACAGGCTCCAGACGCGCAGGCTCAGTAGTTGTGGCTCATGGGCCTAGTTGCTCCGCGGCATGTGGGATCTTCCCAGACCAGGGCCCGAACCCGTGTCCCTGCATTGGCAGGCAGATTCTCAACCACTGCGCCACCAGGGAAGCCCTAGACTTCCATTTTAAACTATTCCCTCCCTCCAGAAACACTTTCTTATCTTTCGATTCCATGACCATACCTCTTTCTGCCTCTCCTTTGGCTATTTCACTGGTTCATCCTCTGGATTCTGAATGTCAGGTTGTAGCTCCCCAACCTATGTTCTGTGCAGCTCTCTGCTCACTCTGTACCTTCTTAACCGCACACGTGGCTTCATTTTCCAACCAGACACATAGACAGCTGTCATATTTAAATTTACAGGATAGGCTTCTCCTGATCAATAGAACCATATATCCTACTGCCACCTCATTTCCACATGGATGTCTTAAATGCTTCCCAACTAGCATGTCTAAAATGAATCTTTTTTTTTTGTTTCTCTTTTATTATTAACTTGTATTGGAGTATAGTCGCTTTACAATGTTATGTTACTTTCTGCTGTACAACAAAGTGAATCAGCTATATGTATACACATATCCCCTCTTTTTTAGATTTCCTTCCCATTTAGGTCACCACAGATCACTGAGTAGAGTTCCCTGTGCTATACAGTAGGTTGTCATTAGTTGTCTATTTTATGCCTAGTAATTTATATATGTCAATCCCAGTCTCCCAATTTATCCCACCCTCCCCCACCTTGGTATCCATACGTTTATTCTCTACATCTGTGTCTGTATTTCTGCTTTGCGAGTAAGTTCATCTGTACCATTTTTCTAGATTCCACATAAAAGCGATATTATACAAGATTTGTTTTTCTCTTTCTGACTTACTTCACTCTGTATGACAGTCTCTAGGTCCATCCACGTCTCTGCAAAGGGCACAATTTCGTTTCTTTTTATAGCTGAGTAATATTCCATTGTATATATGTACCACATCTTCTTTATCCATTCATCTGTCGATGGACACTTAGGTTGCTTCCATGCCCTGGCTATTGTAAATAGAGCTGCAATGAACATTGTGGTACATGACTCTTTTGTTTGTTTGTTTGTTTGTTTGTGGTACACGGGCCTCTCACTGTTGTGGCCTCTCCCGTCACAGAGCACAGGCTCCGGACGCGTAGGCTCAGTGGCCATGGCTCACAGGCCTAGCCGCTCCGCGGCATGTGGGATCTTCCCGGACCGGGGCACGAACCCGTGTCCCCTGCATTGGCAGGTGGACTCTCAACCACTGCGCCACCAGGGAAGCCCACATGACTCTTTTTGAATGATGGTTTTCTCAGGGTATATGCCCAGTAGCGGGATTGCTGGGTCATATGGTAGTTCTATTTTTAGTTTTTTAAGGAACCGCCATACTGTTCTCCATAGTGGCTGTATCAGTTTACATTCCCACCAACAGTGCAAGAGGGGTTCCCTTTTCTCCACACCCTGTCCAGCATTTATTGTTTGTAGATTTTTTGACGGTGGCCATTCTGACTGGAATCGGTATTTGCCCTCAAAATGGGTCCTCCCATAGTCTTCTCTTTTCATCCTTTGTCGCACACTCTAGAAACTGGGTTTTCACATGGACATTTTCCCGTCTCCCTCACTGTGCAAATATAAACGAAGTAGTCCAGGTTTCAATGCCCAATAGCTCTCCAATTACCAGACTCCATGTCCACAAAGAGAATAGTCTCGCATACACAATAACTTAAGTACTTGTTGAATAGTGATAACTGCAATTGCCACATGTTAAAAAAGTGAATAATCAGGAGCCAAGAGACGAATTTAAAAATATTGCTTAAATGCCTGAAGAAAAAATACGCCTCTAAGAAATTGTTTTGCCTGTATGTGTTTATCTCACTTTGGTGTCAGTAATAACGGCTTCATCGAATAAGATGGTACGTGTATTCTTCCTACTTTATTTTTTCAAAGTGTTTGTGTAAGTTTGGTATTATTTCTTCTGCTGTTGATGTTTCATAATGTCTTCTCTAATAATATCTGAAAATATTATAGGATTTTTCTTTAAGGGTTATTCTACTTCCTGTATTTTCTGTTTTTGTTAGATTCCATTTGTTTGTTTTATTTCTCTTTTTGTTACATTGGAGATTTCCCTCAAATTTCTTACCTTCCTTTGCTGTTGTTATTGTTTATATTTAAGGCTGAATCACTGAAAAAAATCAGCAGAAGTTCCCTCTGGGTGTGGAGCTAGTCAACTGATAGGATTTAATATAGAGCGAGTGGGTAGACATCTGGGGTTTTTTTCCCTCACTGGGGGAGACATCTCTGTAAGCAACTATATATCTTTTCCCTGTGGCCACAGAGACTCTCCAGAGAAAAAACATTCTATGACTTCGGTGGGCGGGGGTAGGTGTGCACGGTGGTGGACGGCTACTGAGGGTGTGTGAGTCCGGCTGCCAGCCAGGATGGGGACCAAGCAAAGTAAGGAGCTTGAAAATGTACTGTTTTCTGCGTAGGCTTTTCCTTAGTTCTCTCTTCTTTTCAGTGAGTCTTGTCCTGCTTTTCGCTCTCCTAGTGACCCTGGGTCTGGAGCTGTCTCTTTCAGTTTCTCCCTGGAATGAGCCTCTAGGATCAGGCTAGGATTTCAGAGACTTATCTCCTTGACTGGGTGGAGGGGATAAATGGAGTATCTGAGGGCTCAGTTTGGGCTTTACATTAACTTCAACCAGTCTCCCCGTGTTCACCTGTTTCTTCACCTCCGTTTAGCCAAGTACCTATGAGTAAATACATTTGTGGATCTGAGGCATAAAATGACTTGCTTCTTCCCAGCTCCAGGCACATGGTTTTCAGCTCTGTCTCCTCTGATAACACTTCTATGTATTTATCTTAAAATAAACATCAGTATCTTTCATCTACCATGCTCTCCTATCCTGTTCTTTTTACCTCTGTGCTCATAATACATTACCCCTACTTTAGGGTGAAGCTCTGGGGAGGAAAGCAGAGCTGTACGATTGCTTTGAATTTGCCAAATTTAACTGGAAGTTGAAAGATAAATTTTTCATTCATGACCGACTTGGTTTTAGCTCTGATGCCAATAAATATCGTTAGTAAACTTTAAAAAATGTGTGTAGAAGCATCAGCTCTATCGGAAAAACTGAAACCAACTAGATGACAGGTTTTGATATTACTTCATCATACATTTGTCATGACCCATGACTGCTTATGCTCATTGACTGATACAAGAATCGACACATTAGAAATGTTATGTCTAGTGATATTTTACCATCGCAAGGGGAAGGCTATATAAATTAAATATTTAATTCTCACTGATACTGAACTCATGGTCCTTACCCCTAAATTTTCTATGAACTTTGTGGTTGTTGATTTTGGTTTTTCGTTTGGTACCCTTTTGCTTTGGGTCTTTGGCAAGCACCTCTGTCCTTATGTCCTTTTCACCTTTGTTTTCTGGGTGGCAGGACTTCCATTCTGATGAAATGGGGATAGTTATAAACTTCTATTACTTTTTCTAGCCAATAAGAGGTTAGGGCCAGACAGGGTACGTGACAGTCCAGTAAGGCTCTGTGTACTAGAGATACAGAGGTGGTGAAAGGAAGATCATTCTCCAACATCCTGGACTTTAGATCCCTGCGTTTGAGGAATAAAATGAATGGCAGCCTTATAGAGCTCTGCAATGCTTTTGATAACCTTTATGATGTGAGGCAAAAAGGAGCTAAAAGTGTAATGTTTCAGTTACAACATAATTCTGTGTTTCCTGTTCATGCCCCAAACTACTGACTTCAGAATGTATTTCTGAGGCCATGTGCTTTAATTCACTTTGCATTACCTCAAGGGGGAAAATGCAATTAAGTGCTTAAAAAATTTCCACTTAAAATATAAAATGAATAGAGTCTTCCTTAATCCAATATTATTTATATATCTTTTCATGGATAAACACTTGTTTTGTGACTTTTTATGAAGTCTGTGTGGATCAGACTTTCTTTTTTTCCTTCTTTCTTTCTTGTATTCCTGGATTTAAAATTTTTTTCCTATCCATACATGATTTTTGAGTATGAAAATAAGATAGAGAAAACTATTCAGATTAAAGTATTGTGGATTTCCTATGTTTACTATCTACCATTGACTTAACCTTGTCAAAGAGTTTAAATATTAAATGTTGAAATAGTTAAAATAAAAATCTTGTACTGTTTTTCAATATTATTTTTAAAAAGAAAATTGTGTTTATTTTCTTATTCCTTGATTCAGTTTAAACAGGAAACTCTTTCCTAAATGATCTTTCCTTTGTCATCTTAAGAAAAAAAATACATCATTATCAGTAATTACTTTGGGGCCATTTTAATAAGATTTGAGTTAAATTACATTTAAATATTTTTCTAACGTTTTGGGTTTAGGAAAGCATTATTTATAGAGTTCTTCCATGTCATGAAAAATGACAGGAAACTGATTTTAACCTATCCTACTCTTTCATTTATTCTTTGCCTAAATTCCATATGCCAGCCTACAAAGGTAGTAGACAGTAGGCAATAAGATAGGCATGCAAGGGAGTAAATAAGAGTAAATAAGCTAGTGTTTGCAATGTCTGAAATAATATGGAGGAAACAAAAAGGTGCTGAAATAGTTTATGTCAATTAGGATATCTAGTTACAGTGGATGGAAAGCTGCAGTAATTATGTGACCTTACAGTTGAAGTCTCAACGAAGAGAAAGCACCACTCGTGTATAGTGCCTCGACATACAATTTTAGGAATGGAACAGATTTTTCTGAGGTTTTAAATTTGAAAAAAGCTTGGCATTTTGGAGATACCAGTGTTCTATGACTGAGGGTGGGAATGATATGAGATGAGATTGGAGCATTGATGGGAGTCAGATGCTCAGGGCCTTAGATTGGATTTTATCTGATGTCTAAGCCACCAAAACCTGGATGAGTGGGATCATTCCATCAATGAGTGTTTTTCAAGGATTCTTGTGATTTGTGGGTGGAGAGTCCATTGGGGGGGTAAACAGAGCAGCTGAGAAGATCAGTTATGAAGGTAATGCAGTAAATCAGGCGAGAGATATTGGTGGCGGAAACTAGGAGGTCAGCAAAGGACATGGAGAAAAATTGCTATATTTTAGAGGTAAGATTATTAGTACTGGCTGATACATTATATTTAGGAGTAAAGGAAAGAGAGATAAGTGTTAATTCCCAGACTCTTGAATGAGCAATAGGTTAGTAAGTTTTAATGAACTGGGAAAAACCCGGGAGGAAATGCATTTGGAGAGGAAATTCATCAATTCCGTTTTAGATGTGTTAAGAATGAGACCTTAAGAAACCTAATCATTTTCTCAGGGTTGGGAATGGATGACGATACTCAGAAAGAAGTGTAAGGAGGATGTAAGGGAACTATTTCTGAGCCCTGAGAACGCAAACATTCAGGATTATGTATCAGAGAAGTCAGCAGAGGTTACTGATAATAACAGCCACTAAAGGAGAAGGAATAGCAGAAAAGTGTGACTCAGGGAGAAACAGAACTCATGGTTTTGGAATAAGAGCAGGTGATCCGCAGGATGGAGGTGTGAAGTATGGTGGGGTACAGAGGGTTCGCACAGAAGCTGTGGGAAGCCAGTTCCAGTGGGTTAATTGTGGGAGCCTTGACAAGTGATTAGGAGGTAGGAAAAGCACAGATACAGACAGAACATTCCAGAATGGAAGCTGTGAAGGAGAACAGAACAATGGCAATAGCTCAGTAGGGATGTGGGCTTACACAGGGTTTTCTTCTGCTTGTTGATGCTTTTGTTTGTGTTTATTTTTTAAAATCTGGGAGAACCACAGTTTCCTATGCTAATAGGAACAGTACAGTAGAGAAAGAGCGAGAGAAAGACTGAACAAGAGGAGTAGTGTTGCTAGAACAGGATGGTTCCAAGCACCTGTAGGGTTGCTAGCTTTTTGTTTTGGTTTGGTTTGGTTTGGTTTGGGTTTTTTTGCGGTATGAGGGCCTCTCACCGTTGTGGCCTCTCCCGTTGCGGAGCACAGGCTCTGGATGCACAGACTCAGTGGCCATGGCTCACGGGCCCAGCCGCTCCGCGGCATGTGGAATCTTCCCAGACCGGGGCACGAACCCGCGCCCCTGCATCGGCAGGCGGACTCCCAACCACTGCGCCACCAGGGAAGCCCGGGTTGCTAGCTTTGGACAGGATGAGGAGAAACATTTTACTCGCTCTGTATCTGAGTTGCTCTTTAACATCTGTTTCCTTTACGAAGTGTGAGGTAGGTTTGTCCACTGAATGCAGGAGTGAGGGAATGGAAGTAAGTGGAGATGGTTTGAAATTAGCATGGGAATAAACCAGCATGGGATAAATGAACTGGTGGTGAGCACTGTTAAAGGAAGACTTATTCTGACACTGGCTAACACCCTAAGGAAGACTACTGAGAACTTCATCAGGGTTGAGCGGAGTTGTTTCTGAAGTAAGCAGCTGGGGATCTAGGAGTACCTGGCTTGATAAGGGAATGGCTGTGGTTCCCCCAAAACTGAGAGGTCCTGTCCCCAGAAAACAGTCCAGATCCGGAACGCTGAACTCTCATCATTCATCTGCGCTGAACGCAGCAGACCCTCATCATTCTTCTAGCTCGGTTACCTACTGAGTGTGTATGCTCAGCATACCCCACCACACACACACACATGCACTCTCACACACACACACACTGTCACACAGACTCACACACACACTCACACATACGCACACCCCTTTCAGAGCCAGAGTGCAACTGTGGTCCAAAATCAGTACCAAAGAAAAATAAGTAGTTGAGTAAATGAATTTATAAGTAAAAGCATGCTTAGAATTTATGCTTCTGCTATTTTGAAAAAAAATCCTTGAATGGGTTTTAATTATAAAGAGAAATTTAAGAGCTCAAAGGTTAGTAAAAATGCAAAATGAAATTTTTGTGTTTTCAGACACAGTACTTCTGGTTAAATAAGTTAACTTTGCTTTACTCAACATTGTTTCATAGCAACAAATTCCCCCCACCCCCGCCGACACTTTGGTAAATAATCTGGAACCTTTTAGACATAGAAGCACATAAGGAACAAAAAATTTAATCTGGACGTAATTGCAATATACAAAACAGGTATGCCTTAAAATTAGCAAATTCTTTGGAAAAAAACAAGTTTGAGGATCTTATAATTAATATTCTCAGCCCTCAAAAAATTATGTATCATTTCTAGCAGGTAAACTCAATGAAATCTTGGTTATAACTAGCATGCCTAGAACAGTCTTTGGCACAGAGTAGTCATTCAGTAAAAAGTTGTAAAAGCATAAAATTTTCCCTTTGGTATTTATTTTAAACATCTTATTAGGGACAAGTGTCTGCTTAGTGTACCAGCCTTCTTCCTATGAGCGTTACCTTTCCAAATACTGTCTTATTTACATACACAGCAGCTTTCCACAATACATTTTAATATCTACATTTATAAATGGGAAACCAGAGGCTTAGGGTATTATTAATATCAGCATTTTCTACACTTATGAAAAACCTACTATAAATAAGCACTGGGCTGTTTACATACTTTATTTCAAAGTAGCTCATTTTTACAGCAGTCGTCACATTTCACAGGGGAAAATGAGCCTCAAAGGTCACACTCATAGTAAGTGAAGGTGAGATTCAAACGCAGGTATATCTGTGCCCCAAACACATGTTCTTAGTGTTATTCTATATGAGGTATGTGTGGTTCTCCAAAACATGATCTGTCCTAGAAAAATCAGAATTCAGTTAGATATTTTGTTAGAAACGTATCTCTGTGTATGCATTACGTGATTTTAAGTACTGTGTAGACGTGGTGGGAGAAAACAAGATTTCACAAGGAACACAGGATTTAAGTGAATAGGAATTAATGTTAAAGTATGCTTTAAGAACTGAACCTTTTATGGAGTTTAATGAATATCCCTTAATATAATTATTGCCCACATGTTTACTGCTATTACCACCACTACTACTATTACTAAGCTATTGCTATCCTTGAGTGCCTAATGTAAACCAATGCAGGGGACACGGGTTGGAGCCCTGGTCCGGGAAGATCCCACATGCCGTGCAGCAGCTAAGCCCGTACGCCACAACTACTGAGCCTGCGCTCTAGAGCCCGTGCTCTGCAACAAAGAGAAGCCACTGCAATGAGAAGCCCGCGCACCGCAATGAAGAGTAGCCCCCGCTCGCTGCAACTAGAGAAAGCCCGCGCGCAGCAACGAAGACCCAACGCAGCCAAAAACAAATAAATAAATAATAAATAAATAAATTTTAAAAAAAGAAAAAGGACCAGTGGAACGAAAGTTCCAAAGCAGACCCAATGTAAATAGTCACATGATTCACAGCAAAGGAACTAGTGCAGTGCTATGGCAAAAGTGTGGGCTTTTCATTAAAATTAGATGTGGGAAAAAAGAGAATCAGGACCTCAACCTCACACTATGCTAAAACATCAAGTCTAAGTTAACCGTAGGTCCACGTTTGAAAAGTAAAATAATAAAGATTCTAGAAGACAACATAAGATAATATTTTCATGACTTTGCGGTAAAGATTTTTTTTAAATACACCAAAAGCACTGACCGTAAAGAAAAGTTCAAACATCATTAATATTAAGAATTTTACTTCATCAAAAAACACCATTGAGAGAGTAAAATTACAAGTTTCGTAGTGGAAGATGTTTGCAATACACATATTTGACAAAGAACCTGTATCCAGAATACATCTTACTCTTATAAATCAACAACAAATAAAACAGCCAACAGAAATGGATCAAAACCTTTTAATTGGCACATCTTAAGAGAGGGTAACCCCGTGTCCAAATAAAATGAAAGTGTTCAATGTCATCAGTCCTCCAGGCATTACTCATTAAAACCACAATGAGTTAGTATCCCATACTTAGGAGAGTGACTAAAGTTTAAAAACTGCTAGTTGTGGGCAAGGGCATGGAGCCAGGGAACAGCCCTCGGAAGTATAAATTGTCAGTTGGTGCAATCACTTTGGAAAATGGTTTGGCCGTATTTATAAATACATACCTCCTGAACTGTCAATTCTGTTTCTAGCTATGAAGTCCCCCAAATGCATACTTTGTCCATCAAAAGACAAGTAGGGGGCTTCCCTGGTGGCGCAGTGGTTGGGAGTCCGTCTGCCGATGCAGGGGACATGGGTTCGTGCCCCGGTCCGGGAAGATCCCACATGCCGCAGAGCGGCTGGGCCCGTGAGCCATGGCCGCTGAGCCTGCGCGTCCGGAGCCTGTGCTCCGCGACGGGAGAGGCCACAACGGTGAGAGGCCCGCGTACCGCAAAAAAACAGAAAACAAACAAAAAAAAAACTAAGTATGTATTTTACATTTTAATTGTGGTATTTAATTTCATTTTAATTGTATTGATTCAAATTAAAAGATGAATGTAATTTTACCAAGAATAGTTAATTTGGGGAAAATTAATATTTTAATAGAAATTTAGCATATATAACTATATATACATATATATTTATACATATATAACAAGCCTAAAGGTTTTCTAATGCATATATTATGTATATATATATTTTTTTTATTTATTTGTATAGGTAGATAGACAGATATAAAGCAAGGCTAAAGGTTTTCTGGTGCATCTGTCCCACATGCCTACTCTGACAGGTAACCGATCTTGCACGCCACTTTGACAGGCTTATGCAGGCAGAGAGCTGGAGGAGCAGCTGCGGTCGGCGTCCAGTGTAGACGAGCTCATGACTCTGCTCTACCCTGAATCCTGGAAAATGTACAAGTGTCAGTTAAGGAAAGGTGGCTGGCAACACAGTAAAGAGCAGGCCAACGCCAATGCGAGAACAGAAGGGACTCTAAAGTTTGCCGCAGCACACTACAACGCAGAGATCTTAAAAAGTAAGTATGGGAAAGAAAATATATAGTAAGCTTCACATGTCAACCCAGGGAAAGCTGTCACTCTGGTCCTTTAATTTCAGCATTTGTGATAACCACTGAATACCTTTAGGGCCGAAAGTAAATAAAACAACAAAATAAAGAATTATTTTCAAACTACAGAATTTTATGATTTCACTGTGAGTGGTTAAGATGATTTCTTGAAAAATAAAGACAGGGAGGTGCGTGCATATCAACACACTGTAATTTTTTTTTTAATTGAGGTGATGTCCCATCGGAAAAAATTTTAAAACATACAGATCAATTTTACACACTATACCAGTTTAATCACTTAAACATTCTGCATCATAAAAATAATTGCGCATAAATTTTCTTTAGCTTTGGATATAGAAACGTTTAATTTCTAAATCATCCAAAATCACCTTATCAACTGCTACTTGCTTCTGTGTTGCTTCGGGAACTTGCTTGAGAGCAGGACTTTGGTAAAGCTACAGCCACAAAAAATTATGATGTTGCTCAAAATGCCATAGCATAAATAGGTGGACACTTTCAAAACGTTAACTCCTTCCTGTTGTTGGATGTTAACTGCTGTAAAGGTTTGAGATTGCAAATTATTTTGAGAACAAAAGCAAACAAGCAAAATGGTTTTATGGTTGAATAGCAGTAGTTTATATCTTTTTTTTCCCCAAAACTTTACTTGAGGGAAAATAGGGGGAAAAGAAACTAGAACATTTAAGAAGTACATCATTTTTAATGCAGTCTTTAAAGAGTCAGCAGTGTTATAGGTAAAGCACTGACTCATTGGGAACAGAATTCCAAGAGAGAGCATGAAAGGACTAGATTTTGACTTTCTTGAAAAAGCTTAAGTTCAGGATGCATGTCCCAGTTGCTGGAAAATACCCTCTCACTTCAAGTACCTATCACCAGGACACTACCGAGGTTGCCAGATCGCCTGCCTGAAAATGAGTTTTGAATTGAACCCAAAAGCAAAGCCGTCCTCTCATTTACATCTCAGTTTAAAAAAGAAAAATTAAACACGTTTATGTTTGCTCTGAGACGTCAAAATTGCTACGTATGATAGCAAATGAGCACGAGTCTCTGTGGGTTTTATAAACATCTGTATATTAAATGTTCGTTTTCTTAAGTAAAGAAAACCAAACATAAGGGCCGTAGAATCGATATTCTATTCTCATTTTGAGAAAGCGTCTGGATGTTAGCTGTCTTTTCTTTTAGAGAATACCTTTAGCTGCTCTGTTAAAGATTATATCCTATTCCAATTCACGGGGCGATGTAGGATCCCATCAACTATTCCTCTAAAGTTATGTATTGTACTTAACTCTTCACTCTGAAATCAAATGTGAGTGGCTTCCAGCTGCTGTGGGTGTCTCCGCCTTGGCGGCTTCCGTGCGACTCACGGCCTTCCCTGTGACCCGACAGGTATCGATACTGAGTGGAGGAAGACCCAGTGCGTGCCGCGGGAAGTGTGCGTGGATGTGGGGAAGGAGTTCGGAGCAGCGACAAACACCTTCTTCAAGCCTCCGTGCGTGTCCGTCTACAGATGCGGCGGCTGCTGCAACAGCGAGGGCCAGCGGTGCACGAACACCAGCGCCAGCTACCTCAGCAAGGCGGTAGGCCGGGCTCTGCGTGAGCCCTGCACCCGGGCGCCTTCATCCCTGCGGCCTTCAGAGGGCCTTAGTCCCGCTCACACTTGCTTGTCTTGTCTCTGGGGAACGAAGTTAACGTCCCAGTAGTTGGTGCTTTCCATGGTAGACCATCACCGAAAGAGTAATTGATGCTTCGTGAACTCTCTTTGCAGAGTGGCATCCAAGCCACGTTTTAAAGGTCAAATAGAAATGCTTATGCCAGTAGCGTATTCTGCAGAAAGTAATATTCATTTTAAAAAGATATTAAGATTTAAAAACATGATGCTGTTTTTATATTCAAGCCAAACTCTATCAAAGGCATGGCGGCCTTCTGAGTCTCTTGAAAAGAAAACGCTATCATTTTCAAAGTTAGAGAAAATAAACATGAGGGATTTTGGAATTAAAATAAATTTTTTTGAATACCTTTGTGTATATTTTAAAATAATTCAGTTCAGCAGTATGACATGTGTCCTAGACAATACTGTTTATTATTATGGTACTTGAGCTGTATTTAATCTTCTTTCACCTCCATGCTTCACAGAATTTAGGATTACTTTTATAATACATTTATGTTGTTGCTATGATTCATTTTACCTGCTTCCTCCAAATTACCTGCTCATATGAAAAAAAAAATCGGGATTTGCCTATGCCATTTTTGAAGTCTGTCTGGTTTCTTGTTGGTTTATGTTTTCACATTTTGTTTGGATTTTTTCGATAGACTTGATACTTGCGATAATCACAATTCTTATAAATTCTGATCTGCATAGCAGTGGCTTTAAAATGTGTAACAACGGAGTAGTTTTTATTTTAGCATTTCAAGTTTTTAAAGATGTGCAGAATTTTGGAGTTAAAAGTTTGAAGTCAGTTGGGAAGGAAGTACTTAGTCTTCCGAGTTCCGCTCCGGACACCCGCCTCTGACTCTACACACCCTCTTTCCTCACCTTCTCTTTCTGCCCTTCCTGGTGATTACTCCCAAATCTTTATCTCCAGCTCAGACCTCTCTCGTGGTTTCCGCACAACCAACTCAGCCTCGTGACTCAGCTTTCCCCAGACAGGTCAGAGTCAGCCTGTGTCACGCTGGAGTTACAGCCTGTCTCCCACCTCCACCCACCCTCACAAATAAACAAAAAAGTCAATGAATCTTTTTCTTTTTCCAGCGTTCTCTTAGTAAATGATGCCGTTCTTTTAGTTGGTCAGTCTGATTATTCTTGCTTTCACCAGAAGCCCAGTCAATAATTCCTGTTAACTCTACCTTCCAAACGTCTCTAGAACCCGTCTGTGTCTTCGTTCTGCTGACTCCACTCTGATCTGGGCTGCATGCGTCCATCACCTGGGGCATGACGCATGGACCAGCCCACTAACTGAGGTCATACCTCCTCCCTACTTCCCTCCAATCCCTTTGCCACATTATAAGCAGTGAGTTTTTTCTTTTCTAAATGAGAAATCAGATGCTGCTCAAAACTCTCCTGTAACACTGCCCGTTGCGACGGAGCCAGCGTACCGCGAGGGTATTGATAAGCTGGCCTTCTCTGATTGGACCGCTCAGGCTAGCATCTCTTCTGATCGGTTGATACCAACCTTCTGAGTTGTGAAATGTTTTGAATGACGCTCCTCTTCAGGTGTCTTCTTTAGGTGAAATCCTTTAACTGGTTTCCTGGGCCCTCCATGATCTGGCTGCTACTTAAATCTGCAGCTTCAATCGTCTCTGCTCTTTCCCGCAAAAACTGCTTTCCACAAATACCCCAATTCCTTTACTCTTTAAATTATGTCAAAATCTCTTACCTCCAAGTCATTCCAGTACTGCATCCTGGGTTTGAAACACCTCCTTACACATCACCACCACGTCCCCACTTATCGAGCTGATTTCTACACATCCTTAGGCCCAGACATAAACGTCGCCTTCACAGCATCCTGTCCTGTGCTCCGATAGCACCCTTTATTACCCATACAATATAGCATCATTACCTTATCTGTCTGTCAGATTATTTTATTCCCCAGGCTCTAAACCCCGTGAAAGCAAAGGCTGTGTTTGGTTATTACCGTGGGGCATAATAGCGCGGTAGGTGGCACGTAGTGAACACTGGGCGCTAATTAAATACTTAAATGAAAGGGAACAGATTTGGAGTCAAAGGCAGAGTTTCGAATAGGCTGGTTTTGAAGCATCTGAGTGGTATTTAGGTGGAGATACCAGAGGAAGACTGGGCATATAATTCTAGAATTCTCCAGCAGTGATTGGACCTCCAGCTATAGATTTGGGAGGAAACCTCATATTGATGAATGTGGTTTGAAGCCGTTACGTGGTTGCTACTGCTGAGAGAATTCTTGTCTCAGGAGAGAGATCGGAAGCTAATACCCAGGGAAAGCCAATATTCAGTCATTGATATCCCGCCCATTTCTCCCTTTGATTTTGTAATATCATGCCCTTCTCCCACCCAAAGAATCCACTCAGATTTATTTTTTAAGGTAAAAGGGATCATTTGAATTTAAATTCAATTAAGCAAATGTGGTGAAACACCTACTAAGTAGTGTTTATCAAGGAGGTTTACAAACCAAGGAGAACAAGACACGAATTCCTGATGGCACTGTTTTCATTTGCCTTTGACCTTTTTACTGATTTTTGCAGCTTGTAAAAGCTTGCACTCAGGTAACACTCTTTCCTGAGTTTATCTGTTTTTTTATATTTTCCATATAGTACAAATGGGAGCATGTGAAGATGGCTTTCAAACATAAAAGGAAGTTTCTTACCGATATTTTCTGAAGGGGAAAGAAAAAAGTGTTTTGTTCCAGAAATTCCAGACACATCTTTTGGCAACAAGTCACCGGCTAGAATCACATAACAATGTACCTTAAGTAATGTAAAACCCAAGTTTTTAGTAGGAACTTCATAGAAAAATTTTATGGGGTTCCATGAAGGACAGGTTATCAGCGTGTGTGAGGAAGCCAGCCGTGAGCTGAAAAGTAAAACCACATGCACTGAGCATTCCAGAGTGAGCTAATCCGTAACAACCACTCCGAAGTCCTTCCCAACTAATACCTAAGTGACTTTGAAAAGTTACCCAGATCGGATGTCTTCTTGACCTCTTTCCTAAACATATGCTTTAAGTGTATTTTCTCATGAGAAATTGTACGTTTAAGACACATCACCAAAAAGTAGAAAGTGGATTTTGCAGAACGTAAATTATTTGATGGCCAAAGTAGAAGCAGAAGAAAGTCATCTGTTTTTGAGCCAAACATATGGACAAAAAGTTATTTAAATGTTGGTATTGTTGTTGAATAGTGTCACTGAAGATAGGAATGAAAAGATAACTGCTAAATCTATGGGCTTTCCTTGGACATCTTGGAGTTAGAACTGGAGAAACTGTATGTGTTCATTAGTATCAACTGAAGGAGCAGCTCAGTCTGGGCCCTAAACCTCCTTTCCTCATTCTGACGTACATGAACCCCATAATTTAAAATTCTGTGTTGCTGTCTTAGAAATAGCTGTTCTATGTTTGTGTTATCTTATAAAGAAATCATATGAGCATATAGACTAGCAAAAGCATGCCAGATCATATTGGAGTTCAAGTGTTTCCTAAAATTGTCTTTTACTGCAAAATTCACTTAAACCTAAGTAAAATGTACAACTCTGGAATGAAACTTAGAAGTATTATTTTGCACTGCCGACAGGGATAGTTCTTCCATTAATTAAACAGAACACCAGCAGTCTGAAGGATTACTTTATTACATTCATATGTATTTAACAAGTGGAATGCGATTTGTTCTGAATCTTTAGCTAAGTAATATTTGGCAAGCATGGTTGTTGGAAATCAGGTTTTATCCAGATGTGGGAAAAGAACTCTATACCAATACCAGTTATCAGAAGTTAATGCATCTGTTAAACATACCATTTTTTTCCAACTTAATGTACTGATCATGTCCACAAGTTTTATTCAGTATTTCTAAAACTCCTGAATTGGGGTTTTTATTTTAATTGTAGCACTGTATGTACATTTTATTTATAAAAACATGTAAAATGAATTCAATACCAGATGTAAATCTGTTAGGACCTGCTGTCTTCCCAGACCCAATTTAAGTTCCATAGACCCTTGATAGCTGGCCATGTGGTTAATATACTCAGTTAAAAGGTTAAAATAAACCCTCAATTTTCATCTTTTCACATGTTTAGGGATTCTTTCTTTAAATGTTGTGCAGTTTTTCTGTCTGACTTTGCAGTTATTAGCCGTGCTGTCCAGGGGCTACAGATGTGTCTACACTTAATTAACGGACTCAGGGTTGGAATATTTAAATTACACATGGTAGTGAAATATTATTCTCTGGAGAGAAACTGGTCATATTTTGAGACAAAAAGTTGTAAAGGAAGGCACTTTTTGTGTCATATTTTTATCCACTCAAACATTCTCTTGAATTTGGTACTAAACCGTAATCCAGGATCTTCTCCGAAAGGAAGCTCTACACCTTCTTCTTGCACAGCCTGCAAGAGAAGTAGAAATAGGAATTGTTGTTTTACAACTGTTGCTATGCTGGTGTAAACGACCTATTGTTTCAAAATGTGGCTTTATTTGAAGTCCATTCTTGTTGGTGGGAATGGACTTAAATATTCTTATTAAAGAATTCCAGTAGATAGCAAATGGGGACCTGTCTGTTGGAAATGTTTGTCATTTCCTCTTGTTTATTACAGTTTTTACTGAATACACAATCAAAAACTTTTTTCAATTTCCATCTTTGTTTAAATGCCATCTTTATGTAAATTCTTTTGATCTTCTCCAAAACCAGCAACTCTTTTAATAGGCATATGCTAATAGTATAGCATCAGTTTCCATAGTGAATTTTATTATTATTTAGATGCTTAATTATATACAAGCTAATACCATCTGTTGTTCAACAACAATTCACTTTATGGTATAAAACTATTTTAGGAAAACCATGATGTTCAAAATATCAAGTTATATTTATCATCCATTAATGATGGATGACGATACTAAATACATCCATTAGTATTTACTAGGTGCATGTATATACATAGAATTATTAGCTAAAGCTGAACATAGTACATAAATTTTGCACTCTGTGAGTTTAAATTTAAAATAGAGAGTACAATTGTGCACACATTAAAGAACAAAACAATCTGACAAGAGTATAAGGATTTTTACTGCATTAAAATATAAAGAATCTATTTATTGTTTCAAAGACTGATGTGTTTGGATAGACCTTAACTCTTTTGAGAGAAAATTATAGTCACTGTGTTGGTTTCAGTCTTTATATAAATGACAAGCACAGATTTCATAAGGGAGTTAAACTGCAGGTTCTTGCTTACCAAGAGCATTTGTGGTAAACTATTTGCTGTGTTTAAAATTCTAACCTAGTATCATCATACATACACAGAGATTTTTTTTTTCCCTAATTCGCTCTCATTGTTAGTTTTGCTTAACTAAAACTAGGGACAAGAGTCATTGATTGATGACTGTTATCTTGAGATGACTGTTGGCTTGAGATGACTGATGACCTATACGTTCTCAATAAATAGTTATTGAAAACTGAACAAAGAAAGATTTTAAATAAGTTAAAAAATTGTAATTCCTCTAACAAAGACTCAACTCAGTTTTAAAGAAGAGGAAGAAGAATCATCCAACCAACACTGCCATGAAATCACCACCATTATTATCCCTATTTCATAAATCATGAAACAGCAGCTAAGAGAAGTTAGGTAATTTTTCCAAATCACAGAAGTAGCACAGATGCAGGACTCTAATTAATGTCTGTCTCTTTTTAAGACTAAGATCTTGGTTATTCTTATATCTCTAGTAGAAAAGGGAAGTTGCCAGTTATTTGAAAAGTTTATTTATTTAGGGAAGCATGTGAGTTTATAATGTGATTCTAATTATTAATATTTTTCAGCTCAAAAAAAGTTTACATTTTCTGAGCATACTATCTAATTAGGAAAAAGGGCTATAGACATTCTTAGTAACATAGGGATTAAATATAGCAATGTAAAATTCACAAATTGGTCTGTAAAAAAGAAAGTGGAATTTATTATACTTATTAAAAAGGAGTAGAAACTGTATTTAATCATTTTAAATGAAAAAAAAAGTCAATCAATACTCACATTTAAAGCTAGTGCAGAAAGGAGGTGGGAAATGAGAGCGGCTCCTTTAATGTGTGACAGCAGCTGGCATTGGCACAATTACGTCTTACTGTCCACACATACAGCACATCTCAGTAGATGTTTCTAATTCTTCTGAAGTCAGCAGATGAATAAAACTCAATTATCAAAAATCTTTTTCCCTTTAATATTGGTCAAAAGCATCTTTCTCTGGACCCTTAAATTTTTTCCACACTGACACAGTCAATTAGAAAGTTAAGGAAACTGCCTGAAAATCTCAGGTCAAAATTTGGAGGTGGAAGGTGTGTTTCAAAGAGAAGAAAAGGGTTTTTACTTTAATCTTCAGCCTGTTTCTTCCTTTTGACCAAATTAACTGAATTGAGCTGTCAAATTGCCTACTTGGACTCAAACAAGAGACATTTCTATGACATCAATAATTAAATATTTATTTTCCTTAATTAGAAATAATTTTTCTCTCAAACTGCACCACAGTTTTAATGCCTATGAAAAATCTTCAACTTACAGGAAAAAAACAGTTCTCTGAACAGTGATTTGTTTTTTCAGTGCCTCTTTACCTGTCCCTTTATCCTTTTAGTCAGTGTATTCACCAACACAAATCCCTTCCACCCTTTGAAAGTATAGCGCCAGGCCTATTTTACCAGGAAGATGCCTCTTAATATGCATTTGACTGATCTCCATCTCACTAGAACATTCTTCGAAGGCCTACTTCCTGAATACACACCTGGTGCTTTGGGGCAGGTCCTGAATGGGGACACTGTCCACCCAGGAATGGCCGAAATCTGTCCACGATCACTGATAACACTCACTGTGGTCTCTTTCCCCTTTGGAAACCATGCCAGGGTGGAACCTGGAATGGCAGCAGTCATTGAAAGGAAGGATGCCGCTGAGGTCTGGGGGTGGGAAAGCATCACTCACTCTTCTACAATAGCTGTTATCTCATAGTGCCTTATCCCTCGCTATCAGGCCCTGTTCTGCCTTGAGTCACTTGAGACGATGCCAGATCTTGCAGTGGTTATTATTACACGCGTTCTGTAAGCCGAAGTGCCCTCGTGGCCTGACCCGTCTCATCCCTTTCTTTCCAATCGCATGAGGCCACCCTTCTTGTTTCTTCATTCCCACCTGCTCCAGCCCTCAGACTCACTCTGGTACCCAGTTATCTCCACTCAGTCCTTAGCGCGCTTGAAGACCTTTGACCCTGTGACCACACCCACCTTCTTGAAGCTCTCCTCTCTTTGTTTTTTGTTTGTTTGTTTTTGCGGTTCGCGGGCCTCTCACTGTTGTGGCCTCTCCCGTTGCGGAGCACAGGCTCCGGATGCGCAGGCTCAGCGGCCATGGCTCACGGGCCCAGCCGCTCCGCGGCATGTGGGATCCTCCCAGACCGGGGCACGAACCCGCGTGCCCTGCATCGGCAGGCGGACTCTCAACCACTGCGCCACCAGGGAAGCCCTCCTCTCTTTCTTTTGCGTCCCTTGGCTTAACAGTTCCCCTCCTGGTTCTCCATGGAGGGTCAGACTTCTTCCCAAACATATTCACTGGTTCACGTGCCTTTTTTCACCCCTTATACGTTCCTGTTGCCCAGGTTTCTATTATTAGGCGTGTTCTGTTTTCATTCAGAATGAGCTCACCAAGTATTCTCATCAATGCCCAAGAATTTAATTCCAACTTTAATACCGCTGGCCTTTAAGGGGCTCTCCTAAGCTCTAAGTACATATATCTAATTGCCAGTTAAACATAAATTCTTAGGTTTTTCTGAGCTGACCTGTACATCTTTCTATCATTTCCACTATGACAGAGTTTAATTAAGTAATTTATAAATATGAAAATGAAATAAGCAATTCTAAACCACTTTATATTTCTTCTATAATGCTGGTTCTTAATGTAGGGTCGAGAGATGTCATAAGAAGTAGAAAAACTAGTATATATAGGTAGTACAGAATTCTCTCTCTTAAAATAGTTATACATTGTGCAAAAGATTTCTGCCAGTGTGACATTTTACCTAATAAAAGGCTTTCATCCAAACTGCATAAACAAATGTCTTTTTAGAGAAGAAACTGGTCAAAATGGTAATACTGGGATACATTGAGGCCATACGTTGAGATTATCTACGTAGAGTAGGAAGTATTCTGGAACACATCTAGAATCCTGAGAATATATGCAAATAATAATAACTCACATCTACACAGCAATCAAAATACATATCACAATCGTATACGTTAGCTTACACAATTTTTAAAACAGTCCCATGAATTAATGGGTCAAATGTTACCCTGAATTTACTGGTTGTTAAAGAAAGATACAGCTTCGAGAAGTTAAATGACCTTTCCAAGTTCACATAACTTACAAGTGGGGTTGCCAATAAAGGTGCCCTGTCTTGTGCCCATTCCTCCTAAGGCACTTAGTCTAAGAAAGTAGCTGAAGTAGTACGCGAATATATAAGAAATACATTTCAAGTGAAGAAAATGTGCATTTATAATTGAGATATTTCTATATTTCATTCTTCAAAATTCATTTCAGTGAATCTCCCTGTAGGCATGGACAGAATGGGCACCTAATTCTATTCCCTAAATATCTGCAGTGATCTTCAACTGTTGGCATGAAATTACAGCAAAGGGTGGAACCACAAGGCTCTGGGGTGTGTTGTCTTTTTTAGCACTACACAAATGTCTGTAAAGGTAGCAAACAACACGTGGTTTAGCTACAATTAAATTACTATGAACTGATCTTATCAAGCAGGTAATGGTCAGGATTTCACTTTCACCATTATTACTGATCATAATTTAGATTTTAAGAATCTTTGGCATTTAAATCCTCTTAGTTTTACTTAATCACTAATTTATTTGTATATTCAACTTAAAACATTGTTTTTGTGGAAGGAAGAGGAAAAGCTGAAGTTCTCCACTAATGAGGCATTCAGAATGAGGTTTTAAACGAAATGTTAAGACTCTAATCCACCATCATGTATAATGTCCTACCCTGTTTTATACTTATATTCTCATAATGCCTTCGTCAGAATAGCAGAAACGATCCTTTACTAATGAATGTATTTATTTTTCTTTTAAACATAATAAATTCATAAGATATCTCAGATAAATGTAAAACTACTTTGAGGTTGAAGTTTAATTTGGAATGAAAGTCAGTTTTACATCTATGTATTTTATGTCTGTGTATTCAATTTACATAAAATAGGACTTAACCAAACATTTCAAGGTTGTGTGACCAATAGATTTGCTCTTACATCACAAAGATATTTATATCAGTGCCATTTTTTTAAACCCCTGGAATAATCTAGGACTCTGAAACAATCCTTTTTTCCTTGAACATGTTGGTTTGTCATATCTCTGCTCTGTAGTCATTAGTTGGTTATCAGAATTCTAATATGCTTTATGATAGTGACATGAGATAAGCATATGGACTGTTTACTATTCTGATAAAGGATACTTATTAGACGCAAAACAGTTTTTACATTGTAATCATAAAAACTTTAGCATCCTGAATACATTATGCAGCACTACCTAATCATGAAGAGTTAATCTCACTCTTTTTGGACTCCAACATGTACCATAAAAATGCTTTATAGCATCTATATAATTTTTCTTCTTTTGTCCCTTCTTTGTAGTTGTTTGAAATTACAGTGCCTCTCTCTCAAGGCCCCAAACCAGTAACAATCAGTTTTGCCAATCACACTTCCTGCCGATGCATGTCTAAGCTGGATGTTTACAGACAAGTCCATTCAATTATTAGACGTTCCCTGCCAGCAACACTACCACAGTGAGTATGAATTAAATCTATTTTTTTCTTCATCCTCTACTAATATAAAATTATTTCCAAGTAAACACAGTTGATTGAAAGAATTTTTGTGAAATTTGCGATAATATACTTCTGCATCAAATAAAAAGAAGACATTCAACATTCATGAAATCAACTGTGCAAATTCATAGATGATGCTAAAACTAAAAATATTTGAGCCTAAGATTTTTGGTCCAAAACAAAAAGTAAATATAAATACATTCTTTTCCATCTATTAGCATTCAGTTGCCTCTCTTCAATCTCAATTAGTTTTTCTCTATATATCGATTCATATTTTTTATTTCAGCAAGGATTGAATACTGAAATTTTGATTAATACTTGAAATAATTTTTCTTAATATTACTTCAAATTAACAATCAAAGTAACATTTGTTATTCAAATTTTTTTCGCATCCTTTTTTTAGTTTGGTATATGGCAACATATGCTTCATTAGATCTGATAAAGGGCCTGGATAGAGCATCACGTATTGACTCTATGAACAGTTTATAATGAATCATTATGCACTGCCATCTGAGATCTAGGAACTTTTTGCCCCCAGATTAGGATGCAGCTCTTTGTTCTTTAGTATAGCCAGGGAATATGGAATGGGCGTGTAAATAAACCTTAGATAATTCCAACATTTGTAACAAAAGTATAAATAAATTGATGGGTAAACATATACATTTACCAAAAACCTTTTTAGAAAGCTTTCATTTTCATGGGCTTGACAATAAAAGTGATGGGCTAATAGCAGTTTTCCCTGTTGGAGCTCTTTGTGCTGCTTTACTTAGTGTGACAGATAGGAGGCGTTACCTTTCCAGGGACACCGTAGGAAAAACTCAAGGGTAGCCTAATTTGACTGACAGAAAGAAAAAATCTTACAAGCATCTGTGAATAAATTCATACTAATGCAAGTGGAGACAACAGCCCCCTGAAGTAGTAGGTGCGATTTCATTTCCGCAGCCCTGGGAGCTCTATTCACCTGTGTCCCTTGGCAACTCCCATTCTAAGCACTTCAGTTGTTATCTCTGTATTGATGGTTTCCAGAATTACAGTTCAAGATCTGACCATATTGATGACTTATAATATTTTATTAAGTCCCTTTTATATAGCTGTGTTTATTATTATATTAGACGTAATAGGTACAAAGTCAAAGATTTATTAAGTCCGTTTATTTACCTCTACATTATTCACAGTAATGGCCTTTCATATTCTTTGAGGCCTTGAAATCACGCAGTTGTCATTAATTCCTTCTTTCCCTTATATCACACCCAAAAGCTATTGATTATTTTGGGGGAGAGGGGAGATATCTGCTCCAACGTAAACTTATTATTTCATTTCCAACACTGTCACCCTGATCCACTTCATTCTGCATGGATTTCTGATTTAATGCGGTGGTTTCAGTACTAGCTTTCTTGTGTCAAATGTGTCTCCAGCTCCTGTATAATGTCACAAGTAAGCTTTCAAAGGCATCATTTCATTCATCTGACCAGAAGCTGTCAGTGACTTTCAACTTCTCAAAGAATTGGGCACCGATTTTCCACCTCTGTCTTCTGGTGTCAGCCTTCCTTTCTTGTTTTGCTTCTTATTCTTCACCAAGTCTGTGTTTCACAAAGTCTGGTTCCCTAAATACCACGCTTATTTCCTGCTCTGTAACTGTTTCTATTCTGACCTGGCTTAAAATAAATTTACTTTCTTTTCTGCCTTTCCAAAGCCGTATCTATTTCTCAGAGTTCAGGTAAAGGTCTTTCTGCTGCCTTTGTCGTGTCCAAATACCACAGTCACCTTTGCTTCGTGAATTCCCATAGCAATTACTATACTTACTTTATCCTTGCATGGGTTGTTTAGGGGTCTGTAACTGTTGCATGTGAACCTGGATCACGAGAGTATTTCAGGTAGGCTTATGTCTTCTGTAATGTCCAGCTAATAACACTTAAAAATAATTGAGCTGTTAACTACTTTCAGGCCCTAACACACATTGTCTCATTTAACACTGACAAAAGCATCTGTGAAGTTGGTGGTACTTAGCCTTATTTTACAGTTGAACTGGTAATCACGCTCCAAACTTGGGAGCTAAACAAGTGTACTACACTCATCAACAAATGCTTCTTAAATAAATAACTTATTTATCTGTATGTATCTCATAGCATTTGTGTATTTTAGTTATACTTTCATCAGTACTTATTCTTCTAACTACTATACTGTATGCTGTTGGAGGTCAAGAAGAGACAAATGTTTGAGCAAAGAGAGCTTGGGTCTTAGTAAGCAGAGCTGAGTTAGGTCTGCCATTAATTAGCGTTTTAACATTGGGTATTTCATGTCTCTGAACCTCAGTTTGCTTATGTGTAAAATGTAAAGATGTAAAGAGGATTGAAGGAAATACTTCCTTCAATGCTTCCGCAGTGCTGACTATAGTGTCCAGCATCTAAGAGACAGTCATTAAAGGGCAGATTTATTATTATCGTTAAGATTCATGTTGGATTCATTTCCTTGTCTCTTGTGTTTTTCAGTGTGTTTCACCGTGTACAATAAGAAATGTATTTTATATTCCAAGCCAGTGGGCACATAACTATGTGTATATGTAATATCCATCTATGTATGTGTGTAATATTTAGAATATATATATAATTTTAAAGTAGATGACTATATGTAACTTTACATGTAGTTATATACCCATATATAGCTATAAAAATAAAACAAAGTATTATTTTAAAATATTTCCTTTAGAGTAGTGCTATTCAACCTTTTTTTTTTCCCATTGTCACCCCCTAAGGATCCTTTTATAGGCATTTTTTCCTAATCACCTCCCCCATGAAATCTGAATACCACAGACACATTTATATTTCTTTATATACCTTAAGTATATCTGGGCTTCATACATTTAAAAGGAAGTAGAAAGCTTACTTTTTTATTCAGCGTAGGATTAAAAAGGACAAAATAAAAATGTTATAGTGAAAAGTTAAATAAAAATGTAAAAGCTATCAATATTGAACATAACATAACTATTTGCTGAGAAATTTTTAAAGTAATTTATTTACTTATAAAAATGGTAATATGTCAAATTACATATGGAAATTAGCAATTTATATAAACTAACAATACAAATATAATAATTTTTAAAACATTCAAAATAATCATGTTCCAGCAAAAGTAAAATAATTTTAAAAAATAAAAAATTTTTAAGAGAAATTAACTTTTAACTTTGGCTTCATATGAGAAAACAATGTTTAACCTATATAACTACTAGATATTTATTTAGAGGGTATCAACAATTTTTCTTCTTGGCATATGACATACTAATGTTTTGATTAACATTTAAGCTCAAACATTATTTGAGCTTAAATACACACAATATGATCAATAACTTCCCACCTAGGTATTTATCCAAGATAAATATAAACGTATTTCCACACCATAACTTGTAGACAGACGTTCATATAAGCTGTTTAGCCTGTAACTGGGAAGAAACCAACATCCATCAAAGATGAATGAATAAACAAATTGCAGTCTATCCATACAGTGGACTATTACTGCGCAGTCTAAAAAGAATGAACTGTTAATACACACAACAACATGAATGGATCTCAAAAATGTTAAGCTGAGTGAAAGAAGCTGGACTAAAAAGAATGCATACTGTATGATTCAATTTACATGAAACCCTAGAAAAGACAAAGATAATCTAGACTCAGAGAAAGCAATCAATAGTTGCCCAAAGATGCAGGGGGTGGGGATTGACTGGGATTGAGCAAAGGGAACTTTTTGTGGGTGATGGAAATGTTCTGTATTTTGATGGTGGTGAGCGTTACACAGGTGCACAAATTTGTAAAAAGGCAGTGAATTTAAAATAGGAGCATTTTGGGGCTTCCCTGGTGGTCCACTGCACTCCCAATGCAGGGGTCCTGGGTTCGATCCCTGGTCAGGGAACTAGATCCCGCATGCTGCAATTAAGAAGTCTGCATGCCGCAACTAAGACCCAGACCAGCCTAAATAAGTAAATTTTTTTATAAAACAAATTAAAAAAAAATAGGAGCATTTTCTTATATGCAAATCATTCCACAGTAAAATTGATTTTTGAAATGCCAAGAGAAAAAGACCCCTTTCATTAACTATAATTTTGAAATTAGTTGAGGTTCAAAATGGTAGATGTCTTAACATCTTTATGGTGACACTTTAAGTCAAGATTATAATGATTCCTTCGGGGGGAGGGCTTCCCAGCACTCCTTCCTGTGGAGATGAAATCCCGCTCAGTGCTGCCAGGAGGAAGATGAGTCATGTCTTTTCCAGACTCTTGGTGTTATGTTTACATTATTATGAGGTTAAATAAGTGGCATATCATTCGTTTTACGTTATTTAAGAACAGATATAACTAAGTAATTGAGAGAATCATTCACAAAATGAGCCATTCATAAAATAATTCTTGAGTCTCTAAAAAGGACAAAGAATGTTTCTAGGTTCTGTGCGAGAGGACAGAGATGGGCCTGGTTGCCCCTAACCTCTGCGCATTCAGAGTCAAGGGACAACGTGTGTTATGTTGATATTACTATTGTTATTATTTATTCTCCTAAATATTACTGTGCACCAAGCCACTCATGCTCGTAACTAGTGCTGCCAGGTGGTAGCCTTGATGACACACACCACAGAGCAGAGTGTGCTCGCTGTAGGTGGCTTCTTGGTTTGAAAATTCCTCCTCTGCTCACCAGCCCTTTTGAGTTCTGCTAAGTTCTATAAACTTTTTGTGACACTTTTTCATCTTTAAAACAAAACAATAAAATGTTACATATAACACAATACAGTGTAAGATTTATAACCTATAGTCCTCACAGTCTATTCAATAACATGACACTATATTACATATTAATCTAAGATTATAATACCATAATAGAACAACAATGATGATGATGATAACATCTAACCCACGAGGGTGTAATGATGTTTATTGTCAGTATTCATGTGAAATATTAGCCCACTGCCTGACACACAGTAAGCGTTCAATAAACATTGGCTGCTATTTTTACTAACATTTTACAAATGAGAAAATTGAGTCTTAGAAATGTAATTAGCCTATACAGAGCTAAAAACTAAAAAAAAAAAGTGTCAGAAGGAGATAAAAAGTCAAGTTTTCCTTTTTCTTAAGCTCTCCCCCAATAGCATAGAGCATTTCTAGTATTTTCAAAACAAAATTCAAGTCTCAATAGCAGCAGCAACAAAAAATACCATAAATTCAGAGGTGGAGGACAGTATCTAACAGAAAGGGTTAGTTATCATGTTCATATGGATGTTCTCATAGATTATTCTCTTTTTTCCAATTATTTCCTCTTATGTTTTCCTTCAGATTAAATTCCATGAATTTCTATGGCCCCGTTAATGATGGAGACTCTCTTTTTATGGAGGGAGCCGTTTATGATTAAGAAGCGATGCCCAAGATCTTTCTACTTGGTGTTTATTCATTCATGAGTATTTATGTTGAGTCTTCTATGTGCATAGCACTGTGCTAGGAAACGTAGGATTTTTATAAATGGATTATGTAATTTCTTAACTAAAGCAACTTATGTACCAGAGGACAAACATACACAAATATATCTAATATAATAAGTGTACAATACACTGTGCTCTGCTTCATTCAGCCATTCAGCAGACAGTTATTATGTGCCCTCTAGGTACTACTGTTGTGTTAGGCTATAGAGATAGATAGGATTGCTATTCCAGAAAAAATCCCATAAGGGAGTCAGACATGTAACCTTAGGACTGGGATTGGTGTAGGAGAGGAGGTGACGGTGGATGCATGACTGCAGCAGAGTGTGTGATGGAGAGGGTCTGCAGAAGTCCAGAGAGGTCAGCAGAAGTGCAAACGCCATTCCAGGGATGGACTTCTTCTCTCTTTCCCTTCCAGTCGCTCAGGAACCACTAAAAGACACATGTAGGGACGTGATATTTACATCTTACATGATAGAATGAACAGCCTGGTGGCAAGGTAGTACGTGAATTAGAGAAGCCAAACAGGAGTTGGAAAATGTGGAGAGGACACTTCTGAAATAATCCAAGAGAGAAATAATAAGAGTGGGTACCGAGGCAGTGGAAGTGGGGATGGAAAGACATTTGAAATATAAGAAAGTATATGACTTGGCAACTGCGTGTGTGGGACGACAAAGAGGGAGAAGTTGAAGATGAAACTGCAGGTATGATATTCAAAAAGACGGGGAATACCTGTTCACGGGAAGAACGGGTTTGTGAAGGAGAATTTAGTATTTACGTGTGCACTTTGAGTTTTTGCAGCATCTCTGAGAAATCAGAGTGGAACGTTCAGCAGACAGTGGATCTGGGGCTGGGGAGACACTGGGGTGGGGGGGCATGCCCATTGGGTAGCTGCCAATAGGTAACTGGCACTTAGAGCAATTGGAAGAAATTAAACCAGCCAAGGAAAATATGGGACATAAGCAGGGAAGAGGGGCAGCAGATGACACCATGGGGAATATGAATGTTTCGGAAACTCGGAGAAATCATAGACTAGCACGAGACTGAGAGAGACCAATCAGAAAATTTAGGCATAAAAACTGGGCGAGAAATATATTACCAAATCCAAAAGATATTGCAAAAGCCAACAAGAGTTGAAGGAAAGAAGTGGTGAGAGGATCAAATATCAGAAAAAGCTTAAGAATGGTTAGGACTGACTCCATGACCTGAAGGACGTGATACAGAGATAACATAAGCATTTATTAATGACCTACTATGTGCTAGGTGCAGAGAGAGAGGGTGAGAAAGAAAGAGGGTAAGCAAGAGAGTGAGAGAGAAAGTCTCAATTACGCATGAGAAGCTGAATCAGAGGGATCAAGTAACTTTCCCCAATATCACACAACTAAAAATGTAGGAAAGCAGAGATTCCAACTAAGTTAGGAGCCAATTCATCCCTTTGGGGGTGCAGTCATTACTGCATTTTTAACTTCTTGAAATTAAAAACAATAACTTCAAGCATACAGTAAAGGACAAAAAATGACATCTTTCTGCCCCAATTCAAAATTTGACAAACATTTTGTCATATTCACTTAAGATACAACCCAAAGCCCCAGTCACCGTTCTTCATCCTTGATTCCCAGAAGTAACCACTACGCAGAAATTGTACTATTCTCATTCGTGCTTTGCTATTTTTATAGCGGGTGGATGTATTAACATACCATGAGAGATTATAGGGTACACCTTGGTGTGTTTAAATTTTTGTGTTAAAATTGGGCCATTAGTTTTAGTCTCAACAGTATGTTTTATAGATGTAATCATTGATTTCTGTAGGCCTGGTGTGTTCATTAAACAGCTGCATAGTATTCCATTGGATGAATAGATAGGTAGATAGATACAGATAGATAGTTAGATAGTTTTTTCATGATTATTCTATGACATTATACTATAGGGAAGGCAATATTCAAGCATTAGGAAAAGAATAAAATCAAAGGAGAGAGATGTCACATTTGAGAGACAAGTGCCTTGCAGTTAATTTTACCCACTGGTAAATGTATTGGTTAGTCAATTGATTATCATTAACAATGTTCCTAAAGTTATCCTAAAGAAAATAACACGTTCTGGGACCAATGAATAGAATCGAATAATTTAACTGGATTTAAATCTGTAAAAGCAGTAGAGATAAATTACAAAGGCAATGCTGAGACTATGCTTCTGGACCTTTGAGCACAGCCTGCGGTGTTTTGCCTCTGTACAGGTATTGGGGAAGCATAGGGAGTTCTGTGAGTAGAGAAATGACAAGACATTGCTCACCATGGCCAAGGTACCTTGAGTTGTTTTAATGGTTAATAAAGATAGAGGATATGTATTATTTCAGCCTGATAAAGAGGCTGTATCATGGGGGAGAGTCATGTTATGGTGAGAAAGACAAAAAGGAAGGGTGAAGAAAGGTGCAAAAATTGACAAATCTAGCCTGAAGGCTAATTTGTGAGTTTGTTTACTGCCTTTATTTCTTTTACAAAAGTGTTAACAATGTTTACTAAGATACCCAGTAAAGCATACCTGCTTCTAAGAAGTTACAGTTATTCAGGTTTATTAGGGAAACTTCATTCTTGTGACAGTTCATCTGTTCAACAAACAGAGTAGATTTACAGCCACGAAAACCTTTGATTTAGAATCTGAGTGTCTTTGGACTGTTCATCTATTACAATGGATCCTTAGTCCTAATGCTTAGAAACTTGAATATCCATGAGTTTTTCTTTCTCCCCTTTTAATTTTTCATTATTTCCCTTTTGATTTCAAGATTGTAATTGTTGCTTTACACAAAATAGAGATAAACAGAATAGCATGTTGATTTTAATAAACTATTTCAGAGCAGAAATGTGAAGATAATTTACCTGCCAATTAAACTGTGACATAGTCTAGCACCAGTTGATCAGAAACCACCCTTTTTTTCAGCATTTTAAAACATGAATTTTTATTCTTCCCTGAAAATATCCTCTTTGCAGGTCAAGCCCTAGGTTCATATGCAATTATTTTTGAAATCTTAATTCATATGTCTATTCATCCTCTTTCCTACAAAGCTCATCATCTAAATATTGTCAAACACCTTCAAATGAGCACCTATGATATGAACTCAGGTAAGAGATTCCAGACCCTGAAGCGTATTTTTTTCCAAAAGGAAGCCAACCATGCTGTAGAGTGTGCCTGTCTTTGGGCTGTCTGTTTCTGCTTTCTAAAAGTTAATAATGGAGAGCACAGCATCCCTGTGGCTTGCTGATTGACTGGTAGAAATGACAGCAAAATGTATATGACTGAGAAGATTTCATCAGTACATCCTCTGCGCTAGGCTGTTTCTGTAATGTTACCCATAGGTAGGGGCTATTAGATCAAAGATTTTGTGACATTTAGTGTCAAGTTTACCCAGATCACATTGATGATTATTTTTAATAAATGTCCATATTATTAGACCACATCTACCAATCATCTTCTAAAAAATCTATAGACTTTTTCAGAAATTTTAGGTTTATAGAAACACTGAGCAGGAAGCCATTGCTCTCCCCCAACTAGTTCCCCTATTATTAGCATCTTTTTTTTTTTTAAAATAGGTCTTTATTGGAGTATAATTAGTGTGGTACATCTGATACCATTGATGAGCCAATACTGATACATTATCAACTAAAATCCATAGTTTAGTATCTTTTTGTTGCACATTATATGGATTTTGACAAATGCATAATGACAGGTATCCACCATTATATTGTCTTACAGAATGTTTCACTGCCCTCATAACCCCTGTTCAGCCCTACTTCCCTTCCCCGAAACACTGCCCTCAACCAGTCATTTTGATGTCGTAGCGACACTCTCATGCCCTCAACACATGTTGTCATTGTTTTGGTTTTGCTTTTTTGTTGAGATGTGACTGTGATGAGATAATGAGACCAGTGGCTATTGAAGGACATTTTTACTGAATTCCTGGTTGCTATTTTATCATTTCTCTGTTCTGATTCTGTTAGTTCGAGTTAAATATAGCAATAAAAACTGACAAACTGACCAATAGAGTAACTGCTAGATTTCCATTGTTTCAACCTACCATACCTCTCTCAACCTTGTATATCCAACCAAATCCAAAAAGTTTAAAAATTTAAAAAAGGAAACCACCTAGGCTTCTAGCCTTATCCTAGCATCCTGTGCTGCTGTGCTCCGGTTCTAGTGACCATCCAACTCAAAAACAAGCACTCCTGCACGCAGCTAGCCAAGCAATGACTACATGGCATAACCCATGCTTTATACCCAAGTCTTAGATGGTAGCTGGGTTGTTGTATATAGCAGGTTACTGCTTTAAAACAATCATTTATATTCGCACAAAAAGTGAAAGATTAGATTTCTAAGCCCACTTTTTATACTAATGCAATGATTGTATTAGCCTTTCACTTATTAAGTCTAGAAAAATCAGTAAAACTATGGATTTTCATCAATCAGACATAATTACTATTTTTTTTTATATCTTAACAAACCCAACTCCATCCACTGTTCTTCCAGTCACAAGCAAAATAGTAACATAAGCAGACGTAAGCACAAATGAGCATGAAATCAATAAAAATCAATACCAGGTACGATAAATATATGTGTTTTATTTAGATATATTTCTGTTAAACATGTTCCTTTTTTAAGACAATTTATATAAAGCCTTTAAAATGAATATAATTCTGAGTTCTACCCATAGTACTGAAGAAGCTACTTAATAACATTCACTATCAAGGCCATTTTTACTTAACCACTTTTCATTTGATATTTACCACTCTTGCAAAAATATAAGCAAATCAACATCTGTGTAGATTGCTGAGTGTATTCAAGGGCCACGCATGACGAACTCAAGATGAACACAACAGTTCAAAGACTTTTGGAATAAAATTGTTGAAACCAGGGCGCTGATAATGAAAGAATATATTTGCCCCCCCGCCTCCTATGCTGAGAGCAATCTTGAGCAAAAAGGGTCTAGATTGATATTAACCCATAATGTATTACAGGTCTCAGTGATGTTAATCATAGTGGGCGAAGTTCAAACGACATCAACAGTTGGCCGTTAGGAAATCAAAACCCTATTTTGATTTTTTTCAAAATTAATTATGTAGTCAGAGTTCCCTTACGGTTTTCGCAATGGAGTACAAGAACATCTTATTGAATGTCCAACTGAATGACGTAAAGCTCCTTGGAGCTCGTAGTACATGCTTTCAAACTAATATTACTGGATCATACACCACTTTTAACAAGATTTAGCAAAGAATAGCTATTTGAAGAACACACCTGTGGACTATAGATGCCACATGATCAGCAGAATTTTAATCTGCTGGGATGTTGTAAAGATACCTAATTAAAAGAGCTTCCAATGAGATTAATCGATTAACAGCACAGTTCATCTCCATAGAAAGAATTTGCTTTTTAAAGAAGTCATTGAGTGCTACAAGTTGAATTAGTATTCAATTAATGTCAACATTCATTTTGAGCAACCTATGAAATATTTTTAAAGAGATACTTAGTAAATTATATCAATAAGCATTTTAATATAAATCAAGATGCAGTTCATTTTTTCCACTTAGAAATACATTACCAAGATGATAGTGATTTGAAAAAGAATAACATTTCAGCTCAGCTCTAACTAATGCCAAATAAAGGTGGTAGTGTGTCTTCATTCCTTAAATATTGATTTGGAGAGTCAGGGAATTTCAAGTATATAAAAACCCGAGTGACGAAAAGTAGAGATGAGAGTCCAAAACATAGGATGCACAAAGTAGCCTACTACAATGTTCAGTGCACAAGAGCTAGTAATTATTACCCAATGTGTAGAACCTAACACATTTTGGAGCAGATTAATCTTCTAGCATTTCCAAAGGAAGGTCAATGGCAAAATAAGATGGATTTGATCATTAAATTTGTTGTTCTCTAACACACAAACCGTTAAATTTTTGTTCCCTGGTTTTTTGTTTTTTGGTTTTTTTTTTTGGTAACACTATTTATTTATTTAATTATTTATTTATTTTTTGGCTGTGTTGAATCATCGTTGCTGCGCGCGGGCTTTCTCTAGTTGCGGCGAGCGGGGGCCACTCTTCATCGCGGTGCGCGGGCCTCTCACTATCGCTGCCTCTCTTGTTGTGGAGCACAGGCTCCAGACGCGCAGGCTTAGTAGTTGTGGCTCACGGGCCTAGTTGCTCCGCAGCATGTGAGATCTTCCCAGACCAGGGCTCGAACCCGTGTCCCCTGCATTGGCAGGCAGATTCTCAACCACTGCACCACCAGGGAAGCCCTGTTCCTCGGTTTTCATTAGCAAAAAGCAATAGCTACCAAACCAGCCAAGTGAAGTTTTGAAACAATTAATGAAATAATTCTTAGAAAAGCATCTTTATCCTCCATACAAATGATAAGCAGGATTGTGGATGTGTTAGTGTGTGTAGGGATGGGAAAGGAAAAGTAGGAAAGTTAACCTATTTACATATGATTCTCAACATAAATTACTTCACAAATAATTGCACAATGTTCTGCTTTTCTATGCAAACAAAATGTGCCTTCGAATCAATAGGTTTTATAAATACAGTATATAAGATAACTGATTTATAAAATTTTAAAATATGTTTACACACATTAATATTCAGAACTCAAAGAGAAATTTCAGTAGGATAAAAATGCTTTGGAAATTAAGATGTGTAGAAGGTAAGTAAATTGTGCTAAATCTTCTATCCACCATGAAAACATTTCCTTTCATTCTAACATAACAATATTTTGGAAATTGTGTCTCCCATCTTTTCACATGAGAAGCTTTAAACACTTAGAAGATGCTATTCACTTTTAGAGCAGGGAACTTGAAGTAATTATAAAAATATATTCTATCCAAATATGCTTTTTTTATTGAAGTATAGTCAAATATATGTTTCTTTAATTAAGTCGTATCTTACCAGGATTCCAAATTTCAGCACTGAATTGTGTGTTAACACTGATGAGTAGAAGTTTTTTTTATTCTTGGCAAAGCTTCTGAAGCTATAGTTTTCTAGAAATTTAAGTTTTAAGAATATTGGAAATTAAAATATTTAATTCACTTTGAGCAAACCATAATTAGTTGGCAATAAAAGTTTATGTTGGCAAAACATTTCAGGTATAACATAATTGAAAGTGTTATTCTGAAGGCCGTATTTTTATCATGAACATTCAAAAGCAAAAGAACTATGAAATCACTATTTAATTCTATAAAACTAGGCAAGGCACCTTCTTGTTTTTTATGACACTTCCAGAAATGTCATTTCCTACATTCATTTCTACACACAGTCCATACTTTTGAATTCATACTGCTGAAGATGTGAAATATTAGAGAGAAAACTATATTTTTCCTCACTACATAAGAGAGAGGAAATTGTTTTTGCTTCATACCTGTTTGGGATAAGCAATTTTGCATACATATTTATACTTAAGCACAGACACATTAACACATACTCCTGCAGTTGAAGATTTTATCTTTCACCAACCTCCCTTAGGCTAGTGATGGAGATTATTCTTGACACTTCCCATTTAAATAGCTTAGATGTGTTTTGTCTACTTTAATGACTGTAACTAAAACAAATACATCTGGCATTGCAACCATCTATACACAAACACACATACACCACACATGTGGGAGACAGGGAGGTTGTGTGGGGGGGTTGTATATGCGTATTTATACACACGTATCTGTCCATGCACATTACATACATTTCAAAAATATTTATATGCATATATATATAATTGAAATAAAGTTGCAGAAAACATTCTTTACCACATGCACTCTAGTAGTTCATATTTTATTATATGCTATTCTTTTATATTTTAAAAATGCATTTCCCAGCCCATATAATTGAGCTCAAGATCCACTAATGGGTTGCTGCTAACAGCTGGAAAAACACTGGCTTAAGTAACGGCAGTATAAATCACATATTGGCAAAATTAAAGATGCTTTTCTACTGCGACCACAACAGCACTGTACCCACCTGATACCAACATGTATCAGGAATGTATTACTTAAACGACATATACGTCAATGTTGGGACAGCGTAGCCAGAATGGTTTCATCATCATTGATAGAAGAGTGACTTGAGTTTCATGAGCCAGGATTAATTGCATTGCTGTTATATACTTACACATAACTGCTTCTTATTTGATGGAAGGCTGCTAAAGTTTTGGGTAGGATGTAAATTTAAAAACACGATACTATTTTGGCAAACTGATAAATACTGTCTAGATTTTATGTGGAACAGAAACATGTTCATGACTTCCCAAGAAAATAATGACAAAAATATGTAATGAGTAGAGATTTGCTCTCAGGGATACCTCAAATTATTAGGAAAGTATAATGTTCTCTAGGAAATATTATTCAGTGAAAAAGCAAGGTCTGGAACAGTGTATAAGGGATGCTATCTTCTGTGTAAAAAAATAAGAAAAAATACATACATATAGACTTACATCTTTTCTTTGCAAAAAGAAACACTGATGATATAAACCAAAAGCTACGAAAACAGCATGCTGGAGATATGAATCCAAAAGACCTCTGAATATACTTTTTCTCATAATTTTAACTCTGATGATCACATAAATGTTTTCCACTTTCAAAATAATGAGTTGAAAAGAAAAAACATATAGTATTTGCAGGATAAAGCAAATATCTCAATATATACTTATATTTAAGCAAAGATGGTTAGAAACCAAGATTTTAATGGAAGTTATTAGTTGAAGTCAAAGGACTAAATTTAAAACCCCAGTAATGTTCAACTGGATTTGGAAATAGCACTATGAACTTTTTTCCCTAAAAATATGTACAGGTATTTCTTGCTTAAGATCAATAATCTATTCCCCCAAATATAATAATGCTCTTCTCCAAAAAAGAGAATTAGGGCTCCCTGAAGGGATGGCTGATCCAGGCATGGGGGAGAAATCGGGCAACATGAGTGTATGGCATCTGTTCATCCCAGAAAGCAGAGAAGCTGGAAAAATAAAGGGGTCATGCCATACAGGCACCAACACGAAGGGGTCCCAGTTAGGCAACAGTGAGACAATTGGCACATCAAAGGAGCATTTGAAGCCCATATGTTCAGATTTTTAGTTAAATAAATAAGGAAGACAGAAGGAGGAAGGGAAGGAAAAACTAGAATAACAACAAAGAACATGGTCTTTGATTCCTTTCTGTGGAGCGAGGAGTGGGAAATCTGTATTAATGGACGCTTTACAGCTATGGGCATCTGTGCTTCAGAAATAAGGCCGTAAAGGTGCATGTATAAGGATGTTTCCTGTAGAACTGTTTGAAAAAGCCGTAAATTGGAAGAAACTCCAATGATGACCAATAGGAGATTAATAAAATAAATAATAGTACATCCGTTTATGGACTACGATGCAGCCAGTAAAAACGATGGAGCAAACTTCATAAAGTGACATATAAAGAGGTCCATAATATATCGTTTAATGGAAAAAGGAAATTTCAGAATAGTATAAAAGGCTTTATCCCATTTTTTCATGAAGTAAAACAGTATGTGATTATACAAATAAATGCATTTGCCTTAAAAAGATAGAAATCTGGAATGAATGATATAAGACCATTCCACTAACAGTGGTCACCTCTGGGATTAGAATTTGGCAGCACCTGTGGGTGGGAGCAGTTTGAGAGGGAATGTTTGCATTTCATTTTATATATTCTTACGTCATCTTGGTGCTTTTTTTACAAGCATTGTTGATTTTGTAACACGTAGGTAAGAAAAGAGATGATCCCTTCCATGTAACAATTATTCTCTTGCTTAACCCATCTCTCCCACAGATGCCAGGCTGCAAACAAGACCTGCCCCACAGATTACATATGGAATAATCACATCTGCAGATGCCTGGCTCAGCAAGATTTCATTTTTTCCTCTAATGCTGGAGACGGTAAGCCGAATGCTGTATTAAAGACTAAATGTCTCTGTTTTGATTAACAAATATTGTAATATTAAAATCACATGTACAATATTCATTTTCATGCTTTGAAATCACTCACTACAAAATAGGACACTTTCTGCTTTGTATTGGTATTATTTTGAAATTCTTTGTGAAGGAACCTACCTGTGTGTGTGCACAACCCTTTAATGAACAACATGGAAATGAAAACACTTTTAAAGGCTTTTTATTGTTTCCCACCGCACCCAGCACCAAGTAAGGGATAGTAAAGATGTCCTGACTGTGTTTATCTAGACTCTGCAGACGGATTCCATGACATCTGTGGGCCCAACAAGGAGCTGGATGAAGAGACCTGTCAGTGCGTCTGCAGAGGGGGGCTTTGGCCTTCCAGCTGTGGACCCCACAAGGAACTGGACAGAAACTCATGCCAGTGTGTCTGTAAAAACAAACTCTTCCCCAACTCGTGTGCGGCCAACAGAGAATTTGACGAAAACACATGCCAGTGCGTATGTAAAAGAACCTGCCCAAGAAATCAACCCCTAAACCCTGGAAAATGTGCCTGTGAATGTACAGAAACTCCACAGAAATGCTTCTTGAAAGGAAAGAAGTTTCAGCATCAAACATGCAGGTAAGAAATCTTCATAAACAGTATTCATTTCTCTTACTGGAAATAGTTTTCTCAATGCAAAGCAGTTTTCTCAACCAAGATATTGGTTCTTTGTTAGAATGGAACTAGTTAAGTTCTGGAAGATGAATTCTGATATTTGTAACCAATGCTAAATTTTTGTGAGACTTTGCCCCCCAAAAATAAGGTGGGAGTCCTGGGAACCAAAACCAGATCCAAGCTCAGAATGCACTAAATCCTTGTTCCAGAGACTAAGGTAGTAGCTCTCCACGTGAGTTAGAGAACAGATGCAAAGGACAGTCACTTGTGGAGCATTTTCACCTGCCCCCAACAAAATGATGATGCTATCAGATGTAATTTTGTACAGCTGTTCTAAGTGCAGAAAATGTGCAAGCTTTACAAAGGATAGGATGATACCGTTTACTGTGGAATTGTATCTAGAAATGAAAATAGTTAAGCTAAGTATAATATTTAATGGAATCAGAGAAATAAATTAATACGTTGTTCAAGGTTACTCAAGACATTCCTTAAACCTGATTCTGCTCCCTTCTTCACCAGAAAAAAATGAGTCTCTTGGACTCAAACTCTTTCAGTGTTAAGCCCTGAACCTCTTCCTCTTTGATCTGAGAATAAGCCAGACCTGTGCTTTTGACATTTGCTCCCACTCTCCTTCAGCATCTCGCTCCACCAATCACGCCCTCTCCCTTCCGTACCTTCAATGTCCTCAACTCTAGTGTTCGTCCCCCTCAATTTTTTCTATTTTATTGGCATCTCACTGCGATTTTGAGCATTCTGTAGCAACCAAGCTCTGTCCTTGTCTTCTGAGTTGCACCAAGACCAGGCATTTGGCATTTGTCTGTTCACCTCTTTCATCTCTCATTTATTCAACCAACTGGAACCTGGTTTATGCCCTAATATTCCACGATCAAGTTCAGTAGACCCTGCATTGTCAAATCCGATGGACAATTTGGTCTTTCTGTAAAACTGTCCTTTCCGTAGTTTCTCTTTAGGCTCTCCTCTGTTTTGAGTGAGACAACATTGTTCTTTCCTGGTTGTCCTTTAGGTTTTCTGACCACTTGCTGTCCATCACTGGAGTTCTCACTGGGTTCTCTTTTTCCACCCACTCTTTACAGATGGTGATAACACCCTTTCAACAGATGATTATTCACACAACTTAAAACTTTATTTACATTTATTTATTTACAATTATTTATAATTGTAAATAACTACAATTTATTTACATTTATTTACAATTTAGTATCTGCATGAATACTTCCATTTATCTACAGTTTAGTATCTGCATGAATGTTCATCATTACCTTTATCTTCAGTAAATAAAGTATCCTTCTTTTTGATTCTCAAGAGTTTGTATTCCCACTTCAGTTTATCTTTCTGATGATTTGTCCACACTAACATGTTAGCTAGTGCATGAGGAGACTTCCATGAATCTAGGTATCTCATTAATGACTTTTATTTTCTTCCTTTGTCATTTCAGAAGACCTGATAGGAATCCTTGTTTTTCCTCTTTAGAATATTCTGGGCAATGATATTCCAATTTTACTTGCATATCCTACTCTAATCACCAAAAGGATATTTCAAAAATGCAGAATATAGATACTAAATTTTATTAAAGATCATGAAACCATTTTTTTCATATTGAATCTGAGTGAACCCAGTATACATTGAAAAACCTGAAATTTTTGTTTACATAAAACTAACCAGCTGGGCTTCCCTGGTGGCACAGTTGTTGAGAGTCCGCCTGCCAATGCAGGGGACATGGGTTCGTGCCCCGGTCCGGGAAGATCCCACATGCCGCGGAGCGGCTGGGCCCGTGAGCCATGGCCGCTGAGCCTGCACGTCCGGAGCCTGTGCTGCGCAACGGGAGAGGCCACAACAGTGAGAGGCCTGCGTACCGCAAAAAAAAAAAAGCAAAAAAACTAACCAGCCATACTTGTCTACAGAATTCTTATATTAACTCAGTAGAAAAGATTTCTGTCATTGTGTTTCTCCTCATCGCATACACTGTTCCTTAATGGCTTTCTATTTACTAACTCTCTCCCCATGTTCATTTTTCTAAGTGTATAATTCCAGGTTTTATGCATATACTGAAGCGAAAAAAAAGATAGTTTAATATTTTGAACATATATATACTCCTCATTTTCTCTTCATATTTATTCCAAAATTGTGGCAGGCAGAGTATATATTCTGTGGTTCACTGCCTTAGTCAGCAACTTACATTGATCATTGAGAATTGTATCTCTTTAGTAAAGGAATACCAGTGGCCTTATAATAATATCATTGTATTTAGAACTGAAAATAAATAAATAACATTCTAACTAGACATGCTTTCTTTTCTGGAGTAAAAGAAATGCTGTTGCAAAATCACATCTGTAGTATTTCTGTGGTGCATGTTTGATCTCCAGGTCACCTTGCATTTTTCTTGCATTATATCCATCCCCACTGCCACATGTTACGTATACTCATCCTCCAGAAAAATCCTTCAAAGATAGCTCCCATTCACTGGAGCAACAGGGCTGCTGATGTGACTGGCTGCTGGGTCGTTTGTCCTTTTGCCACTACTAGAAACTGGACATCTGGGGTAGGAGGAAAGGGACCCTCACAGTGAATACTGTCCCTCCCAGTGCCTTCCCCCAGACCGCACTGTTTTCACATGGAGCCCAGGTGGAGGAGGGAGGCTGAGCCACTCCCGTGCAGCCAGCCAGCTGCCAGTCTAGTCAAGTCAAGAGTGAGGATGGGGCCCTCACTGTGGACCACGGTCCTGCCAGAATGGCTGGGTTTAATCGCTCCAAAGTCTGGGTTCCAAACGAGTCCCAGAGTCTTGTGAATGCTACCATGCTTACGTGATCACGCTAAATCGGCAGACCTTAGATATTCACTTCCAAAATTTCTGTTTTATGTTACTTTCATCTACGAAGCACAGAGCACCTCAAAAGAACTAATGCTCACAATACCTCATTCTTCCATTCGTTATTTCTGCAAGCAAGACTCTTTCTTTTTTTTTTTTTAGGTTTTTCCATTCCTCTTAAATTTGGTAACGCCAGGCACAAACTTTAGCAATGTATAAACTGGAGAACAATTTTATGATAAAATGAGTAACTCTGTACTAGTTTGGAACTTAAAAAAACACAAAAGTGCATTTGTAGCTTAACAAATTCATCTCCTTGGTCTTTAACGAAAGTCTGTCCTTCTTTGTTCCCCTAGTTGTTACAGACGACCGTGTACAAATCGAGTGAAGCATTGTGAGCAGGGACTTTCATTTAGTGAAGAAGTATGTCGCTGTGTCCCTTCATATTGGAAAAGACCACATATGAACTAAGATTGTATCTTTTCTAGTTCGTCATTTTTCTATCATGGGAAAACGGTGTTGCCATGTTAGGACTATGAGCACAGAGACTTTGTGGGACTGAACCATGTGGATAATGTTACAGAAATGGACTGGAGCGCATCTGCAAAAGACCTCTTTAAAAGACTGGTTTTCTGCCAATGACCAAACAGCTGAGGTTTTTCTCTTGTGATTTTAAAAAAGAATAATGACTATATAATTTATTTCCACTAAAAATATTGTTTCTGCATCCATTTTTATAGCAATAACAATTGGTAAAGCTCACTGTGATCAATATTTTTATATCATGCAAAATATGTTTAAAATAAAATGAAAATTGTATTATAAGCTGGTAAGTTGAGTCCATTACCATCTTACGCCATCAGCAAAACTCGATATTATGAAAACTGTCATCTCCCCCTGCCCTTTCCCCTTTTCTCTAATTGGATGTCAGATTTTGATTGCTGTATGATCCTGTAAAAGAAAGTTTCAGAGGGACAGCGGTTGCTATTAATTTTATTTAAATTCATCTCTTAATATATTTAATGAGTAGAAATGTTTTAGCCCATGACACTTTTGAATTTATAGCCAAATGAATCAATAGAAAACGTATCATCTTCTAAGATAGTCTGCTTAGCATGGTTATGCAGTTGAAAGTTATTCAGTGCCCTTGGAGCATTCAGACTCTTAACCTGATATAATAGCTCTCATCAAACATTTAAAATATTTTTCTTAAAAAGAATCTTAATCTTAATCTTAAAAAGAATCTTTCCATATATTTAATTTCTTCTGACCAGCTAAATACTTTTTATAAGCTGAAGCGCTCCTACCCAGTACATATAAAATAAATTGGAAATGACATTTAAATGCTCATATGTGCGAAAGAGGAAACCTTTCAGTCACACAATTAAAGCACTTGTTTTGTTTTTTTTAAAAAGGCAGCACACTAAAATTTCTTTTTCTGGGAACAAATATTTTGCCTACATAAATGCAACCACATAAGTGGTTGGCTGGTTGACAGAGTATTGATTATTTGCTCGTAGGACATGGCTACTAGCAAATAAAAATACATAGCTACTAGCAAATACATGAAAATAAGTAGTCCTGAAAGGAAAAAAAAGAATCTATAAAGTTATGTAAAAATGGCTTTTAAAACTTGCAAATTTAATATAACAAAAACATTTTAAATGGTATAGGTGACTACTCAGTACAGTACAAAATATTAGTATCTATATGTTTTGCTACAAAATAATTTATTTTTAATAATATTTGATTAGAAGGTCGATGCCCTAAAAATGTTGAAACACTATTTTCAATACTGACTTTTAAAACAGTGTTACATGCAAGGTTTACTGAATTACAGGTACGTACTCTGCACAACTTTAACATCTCGTTCATAAAGTCAGATTTTTTTTTTACGTACTGGGAAAACGAAGTAGTCTTTTGAAATTCTCTCATTATACATTTATGGACCATCTTTGTATTTTTTAAGTAAAGATGAACCTGAAGCCTGTAGGCAGAAAATATATGAAAATATGCATTGTACAATCTATGAACCAGCTACGGTCTGGGTAATTTTCAAACTTGAGAACAGCAAAAACAAACAAACGAACACAAAAACACAACAGCAGTAGCAACAACAATAATAATGAAACAAAAGCAAAAGAAGTATATTTGACAACAGCTATAGTTTTATCAAAATCTCCCCAACAGAACAAATTAGGGAGTCATTACAAAAGGAAGAATGGAATCATCATAAACAATATCTCTCCACCTGCTGGGGAGGCACAGTCCCTTGGTGCATAAAATGGTCACCAGCTATACAATTCAACTGAGATCCAATTTAATAAATTTTCACCACATTTCAGCCAAGAATGTAAGCAAACAAACATTATATAATCTGTTATGCTGATCTAGCATCAATCATTTTTAGTCTTGATACATTTTAAATATATTAATTTTTTTTAGATAATGCAGAAAAAGTCTATTCTAAGTTTCCAGTGAGCCCCCTGAGGCCATGTAGAGAATATTAGGATCTGATATAATGACCGTTACAAGTTATCAGCTTAAAAAAATCTAAACTATGTGTTGACAATTTGTTTCTCAGAATACATGGGTAAGCCAAAGAAATCACTAGACCAAAATATAAAGCGTGAGGCATACCAGAAAAAATAACATTTAATTTGTCCCTGGAGATGTAATAATTTTGATGAAAGGCGAAAGTAACATCAACAAAGACAATACTTTGCCAGAGAATCTTGCAAACAATTTTATATGGACCATAAAAATCTCACTTCACTACATTATAATAATTGACATTCTGTGGTACTGGTTAAGAAAGTGGACTAGAGATCAAGCTAAACGGTGATTTAAAATATTAGCAAATAGGATTCAGCAAGAAGCTAAAATAGACAGCATTTTCATAAACTCTGCAAGAGTCTCCAACTACAAACTGGTCAAATCTCAAGGATAAAGATGAGAAAACACTGGAAGCTTGCAGCAACAGTTACTATATCCAGATCTTGAAAAGTTTATAAATAGAATTTTATGTCTAGAAACCTAACACTGTATACTCTGTTTAAAAGACTCACAGAACAAAATATTTTGGTAAGCGGTTATAAGATTTAGCTTCCATATCTTTTTTCCTTTCTTTCTTTTTTGGAAGTGGGTTTTGACATTTGCTAACTGCTTGAGTGAAACAGACTCCATTATTAGAATTTCTAAAAATAAATTTTGTCCTCCGTACCCATACTGCTCAAAGCAGAAATCTGAGGGGTGACCACCAGTGGCATACCCCAGGTACACTTCTTTAAGAGGAGGGATAAAGGTCACTCACTTACCTCCACACAGTCCAGGCTTCCTCCAGGGGTACCCTGCTCTGTGGGAATTTTATTCAATGAGTGTGAGAGAGAAACAGACCCAACAGGTGACAGAGATCACATTGAAGCCCTTGTTTTGGCATTTTGCCAAAGTTTATGCACCTCCTTATGTGCTCAAGTTTCTATATTAACCTCCCCAGGAAGTGCTGTGGCAAAGAGCTGAACCAAGGTCCTATGAATCCACTTTGTCTACATTTCTACACCGTTTCCCAAGATATGAGCTCCCAATAGCAGAGTTTTCAAAGGATGCTTTTTAGGGACTTTACCTTTTGAACTGAAAATGAGAATAACATAAAAAATAGTATTGCCCACCACTGCAACAGAAGAGAGTGTGTTGACGTGTCTGATTTTTTATCTAGAGGAATTGTAGAAAGTTCTGAATAAATCCAATGATTGTATCCTAAAGAAGCATAGAGTCCACCCAGAGAACTGTCTAAGGAAGTCCATGACACATACATTATAAAGTAAGTACTGGTTTATATGTTCGTGTTTGAATTTTTAATATATTGGCTATTTTTTTAAGTGGAGAATAGCTATCTGTTAACTTGTTGAAGTGTAAATGGGGTTTGATGGTTTGAAAAAAAAATTTAAACCAAAGTTTCACACGCTCTTTTATCTTCATTCCTTAGCCAACAAGTAATTGCTTTAAAAAAAAGCATTCTGTAAGAAAAGGATCACTGGACTGGGAACCGAAACCCAGGTTTTTAATCCTGACTTTTCTGCTTTGTCCTTGAGCAAGTCACCAAAATCTTCTGAGTCTCAGCTTCTTAATCTGTGAAAAGAAGGAGTTGAATTAAATTGTGCAGGATGTCCAACTCTGAAGTTACAAACTTTGTACTAAACTACATACAGAGTGGGGCAAAGAAAAAAAAAAGAACATTTTCGAGAACTTCAGGGAAGCCCCACTCCTGTGATTAGTGACCCCATTAAGAGGAAATACTAATCTTTTAAAAGTGTTTCATAGGGCTTCCCTGGTGGCCCAGTGGTTGAGAGTCCGCCTGCTGATGCAGGGGACACGGGTTCGTGCCCTGTTCCGGGAAGATCCCACATGCTGCGGAGCGGCTGGGCCCGTGAGCCACAGCCGCTAGCATGCACGTCCAGAGCCTGTGCTCCGCAATGGGAGAGGCCACTACAGTGAGAGGCCCGCATACCACAAGGAAAAAAAAAAAAAAGAATAAAATACCTAGGAATAAACCTACTTAAGGAGACAAAAGCCCTTATGCAGAAACCATACGACACTGATGAAAGAAATTAAAGATGATACAAACAGATGGAGAGATATACCATGTTCTTGGATTGCAAGAATCAACATTGTAAAAATGACTATACTACCCAAAGCAATCTATAGATTCAATGCAATCCCTATCAAACTACCAATGGCATTTTCCACAGAACTGTAACAAAAAACTGCACAATTTGTATGGAAACACAAAAGACCCTGATTAGCCAAAGCAGTCTTGAGAAAGAAACACGGAATTGGAGGAATCAGGCTCCTGGACTTCAGACTATACTACAAAGCTACAGTAATCACGACGGTACGGTACTGACACAAAACCAGAAATACAGATCAATGGAACAGGATAGAAAACCCAGAGATAAACCCACACACATATGGTCACCTTATCTTTGATAAAGGAGGCAAGAGTATACAATGGAGAAAAGACAGCCCTTCAATAAGTGGTGCTGGGAAAACTGGTCAGCTACATGTCAAAGAATGAAATTAGAACACTCCATAACACCATACACAAAAAAAAACTCAAAATGGATTAAAGACCTAAATGTAAGGCCAGAAACTATAAAACTCTTAGAGGAAAACATAAGCATAACACTCTATGACATAAATCACAGAAAGATCCTTTTTGACCCGCCTCCTAAAGAAATGGAAATAAAAACAAAAATAAACAAATGGGACCTAATGAAACTTAAAAGCTTTTGCACAGCAAAGGAACCATCAACAAGACGAAAAGACAGCCCTCAGAATGGGAGAAAATATTTGCAAACAAAGCAACTGACAAAGGATTAACCTCCAAAATTTACAAGCAGCTTATGCAGCTCAATATCAACAAAACAAACAACCCAATCCAAAAATGAGCATAAGAACTAAATAGACATTTCTCCAAAGAAGACATACAGATTGCCAACAAACACATGAAAGGATGCTCAACATCACTAATCATTAGAGAAATGCAAATCAAAACTGCAATGAGGGATCACCTCACACCAGTCAGAATGGCCATCATCAAAAAATCTAGAAACAATAAATGCTGGAGAGGGTGTGGAGAAAAGGGAACCCTCTTGCACTGTTGGTGGGAATGTAAATTGATACAGCCACTATGGAGGACAGGATGCAGGTTCCTTAAAAAACTACAAATAGAACTACCATACGACCCAGCAATCCCACTACTGGGCATATACCCAGAGAAAACCATCATTCAAAAAGAGTCATGTACCACAATGTTCACTGCAGCTCTATTTACAATAGCCAGGACATGGCAGCAACCTAAGTGTCCATCGACCGATGAATGGATAAAGAAGATGTGGCACATATATACAATGGAATATTACTCAGCCATAAAAAGAAATTGAGTTATTTGTAGTGAAATGGATGGATCTAGAGACTGTCATACAGAGTTAAGTAAGTCAGAAAGAGAAAAATAAGTACTGTATGCTAACGCATATATATGGTATCTAAAAAAAAAAAAAGGTTCTGAAGAACCTTTGGGCAGGACAGGAATAAAGACATAGATATAGAGAATGCACTTGAGGACACGGGGAGCGGGAAGGGTAAGCTGGGACAAAGTGAGAGAGTGGCATGGACATATATACACTACCAAATGTAAAATAGCTAGCTAGTGGGAAGCAGCCACATAGCACAGGGAGATCAGCTCGGTGCTTTGTGACCACCTAGAAGAGTGGGATAGGGAGGGTGGGAGGGAGACACAAGAGGGAGGAGATATGGGGATGTATGTATATGTATAGATTGTTCACTTTGTTTTAAAGCAGAAACTAACATACCATTGTAAAGCAATTAAATTCCAATAAAGATGTTCAAAAAAATACATAAGGATATCAAATCAAATGTTGTACATCTGAAACTTACACAAAGTTATATGTCAATTATATCTCAATAAAGCTGAGAAAAAAAGAAACGAAATTGAGTTATTTGTAGTGAGGTGGATGGACCTAGAGTCTGTCATACAGAGTAAAGTAAGTCAGAAAGAGAAAAACAAACACCGTATGCTAACAGATATATATGGAATGTTAAAAAATGGTTCTGAAGAACCTAGAGGCAGGACAGGAATAAAGACACAGATGTAGAGAATGGACTTGAGGATATGGGGAGGGGGAAGGGAAAGCTGGGATGAAGTGAGAGAGTGGCATGGACATACATACACTACCAAATGTAAAACAGATAGCTAGTGGGAAGCAGACGCATAGCAGCGGGGGATCAGCTCGGTGCTTTGTGACCACCTAGAGGGTTGGGATAGGGAGGGTGGGAGGGAGATGCAAGAGGGAGGAGATATGGGGATATATGTATACGTATAGCTGATTCACTTTGTTATAAAGCTGAAACTAACACACCTTTGTAAAGCAATTATACTCCAATAAAGCCGTTTAAAGAAAGAAGATTCAACTTTCAGGTGATACTTTTATTTTACTGTAACCATATAAAGCTCTTCTCTAATGACTCACTCTGCACACATCAGGGAACTCAGCTGGTCCTGAAATAAAACACTCATCCATATGAATTTCAATCCGGCAACCACAAAACCTTGCAGATTATATTTCCAAGTTTGAAGGTGGCTGGATACCCAAAATTCTAAGAAATCTTATCATTTTGGAAAAATTCCTACATGTAGGGATAACTATTTCAAAACTATATTTAAATAATTACCAAGTAAAGTTGTACATATCTCATTTTATCAACATAAAATACAAAAAATAATAGATTGATCAAAATCAACCATCCTAATGGAAGTTCATTTGGTCTAGTAGTTTGCATCTTTACTGTCCTCAAAAGCTGTAAGACCACTTGACCTCACTAAGCCGCAGTTCCTTAATCCACATTGATATCAGTGTTGCTGTTCAGATTCAGTGCAACAGTGTATGTGAAGACCATAGATTTTGCATATAACGTGTGCTCAGTAAACATTTATTCAATATCATTCATTGTGTGTGTATATGTTTCAGAGTTAGGCATATCATAAGGTGATAATCTACTTCATTTTCCCCATATTTGTTTACTCCTTTGCAGAAAGGTCAATTCCATTAGTCAGATTCCACAAGATCTTTCCTTTTAGAATCTGCGCTTGCTTTAGGTAGGTGCAAGGTGGGTGAGGAAGGATCAGAGAAAAAAATCACAATTCTGGATTTTGAGGAGCAAATTTTATGTTGCAGGATGGAAGACACAAGACTACAGATAATATGAAATAAAAATTCACGTAAAAATATCTATTATAAGCTATTATGTCTATCTATAACACAATTTAGGTGGCCTGTTATACTGTCCAAACATAATCATTATGGTACACTGTGTATATTTTTATGACTATTTTCATGAATATACAAAACTGGGATCATAAGATTTAAACATTTGTTTCATGGATTTAGTGCTTAATTTTTGTGTATACTTTTTTCTTTTACAATGTTTCAAATTTGTATGACTGCATAACAGCACAGCTGAACAAAAATTTCTTTCATGATTCTATTACATTTGAACATTAATTTGCTTATAATTTTCACTCTTACGATTACAATCATTATCTGCAATTCTTTATGCATTTTTTGTCATAGCTCTATTTCCTTAGGCTGCCTCCTATTTGTAGAACCTATGGGTCAAAGGCATTAATCTTTTAGGGATCTTGATACACAGTCCCAATATTGCCTTCTGAAAATTGCCTTAGGAACTCTCACGACCATTTTGAGAGCTTTAATAAATTTCCATCACAACTCAACTAATATTATCTTTAAAAGAATCTCAGCTAATTTTTAGGTTAAAAGGATAACTTATTTTCATTTGTAATTCTTTTGATCAATAGTGAAGTAGAATATACTTCCCTATGTTAACAAATCATTTCTCTGTGACAGTCCTTTTCAGTCTTTGTCAGTTTGTATCAGGTTGCTCTACTTATCAAATTGTATGAACTTTTAAAACAGTAATACTATTTAAATTTTTTTTAAATTTTCTTTATTTTTTTGGCTGCGTCAGGTCTTCATTGCCGTGCAAGGCCTTCTCTCTATTGGTGGCGTGCGTGCTTTCTCTCTCTAGTTGTGGCGCATGGGCTCTGTAGTTGTGGCACATGGGCTCCAGAGCACGGGGGCTCTGTAGTTTGTGGCAAGCGGGCTCTCTCATTGAGACATGCGAGCTCAGTAGTTGTGGCTCACAGGCTTAGTTACCCCGCGGCATGTGGGATCTTATTTCCCCAACCAGGGATCGAACCCGCGTCCACTGCATTGGAAGGCGGATTCTTTACCACTGGACCACCAGGGAAGTCCCCTATTTAAATTTTGACTTTTCTGCTTGTTCACATATTTTTTTTCCTTGTTTGCTGTTGGCCTGGTCATGTAGTTTATGTTGTCTCTCTGTACAAAAATTTTATGGAGTCAAACCATTTTTTTCTATCTGCTCTTTTCATTTCATTTATGTTAAGCCTCCTTTCCTTTGCTGTTGTCAGAAGATATTTCAGGATTATGAAAATGATGGAGAAAATGGTATTGTTAATCACACAGAGGACTATCTACAAGGCACCATAAGACTGGAGCTGGGATAGGAGCTAAATCTGTGCTTCTTCTCAGAGAGAGGAAATTCACTACAGACAAGTCTGATTTCAAGCCTCTTTTCTTTCCGAGGTTCTACAAGAATGGCATTTGATTGTCCTGGTCAGCGCGTTCAGATGCTCCTTAGAATTGTAACTTCAGTGCTAATGTCACTGGACATTCTTTGTCCCTAGGATATAAAATTCCTAGGGTAGTAGCATACCTGGTAGAAGGAAGTAAAACTATCTAGAGGAGGAAACAAACTTACAAGTAAGATTGCAGAGAATCTATGACATAAATGTTAATTATTTCATCTTAGAAAAAAATCTTATTATAAAAAACTAAATGGTTCCTTAAGGGTAGCATTTACAAAAGTTAACTTTTTAAACCATCAGAAACTTATTTTAGTGTGTGGCTTAATTTAACTTTTGCCCCAATTATTTAGTCAATTGCCCTACTGATATTTTTGAATAATTATTTCCTCGGGAGGAGTGAGTGAGTAAGTGTGTGTGTGTGTGTGTGTGTGCATGTGTGTTCTTATTCTATGTATCCGTTATATATTCTTTTCTTATGCACTCTTGGTTGCTTCTAAGGCCACTGACTTTTTTTATCCACCTGTTTTTGATTCTTTCATCAGTGCTCTGAGAGTTTAGATACAACAGGTGTCTCTCCTTTCTCTTCCTTTGCCTAATTTTCTTAGCTCCTGAAAATGACAGGGATTCTATCTCCTAAGACATACTATCAATCACCCCACAACTTCCCTGACTGGTATTCTGGAAATTATAATCTCAGAAAGATGTATAAAGATGGAGAAAGGGGAGAATATTAGCCTAGTCACCTCGAAATTACCATCAAGACGTAAGAGGAGAGCTGCCTAGGGCCTTGGTGATCTCTCAAACCAACTGTCACACTATGGGATAATTACAGCATGACTTTCTATTTTATTCAGTTCCACCTGACTGCATTATTTCAGAAGGCAAAAGACAGCTTTTTTAAAAAAAAAAAATCTAACTATTCAACCCTCTAGTTTGAGTAAATTCTTCCCAGACACTACCTATCATGTGTCATTCTTTAAGGTCTTCCTAAGAATTTTATTACAAAGTTGAGGGGAATGATGAACTCCTAGAGGGCAGGTGGTATTTTATCCCCGAGTCCCACTGCCTCTTAAGACCTTAATGTTCATGGAACACAATTACTGGAAGAAGTCACATCTTACAATGTGTCTTCTTGACATGCCGAGGATGAGCATGCCTGAACTTGGAAACGGCCTTAACTGCTTCTGTACGGGAGGGACGCTCGCAGGTGGTTACAGGACTGAAACCAGAGCTTGTCACCACCCACCAGGTAAAGCTCAAGGAAACCTTGTGAACACCTTTTCTCCTAAGAAATATATAAGACTACTTCTTCCTCTCTAATGGCATTTTGGGTTGTTGGCCTTTAGACATAAATATAAAACCTCTCCGTTAAAGTAAAAAATAATTTGGGTGGGAGGAAAGTTAGAAGGAGTGGGGGAAATGACACCCTCTGAATGAAAATGTTAACAACCTCAACGGAAATGTTTTTGTCAAATTATACACACGCTTGGCATTAACTTTGGCAGTAGGTATGGAATGCATGAGGTGCATAGTTTTTATTGTTCAGATTAAAGACATTAAAGTAATAAGCGTCTTTAGACTCTGATTGTGGTATAATTTGTGCCTCAAGATTGAAATCTGCTGGAATGGAAGTGTCTTACCACAGATAATCTTAACTCATAGTTGGTGGTTGGTTAATCTAAAAAGTTGGATCTAATCTAAAAAGTGAGGATCATTAAGTATAATATAATCATGATTTAAGTATAATTTTATTTTTTATATGCATGTATACTGATTCACTAGGCTTTGCTGTAGAAACAAGACCTTGTCTTTGGAGTTGGATATTCACATTATATACAAATACTGCAATGCTTTGTTTGTTTAGCAGTTCTTATTTCATTAAAAGGGATTGAGAAATTAAAGTCACTTGCAAAGCAATCTGAAAAAACTTCTTATGTTACATTTGCCCTAAACATTGATAGTTGGCTTTCCCAGACCTAATTGGACACATTTTTTTTCCTTTTTTTTACTGACTCTCCTTGACTGAGCCTTTCCAAAGCATTCAGTTTTCTTAGAGTTTGTATCAATTTTTCCCTATATTATGGTTATTTTCAATTGGAAACATTTAATAAATATGCATTCATATTTATTTCATGGCGTAAGTTACAATGTAGAGATGACCAAGTTTGGATCACATAATTCCATAAACTTGAGAAAAGCCATTCTTTTTGTAACTAAGATAGACCCTTGTATGATTAAAAGATTTCAAACTATGGACTGTGACGTTTCAAATAATTACTTTTTCACTTTTAAAGAAGATTGTCCCTAAGTAAATAAAAACAAAAACGTCGAGCCAAACACTTGCAAATAGAGAACCTAAAAGTAACATTTTAAATTTGAAAGTGCTAGTGGTCTTTCTGTATTTTCTCATTTTGTATCTTGCCAGTGATTTTAGTAGTGCCCAGGGCATGCTCTAGATGAACGTGCTTACTTTCTCTGAAACTTTTAATTCCCAAGTCTTCTATTTCTTGCACCTTCACTCTCTTACGTCAACCCCTAAGTGGCAGCTCGAAGCTTATCAAACCTAGGAGACTTCAAAATTATGTGTCTGCTTACAAGCTGAGTGATGTGTGTTAAAAGCTTATGCTACTCGGGATAAAAAATAATAAAGGAACAGGAATGTAACCTCTGACCTCTTTGAACCATGAAGTGGTTATTCCAGTTACAATGCATTTCCCTTTTCCAAACAGAAGTTAAGTGTATTTAAGAGTAAATTTAAAACATTATACCTGGCAGCCTTCCACATGTTTTTCTTCACCTGGTGTTATGAATGATGATCTTTTTTTTTTTTTTTTTTTTTGCGGTATGCGGGCCTCTCACCGTTGTGGCCTCTCCCGTTGCGGAGCACAGGCTCCGGATGCGCAGGCTCAGCGGCCATGGCTCAGGGGCCCAGCCGCTCCGCGGCATGTGGGATCTTCCCGGACCGGGGCACGAACCTGTGTCCCCTGCATCGGCAGGCGGACTCTCAACCATTGCGCCACCAGGGAAGCCCTGAGATTTCTTTTGTGCCAAGTCCCAGGTGCTATGTTTAGGCAATAATAGTAAATTAAATAGAACTGGATGCCATGAAATGAAGAACTGCCAAAACAAACCCTAAACCAGGCAGAATTTGTCTTTAGACTATGTGTGATGTAGAAGTCTGAAAAGCCTGTGGTAACGTGAAATATTGCCACTGAAAGACACCCACATCCTCATTCCTGGAACCTGTGAATATAACCTTATTTAAAGTTCTTTGCAGACTTGATTAAAGATCTTGTGATGGGGCAATTATAACTTATCCAGGTGGGCCTTAAATGCCATCACAGTGTCTTATTAGAGAAAGGCAGAGGGAGGTGTGACACACAGATAGAGAAGAAGGTCATGTGAAAACAGAGGCAGAGATTGGAGTGATGCAGCCACAAGCCACAGAAGCTAGAAGAGGCAAAGAATGGATTCTCCACTGGAGTTTTCAGAGGGAACTCTGCCCTACCGACACCTTGATTTTGTCCAGTAAAACTAATTTTAGACTGGTTCTCCAGAACCGTGAGAGATGAATCTCTGTTGTTTTAAACCACTCAGCTTTTGGTAATTCGTTAGCAGTCCTAGGAAAGCAGTAGCCCACAGAAAGACAGTCCATGAAGGCTGAAAGAGACTAAGGAGATTGTTATTGGAAAGTAGAGGAAAGGAAGCCCTCAGTCCTGGGGAAAATCAGAAAAACACCAATGAACTCAATAAGCTGGGTAAGGGGGTTTCAGGAGAGGAGCTGGGTACGTGTGGCTTCTCTAACTGGTTATGGTAGAAGGTTAGAGCAGACAGATGAACTGGAAAACAAACTATATTCTGTTTTCAGGAAAAACTACAGAGGGCTTAGGAAAGCAATTCAAGACAGAAAAATCTTAAATAAGAAAGGATCTTTGGTTCAAATATTGAACCCAGAGAGCTAGCAGGAAAACATCGTCACAGTAAAGATGAAACCTTATGTCTGACCATGAAGACCTCAGAGAGATTTACATTCATGACCTGCAGACACATTTAGATGGACAAACAGCTTTCTAAGGCTCTTCAGGGTCTACCTCTGCTAAGAAAAAATTAGGATTTTTAAAAATCTTAATGATGTTATTCCAAAGAAGTCACACAAGTGGCCAATGTAGAAATGGGCTTATCGCTAAGAGATTTGTGAGTATGGATTTCCTCTAAAGCATTAGGTTCATAAGTTGAAATATAACAAACCCACAAATGTCTTAAAGAAGTGTATTCACTGAAACTAAAAGGAACAGAGATAGTACAAAATGAAGAGTCTTTGAATCCCTGAACTTCTATAGGCAAAATACAGGATAAAAACAAAAATAAAGAAAGGAACAAACAAAAATCTGCTCGGCTGTAAACATAAGCTACAGCTTATGAAAAAGAAGAATGTCTTTGGGAGAGGAACGAAGAGCCCAGGATGGATCCAAAAGCCTCAGAGAGCAGCTCTCAGGTTGTAGGTCTAAGCCTTCATCAGGGAACCAGTAACATGGTCCTGCTGGATTTCAGAACTGCTATGGAACAGTGATTCTGGTTTTGAATAGGAGGGTCTATTTTGGTTATCCTAAGTCTGACCATCACATATTTGCTATTTTGGGCACAGATAACCTGGCTCTTTTGTTCTCAGATCCGGTTGAGAGAAACCATACTTGAGGAATTGCATCCAAGGTGTCTTATCTACATGTCTCCTGATTTAGATGGCAAGAGTCTGGACCTTGAGCCTGAGTTGGAAACCAAAATAGAATGAGACTTCTAGAGTCACAAAAGAGAGTGACTGTATTTTGCAGGCTGTGAGATTTGAACTCTTGTGGCCCAAGGATGAATTTGGCATACTCTATTTCCTGAAGGTGGCCACCAAATGCATCCCACACAGAATACTTTTCTGAAACGTGCTTTGCGACTCTCCCATCAAGAAATGCAGTCTATTCTTCTTCCCTTCAATCTGGGTGAGCTTGTGCAGGTTCAGAGTACAGTGCAGGTGCTGGTGTATGACCTCTAGGCTGGGTCAGTAATCCCGTGCTGCTTTTGTGGTCCCAGTCATTTGAGACTCTCATTCTTTGGACACTGCCTCTGGGGTGTTCTCCCACAGAAACTCCTCACTGTGCCATGGGTCTCCTAACCCACATGGAGGGGCCATGGTTAGAAGTCCCCGACAACAGTCCCAGCTGAGTCCAGCCTTTGAGCTACCCCAGGCCAGATACCAAACATGTGAGTGAAGAACTCTCCAGATGACTCCAGCCCTCAGATATCTGAAAATCCCTCAGCAGAGGCCCCAGAAGTTCTCTGGCAGTCCCAAGTCATCCCTGCTGGGCCCTATCTGAATTCCTGACCAGTAGAATCAGTGAACGTAATACAATTATGCAGTTTTACGGTAATTAATATGGATAGTTTGTTACATAGTAACCAAAACAAGGATGATCAAAGTGTACCAATTAAAAGAAGAAGTCACCAAGGAAACTCTGGAGAGGTAAACAAACATTAATACTACAACTGATCTCGTTTACGTGCTCAACAATGTCAGCAGCTGGGCTTTTCGTGGGATATAAAGGCCCTGGACGTGGATAATGGGGCCATTAGTGCTCCGTGCACCACACACAGCTCATGATTAATACGGGAAAATCAAATACATGCACAAGAGCGGCACGGGGGAAGCATGCCCATCAATACGTTTTTGTGTCATTATTAGAGAGATGCTTGACAAAATGTTAAGCAAGTCGTTTGTTTTCAAGTCTGCCTGATTTGCCAAAATACCAGTGATGTTTTAAGCAAGGGGGTTGGAGGTGGGAGGAGGGAGAGTGGAAAGGAATTTTAAATTATCAAAGAAAGTTTCAGCCCAAACCATTTTAATGAAAACAAGATTTTATAGCAAAGTTGCCAGATATTCCAGTGGATTCAAAGCATTCTTAATTCTTAACAGCACACAGACGCTTCTTCTGTGATAACTTGCTTCCTTCACAAACACACGGATGCCTTTTGCAGGCAGCATGCTATCACCGGGTAGGTCTTTGCATCCTTTGTTGAAAACGTGGCTCAGTATTCGTGCATAAGAGAAATACTCGGTTTTAGATCAAATTATATCATCTTTATAAACAACGTGTTTTTTTCTTTCTTTTATTTTTATTTATATTTGGCTGCGTTGGGTCTTTGTTGCTGCGAGCGGGGACTACTCTTCGTTGCTGCGCACGGGGGCTACTCTTCGTTGCGGTGCGCGGGCTTCTCATTGCGGTGGCTTCTCTTGTTGTGGAGCACGGGCTCTAGGCACCTGAGCTTCAGTAGTTGCAGGACGCAGTCTCAGTAGTTGTGGCGCACGGGCTTAGTTGCTCCGCGGCATGTGGGGTCTTCCCGGAACAGGGCTCGAACCCGTGTCCCCTGCATCGGCAGGCAGATTCTTAACCACTGCGTCACCAGGGACGCCCATAAACAACGTTTTAAAAGGTGACAGAATCCATGTGTTATCCTGATTTGGCACACGACAACCTGCTCAAATAAGGGAGAACAAGACTTCCGGGTGAGCAAGTCTCTTTACCCTAAAGAACAATCACAAATGGATGCAATTATCCAAGGAGGCAACAGGTTCATGGTTGAGAACTGTGTCAAGAGGAACACGGGCAGGCGTCACCAAGTGTAAACAATGGGAACTGGACCGTTCGCTCAACACAGTGGGTCTCTGTCTTCGCAGGGCAAGTGACCAGAGCCTGAGCAGCTTCAAACGACCCCTGTTTACGAACTTACGTTCCACAGACCGGAAGTCCAGAGGGGCTGAGCCCTCTGCTCCGAATCTCACAAGGCTGGATGCCCGATGCTGGGCTGGGCTGGACCCCCGTGCGGGCCAGGGGAAGGACCTGCTTCTAAGCCCACTCACGCTGCTGGCAGAGGCCAATCCCTCCAAGGGCTCCCTGCCTCACATAGGACCCTTTCATGCTTAGACTCGCTCTGACTCAGTCTGCAACCAGCTGGAGAAGGTTTCAAACGGCTCGTGTGACTAGATTAGGCCCACCTTCACCACCTCCCTGTTTTAAGGTGAACTGGTTCGTCATCCTAACATCAGTGGAACCACATTGTTGAAAAGAGGAAAAAAAAATCCTCTAATTTACTTTCAGCCCTCCCTGTATAGATGGCCAGTTTCGGCTCTTCAGCACCGTGGCCTGTCAACGGGGTCTGAGTTTCAGAGTCACAAAGCATACTTTTGAGTTCCCCTTCTGACTCTGACCAACTCTGTCATGTCAGATATATCCCTTTATCACACTGCATTTGGGGGAAAAAAGGAGGAAACGCTACACATTCCACAGGGTTCGTGTGAGAATTAAGTGAGCTAATAAGTGTAAAATGTATCTCGTCCTATGCTTTTTATTGCTACCTAGTGAGAGAACGCAGAAGAAATCCCCAAGCTCTGTCTGCCCTTACAGGTGAGCTATAAATATACTGTCCACCCCCATCACCTCAGGTACTCAGCATCTTTTATCAGTGTTCTTCTATGAGCATCCCTCATGTGTCAATCTTTTGCTGCATGTAATACTCAAATGAAGGCAGAGCAGTAAATCACCAGCAAATGAATATTTAAACTTAATTTTAAATATTAAAATAAATTTAAATATAATTCCAGTTATTTATGGAGTTGGGCTACACCAGTTACTATCAATGTATATTTAGTGGGAGAATTTGACAAGTGTAAAATGAAAAACTAATAAACATCTGGTAAATTTGATTTCAGGATGATGCCAATAAGCCCTGGAAATGTTCTATTAATTTCAGAACAAGCTTATTTTTTTGAGAGTAGATCCTATATTAATCATATCTTTCTCTATTAATTTATAAAGTAAGTTACTAATACCTATATTTGTCATGGTTCAGAAAATTCCAATGATGTAGGTCAGTGTACTTACTTCCATGTTGCTGATGAAAATCGAGATTTGAGTAGCTCCTCCAGGATCATTGAATAAGTTAATGGCGGGATCTGGACAGTCATCTCTTACTGCAGAGCAAGCCCCAGGTCTTACACACACCCATGCGCCATAATGCTACCTTCAGCGTCATTCTCACCCCTTCCAAAGGTTTCTACCCTCAACTTCATGGAGGCAGCTTGCTGAAATGAGATGAAAACAAACCAAATTCAAATAACAAGTTAACCCAGGTCACAGTTTGGTTTAAGAACTGAGAACTGCTTGCCAATCCAAAGTGCATATCTTATGGGTTCAGAAATATTACCTTCCTAAGTCTATTTATTCCTATTTTTCTGTACAGAGCATTATAGAAAAATCATCCACTTTACAATCAGTTGTTGGTAATAACTGAGGTATGGACATGGAAAGTCACAGAGATGTGAAGGAAAACAGATGTTTCTGGTTGTTTTTTTTTTTCACCAATACTGAAAAAAAAAAAAAAGCTTAGAAAAACATGTCTTGCTTGAGTGTAATTTTCTCCAGAAGACAAAAGTGAAAAGAGCTGCAATTCTCCTGTAAATGAATTCAAAAGCACCAACTATGAAAAACTACCACCAAAATCATCATACTAGACCAGACCAGAAGGCTGGCATTTATAGCGACTCATCTGCAACTATTCCAGAAATCTGGAAGCACAGAGCTGGTTTCTATCATTGGAGTTGCAAAAGGAAAAAAAAAAAAGCTAAAAGGATTTTGGAAATAGATTACTGGGGAGAACTCTAAAATTTTATTTCCCAATTAAAGTTTTTTAAATTTTTGGAAATTTTCTAACTTTTGGAAATGTAGGTGAATTCAAAAATTAGAGTTATGATTATTAATAAATAAACGATTGAGGAGTCACACATATTAAGATAAAATTTTAAATTAGCTTTCAAGAGGTAAATGCAAATTGTTTTCCTATTTGGATAATTTGTCTAAATTCGCTTTGATTCTTTGCTCGTTCCTTTCCATTTGGCCGGTATGCTTCCAACAAAATAACTCAAGCTACATAAGACTCCTGCTGGGCTGAGAGCTGTATTTCAATTGCCAGATCACTAGTAATCCAAAGTACCAGTCACAGAAATACTTTGTCAATTAAAAAGTTAAGATGGAAGTTTTACTAGTTCTTATGAACTAGCAAAGACTATTATAACAAAGACTTTAGTAAGGAAAACCTAGAATGTAGAAACTCTTTTGTAAGTAAGGCTGTTTCACAAGATCTACAGAGAAACAGGTAGGTTTTTAATTCAGGAAGAATACAGTATGATCAGACGTTACATATTGTATTATTTTTCTTCCTTACCCTCAGTAAAGCCGGTTTGACTCTCAAATTAGTTTGTGTACATAATTAAATATTTCTTTTATCCTTATGAGTAAAGTACAAATAACTTAGCATTATTTTATCCAGTCTCCTCTCCCCCATTTTTCACTGTATTTCAAATTAAGCACCACAAATACACTAATATTCCTGAAACACTACTCTGAATCTATTACCTGCCTAAGAATTTACAATACTGCCTTACTAATCAGAAGCAGAATCCTTTCCTTAGCATTCAGAGTGCGCCACAAAAACCCCCAGAGGATTTTCCCACTACTATCCAGATTTTGATAACTTTGGACTGGACCCTTCACTCTTCCCACCACTACCTTTCCTGTTTGGGGATAGCCGCCTCATTCCCGCCCACCTGATTGATACCTTACCCTTCCTAGTAATGCCACAACTTCTCAAAAATGATTTTCAAATCAAACCAGATTACAAAAAGAATGTAACTCCATTCTAAAACATTCGGAAAATACATGAACATAGGAATTAAATTTACTCTAATTCTATCATCAAGGGATACTCATAGTTAACATTTTGATAAAACACCCTTGACAGGCTTTAAACTTTGTTGTAGTACATACTTTGAAAATGGTATCACGCTGTACATAATATCTCATAAGCTATATTTTCACCAGCAACCACACGATAGATATGCTAATATTATCTTTTCACACCTCATTCCTTGACTACTTCTCTGTGTATCCTTCACCTTTGTGTTCCTTGCAGCACCCAGCACAGAGTGTGACACGCAGTCACAGAGATCGATGTACAATCAGTAATATACGGTAGTTTTGTGTTCCTTGCAGCACCCAGCACAGAGTGTGACACGCAGTCACAGAGATCGATGTACAATCAGTAATATACGGTAGTTTTGTGTTCCTTGCAGCACCCAGCACAGAGTGTGACACGCAGTCACAGAGATCGATGTACAATCAGTAATATACGGTAGTTTTGTGTTCCTTGCAGCACCCAGCACAGAGTGTGACACGCAGTCACAGAGATCGATGTACAATCAGTAATATACGGTAGTTTTGCAACTTTTGTCTATTTACAGCTGTTGGGATAAAAACAAATTCAGAGATGTTTAGTGACTTAATTAAATTTTATATAACATTTTGTTTTGTATACAAAAAGCAGATGAGAAAATTTGTCACCTAAACAATGTATTTAATAGTTAATAAATGATGTTCTTAATCACAGTACTATTACATAATTAATTTATAATGAATAATATTAATAATTAGCAAATAATAGCGTACTTATATTATGTAAATAATACAAATATTCAAATATTTGTTAAAATACATTGTATCAGAAAAGACTCTGAAAAGGAAGATAGCTCAAGAGAGAGAACCTTCTCTAAAACAAAACAAATTCTGATAAGATCTTTAAAAGAATCCATATGACCAAAACAATGGGGGCAACACATCAAAGCCAGGATTTTGACTGCACGGAAAAAAATCTCTGACCGGGCACCGACTAGTGTGTTTCAAACCTGAGCAGTGGATGGATCCACGTTAAAGAGGGATGCGGGAATCCCTTGGACGTGAAACTGAATCTGGGAATTCATGGTCTCTGCTTCACAGTTCAGGTAACTGGCTTTGATTTTTAAACGTGCATTCACAAAGCAGGAGCCAGTTAGAGACATCTGGTGTGTTCTTGCCACTAGCTTATTGGAGAGCAACAATTGTGCACATACATGATTAAATTACTTAAAACCCTTTTTGCATGCCAGAACTGTGTGGTTTCTAGCTCAGCTGGAGAATAAAAATAACTTCTCCATTGCAAGGGGATCTAGATGTGACAAACCACATGGTGTTTGCAAGGATGGCCCCGGGATATACCAAACTGGAGATGACTGTATGCAGGTAGCGGTTATGTTCACCTTGAATAGAGAACATAAATCTTCCTTTTTCTTTTACTCTTCGGCTTTCATTTACCAATTCCCTCGACCAAATTCCTTCCTCATTCTCTGCTCCTAGCACTCTTCTATTTCAATCTTATGGAAACCATTGTACTGGAGGAAAGGGACGAAAAATGTAGATTCATTCAAGGAACCGTAACAATTATAACAAGACTGTAGGTATTAATTCACACTCCTTGCTTTGTCTAGGTTTCCACATTAACATTGCTAGATAATATAAAACATTAATAATTTAAGAAAAATAACCACATATATAAAAAAATAATGAAATTATTCCCAATGTTATGATACAGTAATTAATACATTTAAAATACTGAGACTGAGTTAAATGTTTTAATAGTTTTCTCAGTTACTATGGAAGTTATGAAATGGATTCTCAGCAGATCAGGAAAATCTATTCTTATCTTTAATCTATTTTAGTCAGTTTTTTTTAACATTAGGCTCACTAAGAAATTGACATATTCACTTTAGTTTCATTCAGAATTCTTCACTTTAATTCTGCATAGACTCATTTTTCTTAATTGAAATTTTTATTCAGAGCTTAGCTTTTAGGAAGAATGAATATCAAATGCACTGTGCTCTTCTATCTAAGGTATTCCAGAAATCTCTGCATATCCTTATATTTCATCATCAGAAAATCACGTTAATATTTCCCTTAAATTAGTATTACGCTTGTTTATTTTCTAGGAAATGGTCTCCTGTGAAGATAGTAAAGAAAGACCATATTCCAGAAATAACACAAGTCACCTTTTTTCATTAAGACTATATTTTTAGAGCATTTTTAGGATCACAGCAAAGCGGACAGGAAGGTACAGAGATTTCCCAAACGCCCTGCCTCCTACATGCCCAGTATCCCCACAAGATGGTCCATATGTTACAACTGATAAACCTACTGACACATCATCATCACCCAGGGTCCACAGATTATCGCAGACTCCACTCTCGATGTTATCCATTCTGCGTTTGGAAATATGCAAAATGACATGTATCCATCGTAACAGTATCACACAGAGTATTTTCACTGCCCTAAAAATGCTCTGTGTTTTGCAGACATCCATCTTCCGCCCCCACTTCCTTCCAACCCCTGGCAACCACTGATCTTCTTCTGTCTCCATAGTGTTGCATTTTCCAGATTGTCATAGAGTTGGAATCCTACAGTATGTAGCCTTTCCAGATTGGCTTCCTTCACTTAGTAATAAGCGTTCACGGTTCCTCCATGTCTTTCATTTCATTTATTCAGTCATGCGAAAAATTGTAATATTTTTCTATAATTTCATCTCTTTTGAGGCAATATGTGTCTGATGACAAAAAGAAATAAACATTGGCCAACTACGGAAGAACCCTCATCCCAGATTTACATTCAACCAGATAGCCTCTTAGCTGTGACATAATACCTTGGCTTTGGGAGAGAGCACCTATAGCTGGATACTGGCGTCTGCTCACACGGAACCCTGTGAGTTACTGCGCTTTACAGTCCTTGGATGCGGTCAGCCAGGAACACCAGCACATGCTGAGATGCCTGCCTTCCTGGATTCTCCGTTGGTCTGTGTGGTCTACATCTTCCTTTACTTGACTCTGAGGGACCTCATTTTCAACCACCCCCAGCCTTTTGGGGGACTTGGAGAAACACAGAGATGGTTTTCAAACCTCCAGAGGCAAATGAATCTTATCCAGGCTTTTCTGTCTCAAGAAGTCTTGCTGCCATTTCTACACTTCTGCTACTGTGACAGGTGGGCACACATCAGGAAAACCCCACCCCCTGCTTGCTCACTTTCTCGAGGAAGCTGAAAGCATGCCTCTGTGCCACATTTTCTCAACTCGAGGCTAAACCTCCAAAGGCTACTCTGGAGATGGAGTAGGGGAATACCTGGTCCCTACACAGATACACCCCCTGGGTTCCTCTTCTCTCTCCAGTTTTTCCTCCTTTTCCAGCCCATGGAATCTTAAATATGATCTAGGTGGTTGAGGGGAGAAAAACCAGCTCCTACTGTATATTCTTTGCTTATCGTTTAGATAGGAAACCTCGGCTCTTGCTATTCAATGGATAGAGATTAAAACTCCAAAAAGGCCTTTTCTCAATGACATGTACTCTGCCTTGAGGTTCTAAAGTCTATTGAAAACAACAACCACCAAAAAAGCTCATCAGATTGCTTGTATCACTACTGCAAGAATCTCTACCTGAGGGCAGTAATATAAATCACCATTTCCCCACTGCTCCCTGAATTTGAGAAGGAGATGGGGAAGGATAGAGATAGCTGGGTGTGCTACAGCTGAAGAACACAGGAAGCCTTTATAATTTCACTCTGCCACCCGTGTAAAGTACTCGGAACAGTGCCAACTATATAAGCGCTGATATATTTCACATCCGTAGGAGACTAGCAGAGCATATATTACAAGTTTACAGGATAAGGAAATTGAAACACAAAGGTTTACTTAATGCCTAACAGTCTCAGGCAAGTGCGAGAGGCTAAAACAGCTTCCCTGATCCTTTTCTGTTTTCCTTCCAGGATACTGTGTGGCCTCAGGGAGTTGGTTAAACGTAAGAGATACTAGATGAATTTGTTCTTCATGTGCGCCAAGGCAGCAGTTCACAAATCTGTCTTCTTTTAAATAAAAATTCAACAGGTCTAAGATCAAAATACCACTTTTGAGATATTTTGCAAGTTATAAGCCTTTCCCTAATGCTATGTCAATCTTTTGAAAATGGATTTCTCTGCTAATAGAACGTGTACAAGAAGGTACAAGAGCCTGAAATCTGTCAGTGTCTCAGTAGGCTGCACCAGAGTAACACTTTGGGAATCTTTTGCACGTATTTCATATATATTTCTATATAACTCCATATGTCTAAGAAAACAAGGCTTGAGAGGGGTATAAGTTTGGTTAAGTGTGTGAATGTGAAAAAGAAAGAGTGTGCCTTCACCCCCAAATCAACTTTCAGGATGAGAAATAAAGTAACTAAAGAAACAGTGTGATAATATTTTTGCTAGGCAAAATTGTGAGGCCAAATTTTAGACATTTTGTTAGCTCTGTGGACTTCCCTGATATTATTTATAAAGGGCCAAGAAAAAATATAATAAGTGAGGATGACAAGTAGATTTCAAACTCACACTGATTTCTGTAGAGCATAAAGGAATATTCGATTCAACTGGAGCAGAGTAGATGGGAAAAAATCTCAAGTTCCCAACTTCCCAGAAACCTGGTCAATATATATGATACGCTTCTACAATTCATTTTCATAAAGAGGGCTGAAAAGTGTCAGTGGTGAAAAAAATGGAGAACTAATTTAATGATGTACTTTTGTGTAAAAAAATACCACCCAACTCATCTCTTTTTCTCTACATCCCATCTCACTGTTACTGGAATTACTTCTTATTTTGTGAAAAGAGAGAGAGAGAGGCAGGGGGTAGGGGGCAACTTACTTAAGGAACTAAATATTTTCTTCTATAATATATTTAATATAACTGCCATTACTGATTAATAAGAGATCTCCATAGACACACAGTGTAAGATAATCATTTTCTCTGTGGTTGCATTAAAACAGCTGAATACTAAGACGTTCTGAAATTGCTACTCTGTCAGCGTCCATGAGAAAATCTTGCATTGAATACTGAGCAAATAATGTATCATAACCTGTTAGATGTTCCACAACAGCTTGAGAAGCCACAACATAAAATTTTGTACGTGGTGACCTTATAAGGAAAGGTTTCACGTAAACTTTGGAGACATGCTGATGATTCAGGAGGAAATGCATTTCTCATCTAAGCCATTTTGTTCTGTTTCATCTTGTGTGGCTTTTACTTG